>NC_142477.1:12773966-13398966 GCF_049115385.1 Moschus berezovskii | reverse complement strand
AAGGCTAATAGAGTTTTGTCAAGAGAACGCACTGGTCATAGCAAACACCCTCTTCCAACAACAGAAGAGAAGACTACACATGGACATCAACAGATGGTCAACACCGAAATCAGATTGATTATATTCTTTGCAGCCAAAGATGGAGAAACTGTATACAGTTAGCAAAAATAAGACCAGGAGCTGACTGTGGCTCAGATCATGAACTTCTTATTGCGAAATTCAGACTTAAATTGAAGAAAGTAGGGAAAACCACTAGACCATTCAGATATGACCTAAATCAAATCGCTTATGATTATTCAGTGGAAGTGAGGAATAGATTTAAGGGACTAGATCTGATAGATAGAGTGCCTGATGAACTCTGGACGGAGGTTCGTGACATTGTACAGGAGACAAGGAACAAGACCATCCCCATGGAAAAGAAATGCAAAAAAGCAAAATGGCTGTCTGAGGAGACCTTACAAATAGCTGTGAAAAGAAGAGAAGCGAAAAGCAAAGGAGAAAAGGTAAGATATAAGCATCTGAATGCAGAGTTCCAAAGAATAGCAAGGAGAGATAAGAAAGCCTTCCTCAGTGATCAATGCAAAAAAATAGAGGAAAATAACAGAATGGGAAAAACAAGAGATCTCTTCAAGAAAATTAGAGATTCCAAGGGAACATTTCATGCAAAGATGGGTTCGATAAAGGACAGAAATGATATGGACCTAACAGAAACAGAAGATATTAAGAAGAGGTGGCAAGAATACACAGAAGAACTGTACAAAAAAGATCTTCACGACCAAGATAGTCACAATAATGTGATCACGGACCTAGAGCCAGACATCTTGGAATGTGAAGTCAAGTGGGCCTTAGAAAGCATCACTACGAACAAAGATAGTGGAGGTGATGGAATTCCAGTTGAGCTATTTCAAATCTTGAAAGATGATGCTGTGAAAGTGCTGCACTCATTATGCCAGCAAATTTGGAAAACTCAGCAGTGGCCACAGGATTGGAAGAGGTCAGTCTTCATTCCAATCCCAAAGAAAGGCAATGCCAAAGAATGCTCAACCTACCGCACAATTGCACTCATCTCACACGCTAGTAAAGTGATGCTCAAAATTCTCCAAGCCAGGCTTCAGCAATATGTGAACCGTGAACTCCCAGATGTTCAAGCAGGTTTTAGAAAAGGCAGAGGAACCAGAGATCAAATTGCCAACATCTGCTGGATCATGGAGAAAGCAAGAGAGTTCCAGAAAAACATCTATTTCTGCTTCATTGACTATGCCAAAGCCTTTGACTGTGTGGATCACAATAAACTGTGGAACATTCTGAAAGAGATGGGAATCCCAGACCACCTGACCTACCTCTTGAGAAACCTGTATGCAGGTCAGGAAGCAACAGTCAGAACTGTACATGGAACAACAGACTGGTTCCAAATAGGAAAAGGAATACGTCAAGGTTGTATACTGTCACCTTGCTTATTTAACTTATATGCAGATTACATCATGAGGAACGCTGGGCTGGAAGAAGCACAAGCTGGAATCAAGATTGCTGGGAGAAATATCAATAACCTCAGATATGCAGATGACACTACCCTTATGGCAGAAAGTGAAGAGGAACTCAAAAGCCTCTTGTTGAAAGTGAAAGAGGAGAGTGAAAAGGTTGGCTTGAAGCTCAACATTCAGAAAACAAAGATCATGGCATCTGGTTCCATCACTTCATGGGAAATAGATGGAAAAACAGTGGAAACAGTGTCAGACTTTATTTTGGGGAGCTCCAAAATCACTGCAGATGCTGATTGCAGCCATGAAATTAAAAGACGCTTACTCCTTGGAAGGAAAGTTATGACCAACCTTGATAATATATTGAAAAGCAGAGACATTACTTTGCCAACCAAGGTCTGTCTAGTCAAGGCTATGGTTTTTCCCGTGGTCATGTATGGATGTGAGAGTTGGACCGTGAAGAAAGCTGATCGCCAAAGAATTGATGCTTTTGAACTGTGGTGTTGGAGAAGACTCTTGAGAGTCCCTTGTACCGCCAGGAGATCCAACCAGTCCATTCTAAGGGAGATCAATCCTGGGTGTTCATTGGAAGGACTGATGCTAAAGCTGAAGCTGCAGTACTTTGGCCACTTCATGCGACGAGTTGACTCACTGGAAAAGACTCTGATGCTGGGAAAGGTTGGGGGCGGAGGAGAAGGGGACGGCCGAGAGTGAGATGGCTGGATGGCATCACCGACTCTGTGGACATGAGTTTGAGTGAACTCCGGGATTTGGTGATCGACAGGGAGGCCTGGCGTGCTGTGATTCATGGGGTCGCGGAGAGTCGGACACGACTGAGCGACTGAACTGAACTGAAAGAATCTGCCTGAAATGCAGGAGACCTGGGTTTGATCCCTCAGTTGGGAAGATCCCCTGGAGAAGGAAGTGGCAACCCATTCCAGTATTCTTGCCTGGAGAATTCCATGGACAGAGGAGCCTGGCAGGCTACAGTCCATGGGGTTGCAAGAGTTGGACACAACTTAGTGACTAAACAACCAACACTCTGTTTAGTAGGCTCTAGTTTCATCCACCTCATTAGAGCTGACTCCAATGCGTTCGTTTTTATAGCTGAGTAATATTCCATTGTGTATATGTACCACAACTTCCTTATCCATCATCTCTGATGGACATCTAGGTTGCCTCCATGGAAGCAGTGTTCTTTCAGTGCTGTGATGAGCATTGGGGTACATGTGTCTCTTTCAATTTGTTCTCCTCAGTGTGTGTACCTAGCAGTGGGATTACTGGTTCATGTGACAGTTCTATTTCCAGTTTTTTAAGGACTCTCCACACTGTTCTCCATAGTGGCTGTACCACTTTGCAGTCCTAGCAGCAGTGTAAGAGGATGCCCTTTTCTCCACACCCTCTCCAGCACTTGTTTGTAGACTTTTTGATGGTGGCCATTCTGACTGGCGTGAGATGATACATTATTGTGTTTTTGATTTGTATTTCTTTGATAGTGAATGATATTGAGCATCTTTTCATGTGTTTATTAGCCATCTGTATGTCTTCTTTGGATAAATGTCTGTTTAGTTCTTTTGCCCCCTTTTTGATTAGGATTTACTGGTTTGATCTCCTTGCTGTCCAAGGGACTCTCAAGAGTCTTCTCCAGCACCACAATTCGAAAGCATCAGTTCTTCTGCGCTCAATCTTCTTTGCTTGTGCAACTGAAAGAATGAATTTTTAAATTTAGTTAATTTTAATTCCCTAAAATTAAAGTATAAATAGTCATCTATTCCTGGCGACTACCATGTTGGACCTTTGGCTTCTAGGACTACATAAGAAACACTGGCATGGGCTGCCATTCCTGTGAGGCTACACAAAGATCCTTGTATCCTGGCATCTTCTCGGAGTCAGGTTTTTGGAAAGCATCCTCATTCGTGTTTTAAGAAAACTGGGATAGGAAAAGAAAGCAGAGTAATTGTTATAATTCTGCTATGAACTGTGTCTCTGATGAAAAGGAAATCTCTTATTGCCTTTCCTTTTGATCTCAATTTCTGTAAATGGAAAATGTGTATATTGGATTATTCTATCAAAGGCCTTACCACAGTGATGATTTGATTGCTCTTCAAACTAGGATAATGAGGTAGCCCAGAGAATATTGGGACATTCCTTATCTCTCCTTTTATAATATTTATTTATGGCTGTGTTGGGTCTTTGTTGCTGCATGGACATTTCTCTAGTAGCAGAGAATGGGGGCCACTCTCCAACTGTGGTGTGTGGGCTTCCCATAGCGGTGGTTTCTCTTGTTGAGGACCACTGCCTGCAGGAAATGTGGGCTCAATAGCGGTGGCTCCTGGGCTCTAGAGCACAGGCTCAGTAGCTGTGGCACATAGGTTTAGCTGCCCTGTGGCATGTGGGGTCTGCCTCGACCAAGGGTCGAACCCTTGTCACCGTCACTGGCATGTCAATTCTTTACCACTAAACCACTAGGAAAGCCCTGTTCCTTATCTCGTTAAGAAAACTCCATCCAATCTTATTCTTCAAATAATATAAAATTCTATATTATAAGAACAAACTAGAATTTGAGATTTCTGTTGACATTGTTGATACTGACATTTTTATCACAAATGTTTAGTAGGGAAAATGAATGTATTTCAATATATAGAATGGTTTGACCTTTCAGTTTTTCACACATTTCCTCAATTAATTAACAAATTGAAGTGGAATCATATTTCACTTCAGACAAAGCACTTTTTCTATCTAGAAATGAACAACTCAGAGATGAAATAGTGTATTTTTTAAGTCACTAATGCAATGAAATTTGAAAACTCTTACTCTTAAAGCTCACTAGCTGTTAAGCTTACAACATCAATTAAAAATATCTTGGCTTCAACTAACAGACAACTGACCTAAGAGTGGTTTAAATTGTAAGGATATTTACAATTCTTTAACTCAACATAAAGAATTAGGCATCCGAGCTCAAGGACCAAAGTTCTGTCATTTTACTCAGTCATCATCATGGAGTTGGCCTTTGCTTTTTTTTATTTCATGTTTGGATGGTTCTTGGCAGCGTTCAGAGGCAGGCAACAGCAGAAGAATGGGGGATAACCAACTTTTGACTCATTTGTTTCGTATCAGAAATCAACAACAAATGCAAAAATCTTTCATGGGAGCCATGTGCAGAATTGTTTATGTGCAAGTGGCCAGAACCATGTCACACGGGAGCCTCAAGCTGTAAAGAGAAAGGAAGTGCCTGGAAAATGGAATGGGAAAACTCAAGAATTAGCCCTTGAGTCTAGTAGGCCTGGGAGTGTGGTGAGATGAGGAAGTCACCTTGGATGCATATTTAAGAGGCACCAAAAAATTCAGAAATTAAAACAAGTTAGTGCAGTATTTAAAACTCAATATGTATGACAAAAAATAATCCATGATGAACAAACTGTTCAGATTTTAAATAGTCAAGATCAGTAGAGTCTCCTTCCAGGCTCTGTGGAGATCCAACATCTTTATTTAAAATATTGAAAAAAATATTGAAAGTTTATTCTTCATGAGCTTTTTTGTGTTAATTTACACATTTAAAAGGGGCTTCCCAGGTGGCGCTAGTGGTAAAGAACCTGCCTGCCAATGCAGGAGGCATAAGAGATGCAGGTTTGATCCCTGGGTTGGGGAGATCCCCTAGAGGAGGACATGGCCACCCACTCCAGTATTCTTGCCTGGAGAATCCCATGGACAGAGGAGCCTGGCGGGCTGTAGTCCAAGGGGTCACAAAGAGGTGGACATGGCTGAAGCGACTTAGCATGCATGCACACCTTTGAAAATACTGCGTTAAAGTATCACCTTGATTGCTGAGTGTTTTGGCATCCTCTTAAATTACAGCTTCTAGGTGAGGTGCTCACTTGTTCCTGTTGTCCCACCTCTTGCTGCTGTACAATATTGGGTTCCATTAGCAAGGAGGAACTCGGGCAGCTCACAGTGTTTGCCTTCAGAGCTTTGTCATTGGTTGCGATGCATCTGTCCCATGAGTAAATCCTTCTATAAGCTTCGTGGAATATTTTATATCCTGAAACCCTGGTTGATAAACAACGTGTGTACCCTGTCTTGTATTTATTTCTGAACAGGGAGCAGTACTCACTATTCTTTCTAACTGAAGCCTGGACTAGACCTTCTCTTGATAGATGACAGAAAAATTCCCCCAGCAGACTGTTTCCAACCAAATCTGAGATACTGTGAAGAAGAGCAAGAATTTCTCTCTCTCTCTTTTTTTTAATTTTCTCATACTTTAAAGAGAAATATTGTTGAATGACTTGAGACTTCAAGGATGATTCATGAAAAGGTTGAGAGTACAGGAAGCTGTGTTGGTGCTTTTTCACGTCTCTTGAAGTGGACAGTAGGAATCTGACTCTCTTTGGGTGACTAAGCATGTTTTCAAAGAACTCATGTTGCAAAATTTTGGCAGTTATAATTATTCAGTGTGAAAGCTGGTACAAAAGAATTCACCCTTCTTGCTTCCCAGGTGGCTCAGTGGTAGGGAATATTCCTGCCAGTTCAGGAGATGCAGGAGACGTGGGTTTGATTCCTGGATTGGGAGGAAATGGCAACCCACTCCAGTATTTTTGCCTGGAGAATCCTATGGGCAATGGAGACTAGTGGGCTCCAGTCCATGGGATCACAAAAAGTTGGACATGACCTAGAGACTGAGTACGCACACACATACTATTAATTTCACTCTTTGGTCTGATTAACTCTTAGGTGATACTGATAAGCTTTATCTGAAATCCCCTAAGCTTTTTTTCCCCTCAAGGAGCAAGATAAAAGAAAGGCATCCATCTCTCATTGGGAAAGCTTTAACATTCTCTCAGGTTTTTCCTTATGAATACAAGTAACACTCCTATGATGATAATTTCGTAGGAGAATATTTCATCTAGACCTGTGAAGCCTGTCTTAATATAGATGTGTAGTAGGAATTTCATACAAGGCTATAAAAGAAGTTTGTGTTAGGGTCAAATGTATTATTCACACCATTTATAAGACATAAATTCTTCAATCTCAAAGGTGTTTGTACAAAATTGCTCAACGTCTTCTCTGATTTAATTCAGCTTTGAAAGCTCTTGAGGGCAATGTTTGGAATTTAGGGGGAGAAGAGGGAAGAACATATGGAAATAATAAATTTACGTAGTTGGTTGTTAAAGATGCCTCCTATGAGAAAATCTGAAGTGCACAGCAATGAAAGAAAAAGTAGGGAGATTATAGTGAGTTTGGCATGTGTTTACCATTACTGTTCTTGTTTAAGACTTTCCCTTCTTCCTGAGCCAAACCTGAACACCCCTGTTTTTTTTAAGCAACCAATGAAATACTGTGTTTTTCCCAGCTATATTCTGCTTCACACCCTGCCTATTTCCATGTACTTATTATTTTCTGGTCACTTGAGATACCTTTTTATTTTATTTTACTTTGTTTTCTGATTCAGCCATCCCACTGCGTGCATTAAAAATTGTTTTTCCTTGCCACTGAGTAACTGACCCACTGCAGGTCTGTAGCTCTTGACGAGGACCATATAACTGCTACCTGGCAGGGAGGAGGAGGTGGGAGTATGGTTAGATAATATTCTATCTGTGACATGTTTTGTAATTGTCAAATGCTCTGGGTTTCTTCTACCTCTCTACCTATGTGAAGCCTCTGTTGATATCGCCAAGAATTTCACACTCCATGTGAGAGAAAGATGTCTCCCGAAGGATGTGTAATTCTGTTATGTAGCAACAACTCTTGCGATGACTTCAAGCCAAGCAAAAACATTTGCCGAAGCTAGAGCCACTTTCCAGCCAGTCCTACTGGGTGACCTTTGAGCAGTTCTCTCATCCCAGCAATTTGCTTTTGACCTGCTCCTGCCCTGCGGCATCACAGCGACCTCCCTCGTCTACCGCGGAGGGTGGGGTAACGAGCTAACTGTCCTTAGGTCTGGATCCAGTCAGTGCAGGACTGAATCTGGCTCCTGCTGTTTATTCTTATCATCTGTAGAGCATTAAAGGACCAGTGGGCTCCTAGAGGACAGCAACTGTCTTCAGACGGAGTAAAACAGAAGTGAAGCTCTTGGCACTTGGCAATGATTTCCTATGTGCTATATTTGTTCATGTGTAGATTAGAAGGACTTGTGCCTTTTGTAGTCTGAGACCCAATTCCTCTGGCCAGATAACCACACAGACAATGTGAAGAACCTAACTGGATTATAAGGCGTCATGAAAAATCCTACTCTAATGAAATGTACTATGGAGTTCTGAGATCTTTAATGAGTGGGTTTCCCAACCATATTAAAAGAGATAAAAATGCAAAACTAACAAAAATAAATAAGATTCATTCACAAATAATGTGCCTACATGGCCAGGAAGTCACTGAGGGACCCTTTTGAGTATTCCCATTCGGCTGAGGTGCTGAATGTTTTCTGGGCTGCTCATAATTTCCGCTCCAAGCATTTACAGATAGTTTTGCACATCAAAATTAATATTTGAGCAACTATACTTCAATACAAAAAATAAAATAGAAAAAAAAAAACCCTAAAACAGAATTTTGTAAAATAAACAACAAAAAATATCTCAAAGATCATTGCCTATTTAAAAAAATACTCAGCAAGTTAAGTTTAAAAAAAATGAATGAGTTTCTAGCACATATCAGTTTCATACACACGTATCATTTTGACCAGACTGGTGGCTGAAATAAAAAGGACTTACAAAACTGTTAAAAAAAGATTAAGATTTGAGTTTGAGATGAAAATTTTCCTACTTTAATGTCACCTCCTAACCACTGAATTCATCTCACATTTGGTGTTTATGGGAGACCAAATAAAGAGTTTAGAATGTGTGTGGGCTCAGCCCCAAAGCATGGGGCCCAGAATTAATTTTGTGTTCCCTTGGGTTTTTATGTTCTGTTTTGGAGGGGGATATAATTAGTAGTTAAATGAGATTTACCTTAGTAATTTAAACTCTATTTTAAAAAGCAGATGTTAAATAAAAAGTGGGGACTTAAAATTGTATAGCTCTTCCCTGCAGATTTAAAGTGTGAATATTTATCAACATGAAAATCTTAGAAATAATTATCTCTGTTCACTTTGGGGTCGTAGTCCTAGTTCCTGAGGAATTATGCGAAAACATAAAGAAGACAGGTCTTATTTAAGATTTCCAGCAAAACAGTAAACTGAGTTGACGGGAGAGATCCCTCACCTTAGTATAATGGCATTAAAAAATACAGAGGTGCTCCAAAAGCAAAGAAGGGAAAGTCCTGGGGAACATGTATCAAACATGAGTCAGGTCTGGAATCCTCAGTAGGAATCCAGGTTGAAAGGCCTTAGAGGCTGGGATTTTAAACTATGCTTAGGGATGCGTGTAGTGGGGTTCCTGATGGGCAGAAAGAATAGAAACTCAACCTCTTCTGTAAAGTTAATACAAGCCACAAGTGGAAGTTCAAAAGAAGTAACCTTCTAGGAAGCAGGGGGAGGGACACTGGCTGTGGGTGTAACAGGCTCTTGAAGGAGAAATTCAAGCACCACACCTGCTTTATGGGAATCCCTGGTAAAGAAAGGACCTGCAATGCAGGACACATAAAGAGACGAGTGTTCGATCCCTGGGTCGGGAAGGAGGAGGGCATGGCAACCCACTCCAGTATTCTTGCCTGGAGAATCCCATGCACCGAGGAGCCTGGTGGGCTGCAGTCCATAGGGTCACAAAGAGCTGGACATGGTTAAAACAACTTAGCATGTAGCATGTGTTGTCAGTGCAAACCTATGCTATCCTTGTGAGGGAGGAGCCTCAGACAGAGACACTGGCAGTTATGAGAACACCAAGCCTCGGGCTCTGAGACTGCCCCCTAGTGTCTGTCTCTCTAGACACGCCTTCACCTTTCTTGGATCCTGGGTTCCTGCAGGACTCACTCTTGCTGAGGGTGAAAGTGAGGTGGAAGTGAAAGTCGCTCAGTTGTGTCCAGCTCTTTGTGACCCCATGGACTGTACGGTCCGTGGAATTCTCCAGGCCAGAATACTGGAGTGGGTAACCGTTCCCTTCTCCAGGGGATCTTCCCACCCTAGGTTTTCAATATTGCAGGAGGATTCTTCACTGGTTGAGCCACCAGGAAGCCCAAGAATACTGGAGTGGGTAGCCTATCCCTTCTCAAGTGGATCTTCCCAACCCAGGAATCGAACAGGGGTCTCCTGCATTGCAGGTGGATTATTTACCAACTGAGCTCTCAGGGAAGCCCACTCTTACTGAAGATGAGTTTAAACAATACATAACACTGAGACCATAAATAACCCCAAGAGAGTCAGAAGACACAGTCAGTGCAGAAGGAACATCCCCTCGACCCATATAATAAATAACTCCTGGCAGATTTTAAGGTATGTAAGAGATACGTAAGTAGAATCAGAATGTCCAGAGCATAAAGCCAGGGCAGAGATATGACAGAAAACAGATGTAGCAAAAAGAGTGTCGTGAATTGGAAAAAGAATCTCTGAAGAGATCTGTGCAGACGTAGTACATAGAGAAGGATAGATTAATCTACATTTGAATTCAGAGTTGGGGATTCATTCAAGGATTTATCCAGAAATTATAATGGAATAAATATATGACTCAGTCCTCAGTCAGTAGTCGCTCGGTTGTGTCCGACTCTTTGTGACCCCATGGACTGCAGCACGCCAGGCTACATTATTAGGAAAAAAAAATAGAGTCTCTATAGTCTAATTTTCATCCCTTTCCCTCTTTTCTCTCTAAAAAGAGCCATATATGTATTTTCAATAAGGACAGTATGTGATTCTACCCAGACTTGGGTTTTAGAGAGTGAGATTTCTGTTTTATTCATTATTGTACCCAAAACAAAAACTTCACAGATGGTGGAGAGAATAACTTCATGTTTAATTATTTGCTTTCAAAAAGCTTAGTTTCTCCACTAGGGTGAAGAAGGTAAAAAATAGATGTTTAAAACATAAATCTTAGACTGAGAAAATGATAAAAAATATTCATCGTTTTGTGTCTTGCTCTTCTTTGCCTTTTAACTCTTAGAATTCTAGTTTTCGTAGACGAATAATGTGGATAATAATATCTGCTTCAGGATTTTTCAAGATTCATGAATGTATATTGTAAAATAACTGTGTTTTTGCTTGGCTTACTGTGCAATCAGTACTTACTGTTATGGGTGTTATTATTTTCATGGCAATTTTATTATATTTATCATCATCTGAAATAAAGTTTCTCAAGAGTGTGTTCTAAGGCATCATTTCTTTTGGTAGCTATTGTCTTAAGATCAAGTTCATTGTAGTTGTTTAGTTGCTAAGTGGTATCCAACTCTTTGCGACCCCATGGACTCTAGCTTGTCAGGCTCCTTTTTCCATGGGATTTCCCAGGCAGGAATATTGGAATGTGTTGCCATTTCTTCTCCAGGATTGAATCCATATCACCTACATTGGCATGCAGATTCTTTACCACTGAGCCACCAGGGAAGCCCCAAAGAGCAAGGTATGGGATTATTAAAAAAGAAAAAATGTATATGTATATATATATGTGGGGAAAACTGTTGAGATAGTTCTTTCCTGGGTCTCTATCTCTTAATCTAACCTCTCATTATAGTTTCCTTTATTTTCTTAATATACATGTTTTCCTGGACCAGGAGGCTAGTAAGACAATGGTCCAGAGACTTTTGCCACTTGCAAGGCCTGGTCCAATTTTAGCACACTGAGTGGCCCATCGCTTCCCTAGACCTGGGAATGAGCCTTCCCAGCAACGCGGGACACAATGGCCATGAAATGGTGTCACATGGTCAGATATGTGGCTATGAAGGGACCCTGCTGACTGGAAGTTGGTCCTTGCCAGCTGCCTCTACAAAGATTACATCATGACCATTGCAAGCTGCTGAACTTCAACACCCCCTGAAAGAAGTTCAGGGTGAAAATCAGGAATGAGGCACTCTGTGTTCTGAAAAACACCTTTATTTTTAGCCCATTAAAATGTTGTATCTTGGGAATTCCCTGGTGGTCCAGTGGTTGACTCCACGTTTCCACTGCAAGGGGGTTCGGTTCCATCCTTGGCTGGGGAATAAGATCCTGCAAGTTGAGCAGCCAAGAATGGAAATTTTGTCTCTTTTGAAATATATTCAGTCTATCAAATTTCTTAAAATCTCGCTCACTGTATTCTCTGAGGGTTGCTAACAGAATCAAAACCCCATCCCTGTAGATACCACCCTAGACATTATCTTCAAGTGTTTGTTCCTGTGCTTGATGCTAACTTCTGATCAGATGAGATACGATACCCACTACAATGGGGAGGGGACTTCCTTGGTGGCTCAGATGGTCAAGAATCCACCTGCAATGTGGGAAACCTGGGTTCGATCCCTTGATCAGGAAGATTCCCTGGAGAAGGGAATGTCAACCCACCCCAGTTTTCTTGCCTGGAGAATCCCATGGACGGAGGAGCCTGGCGGGCTACAGTCCATGGGGTCACAAAGGGTTGGGCACAGCTGAGTGGCTTTCATTCCCTCCCTCCCTCACCGAGGGGGGCCGTGGCTCATTTGGGAAGCATGTCATTAAACTGCCTGAAGCATGCAGAGGCCATTGCCGAGAGATGATGTCACAGCTGAAATTCTTGTTTATCTTGAATTTGAAAAATCAACCAGAATAGTCTCCTGTTGTTTGCCTATCATATGAAGAGAACAAAAATTCTAAAATCTGTTATCTATTATTGTCCCGTTAGAACAAGAATTCTAAAATCTGTTACTGTCCTGCGATAGACCTCAGGACAATCAATCCCAAAAGCTTGTCAGAGGAATAATTTCTTATCACAGTCTTGCATTCCAGATCATCCTGGCGCCTCCACCCTAGTGGTTCATACAAAACTGGGTGGATGTTTTGCCCTCCAAGTGTAAATTTTTCCATGGTTTTAATCTTTTTCCCTTGCCCTCAAGAAAGTGATTGACTTATTCTAACATGGGTGTTTCACCGCTCAATAAGGCAACATGATGTGTTGTCACATGTAGACGGAACAAGTTGGAATGATGAATTTTTGAATTTTTTAAAGCACAGGGCAAAATTGGTGTACACGAATCATTATTACGATCACGAAAGTTCTGGCGTGTCCTTTCTGAGAGCAAGGAATCATTTTGGATTCCATGCATGTCAACTTGTCATCAGTTCAGCTTTGATCTAAATTGATATTTGGAACTTTCCTCTCTGGCCCCTTCATTATTTAGGCATGTTGCAGAGGGAATCTGCTGTAGGGAAGCACTGTTGATAATCACGGCAGGTGATGAAGAGAATGGAGAACAGTAGTCTCAAATTCTAACAATGCCTTGCACCCCAACAGCTAGTTATTGAGTCTTTTATGTACAACATGGCTTTTAGTCTTAACGTTCTATAACATGGTGATGTCTGTACCCTTTTATCTAGCCCCAGGAAGCAGGCTAAGAGAAGTCAAGGAACTTGCCCACAAACCCATGGTGCATATATAACTGAGCAGGGACCCTGGCCAGTGGGGATGCAAAGGCCAGGCTCTAAAATTCTGCAGTGCTTAGCCGTGGTGGGAAGGGGCTTGTTCCATGCTGCTCCAACCTTGTACGCCTGTCTTGGGTAGTGTGTGTGTCTAGGGAAGGATCGGTTTGGGGTTCCCCTGAGGACCTGGGGGCCTGGTTGTTTGGGGACCCATGCTCCCTCTTAGTCGACATGTGTATGCTCCCCTTCCTCAGAATAACAGAAGTTTCCCATCACCCTGCTGACAGCCATATTTACAAGGGACTCTCAACCTGTGCTTTGCTGAAAAATTTTTCAGCAAGCCGGGGGTGGGGGGAAAGAATGGGGGAAGAGATAGTTAAGAAGTTGGGATGGCCATGTACACACAGCTATATTTAAAAATGGATCACCAATAAGGACCTGCTGTCTAGCCCAGGGAACGCTGCTTGCTGTGGCAGGCTGGATGGGAGCGGGGCTTGGGGAGAATGGATACATGTATGTGGGTGGCTTTGCCCCTTTGCTGTGCAACTGAAACTATCAAAACATTGTCCGTCGGCTGAACTCCAGTACGAAATGAAAAGGGTTTTAAAAAAGTTTAAGGGAAGAATATCTCATTATGTATCTCCTGCCTAAATAAGGGACTCCTTTGATAGATTCCGGGGGCCTTTATTATACTTTAGAGGGACAGCCCATGCACGTGGAGCTGAAAGAACTTGTCTACATCCACAGCTTTGCCTTCTATTCCAGACTGACTGTTTGCATCACAGAGCGGCTACTTGAGGACTCGTGTGCATTTATTCACGTCTGTGTTCAATGTTCATTCACTCACTTATTCATTGGGCCAGCATCCACTCATTCATTACATATGCTTCTCTCCAGTGGATGCCTGCTTTGTGCCAGCCTTTGTGTTAGGCTCTGGGAATACAGGAAGCGGGGGGACAGTTGTGAACTGAACACGGGGGTCACGGGTTCTGATGGGGCAAAGTTTGTGGCGTGTGTGCATGTGGGAGGCATCTTTCCTCTTGTCTCGGGAGACTCAGGGAGGCTTTCCCGAGGAGCTGCCGTCAGAGCTGGCGGCTGCAAACAGGTAGCAGAGCTCCCGGTGAGGAGAGGGAGGTGAGGTCCGGAGAGACCCTGGACCCCAAAAGTCTTTGATACAGTGAGATCCAGGGTGCCCCTTGGGTGGCAGAGGGAATGAGTTGGAGAGGACCCAGGTAAGTTTCATCTAAGGTTGTTAATGGGGGGGGGGTCACAGGCAGAGGAAACTGAAGGACCAGAGCACCGAAGCAGCAACTCTCCGCACAGCCATGGGGGCCGTGGCCGGAACCAAGGCCATGACAGGGAGAACAAAGGTTGCACATTGAAGAAGTAGGAGCTACAGGATTTGGTGCAGGGGTGCGGGGTGGAGGCTGTGGGTGATCACTGCAGCGTATTTCAGGGTAATTGACTGCAGTTTAATTAACACCTGACGATTTCGATTTTAAAACCTAAAACCTACATTTTCAGTTGAGTTTCAGCACTGGAAAAGGCATTCTCATAATTCTTGTCTCCATAACGTTAGTTAAATAACTTTGGTCTAAAATGTGGCCTAGAAGTGTTTCTATAAATATTCATTGATATTAATATTATATTATGAGACACGGAGATAAAGAATGTTTGCCTTATAAATTTGTTTTAATTTTTATTGAAGTGTAGTTGATCTACAAGGTTGTGTCAGCTTCTGCTGTATAGCAAAGTGAATCATATACAAATATATATACACATATACCCACTCATTTTCAGATTCTTCCCTGGTTGCTCAGACGGTAAAGAGTCTGCCTGCAGTGTGAGAGACCCGGGCTCAATTCCTGGGTCGGGAAGATCCCCTGGAGAAGGAAATGGGAACCCACTCCAGTATTCTTGCCTGGAGAATCCCATGGACTGAGGAGCCTGGTGGGCTACAGTCTGTGGGGTCGTAAAGAGTCAGACAGGACTGCGGGACTTCACTTCACTTGCATATAGTTCATCACAGTGTTGAGCAGAGTTCTCTGTGCTATTCAGTAGGTCCTTATTAGTCACTTATTTTATATATTAGCTGTTGTTGTTGTTTAAGTATCTTAAGTTGTCTGACCCTTTTGGGACCCCATGAACTGTAGCCCAGCAGGCTCCTCTGCCCATGGGCTTCTCCAGGTGAGAACACTGGAATGGGGTTGCCATTTCCTTCTCTGGGAGCTCTTCCCGACCCAGGGATCGAACCTGGGTCTCCTGCACCAGCAGGTGGATTCTCTGCCGTCTGAGCACCAGCAGGGTGTGTGCGTCAGTCCCCATCTCCCAATCCACCCTCCTTCCCTTTCCCCCTTGGTGGCCAAGAGTTTGTTTTCTGTGTCTATGACTCTACTGCTGTTTGTAAATAAGTTCATTTGTCTCACTGCTTTTTTTAGATTCCCCACATAAACGATATCATATGATGTCTGTCTTTCTCTGTCTGACTTCATGGAGGATGATATGTGTCCATCCATGTTGGTGCAAGTGGCGTTATTATGGACTTATGAATCAGATTCGGATGCCCCTCTCATCGTCCCACTGGGCTTCAGATGACTTCTCTCTGTGAGTCCTTTAGTACAAATGCTGACACAGAGGAGAGGTTTCACTGGGGCTTTTTGTCTCCATGTCACCAATTCAGTGGTGGCTCCTTGGATCACAGTACCACTCTCTCCTAATCCTTTTAATAGACTCAACATGTGAAAAGAGACATATTTATCCCTAGCGTTTATAGAGATAATGCCAGAATCCCATATGCTTGGGCATCTTTAATGCACTAGTGTTTATGTTTTGGGAAGAATAAAAATAGAAATGTTTATAACTGGTGGGGAAATTTAGAAAAGAACTAATGCAGACTGGAATCATCGGCTTGGTCGGTCCTGCTTGTGAAAACAATTCTGGCTAATTATAGCCCTTTCAGAAGGACAGCATCATTATACTGACCATATGCAATTAACTTGACTTCTCTTTCTCTCTCCATGAAAGTAGAATGCTCTACAGTTTCCTCCTTACATGTTCCCAAGCAAAGACTACTTTTCTTTTTTTTAATGGACACAGTCCAGCATTGGTCTTTTCTTCAGGAGTTCTAAAATCTCTGTATGGCATTAAATTTAATAGGTCCAGTATATCAAAGATAGAATTATAATTATGAAAAGTCAGTTAAAAGGAGGGTGAACAGGAGAATGAAATGAGATTTTTAATGACTTGCCAGCAGTTGTAATTAATGAGATGCAGATTTGACCACACGTGTGACCTTCAGGTAGGAAATGGACAAAGCCTGGAGTGAATGGGCCCAGGAAGGAGGAACATTTTTCCGCAGAAAAAAGATGGTGCGTCTTGCCAGTTTCTGATGCCCCTTCTTTCAGGGTGTTTTTTTTTTTTCTTGAAGTCAGGCTCATTGGTGGGGATGGGAGGCATGTTGATGATCATTTCAAGTGCGCGGCGCATCCCTGGAAGAGACAAAGCAGGCCGGGCGATGGGGCCCCTGGAAGAGGTTTGGTGGCTGAACAGGGGCTTCTGGAACCGACGGGCCACCTGCCATCTTGCTCAAAGTGAGAAGCTGCTTTTCGTGACAATGTTAATTCGTGAGTCTGATCCACGCCAGTATCTCTTTTACACAGTGAGTTTCTTTGAAAGCTTGTTGCAAACACAGAAAGAATAATGCAAATGTTTGCTGGCTTCCATGCCCAAGGCTCAACTTCTTCGCACACCAAGTGGGTTCCTGAGGCTATAAAAATTGTTTTTGCCTGATTAAACTTAGATCCCTTTGAACTCTGTGGGGGTTCTTTTCCTCTTGCACTTTCTTGTAACTGTGCAAAACCTTTTTTTTTGGTCCGATTTGGAATCCAAAGAGCCTTCAAGTCAGCCCACCCCACCTCCTTCATCCTCTTCTGAAAGCATAAAAATTTGTAGTTGCTATAACATCTGTTTTATTCCATACCCTGAGGCAAAGACAGGCAGAACTAAACTTTCTTCACACACACACGCACTTGCACACACATGCACACAAAGACACAGGATGGGTTGACTGGAAGGCAGAAACAAATCAGAACAAATGTCTAGTAACTGGTTCAAAAAGAATGATAGTTACTCATCTCATTACCACCAAAACAGTTTCTGTCTTTCAAGGGGGCCCATGAAGGGCAAATGCATCTTCAGGGAGGCTGGGGACCTACCTGGACCTGTAAGCCTCACTTCTGGAGAAAAGGGAGCAGACAAGTTGGAATTTATATTTATGGTGCTAGAAACAGCATCTAATTAAGAGGTGCTTAAAAGCACATGTGTGTGACTTTGTTCTGTATTTTCCAAGTCTCCTGTAAATGTGTTAGCATATTTTCATAATTTAGTAAATAAAAAAGAGAAAAAAATAAAGCATCAGAGAAAGAAGAAGCACATATGTAGATAACGGCTTACTGGTTTCAGGGAAGGGGTTTAAGTAGTCAAATGAATTGCAAAATCAAAGTCATGGTGGTGAGGTTTGAAATTCTGCAGTGAATGACAGGAGTTGGAGATGATGGGGTGGGGGGAGGGGCAGCAGGACCCTGTGAATTCTTCATTCATTCTGGCTTGCATCTGTTTGCCCCTTTGATTGACATTCTACAAGTTGTTTTGCTGACTTTCAGTGTGGAGACCTGCTTGCTTCTTGTTCTGACTTGCTTCCTTGAATGTCCCTATCAAGAACCATATCAAATACCATCTCTGTGTTGACTTCTCTCTCTTAAGTTCAGCCACCCCTGATCTTCAGCACAGCCCTGCTCCTGCCCAGTTGTATGGACACAGGGATTTTTAGGGGAGATCTCTACTTCGATTTCCAGACTGCAAAGTAAACCCATTTTATTTCTGGTCTTTCCTATTTCAGAATTGCTCCCCATCGATTGAGTTGCTCTCGGGGAAAACTTGGGTGTCAGCCTTAATTCTTCACATTTCCTTCTTTCCCCAGTCAGCTCAAAGCCCTTCTGCATTCACCCTTTCCCTCTGGCTTCTCTGGACTGCTGAGACGCAGCCTGCTGCTGCTGCTAAGTTGCTTCAGTCGTGTCCGACTCTGTACGACCCCATAGACAGCAGCCCACCAGGCTCCCCTGTCCCTGGGATTCTCCAGGCAAGACACTGGAGTGGATTGCTATTTCCTTCTCCAATGTGTGAAAGTGAAAAGTGAAAGTGAAGTCGCTCAGTCGTGTCTGACCCTTAGTGACCCCACCAGGCTCCTCCATCCATGGGATTTTCCAGGCAAGAGTACTGGAGTGGCTTGCCATTGCCTTCTCCGACTGTAACCACAGACACCTTTAAAAATGCAAAGTTGGGACTTCCCTCATGGTCCAGTGGTTAGGTCTTTGCATGTCCAGTGCCTCCACTGAAGGGGGTGCCTTCACTGTTGGGGAACTTAGTTCTAACTAACTTAGTCCCCAACTAACTTAGCTGGGGAGCTAAGATCTCACATGCTGTGCCCCACGGGGTGGGTGGGAAGCAAAGTCGCTCCCGCTTCTCCCTCCATCCTCACCCGCTTCCCTCACTCCGTGGCTTCCTTGGGCCATAGGGGTTGGCAAGCTACAAGCCACAGCCAGATCTGGTCCACCTCCAGTGATGTGATTGTCCTTGTATGGGAACTTAGCTGCACTCACTCACTTGTATTTGTCTTTATTGATAAGAGTCGAGTTGCATAGCTGTGACAGAGATCACATGGCCTGCAAAGCCTAAATACTCTCTCCCCTTTATGGCAAGAGTTTTGTCACCTTCCCCTGCAGGGTCTCTGTGTGAACTGGCCCTGCCTCCCGCAGGTCTCTCCTGGCCTCAGCTCTCAGGACCCGCCTGCCCTGGCTATGGTGCCCACTGACCCCTGGCCCTTGCCCACATTGGGGCCTCTCACAAGACAGCTCCCTCTCCTGGAGTCCTCTTCTGCCAGCTCTCTGTGGCTTCTTTGTCACTCAGGTCTCAGTTTGGATTTTTTTTTTTAACATTTTATTTTGTTTTGGGCTAAGCTCCAATACTTTGGCCACCTGATGCAAACAGCTAACTCATTGGAAAAGATCCTGATGCTGGGAGAGATTGAGGGCAGGAGGAGAAGGAGGTGACAGAATGAGACGGTTGGATGGCGTCACCAATTCAATCGACATGAACCTGGGCACACTCCGGGAGATGGTGAAGGACAGGGGAGCCTGGCGTGCTACTGTCCATGGGGTCGCAAAGAGTAGATCATGACTAGTGACTGCACAACAACATGGCTGATTAACAATGTTGTGATCGTTTCAGGTGGACAGCAAAGGGGCTCAGCCATACGTGTGCACGTGTCCATTCTCCCCCAAGACCTCCTCCATCCAGACTGCCACATAGCGTTGAGCACAGTTCCCTCTGCTGCACTGCAGGCCCTTGCTCATCATCCATTTTAAATATAGCAGTGTGTTCATGTCAGGTCTCAGCTTAGATGTCAGCTCAGCAGAGTGGTCTTCCCTCTACACGCTGCATAATGTAGCTCCAAGCTGCACCCTAAAAAGTCATCCTTTTAAATGACATGCTCGCGCTTACTATTGATGTTTCTGATTCTGTCCTCCACACTAGCGTGCCCGTCTAACGAGAGGAAGACCCTCTCAGTCTGTTATCCGTCGGTGTCTCTAGTTCTTAGAACAGGGCCAGGCGCCGAGGTGCTAAGTGTCTGCCAGATGGAAGCAGCTGTGTGCCTGGTGATGGATGGTCCAGGGAGGAAAGTTGAACAGGATGGAGCAAGTGAGCAGAGCTGACCGCAAGGAACGTTGTGGAAACTGGGCAAAGAGTGGGGAGGAAGGGGTTAGGAAATTATTTGAGAAACATCAGAAAATGAGGGTGTGAGCTTATCAAGAAAAAAGAAATCTGTGTCTCTATCCTGCCCTGGAGATAGGTTCATCCGTATCATTTTTTCTAGATTCCACATATATGCGTTAATATATAATCTTTGTCTTTTTCTTTTTCTGGCTTGCTGCTGCTGCTGCTGCTAAGTCGCTTCAGTCGTGTCCGACTCTGTGCGACCCCATAGACGGCAGCCCACCAGGCTCCCCCGTCCCTGGGATTCTCCAGGCAAGAACACTGGAGTGGGTTGCCATTTCCTTCTCCAATGCATGAAAGTGAAAGTTAAGTCACTCAGTCGTGTGCGACTCTTAGCGACCCCATGGATTACGGAAGTATGAATTGGGAGATTAGGACAGACATGTATACACTGTATTTTACCATGTGTAAAATAAACAGCTAGTGGAGAGCTGCCTTATAGCACGTGAAGCTCAGCTCCATGCCCTTTGAGGACCTAGAGGGGTCAGATGAGGTGGGGAGAGGGAGGCTCAGGAGGGAGGGGCCATATGCATAGGTATAACTGACTTACCTTGCCATACAGCAGAAACTAATGCAACATTTTAAAACGATTGTAGTCCAATAAAAAATTAAGACAAGTTTGGAAAGGTGACTGTGACGCTGAATTCCCAGCTCTCTCCGAGGAACTCAGAGCGCCAGCTCCAGGTTTGCCCACATTGGGTGGTTACCTGCAGGCAATGAGAACTGCCCTTAGACAGGCTTATGGTCCCTGTCAGCTTAGTAGCAGCAGTGAAAACAACCACAGCATCGCCAAAATAAACTGAGTGGACGAAACAAAGGGAAAGACCGTATACACTCCCTGATTCCCTCTGACTGTGCAGGGCTTGTGAACCGCTCCATGGAGGTTGATTCCCTCTGACTGTGCGGGGCTTGTGAACCGCTCCGTGGAGGTTGATTCCCTCTGACTGTGCGGGGCTTGTGAACCGCTCCGTGGAGCTTGATTCCCTCTGACTGTGCAGGGCTTGTGAACCGCTCCGTGGAGGGTGATTCCCTCTGACTGTGCAGGGCTTGTGAACCGCTCCGTGGAGGGTGATTCCCTCTGACTGTGCAGGGCTTGTGAACCGCTCCGTGGAGGTTGATTCCCTCTGACTGTGCAGGGCTTGTGAACCGTTCCGTGGAGGTTGATTCCCTCTGACTGTGCAGGGCTTGTGAACTGCTCAGTGGAGGGTGATTCCCTCTGACTGTGCAGGGCTTGTGAACCTCTCCGTGGAGGGTGATTCCCTCTGACTGTGCAGGGCTTGTGAACCGCTCTGTGGAGGGTGATTCCGTCTGACTGTGCAGGGCTTGTGAACCGCTCTGTGGAGGGTGATTCCGTCTGACTGTGCAGGGCTTGTGAACTGCTCCGTTGAGGTTGGTAATTTGAGGGTGCAGACTGTTGAGTTCTCTCGTGGACCCTGGGCCAGGCCGAAGTCCACCTCTGCTGGAAATAAAAACCAGTAGATGTCAGCTTTTGTTTTGAATTTAAAACTTTTTTTTTTCCCAGTCTTACATCTTGAGTGTTTGACTTGGGGCCATTGGTCTCAAAGTAAGCCTAAGATTGAGGCGTGTAAGTTTTCTGGAACTGTAGATAACATCAGCTAATAGGCCATGCTAGGAATTGCAAAAGGTTTATTTATCTTTTTAAGGAAGTGGAAGTATAGTAATTAGCTGGGGTTTTGAAGTGATTTTGTGTGACTGTGCATGGAACACTCAGCTTTTGTCCATGAGTAGAATAATGATTTTATGCGTGCCATTTTTCGTTTAGATGAAATATATTAACAGATAAATGAAACTAATGGAATAAAATATTCTGGAAATGCTATTACTCATGGATGCTAACTGTTATAGAGAAAATGGTGTAGGGTAGTTGATTACTCCAGATTTCTCATCATTAAATTGGGGCATTTGAGTAGAAGTGTCTAGAGATACTTTCTTACTTAAAGGTTGTGTATTATCTTTGTGTCTGTTGTTAAAGAATTATACTTAGTGTGTTTAATTATCTGTAGTACTTATTTATGGAGTTATTAGTTTATGATCTTCTGGGGCAGAGCTTGGAATGTTGCTATAAAAGAGTAAGTACTAAATATCTTCCCTGGTGTCTCAGTGGTAAAGAATTCACCTGCTAATGCAGGAGATTCAGGTTTCATCCCTGAGTCAGGATAATCCATGGAGGAGGAAATGGCAATCCACTCCAGTATTCTTGCCTGGAGAATCCCACGGAGGCCTTGTGGGCTACAGTCTAAGGGGTAGCAAAGAGTCAGACATGACTGAGAGTGAGAAGATATTCACACAGTGAATATCTTAGACCTTCAGTCAGTTCAGTTCAGTCGCTCAGTTGTGTCTGACTCTGTGTGACCCCATGGACTGCAGCATGCCAGGCCTCCCTGTCCTTCACCATCTCCCAGAGCTTGCTCAAACTCATGTCCCTCGAGTCGGTGATACCATCCAACCATCTCATCCTCTGTCGTCCCCTTCTGCTGTCTTCAGTCTTTCCCAGCATCAGAATCTTTTCCAATGAGTCAGTTCTTCACATCAGGTGGCCAAGATATTGGAATTTCAGCTTCAGCATCAGTCCTTCCAATGGATAATCAGGACTGATTTCCTTGAAGATTGACTGGTTTGATCTCCTTGCAGTCCAAGGAGCTTGAAGGGTCTTCTCCAACACCACAATTCAAAAGCATCAATTTTTTGGTGCTCAGCTTTCTTTATTGTCCAACTTTCACATCCATACATGACCACTGGAAAAACCATAGCCTTGACTAGACGGACCTTTGTTGGCAAAGTAATGTCTCTGATTTTTAATATGCTGCCTGTGTTGGTCATAGCTTTTCTTCCAAGGAGCAAGCATCTTTTAGTTTCATGGCTGCAGTCACCATCTTCAGTGATTTTGGAGCCCAAGAAAATAGAGTCTCTCACTGCTTCCATTGTTTCCCCATCTATTTGCCACGAAGTGATGGGACTGGATGCCATGATCTTCGTTTTTTGAATGTTGACTTTTAAGCCAACTTTTTCACTCTCCTCTTTTACTTTCATCAAGAGGCTATTTAGTTCCTCTTCATTTTCTGCCAGAAGGGTGGTATCATCTGCTTATCTGAGGTTATTGATATTTTTCCCAGCAGTCTTAATTCCATCTTGTGCTTCATCCTGCCCGACAGTTCACATGATGTACTCTGCATGTAAGTTATAAGTTAAATAGCTTATATGAATTCTTATAAGTTAAAGATGACAGAATAGAAGGATATGCACCCATCTTCTCCTGCGAGAGCTCCAAAATTGCAACTCACTGCTGAACAACCATCGGCAGGAGAAGGTTGGGTTCCGCCAAAAAAGGTACCACACGTCCAAGAGCAAAGGAGAAGCCCTAGCAAGACAGTAGGAGGTACAAAATCACATTTAGAGTCAAACTCCATACCTGCCAGAGATGCTTGTAGGGCTCAAACAAAACTTTGTCTGCACCAGGACTCAGAGACCCCACAGAGACTGAGCCAGACCTGGGCTTGAGTGTCTCTTGCACAGGGCAGCAGTGGGCTGCTGCAGGGGCAGGGGCTCTGGGTGCAGCTCTTTACAGAACTTCCAGATCACTGGGGAGACAGAGTCTTGGCGGGCACAAACAAAGTGCGCACCAGGACCCAGGAGAAAGGTGCAGTGACCGCACAAGAGACTGACCCAGACTTGCCTGTGAGTGTCCAGGAGTCACTGGCGGAGGCGTGGGCTGGCCGTGGCCTGCTGCAGGGCTGGGGGCACTCAGTGAGGCAGTGCGTGCACGGGACGCTTTGAAGGAGGTTGCCATTATCTTCTTAGACCTTGGCGGTCTGTATTCAGCTTGGCCAGTGTAGCCCAAATGCAGCCCTAGAATATATGTACATGTATGCTGTGTTTCATAAAATCTTCTTTACAAAATAATCAATGGGTCCAGGGTGGCGCATGAGTCATCATTTTGCTGTTCCCTGTTCTAGAGCCTGTGCCTGCATGAGTGCTAAGTCACTTCAGTCATGTCTGACTCTTTGCGACCCCCTGGACCGTCATCCACCAGCCTCCTCTGTCCATGGGATTCTCTAGGCAAGAATACTGGAATGGGTAGCCATTCACTTCTCCAGGTAATCTTTCTGACCCAGGGCTCGACCCTGGGTCTCCAGCATTGCAGACGAATTCTTTACTGTCGGAACCACCAGGGCAGGCCATTCAAGAGCCTACTGCTGCCGCCACTGCTAAGTCGCTTCAGTCCTGTCCAACTCTGTGCAACCCCATAGACGGCAGCCCACCAGCCTCCACCATCCCTGGGATTCTCCAGGCAAAAACACTGGAGTGGGTTGCCATTTCCTTCTCCAATGCATGAAAGTGAAAAGTAAAAGTGAAGTCACTCAGCCATGTCCAACTCTTTGAGACCCCATGGACTGCAGCCTACCAGGCTCCTCCGCCCATGGGATTTTCCAGGCAAGCATTCTAGAGCCTAGATAACCAACAAATTTTATTCTACAAAAACAGTAACAGTGGCTTTTTAAGATAAATACACAGCATTATTTGCATTTGAACTTATTCACATGTAAAACAAGTAAAAGAATGGTACAATATAATTCATTAGTGCCTCTGAAACATTATCACCAGCGAAGCAGTATTATACAGGTGATACCTGGTGGGCCAGAAGGAACAGAGAATGGTTAGTGAGGGTTTTTAAGGAAGGATGCAGGTAGATTCTGGGGTTGTACTGGGTGTTAAAATGCTCAGCCTTGTATTCAGTGTGGTTATCATTTTCAAATGCATATTCCTTTGAGGCCTGTTGTGCTACTTACTAGAACACAAATATTAGTAAATTTGTACCCTATTTGTAAGTGGCTTCCAGGCTGTTTTATTTGCTAGGCAACAAGGAATCATTCAGAAAAGGTTGAGTCATGTTGGCAAAGTGGGAAATGAGCGTGAGCTCAGTGAAGAGCTGATTGTGGTGCAAGTAGGTGTGTGTGTGTGTGTGTGTGGGGGGGTGTTGGAGAAAATCAGAGAAGTGAAGGGGAGGTGTGCTTTAGAGGGGCTGACAGCCAGCAAAGGCAGTTCACTGTGGCCCATGGAAACTTACAGATGGCTAATGCCAGGGCATGCAGAGGGCAGGCTTGCCCCTTGACACTGGGCGACCGTCCAAAGGCTGTTGGTGGAAGTTCACAGGAACATCATAAACTAAATGTGTCCTCCAAACGTGTGTGTGAATTTCACATGAGGACTGGGCCACTCCTGACTCTGAACCTGACTTTCTTTCTTCTTTTCATCCCTTTTGAAAGATCCCTCTTTCAAAACGCAAAATGGTTGCATTTTGGCTTTCTTTATTTTATATTGATGTTAATTATCGAATAGGACAATGAAAGCTCTAATGGAATGTCTGCTCATTTTTTAAAATCTATTATCTTGTTGGTTTCTGTGGAAAAATCCAACATCAAAGTCTCTAAGCATACAGGTTTTTGTAGTGGGTTGGGAAACAAAAAATAAAGACAGAACAAAACAAAAACCAGGGCAGGGAGCTGTAAAATATACCAAGAAAATCACAGTGAAATGTACTGATTATACCTGTACCTGTTTTCATTCATAGTGTGATCACAACTCAGATAAAGAATTTGGTGAGCTTGATCCTAAGAATGAATTGCCCCTCTGTAAATGCTGTAGACTGGCCCCCCAAGATTTTTACCTATTAAAAGAAACTGGTATCTCTTTTTAGATGAGCATGTTAAATAATTCTCTGATAAATTGAGAGACTGATTACTGTGTATTTCTGACTCACCTAAACCAACATGTCTGTCGCTGAATAATACCTTTCTAAGAGTATTTATATGAGTTTTATTATTTTATTTATTGTGAGTATCATTACAAGGAGGTAACCTCTGAGTTAAGGGCCCCCAAAATTGCCCTCGGTTTAATGATTTCACTAGGAGGATTCACAGAATTCAACAAAGTTGTTATAGTTATTGGGTTAGCCAAAAAGTTCATTTGGGTTTTTCCATATCATCTTACAGAAAATCCTGAATGAACTTTTGGGCTAACTCAATATGATTATTACAATAAAAAAGGATACACTTTAAAATTAGCAAAGGTAGAAGGTACATAGAATACAGTCCAGGAGAAGCCAGGTGCAAGATTTTTTGTTCTCTCGCAGTAGAGTCATCTGGACAGCACTCAATCTCTTAGCAAGATGTGTGACAAAGTGCATGAAGCAGTGCCAACCAGAGAATCTCACTTGGGCTTTGGTGTCCAGGGGACTTTTTATGACTCAGTCAGTAGGCATGGAACACCCATGTGGCTGATCTTAGTTATTTAGTCTCCAGTCCCTAAGGAGGTCAGACTGATACACCATGGTCAAAGGTCTCCACCATCAATCAAGGCCCTCAGGTAGACCGAGTCACCCTGATCAGGCAGGTTATGCCAAGGTCTTAGAGACTATCTCCCAGGAACTTGTCAGGGGTCAGACTATTCTTTGGAAAATGCAAGCTTCAAATGCCCCAGACCTGCGGAGTCAACCTGATACTGAAAAACCTCTCAATGGATTAGTAGATTTCTGGCAAAGGGTGTTACTTTTTCAGTTGGTTTTGAACGGTTCTTCGAGTGTTTCTAAAGTTGGCAGGCTCTTACACCCTGAGCAGGTAGAATCTGATTTACATGAAAGTGAATATAGTTCTAAGTGGCAGCAAAGCTGGTGTCAGATATGTTGCCTGATCCTCAGGGTGTTGTCAAAAGATTTGATAGAGTCGTCCTCATAGTAAAATTGTGAGATGGAATAAAACCCAGCTCAGATGGTAAAGAATCTGCCTGCAATGTGGGACACCTGGGTTGGATCCTTGGGTCAGGATGATCCCCTGGAGTATGGAATGGCAGCCCACTCCAGTATTCTTGCCTGGAGAATTCCGTGGACCCAGGAGCCTGGCGGTCTACAGTCCTTGGGGTGGAGAGGAGTCAGACACGACTGAGCAACTTAACACTTGACTACATAGCGTGGTGATGGTGGGAACTCATATTTCTTGAGATCCTCCCATCCTTTAGGTACTCTGTGGGCTGTGAACTGGGAATTAATTTACATGTTCTTCTCAACCCAAACTATTATTCTGTTACTTCCCTGTTTTACAGTTTGTTTAAGGGGGGAAAAAGTATCTAGTGGTGGCCTCACAGTACTATTGATAAAAACTTTTGCATCTGAGATTCCAACCCAAGTCAACCAAAGTCCAAGAACCATGTTACTTTCGTTAATGATTAGGTGGCTAGAGCCAGTGTCTGATTCAGTTGCAGTGTTAGTGGCGTTTGGTTCTGAGAAGATCCAAAACTTCCTTTCCAGTAATGGAGGTAATAGAAAAATGACTCTACCTTTCCACGGAGGCTGTTTTTCTGATACCTTGGACATTTATTGTCCAATAATTAGCCACGTTTGGCTACCAAGCAGTTGAAATGTGGTTAGTCTAAAGTGAGACAAGCAGTAGCTGGTGCAAGATACATACTGACTTTCAGAGACTTAGAACATACATATGAAATAAAAATAACTCAGTAATTTTTATTTTGATAACATTTTGAAATGATATTGTGGCTATATGATTACATACACCATATCGTTGAAACTTAGTTTTATCTGCTCCCTAACATTTTTTAATGTCACTACTGGAAAATTTAACATTACATGTGTAGGTTGCTATATATTTTCATTGGACAGTGCTGCCTTGGAGCGTTTATTATCACACTTCCCGTGGGCCCAGCAAGCATTTCTCTTTTTCGGCATAACTATCTTGTGTAGACATCTCACATTTTACACTAAATCATAAATGTCTTGAGGGCAGAGATCTCTCTCCTGTGGAACTTTGCATCTAAGCCGGTATATACCTACAATATGTTCCTCAGCGTAGGTGGTACTCAAGAAGTACTAGTTAACTACATAAATACAGAATATTCTTTAGATTATTCTATGCAAGGATATTCTTATTGTTGAGAAGAAAATGGCAGTCCACTCCACTGTTCTTGCCTGGGAAATCCTATGGATGGAAGAGCCTAGCAGGTTATAGTCCATGGGGTTGCAAAGAGTCGGACCTGACTTAGTGACTGAACAATAGCAATTCTTATTATATGTGTGTACTAAGTCCCTTCAGTTGCGTTTGATTGTTTGCAACCCCATGGACTGTAGCCCACCAGACTCTCTGTCCATGGAATTCTCTAGGCAAGAATACCAGAGTGGGTTGCCTTGCCCTTCTTCAGGGGATCTTCCCAACCCAGGGACTGAACCTTAGGTCTCCTGCACTGGCAGGCAGGTCCTTTGCCACTAATACCGTCTGGGAAGCCCACCTTACTATTATTATACATATCATCATAATCCTTAACTGTAAAGTTCCTAGAAAAATCTGGGTGTGTCTTGGACATCAACCTAGTTTTAATGTACAGATAGAATCAATACTTGCTCAGAGAGCACCTTGGGACTTTTTCAAATGTCTTCAAGCGAGGAGACTTCCTGGCCCAGCCCTGCCTTGTCTCCTGAGTTGTTCAAACTTGGCTTCTTCCCCTGAATCCTGCAGTCTGTGGAGGCAGAGGCTTAGATGAGAACACAGGCTTTTTCCAAATAGCAAGGAGCCTGAGAAGAAATAGAACATGAATTGTCAGCGAGTGATATTAACTTCAGGAAATGATTTGTTTTCTTAAAGCCAAAGTCTGTCAGTGCCTGAATATGTGGCAGAGCAAAGTGTAAGAGCATTTTTAAACCGAACACCCTAAGGTTCTAAGAAATTCCTGAGGCTGTTTCCTGCAGTCTCTGCAGTTACCCAGTGGCAAGTGGCTTTATTTGTACCTGTCAGACTTCTGGTCATGACTGCTGACACGCAAGCACACGGCTGACTCACAAAGTGCCTGTTGAATAGAAATTGTTCATTGTTATACTTTTCATCATATTAAGATCATTTGTAATTCGAAAGTTGTAAATCTGAAGGAAATTACTTTCGAATGTCCTCTGGCGCAGCATTAAGATTTTGCAATTAGATTTTATAGCCTACAGTCATATGTTGCAGGTCACAAGGCAAAATTAAGACCTTCTGCACCCAGAAAACTTCCTGTGGTTGAGGCAGGGTGTTTATAAGCCAAACCAAGTTCAGGGCGGGACAGTCTCAGCCCAAACCTTGCAGCCAGGAAGACAAAGGCAGCCACAGTCCAAGAATTTGAGGGTCTCACTTAGTTTATATATGAATTTACATAATCTTTCAGCTAAAAAAAAAAAAATCTGCCTTGATGGATGGATGAATAGAAATTGCTTCTTGTGTGAGGTATCCAACAGTAAAACCTGCCCCTGATTAGCTTGCTTCTTATCCTGAAGTCACCAGCAGTTAGTGCTTCAGATGGTTCAGTGAAACAGGTTTCCAGATCTTAAAAGTCCTAAACAAAAGAGAAGACAATGCCCCCTCCCAGGCGGATTATGAACCTAGCTTACTGACAGCTTTCCAGAAGCTTCTCTTTATACCTTGCTAGATGTGTCTCGGGGACCCTTGAACGACTCAAGAATTTGTGGGTCCAGAGAAGCCTGGCTCTCACCTAACATTGACATTAGATCCTGAGACTGAATAAGTGTTTTGGCCAGAAAATCATGCAAATGAATGAAAATTAGGGGATGTGGTGGATATCACAAATCCTACCCTTCATTCAAAAAGGAAGTACATTTTATTTGGTTATGGAATAGTAGTTAATCCTACTGAAATTTTGTTCCCTAAGATTTTTCTTAAAATACTCAGGATAAATTCCCTGTTACCCTGCAATACCCTGATGCGAAGAACTGACTCATTGGAAAAGACCCTGATGCTGGGAAAGATTGAAGGCAGGAGGAGAAGGGGACGACAGAGGATGAGATGGTTGGATGGCATCACCGACTCGATGGTCATGAGTTTGAGCAAGCTCTGGGAGATGGTGAAGGACAGGGAAGCCTGGCGAGCTGCAGTCCATGGGGTTGCAAAGAGTCAAACACAACTAAGTGACTGAACAAAACAGCATACCCTGCAATTATCTAACTCTGAGCAATGCTATCTCTGTAAGTCACACCAGAAGTCCTTCTAGGAGTGAAGTACGCCCTCAGCAAACCCTGACCAGCATTTATCTAACAGCCACCGCCGGATGCTGGCGGTCTGCTTCTGCCCTTCCTGGAGCAATGCATTCTTTCCTATAATTTAACTGATTTGTGGTTATTATTTAATGTCTATTTATGTTGTGAATATCTCTTATACATGGATTCCAGGCTATAAAACATAGCCTAATTTCAGACTTGTGGTTTTCGAATTGTGTTTGAGTTAAGGACACCCAAATCAGAACACTTAAAGAAAAGTGAACTATCATAGCCTTTTAGTTTCTTAGAAATCTACCAAGCAGGCTGTGCAAGGTGAAGGAGTAAATTTTAGAAGAAACCAATTCCAGAGCACAGATATTTTGCATGACTTGCACTTTGTAGATTTTTTCTTTCGTGAACCAAACCAGTGAGAAATGGATTATTATGTCATTGCAAAGAAACATATGAAGAGACTTGATAGAATACCAGACTCAAGGTGAGCAGATATGCAGCTGAAAGCAAAAAGAATCTAGCAAGACGCTCTTAGCATTTTAAAATGCTGTGTTTTACATTTCTACCAATAGTGCAAGAGGGTTCCCTTTTCTCCACACCTTTTCCAGCGTTTATTGCTTATAGATTTTTTTAATGAGGGCCATTCTGACTGATCTGAGATTATACCTCACCGTAGTTTAATCTGCATTTCTCTAATAATTAGTGATGTTGAGCATCTTTTCATGTGTTTGTTGGCCATCTGTATGTTTTTGGAGAAATGTCTGTTTAGGTCTTCTGCCCACTTTTTGATTGGGTTGTTTGTTGTTTTTGATCTTGAGTTTCATGAGATAATTGGCATATATACACTATTGATACTATATATAAAATGGGTAACTAATGAGAGACTGCTGTACAGCACAGGAAACTACTCAGTGCTGTGTGGTGACCTAAGTGGGAAGGAAGTCCAAAGAGAAGGGATATTTGTCTATGTACAGCTGATTCGTTTTTCTGTGCAGTGGAAAAAACACAACACTGTAAGCAACTATACTCCAATAAAAATTAATTTTAAAAAGTTTAATAAATTGCATTGAAGGCATACTCAATTGTGTCCAACTCTTTGCATCCCTATGGACTGTAGCTCTCCAGGCTCCTCTGTCCACAGACTTTTCCAGGCAAGAATACTAGAGTGGGTTGCTATTTGGTCCTCTAGGGGATCTCCAGACCCAGTGATCTAACCCATATCTACTGTGACTCTTGGGTTGGCAGATGGATTCTTTACCACTGAACAACCTGGGAAACCCCAATAAATAAATACAAATTTAAAAAAAATTGCTGTCTTTTATGTGTCAGGTTTATAAATAAAAGTGTAAATAAAAGATACTTTATCTTTTTTTTTAATTGGATCATTTTTCTTTTACTGATATAAAGTATTTTAATTTACCTAGTAGGATATTATTGAATATTTTGGTTTTATTTTTTTAGAAAAGTTTGCATGAATGGAACACTTTGGTTGTTTCCTATGGCAAGATCTTCAGACCGTTATTTTCTTCTTTACTGTGGTATTCAGTGTGTAATATACATGTGTGTACGTGTATATATTTTTATATCTCTTCATATGTGTACATACACATGTGTACTTATGCAAATACATATGTGTATTTGCACATATGTGTATATATGAATGAACTTATGGATGGCTGTATCTAGATATAAATATATATAGCTATATATAGATATCTGTTTCTAGATATATATGTAAATATATACTGATTATATATGCATTATATATCTGTGTATGTATATATGCATGATCAGTTCAGTTCAGTTCAGTTCAGTCGCTCAGTCGTGTCCGACTCTCCGCGACCCCATGAATCACAGCACGCCAGGCCTCCCTGTCCATCACCAACTCTCGGAGTACACTCAAACCCACGTCCACAGAGTCGGTGATGCCATCCAGCCATCTCATTCTCGGTCGTCCCCTTCTCCTCCCGCCCCCAACCTTTCCCAGCATCAGAGTCTTTTCCAGTGAGTCAACTCGTCACATGAGGTGGCCAAAGTATTGGAGTTTCAGCTTTAGCATCAGTCCCTCCAATGAACATCCAGGATTGATCTCCTCTAGAATGGACTGGTTGGATCTCCTTGCAGTACAAGGGACTCTCAAGAGTCTTCTCCAACACCACAGTTCAAAAGCATCGATTCTTCGGCGATCAGCTTTCTTCACAGTCCAACTCTCACATCCATACATGACCACGGGAAAAACCATTGCCTTGACTAGACGGACCTTGGTTGGCAAAGTAATGTCTCTGCTTTTTAATAACTATCAAGGTTGGTCATAACTTTCCTTCCAAGGAGCAAGCGTCTTTTAATTTCCTGGCTGATAGACATATGGAAATACACATACACATGAGTCTGCCAATATGTGTTTGAATATAGAAATATATACCTAAATCTAGACATTGACATTTTGGTCCCTTAAAATGTGACAATTTGGAAAGTTTTATATGCTCAGGTAAGTCCATGGTTTTCCATTTGGATGTCCTTCTGTTGTGATGGAGAAGAATATATATATATATATATATATATATATATTTGTAAAGGAAACACAGGACTTGGTGTTTCCACTTTGCCACTAATTGGCTATTACTCTGGAATCATGTTACTTCTTTGCCCTGAGTTTTATCAACTATAAAATAAGGGCGGTTTGAATTGTAGGACAGTCAATATCATGGCCTACTATAATTACTTTGATTCTGGGTCGTAGTTATTGCTAAAATAATTGAGGTCTATACATTTGGAGAAACAAAATTAACTGGACATTTTCCAGCCTTTTTACAAAGCTAAAGTAAAGCATAGCATGTTTGCACGTGTAAGTTAGCTGCTGTAACCATTACCTGCCTTGGAAACATCATGATGAAGGAGATACGTGTTGCACTGTTGGGATCTTCTTCCTCCGGATGCCTGGTTACTGTGGGGGCTCTGGCTCCTTTCTGCTTTCTTCTGGGACCTTCCATCAAGCTGTCCCCTGCCTGCTGGACAGCCTGCACTGGATCCTTCACATCCCCCATCAGAAGACCACCACCGATTCCCTCCTTTCCAACTTTTCTCTCTTTTGGTGGGTGGTGACCATGTTTCCACTAAATTAATCCACTCAGATAGATTACTAGGTGCTAAGGATTAATGTACTTTATATATGTTCTTTGGAAAATTGATTTTTAATTTGGACCTTATGGAAATATTACCTTAGTCTGTCTTAGGTTTAAAATCCAATTAAACTCCTTCCCACTGTGTTACATTTGGCAAGATGTTTTATTTGTCAAAATCTCAGAGATTTTTATTTAAAAAATTATTTCTACCGCAATGAGTATAGACTTATAGGATTATGAACACTAAATTTAATAAAAAGCTTTTAACATGTAAAGGCGTCTAGGATGGTTCAAACACGGAAAATATAGTTTAAAAAAAAGTGTAAATAAGAGACATCAGTTATTCTGATTCACAAACATTTATGCTTGTGAATTTGCATGTTTCCTCCCAGATGACATTTTTTTTTTTTTTTTCGATCTGCTGCTGAACAACCACATGAGACTTGGGGGCTGAAATCTATGATAATCACCTGAAGAATTTCAGACAGGGCTCAGGTCTCAAAAGCATGAGTGTATCTTATTCGGGCAGGGAAGGGGGTGAACCAGGGCGTGGGGCTGCCATCAAACCACTCCCTGAAGTGATTGTTCTGCGTTGCCTTTTTCTGAATGATTGTTTGGTGAAACAGGCCTGGAAAGGCAGATGAGAAAGGGGTTGGAGAAAAATGGAGACAGAGGAGTAAACAGCCCACACCTGCCATGCTATTCTTCTTCTTAGGGCTTTTTAAAATTCCACTCCTCTGTTTTCCAATCATATTTTGAGCTCAGATTGCTTTTGATAGAATGGTTCATGTAATGCACTGAAGCTGAAAATGAAGTCCGTGGCAGGGCGATGCGTGCCAACTTCAGAGAGTAATAGGTGCCTTTGAGGTAGGATGGCTCCTTTCACAGCCTGGGAGAAGGTCAGGCACGGAGAGCTTCCACATGTTAAGCTCAGAGTCCGCCCTGCCCTTTGCCCCGCTGGCCCTGCCCAGGGATGTGCCCTCTGGGGGAGGTGAGGACCCTGCTCCTGCACATTTGGGACAGTGTCCTATACCCCTAGATCAGAGTTGAGTGGCTTAGTCTGCTGAGAAATCAAAACCATGGCTTCTGTCCTGCCTTTTCATTCCAGAATGTTCTTCATCCCGTAAAGCAGTAAATAGTTAGTGACATTTTCTCTCCCCCTGCCTTATTTATAACACGACCCTTGAATCATAAAACCTCGAGGTGGCACTAGTAGTAAAGGATCTGCCTGCCAACTCAGGAAACAGAAGAGGCAGGGGTTCGATTCCTGGGCGGGAAGATCTTCTGGAGAATGAAATGGCAACAGGCTCCAGTATTCTTGTGTGGCAAAATCCATGGACAGAGGAGCCTGGCGGGCTCGAGTCCCTGGGGCTGCAAAGAGTAGGAAACGACTGAGCACACAGCACAGGGGAAATGGTGAATGCTTTTTCCTGTAGATCTTAACATACAGATCATCATTATTAGTAATACCAACAGTAAATACATTAGGGTGAAGTGAAGTGAAAGTCGCTCAGTCGTGTCCGACTCTTTGAGACCCCATGAATTATACAGTCCATGGACTTCTCCAGGCCAGAATACTGGTGTGGGTACCCTTTCCCTTCTCCAGGGGATCTTCTCAACCCAGGGATTGAACCCAGGTCTCCTGCATTGCAGGCAGATTCTTTACCAGCTTAGCCACAAGGGAAGCCCAAGAACACTGGAGTGGGTAGCCTATCCCTTCTCCAGTGGAACTTCCTGTTACAGGTATGGAACCAGGGTCTCCAGCATTGCAGGCATATTCTTTACCAACTGTACTATCAAGGAAGCCCAATAATAGTATATTATTTATTAAACTTAGTGTGTGGCAGTTTTTGCTTAATAGTATAAAGCAATGGGAGATCTTTCCAACTCAGGCATGGAACCTGGGTCTCCTGGCAAATTCTTTACTTTCTGAGCCACCAGGAAGCCCAAAGCAATGGAGATAAACTCATTTTCCAAGTGCAGAGGTCTTTGATTTTTCTTTCTTCCTGTTATTTTCCAAATGTGTCACCTAGGAAGCTACATTTCAGGTGCCCCGCAGTTTGAGTTGAGTGTGCCAGCTCCAATACTAGGAGCTGAGTATCACTCCTGTTGATCTCAGCAAGACTCAGTTTGCTCATCTGTAATAGGGTGGGTGAAGAAATACAGGACTTAATACATGTGAAGTACATAAAATTGCACCTAGCAGGTGGCGTATAATGTTTAAATGTTAGCCCCTTTTGTTGCTAGCTGCTTTATCAGTCACCATGTTATTAGCATTATTATTCTTTCTATGTGTAATAGTAGATGTAGATTAACACTAACATATAACTTATGAGAACTGGAAACAGTAGGCCTTGATTTGCTCTTTTCATTTCAGGATATGTATGTTGCTACCTGTGCCTTTTCAACAGTCTTTAGCCACCATCCCCCAGACCCATCCAGTTTAGCTTGTGACTCGGTTTCCAATATGGTTTCAAGTTTCCCAAAGAAGTTTTACCGTCCTGTTTTCCTAGTTGCTTAATTGACTAAGGTTTGAAGGAATGAAGACTGAACTCAGGCTACCCAGGGCCATTCTCCTTCTCGGTGCTTGCCCACAAAGCAGCTCGATCTGCAGACAGTCTTCTTTGAAGCCTTTAGCCCACGGAGGAGCCAGGAGTCTGATATTTGGACTGACTGTCAAGTTTTGGACAAGTGCTGTTCTTCAACAGTAGAGTCCCCTGTGATTCTTACTTATCAGGCTATAAAAGGCTTTCTTAACATACAGCCATCACTAACTTGACAACTTTAGAGTTTTTGCTTAAAAAAAAAAAAAAAAGTAACTTTTACTCCTTTTTTTTTTTTTTTTTTGGTGGGGATGGAGGTAGTGATGAGGATCCCAATAAAGATCCGTGTAGTCAAAGCTATGGTTTTTCCAGTGGTCACGTATGGACATGAAAGTTGGACTATAAAGACAGCTGAGAGCCGAAGAATTGATGCTTTTAAACTGTGGTGTTGGAGAAGACTCTGAGAGTCCCTTGGACTGCAAGGAGATCCAACCAGTCCATTCTAGAGGAGATCAGTCCTGGGTGTTCATTGGAAGGACTGATGCTGAAGCTGAAACTCCAATACTTTGGCCACCTGATACGAAGAACCGACTCATTGGAAAAGACCCTGATGCTGGGAAAGATTGAAGGTTGGAGGAGAAGGGGCTGACAGAGGATGAGATGGCTGGATGGCATCACCGCCTCGATGGACATGAGCAAGCTCCAGGAGTTGGTGATGGACAGGGAGGCCTGGCGTGCTGCAGTCCATGGGGTCACAAAGAGTCGGACACGACTGAGCGACTGAACTGACTAACTGAGGAATGAGGATAGACAAACTTGAATAGAGTTAAAGTAGGGAATTTATGTCTGCCAGTTGTTTAGACCAAATTTAGTAATACTGGTACATGTTCATGAAAGGAATCGTCTTTTGAAGCTGGCTGCTTTTAAAAATTGAATCAGTACACTTCTGCTAGACTGTGTTTTGAACTATCGTGTGGGTGCCTATATAGTATTAAGAGAAGGCAAATATGAATCATCACACCTAATTCTGCAGCAGAAAGTCTCTGCCAGAGGCCATATTTCAACAATCACATTAGTGTAATGAATGGGTTAGCTAAGATGGTTAATATCAAATATTAAGAAATTTATAAAATATTCAATTTGAGTTTATAGATTTTTCTGTCACTACTTGACTTTCAAACAGTGGTCACATTGGCTGTGATATTTAAGTTCCATTTCATCCTATGGGTCTTTCAGCAAGATCAGAAGGAAGGGATGGTACAGGGGACGGAAGCTCGTTATTTGGGGGAGTGAGATGTGTTAAGAAAGTCCGTGTTCCTGACGATGATGTCTCCCCCAGTCCCCACGTGCTCTGCGCCACCCTCGTCACCTCACTCTCCCTGACCTTTCTTTTGTATCCTGTGAGCTTGTTCACCACCACCTGCCCTGGTGATCTCTGTTTCCCTGCCTGACTTGACTTTGTTCTCTCATACCTCTTCTTATGCATCCATAACTGTTCATTTTCTGTGTCCTTAGAAAGCAGCATTGATGAATTTTTCATGTTACTGTGAAAATCTATTATGGTGGTGGTGAACTCTGCTAGTAGATTTTCTGATGTCATGTCTCCAGAATAAATCCTATACCATATGAATTTGTGTGTGTGTGTGTCCATATCTTTGTGTGTCATATGCTAATCCAAGTATTTCCTTAGGAATGTGTTCAGCCCAGTTCTTAAATGAGAGTTGCCCATGCTTTTCATTTCTTCATAATGTCCTGTTCAACCCTAGCATCAAATTTATCAAGATCATTATAGCCTCCAAACTGCAGCGAGAAGAGAAGCTTTATCTCTTTGTTTAATCTCTGAAATAATTTGTATGAAATTGGTCTTATAGGTTCCTTAAGCAGCTGGCAACACTTGCTTGTAAAACCAAGCCTGCAGTTCTTTTAACATACTGCACTTTGGAGTTTATTATTTGGGTGTTTGAAACTGTAATCACAAAAGAGTGTAAAGGAAATGTGTTTTAAAATATTTTTTTAAATGCACGGAGTATGCATATTCGTATAGGGAGAGGTGAAGGGACCTGGCAACATTGGCGATAAGAGAGGATAAAAGAGGTAAACTAGGGAAGGGATTGAAGAGGAAGAGATGGTGTTGAAATAAAGTTGGAGGGACTGGTCTTTGAAAAATGAAGATGGAACACCATGATTCTGATTTTGTAGAGGAAGTTGAAAGAGTGGGTATTGATGCAGGCATTTTTTCATCTGGAGAGATGGACTGGTGCTTCCCATCAAGGCCCTCATGGTAACCAGTAGAGGCCATGCGTTATGCAAATTCAAGATATTCCAACCTTCTGGAAGAACACACAGGGAAATCAGAAAAGGAGGGAATGTATGTATTGCCCAACTTTGATCAAGTGTTACCTGTAAAAATACATAGTTTTAATGGGTGAGTTCATTAGACATTTAAATAAGGAGAAATGCATAATATTGAGAGAATGCTATGATGTGAACTCATTTTCCCCTCTTGACGTGGTCCTTTTTATTTACTTGAGGTTACTTTAGAAAGTAATGTGAGCACTTTCCTGTTGTTCAGCATAGGTACCGAAGCCTGGAAAATGTCTCTTCATTGTGTTCCTTTGGCTGCTGTCTTCCGATTCTTCTCAGTGAAAAGAAAGGTGAATGCGTGATAGACCAGTTGACTGATGTTCTTCCCCCATCTTTTCATAGCTTTCTCTCCACTTATGTTGTTCACGTTTCCACTCCTGGGACTGAAGGGTCAGCTCTTGGCCTTCTGCTCTCCCCTCACACCACCTAGTCACCCTCAGTGCCTTGGATGTGGCATGTATGCCCGGCTTTGGCAGCTGTGAATTTGGGAGGATGAATAGACCTGGTCTCAGGACTGTAGTCCTGGCAGGACTCCCTGGTCCTGGGTTTTCTATCTGTAGGGTGAGGCTCTGGAACTAAATCAACTGTTTGGACACTTCTAGGTCTTAGAGATGCTTAGCAATGACTGGCTCTGAAGTCAGTGTCACTGGACGTCTTTCATGAGTGACATTCTACATAGTTGTCCCTGAAGCCATTAGCTTTCTCTAAAACCAGTCTTACCCCCGACATCTATGTCTCACCCATCATATTCTCCTCTTCATTGAATCTCAGAACTCTTTTTCGTTTCATTAACTCATTCCCTTTGACCTCTTCAATTAGTTATCCCGCCAACCAGCCTCTCACATCACATCTTCGTTGCATTTTCATAGCCACTGCCTAAATGGTATCATTTTTAGTTTGTAAAGCTGATATTCTTGCCTCCATTCGGTCCTCTTTTCTGCCTATCAATGCCCCTTATTGTATTCCTAAGATTTTTGCTGTGTGTGTCAAGTGCTTGCTTGCAAACTTCTCAGAGCCTTGCTATCACGAGGTCAAGTCTAGACTTTTTAAGCTGGAAGTGAAATTTTTACAGTTATGTTTCAGTGTACCTTTCCCATAGTTTCTTGAGTTGCCGTTTCATTTCCCTCTCTTTTCTCTCTTTCCGTTCAGTTTTAATTCTCTTGAATTCACTTGCTTATTCTTACTCTTTCATTCCACACATTCAGTATCACTCATCACATTCAAGTTACTGTACCTTAGTGCTGAAGGCTTCACAGCGAGCAGTGTGGACCCAAGAGCCTTAGGAATCGTCTACTGCAAATAGAGAAACTGAACAGGGTCCAGAGAAGTGAAGATGAACAATCCCAGTTATGGCCACAGGGGGCATCAGATCTCCCACGTGGCGCTCTTGCTTCCTCGAGGACACAGCTGTTCTGTCCATTTCTGGTCAGATCTTTCCTTTCCTGGTTCCTAAGGCCCCAAACATCTCTCCTTTCTATGTATGAATATTTCCTGTTACCCTGCAAATACCTGTAAAGGTCTTGTATCCGTGGAATTCTCCAGGCTAGAATACTGGAGCAGGTTGCCAATTCCTCCTCCAGGAGATCTTCCCAACCCAGGGATCGAACCTGGGTCTCCCGCATTGCAGACAGGTTCTTTACAATCTGAACCATCAGGGAAGCCCTGTATCTATAGACACTGTGTTTAAAGAAGATATTAGTGCTAGTTCACTAAATTAAAAACTCCTAAAACAAACTATTTATTGACAACTTTTTATAGCTCTAGGACCTTGTACTTATTTTGCTGCAAATAAGTATTTTTTAAAAATTGACTTTCCTATAAAATGAAAAATTTTATATAAAATACTAAAAAGAATCAAGATACAGTATACATTAAAATTTCAAAAACTAAATACAGATCTCTGTATAACTCAACCTTGGTTTGATTTAAGTAGACTAGAACTTTCATTTTATTTCATTCTCCACTGCCACCCCCTGCCAATAACTGATATTAGAGAAATGCTACATTTGTTTCACAAAATGATCGCTTGAAAATAATGTACCTCATTCATGTCAACAAAGGTCTTTCTACAGGACGTGTCTTAGGACAGGGCATATTTCCACATTAGTTCTGTTTTTAGCATCTGTTTTTGTGGAATGAGATTATTTCTGTGCAGCACAGTTTTTTCCTCAAACCAATAGCTGTGTCGATTTGCCCGTTTTCGTGCCCCTGTTTCATCAGAGTGATACCACTCAGAATATTAAACCCAAGGAAAAAGACAATCAGATCAAGTGGTTAATTGTCAAGGATAATGATCAGGTTCTGCACAACTGGCAGGCAACTCTCTGAAGACTTTTTTTGGTGAAAGAAGCCAGTTAATGAAAGTTGCAAAAACGGTTCATAAAGCCGAGTTCTCGCCCTTTTCCACTACAGTCATGTTATAATAACTGGACTCTAGGCTAGAGGTCGCTTCATAGGAGTTAACAGAGCTTGTAAAAAGAAGCAAAACAGTCTCTAAAGAGTGGCTGTTTCCTGATTTTCCGTAGAAAAAATGTAAAGGAGGTCAGGAGTTACTGTGGATTTCTCATCCAGAAAGGACTGAATGTGTTTAACTAGTCTAATCATGGGGCCTCCATAGAAACTCACAGGCCAGGGAAATGGAATGTCCACGTTGGAAGAAGGCAAATGGTGCTCCTGTGTTTGTCCTTTTTCCAGACTGGGACTGTTGTGATTTCTCCACTTCTGTGGCCCCTACCCACCAAGCTGCACAGGAAACAGTCCTGTTTGCATTCAGTATTCCTCTGATGAGCCCTGTGAATGTTGTGTTATCGTCTGCCCAGCCCAGAGCCAATAGGAACACGCACATCTGGCTTGTAAATCACAGCCCAGCCTTGGCGTCTTGCTCCCTTTTTATTGGGTGGCTGCCTTCTGTGTTTTACACGTTCTCAGTGTGGATTTTGTGACATCCTGACGGAAACCTCCAGTGACCCCTAAGCCATCCATTGGGGGACCTTCAAATCCTCTCTGAAATGTAATGTTTGCTACCTCATGTGCATTCTCTGTGGGTCCCCGGAGGGGGTAAAAAAAATCATTCATTTTTATATTTTTATTTATTTATTTTTCCTGTTTAGAAATTGCCCCCTGGTTGCGGGAGTTCAGAGCGAAGAATGCTGTGGATTTCTCGCAGTTAACATTTGATCCAGGACAGAAAGAACTTGTTGTAGGAGCAAGGTGAGAGATCTGATGTTTTGCCCTTGCAGATATTTTCGACTTCATTTTACGTCTCTGCATTTAAACGCGAGCATCCCTGCCAGAGTTGATGAGTGCTAAGTAATAGTTCATCTCAATGAAGTTCTGTGTAAGAGTGTCATGAACATGCTACTTCTAATGGGAGGACTGCCGCTCTTTATACCCATGTGCTGGGAGCTGTTCTAACATGAATTAATTCAGTTTTTTTTCCTCCTATGACACCTAAGAGGTAGGTATTGTCACCATCCCTGTGCTAGAGATGAGGAAATTGAGGCGGAAGTTGGACAAATATGTTACCCCGGGGACACATTTATTATGTCTATTAACCAATGGGCCCAGCTCTCAGACCCAGACAGTCTGCTCCAAACACCATGTTCTTATTTCTCAATTCAGCACAGTTCTTGAGAGCAAGAGACCTTGATGTCCATTCCCATGTCTGTTGCTATCTTTCTTTGTGACCTCTGTTATACTGTTTGCCAGTCAATTGAGAATTCAAGGGAGTTGCTATTGTTTATTTCTCTTAAAGAGCCCATGATTCTGTGTCCAGGTCAACGCCTGACCTTCCAGTTGGGCAGTGTGGCCACTGGAACCCAATCAGAACAGATCTAGTCTTGTGTTCCTGATATTTGCCATGACTTCCTCAGAAAACGTGCGTCCTCTCTGACTTCAAATCACCTATCCTGCCAATACGTTTTGAGGCTGATGGAGATAAAACATTTTCTATTCATCTCTTAGGAGAAATGATGTAATAACTTGAAGAGGTGATTTGTGGATTTGAACTCTTCTGGCAGCCAAGGAAAGTACTTTGGGCAGAGGAGTGCACATTATTTTTTTGGCCAAATTTACTAGATGATGAGATATACCTTTCATAGCAAAGGAGGTTGTGGAATTTCTACCTGAGTGAAGCTAAATCTGGCTTAGGCTCTGAGCACGCTATACGGACACTGAACAGTTTCTAGAATCACTGCATTTGCTCTCAGATGTTAAGAAGACCTTGTGCATCCACTTAACACTTGAAGACTTGAGATGTATGGTCGTCGCTTCAATGAATAGAGAGAGTTGGCTTAGTTCCTGGCACTTAGCATGTCATTGGCATCTCTTTCAGTGTTTATTGAGTGGACAGTGAATTTGGAAGGGCTTACTTGATTTTTTACTACCTTTAGCCCACTGGGACTGCAATGGGGGTTTCTGATGCTGACTTTCATCAAATTCCATCATTGGGAGCCTTGGCCATACATTGCAGGCCTCTGGAATTTCTCTTCCTTTTGCATACCATGGCCAAAGTCATCTTTTACAAATATCCCCCTCAGTCGCTCCTCCTGGAGCATTTCCGACTTGTTGGCCTTCACGTATGTTGCAGAAATACTATTCAATCCAGGAATCATCTGTTAGCTCTTCGGTGTGGCCTATCAAAACCTCTGGCTTGTGGTCCTGCACACCAGAGAGACACACACATCATTTTTATTTTCATGTAGTCCAGACATGTGGAATTATTTATGTTGCCCACAACTAGAAAACGTTCATTCTCTTGCCTCTGGGACTTGTTACCCTCTTGTACTTTCCTGGAATATTAGCTTGCCACCCACTGCAGTCCCAGGTCATCCATTGGGTAAAGTCCTGCTCCTTGCAGGGATCTGGCTCAAGGGTCCCACTTTGGGCCTGAGCTGCCGTGTTCCCTGCCCTGCATGGTTCTGTTAGCACACCTGCCACCTGCCTTCATTACTGCCTTTACTGTAGTATTTCTTGTCATGTTTCAACTCTCCCCTTCCCTGTTGTCAGATAGTGAAGCACTGCGTGGTAGAGGATGTGTCTGTCTTTTTCCCCCCAAGCTTTAAACTTCTTATACTGGGGTATAGCCGGTTAGAGCTTCCCTGGTGGCTCAGATGGGAAAGCGTTTGCCTGCAATACGGGGAGACCCGGGTTCAATCTCTGGGTCGGGAAGATCCCCTGGAGAAGGAAATGGCAACCCACTCCAGTACTCTAGACTGGAAAATCCCATGGACAGAGGAGCCTTGCAGGCTACAGTCCATGGGGTCACAAAGAGTCAGACACGACTAAGTGAACTAATTAATTAATTATTGTAGCTGGTTAATAATGTTGTGATAGATTCAGGTGAACAGCGAAGGCACTCAGCCATACATTTGCATGTATCCATTCTCCCCCAAACTCCCCTCCCATCCAGACTGCCACGTGATACTGAGCAGAGTCCCCTGGGCTATACAGTAGGTCTTTATCGCTTGTCCATTTTAAACATAGCAGTGTGCTCATGACCTGATCTGTCTTTCCTTTGTTTCTCCAAGATGTAGCACAGCTTCTCTTTGGCCAGAAGTTCAAAGATTTCTGTTGATTCATTGTCTGTATTTCCAGGACTTGACTTGTATATGTGCCCCTCTGCATTTGGTAGGACACTTATGGAAAAGGGAGTGGGCTTGTAGCGCATTTATTCAGATGCCTACATTTGGGTAAGGACACAGTGAGCAGCCGTCTCTAAACCCCAATGTTAATCCTCAGGGCAAATGGACTTTCACCCTCAGCCAAGGGGAAGAGGTTCCCAGCTGGGGCAGCAGGTGCAAATATGACCCCGACCGGTGTGGCAGAGTCCTGCATCCTCATCCCCCTCCAGCTAACGAGGGAAACAGTGTTCCTGTGAGCTTGGCTCAAAAGACTCTCCATTGTTTCTGGAGGTCCTCCACGCTATAGGGACAGGGCCACGTCACATACCTGCCGACACTCTGCAGGTGGTAGGCTTTCAGTCAAGGGCACAGATTCTCCTAATGGGGATGTGAGAAGCTTTGGAAGAGACATCACCATCATTCTATCCTGGCTTTGGACAACTCCTGAGAATTGTACCCGGGGAACTGTTCCTGACAGTCTCCACCCCAGTATGGGTGGAGGGATGGATCCCATTATTCTTTGAGCTCCCCATCAGAGCCTGCCTGAAGGTTTCCTACTCAGTGTCCCAGAAAATCTCCATTCTGACATCCCTGGAGGTCTCCATCCTAGAGTTTCTCAAGATTTCCATCCATCTCCCCTCAACACAGTCCCAGCCCAGACGTGGGAGGGATTGGACTACCCACTGGGTCACCCTGGCATATACTATGGCATAATGACCAGGAGCAATAGGATTGCCAGACTTAGCACATAAAAGTCCAGCATGCGCAGTTAAACTTGAATTTCAGATGAGCACGCCTAGGAGCATGAGCTGTGTTTTCTATTCTAGAGCACGATATAATGCATCGTGATTACTCGATAAAGAAAGGAGTAGGTAGACTTGCTTAATTGTGTGACCTTGAGCCCATTTGAGAGTTTGTTTTATCTTTAAAATTGATATATTTATTTCTATCCCTTTAAGCTCTTGGGAGGATTAGGTGAAATAATCCAGGAAAAGTGATTGTCAGAGAAACAGGGATCCTGTAAGCCCACAGTGGTGGGGAAGCTGTGTGGGTATATGTAGGCTTTAGCATATGTGTGCCTCTGCATTTCAGGCAGATATCACTGTGTGTGGGGAATAGCAATTTTATCTAAGATACACATGGTGAGATTAGGCTCAGAAAGTTTAAGTGGGAATGTGAGTCAGTTATAAAACTTTAAAAATAACCCAGCCCTCAGATTCCTGTTTGGGAGGGCTTGACCTAGCAAAAAAGGTTTAGGTAGCAGGTTTATATTTCAGAAATCTTTAGTTGTTTAAATATGTAAGTGGTGAAAAACTACAGTGATAGTCTTTTTATTTTTTCATAATTAGTACTAGTCATTGTAAAGCCATTGGTGGTTTATTGGGTGGTTATTGTTATTAATTATTATTGTTGGGTGGTTTCACTTTATACCAGTGGTGCTTTATGTTCCTGAAACTGAGTTCAGTTAAATGTTCTTTGCGTTTCTTGCAAAAAGTTCTCTTGTTTGCAAGACCAAAAGGAAAACAAGCAAAATCATTTCAAAAACCACTTCTCTTTAGGTGATTTGTGGCTATGTGGTGCCAGAGGTATTTGCATCTGAATTCATGCAGTTTCTGGAAGGATCCTTAAATTTATCATTTCCAAGATGCACATTATCTTTCATATTATTTTAAAAGCATTGATACTCATATCCTATTTTACCCACACCTCTTTAAAAATTAATAATGTTTGTATTTTCAATGATGAGACTCAGGCACTTTCATTTTAGAGAAAGTAGAAAATACTGTAAAGCATAAAGAAAAAACAGTTTCAGAAATAATCACAGTTAACCTTTTCAGTTATTTCCCCACAGTATTTAATTTCTATTTGTTTATATGTGGGATAATAGTTTATGGATGGTTTGTGTATGTTTTTGCTAAAAAAAAAAAAAAAAAACCTACTAAAAAGTTTCCATTTTATGTGTATATATATATACACACACATATATTTCTAGGTACATAAATCATATATTTATGTGTACATATACATGGGCTTCCCAGGTGGTACTAGTGGTAAAGAACCCACTGCCATTGCCAGAGACTTAAGGGACACAGGTTCGATTCCTGGGTCAGGAAGATGCCCTGGAGAAAGGCATGGCAAACCCACTCCAGTATTGCCTTGAGAATTACATGAACAGACAGGAGCCTTGCAGGCTACAGTCTATGGGGTCGCAAGAAGTTGGACGTGACTGAAGCGACTTAACACACATACATATACATATATATGTGCATACGTGTGTGTGAAAATTTCAAATGAAAGGCTATGTTAGAGGCTTTTGCATGGATAATTATAAAAGTGACAATAATTCACAGAGTAATCATATTTCACAAAGTTGGTACAACTTCCAGTTTCACTGTGTATAGGATTGAAACAGTAGATCAAAGTTAGAGTAATGACATTTTCTTCTCCAATGAATCTGTCTTTAGTGTTTAGGGTTTAGTGGATAGCTAGTGATAGCTAGTGATAACTAGTGATAGCTAGTGATTCTGTGTTGAATTCAAGTGTTGAATAACTTGAATCAAGTCAAGTGGCAACTGACTTGATCTACACACAAAAAGGTGTTTGACAATAATGAGGGTGTTTACAAATTAGCCATTGTTTTGTAAAGTGTAACGCCTTGCAATAAATAGTAAGAACGAAAGAGTTTTTTCATCATCAGAGAGAATATGAGCTTCTTTCAGCTTTTGTTAGTTTCTTGATCTTTCACTTATTTTCTTCCTATAACTTGTTTTCTGATTATCTTCCTCTTCTCTAACAAGCTTAAGTGTAATAGAAACCTATCACTGAAGAGCACAGTCTTGCAATCTATGATATTTTGGTAAGAACACTCATCTCTGAGCTCTTACACAAGCACTTGTGAGTCCAGGAGGCCCACCCATCTGCCAGTGATTGAGAGGACGGGATTGAAGCCCATAGACCCGATATGGGTCAGGTAAAAATCATAATTGATGACAAACATAAGATTTATGTGTGTCTTGGGAAATTTTTAATTTCATTTCTAAAATTTTAAATTTTAAAATTGCATCACACAATGGGAACTTCATAAAAATATTAATGGAAAGGGTAATGGGGTTGCACGGGTTTCCTTGCACACCTGACTCAATGTGGATACCATTGAGAGTTGTGAATGTGCCTTGAATAGAATCCTCTGATTTATCATTATGGTCAGTGGACTAGTTCCATATATTGAAAGATATTTCTGTACATATCTGTGTGAAAAATAGGACAGACTTCAAATCAGCATGTTTTCTACCAAAACCAAAAGCTAAAGTCTACCTGCTTTCAAGGCAGAGCTTGGTCTCTCTTACGGTCACAGAAAACTGGTCTTGAAACATTTGAGTGTATTATTTTAGACCACTGTTTTGCCCATGATTTGAATCTACAAAAACAAAGATAAAAAGAAAAAAAAAAAAAGATTAACTTGCTTTTTGTTATACTGGTACTGAATTTGCTTTAAGTATTCCAAGCATATAGTGTCATAAGATCACATTAAATGAATGGGCAGGCATCTACTCAGTATAAATTCCTCCTTTCAAAACGATTTTGCTGTTGATTTGAAACAAGTGGAGCTAAATTTTGAAGTCACGTGTCACTTTTGAAATTTGACCAATATAATTCTCTCTTTTTTTGATGGCTATAATTCCTATTTTTCTTTCAAAGTTTACCTTGGAGTTAATCCGTTGGAAGCAGTCTATAATTAAAAGAAAAACTGGAGATTTTTATGAGATCAGCAGTTCTCCTTCCAGTAGCCACAACTTCTTTCCATTTTCCAGTGTATACAATTAAAGGTAACTCATGCTGAGTGGAGTAAAATTAGCAATTAGGAGTGAATCCAAAAAGCAGTAAACCCCCATTGTGCAAAGAAATTCCTAGTAATGATGATGTTGACATAGTATTTATATTAATTATGACTTAGGAAGACAGCTGGTGGTGAACGGAGGGATGGAGCTTTCATTCATGCTCTTCATTTTTATCCCACCCCAGCGGGATTGTTTTTTTTTTTAAACTGTACTTTAGGATTTAAATATTTCCTTTTTCCTGTTGGCTCTTGCTACATAGGTGTGTTTTCCTCTTAAGATTCTCTTTGCTTATCTTCCTTCTTCTCGCCTTTCTTCAAATAGACCTGTTTGATTCATTAACCTAATCTGTGTTTTTTTTTTTTTTAAATCTGTTCTTTGTCTTCTTGCTTTGTTACATTTTATCCAGTATTTACCAAACATCCATGTACCTAAATATCACCTGGGACAGTCATTCAAAATGAAGTTTCCTCTGCCACTTCTCCCAGCTCTGCTGAACCAGGGGCCTGGAGGGTGGTCCCAGGGTGTGAGCTTTTAACAGACAGGTAGTCTGCAGACACTCCTGTGGGAAGGACCATCCAACCATTGTGCTCCTTTTGCTGTTATATTAAAAAAAAAAAAAAACTCTGCATTTTTCTTTCTGCTGGAGATAGGGCAAAGAAGAATAAACCTAGCAGAATAGTTCCTTATTTAGTTAATATAGTCTTCCCTTTTCCCATATTCCCTGAATGATAACAATTAACCAGCCTTTGAGTGCATGTGTGTGTTACAAGTCTTGAGTGTTGAGAGTTTTCTCGTAGTCAGTTCCACATGGGTTCCATCAGAATTTATTAGTTCACGTTGTTGCTCTTCATTCATAAAATATTTATAGAACCTAATTTGTGCAAGGGGAAATGAAGATGCAGCAGAGTGTCTACCTGGTAAAGACTTTAGATCCTAGTGCATAGGTTGGCAAGCTAAGGTCCCTGGGTTGGCCTCTTACTTTTGTAAATAAAGTTTTATTGGCACACAGCTATACCCATTCATTTGCACATTACTTACGGCTGCTTTCCAGCTTTCACTACAGAGATGAGTAGTTCCCATAGGGCCACTAAGGTGAAGTGTTTGCTATTTAGCCCATGAAATATTTTCCTGACTCCTGGCCTGATGAGTATGGGGAACATGAATGGTTATGTGCTCCAGGGAGGCCTGAATAAAGAGCCTTGAAAACACCAAGAGGAAAGAAAGGTGAAATGGGTGTGCTGAAAAGCTGCTTTTTCATTTGACCTTAGAGGTCTTCCAGAAGGATCATAGAATGGGGAACGCAGATGCTGAGGAGGCTGACAGGAGCTCACCTTAACTGGACCTGTTAGTGACTGAGAGGAGGGGTAGGCGTAGGTGAGGCTGGGGCTTTAGATTATGGAGGAGCGGGGATTTCATCCTGTAAACCTGTGTTTCCATTGCGACAGTCAGTAGGGTGATCTGAGAAAGCTCTCAAGGATGCTGATAGCCGGGCCTCTACTCAGAACATTTGAATTAGACATTCTAAAAGTAATGTTGGAATTTTGATTTAATCAAGCTTCTGGTAATCCGCTGGCCTGGCAGACTTGGCGAACCTCTGCTAAAGACAGTAGGAGCTCAGGATATTTCTAAGGCTGCATATTTATAAGTTCATATTTGTACTAGAAAGCGTCTTCCACCGTACTGTGTGCAGAATGCACAGGGTTTGGAGGCGCAGACGGCAGTTGGGGGATCTGGGTGAAGTGACAGTAGTGAGAATTTAAACTTAGGCAGTGATAGTGCAGATGGAGATAAGTCAGATTTGAGACCTTTGGGCTGATGGTGACCAATGGCCAATCGTGATAGGTGGCGGGGAACAAGGATCAAAGATAAGATTTGGGACTGTGCTTTGAAAATGTGGCTTGTTGTAATGCCAGCCGCTGGAATTGAGCATTTGAGAAGTGAATTAGAGTTCTTCTATTATGTGAGATACATGAAAAAGATCTCAGGTTTTACTAACTCTAAGATAACCCAGAAAAGTAGTATATATGGAGATAATTTGAAGAGTGAATATTCCTAGGAAAGCATAGGTTAAAGGAATCATAAAATAATACAGTTGGTAGTTTTTCAATGAAAAATGATCTCTATTAATTGAAAAATGGAAAGGAACAAATCAAATACCCAATGGACCAGAAAAGCAGAAGTCATGAGTTAAATTTAGAGCAATAAATCATGATCTGTAATCTTCAAAGCACTTAGAAATTTGCACATAATATTTAGAACATAATAAAATTTAAATTGGGCTTAACTGGTGGCTCCATCGGTAAAGAATCCACCCGCAATGCGGGAGACCTGAGTTCGATTCCTTGATCAGGAAGATCCCCTGGAGGAAGGCATGAGAGCCCACTCCAGTATTCTTTCCTGGAGAATCCTCATGGACAGAGGGGCCTGGTGGGCTGTGGTCCATGGGGTCGCAAAGAGTCAGACATGACTGAGCGACCAGGAACAAAATTTAAACTACTAATGTTTTGTTGACAGTATTGATTAATAACTTTGTCCCTAAATATGCTTATGGGAAAAGATTTTCCTGATTTCATATCTCTGGAATTTACTAACCACTAAAAATCCATCTCTGTTATTTGATTCTACTTGCAAAATAGTAAGAGGTTTCCATCTACTTCTGTGCCTTTTAATATCGGTATTTAAATATATAAGAGTACTATTAATGTGGTTTAATTTTGGTTTTGATGTGTTCTTTGGAAGTTTTTTTTATAGTAATCAAGACTTTCAGTGGGTTTGAAATGGACTTTTTTAGGATAGGTAATGAGATAAACCAGTATAATATTGGGAGAGTGAAATTAGACACATATGGTATTATAATAATATAATAATAGTAATAGAATTACTTCTAATATTCTATAGCCCAAAGTACATGTATTTATTATTTTTCAGAGTGTTGGAAAAATTCTGACTGAAGAGGTAGCTCATAATATGACAATATTATACACTTGTCACCATATTGCAAAATATATTAGCAAAGCGAAAAAAAGTCAGTATTTAAAAACTGTGATCTAAATGTGATCCCACTGTTTATAAGTTGTTAATATTAAAGCTGAATTAGACTCCCAGAAACTTATGAGAAAAGTACATTGAAAAGATATTTTTGGAGTGGTTAGAGTAACAGTAAAAGCTCCTGAAATTTGTTTAGTATCAATCAGCATAATGAAAATCTTAGGAACAGCAATTGTAGATAGGTTGGTGAACTATGTGAGTTGGTTACATGCTGAAATTAAATCTTCATATTCTTAAAATTTTGATGTGATTGAAATATTAAATATTTACATGTAGATAATTAAAATAATTTTTATGAAAACATTTTGTGCTTTAAGAGATATAAATACTACTTTTCTTTAGCTTCAAAGTCACACATTTATTGTGTTTTAATCTTTAAGTCTGTCTCTGCAACTATAAATCTGGGTGGCATGTGAGAAGTCACAGTGTCAGCCTCTATGCCAGTGGAATGTTGACAACAGTTAGGATGGAATTGTGCGCTAATGGGAAATCAAAGAACAGGTGAAGCTGACTCAGGTTCAGGTGAGACCAGCTTCACTCTCAGATTTACCCAAATGGCCCCAGTTTATGTGCAGTGGGTGTTTTGTTTTCAGATTGTTTCATCATCAAAAGTGGTCTAAACTTTAATAAACAGCAAACATGGTGGCCTAGTGGTAAAGAACCTGCCAGCCAATGCAGAAGACATAAGAGATGAGGGTTCGATCCCTGGGTTGAGATCCCCTGGAGGAGGGCATAGCAACTCACTCCAGGATGCTTGCGTGGAGAATCCCATGGACAGAGGAGCCTGGTGGGCTTCATTCCATGGGGTCTCACAGAGTAGGACACAACTGAAGTCACTGAGCACACATGCGTGTGCGTTTCTTGCACTGTTGTTTAAACCATTTGTTTTTATTGATTTCCTTGCTTTTCTGTAAGTAAATCAAGATTTGTTTGATTTTCTTAGTGCAAAGTACAAGTCTACCTTTCTTAATTACTCAATCTTCTGCTCCTCAGTTATAAGCAAGCCTCTAACCTAAATGTTCAATAAGAACCTGAAATTATTTCCTTTGATTTTATAACTATATTCATAGGAGACCAATTGAGTTATTCTAAGCAAATGTCATTTTAAAACACCTGTGTCTTTCATAATTAATGGAGGTCAGAGTTAAGTTTTATGGTGTCTCTAGATAAAATGAATCATGTAGTTAATATGCTCATGAAGGCTCAACCTTTTCTTTAATGCTGGCTGAATTTTATTACTTTACATGAAGACACAAATGAACTTTGTCTATTAAGGCCCTGGCTGTTCCCTCAGAGAATATATTGTTGTGCTTAGTGATTTGTTTCTAATAGGCCACTGGGGTATGTGATGGGAGGTGGGAATGAGTTATTCATTCCTATAGTCAGTCAGAAAAAATAGTCTGGTCAAGAGGGAGACCATACACTCAGATGTTTAGTGGGGGAAGGATGGAGGAGCTTAAGAACTGTCAGTTTGTGTCTGTCAAATTCAATGGCTTTGTGATTTGAATTATTCAGTTTACTGGATCTATGTGTTCCTCGTCTATCACTCTTAAAAGTAATACAGTTATTACATTTGAATGTGCATGTCAAATTTTATTCCATACTTTTGATTAAGATTAAGTTCAAACCAAGGGAATAAAATCCCATAGTTTTATTGACTATGGCCAGAAAATTGAACCTTTACAGCCTTGTTAAACCCTTGCTTTGTACTTCTGTAATGAGAGGTGGGACATGGCAATAGAGACCAGCTCCCCTAAGCTATGTAACTAATATGCTCTTAGAATTTAATCTCTTAACCTCCTGCAGCACTGCCTTCTCCCTGCAGAATGACAATATTCCTCATTACTACCTATTTACCTCGAGGGGTGTTAGGAAGATTAATGAGGCCACTTAAATGCTTTGGGTTGCTCAAAGCACTGCCCGAATAGAGAATCTGACCTTATGTGAAACATTTGGTTAGTATTCCCTGTTGGCTGGGAGCCAGAAGCATTATTCCTCCCTGTTGGAAAGGTTGGTAGCCTTTCTCTGGAACCTCACATACATTGTTTTCCCTTCTCTGTGTGCTCTCAGTTGCAAGATAAAGTGGTTGCCTCTTCCATAAAGCCCTGGAGAGCAGCCTCTTGCAGGGGACCATAGATCTTACTTTAGTGCCTGAGTGACCCAACATCTGGGAGTATCCATTTTTATATTCCCTTTAGAATATTTTCTTTCTTTTTGTAACCTTTAACTTCATGGGTCATTCACCTGAACTGTGATGGATCAAGCTGTCATAGGAGATTTCTGGTCCCTCACGTTGCTAGCTGTACTGGAATTTTTCCAACAGCAAAAAAACATACTTGGAATTATAGTTGGAACCAAATAGTTTGATGAAAGTGTTTTGAGAATGGTAGAATCCACACTATGTTTTTGTCAGAGTCTTAGGTTCCAGGGAGGTGATTACGGAATTCCACACATTTTTCATGTATATTTAATCTTTTACAATTTTTAAAAAAAATTGTTGAAAATCATGATAGATAAAGTGAATACTAAAATGTAGAAGACTATGTATTTATAATATGGAAAGGTCTAACAAGGTATTAAATTGCCCATGGGTTTGTGTAGACATGGTCATGTATTAAACAAATATTTGAAAACATCTGCCAACTCTTTCTCACAAAAATCAAACAAGTAAGAGAAAAACAAAGGCAACAAAAATGTAACCAGCCAACCAACATAAAAAGAGACCATAATTAGACTTTGAGGCTATTCAAAATTATAGATAATTCTGATAATGCCAAATTCAGAATGTTCAAATCAACTTAGTCAACTGACTTTATGATTAACAGGTATTACATATAAGTAAACTAATGAATACATTTTCTTACCTCTTTTGTATGCTGAAATTTCATTTAAGACTATTGAAGTATGGTATTCAGTTGCAGACAATAAAAATACACCTGAAAAGTGTTAGGAATTTATTGAACTATGTCATAATAACAGTTATTTCATTAGATGGTCATATGATTATCGAACTCTGTTGCTCATTTTGTACCTCTAAAAAAGGTCACAATCTTTTAGGAATCTGTGTTAAGCAAATTGACAAATTGTATAGTTTTGCTGTCTCATTTCACAAAGGATGGAACTGGGGCACTCTTAAAATAAGTATGGTTAGGCAGTTTCAGGAATAATTCATGTGAAATTAAGAGGGAGACGAGGCACCATGTAATAAGCCAGACCTATGGGATTAACATTTTCTCTTAATGGGGAGACATCTGTCCCAGGCAGATCACAGTCCCAGAGGTGAAACTCATTTACCTATAACTGAAAGCTTGTCATGAGTAGTGCCAAGACTTGAATTATCTCAGAAACATTTGTAAATGCACCTGTGGATGAACAATGATGACATGAAATAACTGTACTGTAAGAATAATTCCTCTGTGTGTGTTTGCTGTCAGTGAAATTGGAAAGAGGACATTGCATGACTGATTGGTGAGGCCGTTTGGCACAAAGGCGTAAGGGACAGCAAAGCGAGGAGGCCTGTTTCTAATCACAGGTGTTTCTCTGAATCCTAATAATCTTGGATAAATCACACTGTGCCCCTTTGCAGAAATGTCCAGAAAAAAATTGAGGGGTATATAGTCTCTAATGACAAACTAGCTCCGGTCGGACACGACTGAGCAACTTCACTTTCACTTTTCACTTTCACACGTTGGAGCAGGAAATGGCAACCCACTCCAATGTTCTTGCCTGGAGAATCCCAGGGATGGGGGAGCCTGGTGGGCTTCCGTCTGTGGGGTCACACAGAGTTGGACACGACTGAAGTGACTTAGCAGCAGCAGCAGTCTCTAATGACAAACTAGCTCCACAGTTCTTGGACTTTATGATTTTTTTTTTTAGGTCAAAACTTGCGAATGGGTTTAAAAAAAAATCACTACCTTGCATCTTGTAACCCAGAAAATATAAACGGAAAAGTTCAGATTTTTGGTGCTTTACTGCATTAAGGTTTGAGGCTTGGTGATACTAGTGATGGTGCTGGTATCTCATAATTACTGAACTATCTTTCCTAGGAAGCAAGCCCCTCTTCTCTGTCCTGTCTGTTTGCCTGTGCCGTACTGATTGATTACTGATGAGATGCTTGTGAGGGCACCATAGTCTCAGTTATCTCAGGAACGAAGAGTAAATGGCTGAAATCCACTGGTAAGCCCTTTAAGTACTATTGAGACCTGCAGCGGATGTGGCCCATGGAGCTGGATTTGACGGCAGAGATGTAGACTGAGAAATATCTTCCTACCTTGGTCCGTTTGAGTTGCTATTACAAAGCACCACAGACTGGGTAACTTATAAATAACAGAGATTTATGTCTCACCGTTCTGGGGATTGGCGTCCAAGATCAGTATACCAGCCCTGTGGGGTTCTTGTAAGGGTCCTCTTCTAGTTTGCAGATAGCTGACTTTTCATTGTGTCCTCACAAGGTGGAAGAGGGAGGAAGCTTTCTGGAGCCTCCTTGGTCAGGGCACTAATCCCATTCATGAGGGCTCCACCTTCATGACCAAATCACCTGCCAAAGGACCCGCCTCTTAATACCATCACCTTTGAGGGTTGGATTTCAATTTATGAATTTTGGGGAGACACAAACCTTCAGACCATAACATTTCCGCCATGAACAACACCTGAAACGGCACCCAGGGTTTTCAGAGAGAATGCTCACACCTCCTTCACCCCTCACCACAAGGTTTCAGAAAGACAACTTTGAACTTTACTGTTCAGTTTTCCTACTCATCGCTCTACAGAGCATCATGGACACCACCACCCATTTCCTCAATGGTATGAATCCTTCCAGCTCTTCCTTAGCGTGTGAGAACCACCTTTCTAGAAAGTTCTCAGAGACAATATTGTAGTGTGGGTGTTCATCCTTGTATGTGTGTATGTCTGTGGGACAGCGGAGGAAGTAGAAAGAAAGAGAGAAAGAGGTGGCCTTGCAATATCATCAAAGCTCTCAAGTAATTCATTGATTAAAAATACAAATGGCTTCTTTTTTGGGGACATTTGCAGGAAAAAATTTTTTTTTTTTCTTAAAAGAGCCAGTGAGCTCGAAAGAGTGTGACCACTGGGTCCTAGAACCAGATAAACAATGTTGTTTTCTTTTCCAAAAGCCCAGTGGCGCCACTGCCATCCCCCCTGACAACAACCCCAACACTTGAACACAGAGGTATTCGCACCTGCTTATGCCTGAAACCTGCCTTTGCCGGAAGGCAGAAATGCTCTTTCCTTCTCCATACAATGGAGAAGGTGCTGAGAATTTCAACATGTCTGGAAATGTTCATATTTTCCATAAACTACCTAAAAGTAGTTACCGGTACTTAAGTTCTGGTCAGACACCATTCTGTTTCCCTTTGATTGAAACCTCAAAGCAACATCAGAGAGTAGACTGGACTCTTAGCTCCATTTTACAGATTGAAAGTTGGAAGCATAGGGTGCCCAGCTTCACTCCCCATGAAGTTTGGTGACAGAGATTTGGCCTTTGCACAAATGTCCTAGGCAACACTGCATCCTATAGTGGAGGGGCAGTGACTTCTGGCAACTTCCTGCAGCCAGAAAGCCCATGATTAAACCAGCCTGGGGGTAGGGAACCATGGTGCTCTTAAGAGGCTGTGAGTGCGTCAGAGCCAGTAATTGCCTCTGGTGCCTCTTGTAAACCCCTCATCTGAAAGATTTATCTCTGGGTAGGTATGAAAGTGAAAGTAAAGTCAGTAAGTCATGTCCGACTCTTTGAGACCGTATAGACTGTAGCCTACCAGGCTCCTCCATCCATGGGATTTTCCAGGCAAGAGTACTGGAGTGGGTTGCCATTTCCTTCTCCAGGGGATCTTCCTTACCCAGGGATCGAAACTGGGTCTCCCACATTACACGCAGATGCTTTACCATCTGAAACACCAGGGCAGCCCTGGGTAGGTATAGATTTCTAATTTCTCCTAGAAGCACTGTTTCACATCAGGTGAGATCTTGGCGGCTCTTTGTATACTAGCTAGACTTCACTGGTGCTTCCCTTGACAGCCTGAATACACTCCTCCGTACCTGCATTGAATTCGTCTTCCTTCACCTGCTGGAAGATGTCTTCTATTGGAGATCTTGCCTGTCCATGGTGCTGGACTACATAGAAATAGTCCAGCTTCCACATTCCCTCTTCAAAGGCATCCTCAGTTCTGTGTAGTAATAGTGTTAGTCGTTCAGTTGTATCCAACTCTTTGCAATCCCATGAAATGTAGTCCACCAGGCTCCTCTCTCCATGGAATTCTCCAGGCAAGAATACTAGAGTGGGGAGGATCTTCCTGACCCAGGGATGAAACCCAGGTCTCCTGCATTGCAGGCAGATTCTTTACCAGCTGAGCCACCAGGGAAGTCCTCTGTAGAGAGCTATGATTTGACTGTAATAAAAGAGATGGGGAGTGTTCCCTCAATGGCTCTGTGGTGGAGGTGCCATGTATCATGCACTTTATTGAGCTGGTCAAAATGGAAAAACCTGAATAAGTATTTTGGCCACCTCGATATTTCAGGGGTTGAATTGGAGGCACAGAATGAGCCTAGTGAGCATGCCATTGTAGTGTTGGGAGAAGCGATCTTCAGCGTGCAGGGTGGCACCTTTCGCGTGGAGGGGGGACACATTGCAAGAAACCTGAGTGCCCCGGGGGCAAGGGCTGGTCCTCCTGACACCACCCTGACAGTGACCTAAGTCCCCTTCTTCCTCCAGCAGTGTCCACCTACATATGTTTTTGGAGCTGGAACCATCCCGGTTGTTTGTGCCTGCCATCTGCATCCCCACCATAGGGATGTTTCTTGGTTCTCTCAGGGCTGTGCCCATGGCCTGTTGTGGCTGTCCCTTATCACCTCTTCTGGGACAGTGTGCTGACTTGGAACATCTGCCCACCTCCACAAGAGAGTGAAAATCATTAGCATTTGTTTCTTGCTGGTGTTGGGAGAACTGGTATTCTCTTAGTATTCTCTTACCTTGGACCGTCCCATTATAACAGCATCCTCAGCTTCTTGAAGACCCCTCCCTGCATGCATGCGTTCTTGAAGTCTGCTCCCAACTCTGTCAGTTTCTCCCTGCCATAACCGTTCACCCCTGGGCTGACTTTCCCGTTCATCCATCCCTGGGGTGCTGCTTCTGCTGCCCCAGCTTCTCATCTACATGATGTTAAGATGTTCTTTCATGACCTAAGTTGGCGACCATCCATTGTTTCTAAAAGCTACAGCAATATGATCCAAAGTCTCATGTGGCCATATCTGCGTTTCCCCCCATGCTCTGCTGATCTCTCTTGCATGTTTCATTGTTCTTCCTCTTAATTGTTGAAAGCTGATCATTGCCTTTTCTGTGATTGCCTGTTTCATGCTTAGGCACCCAGAGCTGACCCTTTCAAACCATTGATGGCAGGTAGACAAGCTCATGCTTCTGAAGTTATCACACACAGAGTCCATCCAGTGAGGTAGAGAGCTATACTACCCAGACCATTGGTGAATTCAAAACCTGGATGTATTTTAATTATAAAACATGGTGAATACAGGTGACCTATCAGGATGAAGACTCACGTAGAGTGGTTTTGTATCGTCTTGCTGAACTTAAACTTAGTTTCAGAATTGAATACCCACGTCCTTCCGCCTGAATGGAATTCCGTGAATTCAGAGAACTAGTTAGTAATTTAGACTTCCCTTAGTTCCCACCTTGTTATTCTTAGCTTTCTCGCCAATCTCAAATGTGTGTTTCTGTTGACTTACTGAATGTCTCTTTGAAATCTGAGTTCCAAGGAAAACTGTGTTACACACAGTCTTAGCAGGAGATTGCTTTGGAAGCCAAAAATCGTTGTTGCTGTTTTTTTTGTTTTTCCCTTGTTCTCATATTTTTTTATGAACTCTAATTTTTAAAAAATCTATTAAAAATGAAATTGTTCTCTTTTTGTATTTTGTAGAAACTACCTCTTCAGGCTGCAGCTGGAAGATTTGTCTCTGATCCAGGTAGGTGCAATCTATTTTTCTTGAGCTTTTGTTTTCCATCCTAATTAGCTCTGTGTTTAAGGGAATGAAGACAGATGTACGTGAAGGTATAAATCAAGTCAGAGGAGGTATTCCTTTCCTCAGAAGGTCAGGCCACGGAACTCTTGGCTCACCTATTAGATCGGAGTCCTCACCTGGTTTAATTCCCAACCAGCCCTCTTCCTTCTGAGCAGCCTCTTTTTCTTTCATAGAATCATCCTGACTTACTCTCTACATCAAATAAGAGCAAATTCAATGGATATTTCTTCAATGTTATGGAGTGACCTTTCTCCCCTAGTTAATCATTGATTATTCAGTTTGATTCATCCAGCCATCATATTATCAAAATCAGCTCCCTTAGAAAAACATCTGTTTCTTCTTTATTATTTGCAATTAAAAAATATAACTATATGGCTTAAAACCACATATGATGAAGAATTAGTGATGATAGATAAAAATGCAGTTTACCTACCTTCTTTGTGTGTGTGTGTGTGGTTTGGAGGAGGAACCTGAGATGCTTAAGCCTTAATAGTGTATATTTTAGGGGCAGATCTGAATCACAAAGACCGTTTCAGTCTTCAGCAGAGTCTCTTGGAGAAGGACAGGGTCGGGTCGTGACATAAATATCTCCTCTACCAAGATTCTGGAACTCCCTGTGAAACGCAGAATCCTTGGGCTGTATATAGTTGGGAAAAATTCCTTAACCACCCTCACGTACTAGAGTTCTAAGAAGTGCTTGGCAAGAAGTTCATGTTATTTTCTTCTCTTTGTGATGCTGGTATTTGTGAACATTCAGGAAACTTTAGAGTTAGGATTTAATATGAGATTTAAGTTTTATTTACCAGTACCTTAACATAAGCCAACCCCCACAAGAAACTAGTATCAGTAAACACTGTAAAGATCCATAGAGCTGGGTTTGTTATCTAGTTTCATGACTCCCAGCAACTGTGGGCTTCCTCGTCTGGAGAATAGCCACAAAATAATACCCACCGTCATTGCCGGAATTAAATAAAGCAGTGAATGCACAAGGGGTAAGGCATAGTCATTTTGTAACAAATGTTAATTGCTACTTTTTTTGAAAGTGATGACAATAAATAATAACTTCTTAAATTATTTCATCACAGTGGACAATGAATCATCTCTCTGCTGCAATTTGATGTATAAATAAAATCTTTGAGTTGATCATTAATGAAATTATGAATATATTAATAAGAAATCAGAATGAACAGCAGTTTAACCAAAATAGCATTTGATTTTAAATCATCTTTTATAAAATATGTACATTATTCAATAGATAGGGTTATTCTCATTTTGATTCTCATGGTATAATACATTATTTGGCTTGTTGTATGTGTTGTAAGAAATGCCCAATGGACTACCATCTTCTACCCAGACTTTTTTTTTTTTTTTGATAACTGTAATGTTTTTATGAAGGAGAATGTCTTTGTTTTTTGGACAAACCTTCTGAGATAAGTAAGGGTGAAGTTTCATTTCTGAAACTTTTTCTGATTTAAAAAATTACCATATGTGTATATGTATTACATTATTGTTGCTTAGACACTAAGTTGTGTCCAACTCTTCTGCCACCCCATGGACTGAAGTCCGCCAAGTTCCTCTGCCCATGAGATTTTCCAGGCAAGAATACTGGAATGGGTTGCCATTTCCTCCTCCAGGGGAATCTTCCCAACCCAGGGATTGAACCCACGTCTCCTGCATTGGCAGGCAGATTCTTTACCACTGAGCTACCAGGGAAGCCCATATATAGTGTATATACATATATGTGTTTATGTATATATATGTTGACACACGCATGCATGTAGAGAAAATCATAAAACAAATGTGATAAAATATCAATGAGTAAGCTCTAGAAATCTCGGTGAAGGATTTATGAGAGTCCATTGGGCATTTCTTACAAAAAAAAAAAATCCATGTAATTTTGAAAGTAATAATGCAAAAAATTAGGAGACGCGTTTGTTGTTACTGTGTGTATGATATTCTTTTAGGGACAAGGGAACTAACTGTACTTTCCCCATTGTTACTTCTCGTTGTCATGACTGACTTTTGGAGGAAATCAGGTTGAGGTTGTTGATGAAATAAGCGCTCTTATTGAGGTTTGGAAAATTCAGCAGCGTCACCACCTGGCAAGAGAGAGCGCGGTCTGCTGACACAGGGTCCGGCAGGGAGGCAGGGACCTCCTTTGTGGAGGCTTTGACAACACACCCTCATCACAGGTGTCAGACATGCCATTGTGATCAGTACACACAGACTTGGCACGCTGATGAAGAAAGAGTTATAGTGCCCAGTAGAGACAGAATGTGATCCTCATAAACAGTTTAAGGTTATCTGATGATCACATTAACCAAGTAATATGAAGCGTTATTTTTAACTGAGGAATAGTTTTAGAATATATGTCAAGTGAACAACATATTGATACACAATTCACAATTTTTAAAGGTTACATTCCATTTATAGTTATGATAACCTATTGAATATATTACCTGTGTTGTACAATATATCTTTGTAGCTTATTTATTTGAAACATACTAGTTGGTACCTCTTAATCCCTTTGGGGGGAAATTATTTTTAATAATATATTTTACTTAACTCATTATATCCCAAATGTTAACATTTGAACATGCAGTGATTACAAAAAAATAATGAGCTGCATTTCTTTATTTTAATTGTATTAAGTCTTCAAAATCTGGTATGTGCTTCCCTCCTAGAGAGTATATGGATTTGAAATAGCCACCATTCAAGAGTGGAAAAGCTCTTTCTGCCCAGTTGGACTGTGCCCTTTGAGATCACAAGGAGCAGTAGCATTTATGACTTCCACGCCTTCAGTTATGTTGTAGAAATAGTATTTCCTCCAGGGACCACCTGGATTAATTGAATATTTTAGGCTATAAGTTTTCTCCTTTCCTCTCTCTTCATAGATAGAAAGTAATTGCTTAAATGTGGGAAAATGAGGGAACAGAGCCCAGAAAGGAAAAGCAGTTTGCAAAAACAGTGGAGAGAATCAGGGCTGAGAATCAGTGACATTCCTTATTTAGCACTAGACAAAGCTTCATTTGATCTGGCCCCTTCCTGCCTGACAGGAGGGTCCGCTTCCAGTTGGCAGATGTCTTGGGACGCTTCCTTGGGTCTTGGAATGACAAGTTGCTCGGAACTTCCCAGACCGGGGGCCACCTCCCATCTCTCAGCATCTGCTCAGGCCCTCTTCCTCGTGAACAATTTTGATCCCACTCTCTTCTAGATCTGGAAGATGCCAACCCTGGGGTCTCACTTTAACTGTCACGTCTTTGTAACCCGCCTTGCGTCTGTTTGGGCTGATGCTCCGGAATGTGTTTCACAACCTCAGCTTTTGCTCTTCACGATTTCCTCTTGTCTCAGATTGAAATTCTGTCTGTGTTCTGTGGAGCATTTGATTTCTTTGTGTCTTCAGGATTATATGAAAGTCCATCGTTATATGTAGTCATCTGGGAAGAATGTCTGTGAAAGTTTGCACCTCTTGATACTTATATATTCACTCTGCAATTTTTTTAAAACTTTATCATGAGCGGGGCATGGGTGAACTTCATATTTTTGTCCTTAAATTCAAGAGAAGGAAAGTAATGACATCCAGGGACTAGAGAAGTGCAGAATGCCTGTTTAAAGTCGTGCTGAAATACACATGTGCACACTCCCACCCTATAGAAAAATTCTAGGACAATAAAATTAATTCCTGACCTTGACCCATTCCTTTCCTTTTACATGCCAGCCACCTGGCTGCTCCATCTTACTCTGCACTTTTCTTCTTCCCCAAATTCTTCTGCTTAAACCCTGTCTTAGGATCAGTAATGAGAAAGCAGACGTTGAACAAGGTTCCTTTCTTGAATTTCTGTTTAGTGATTTTCACAGAGTTCCAGAGCCTCCCCCTGACTTCCTGACCCCAGATTCAATGTGCTCATGTGTGTTCTGCAGCCAACAGTTTCCAGCCCCACCCGCCGCCACAGGAGCACTGTGAACACCCTTAGTGCATCCTCCCCTCTCCCCTTCCCCACACCAGGGTGGGCCACTCCCAGTGACTTGATGGTCCCAGCACAGTGACTTGATGGTCCAAACTTCCATTGTTTAATGAAGGTTCCAGCTCTTGTTCCTGCCCAAGGGGTGAGGGATGGGTTGAAGAGGCAATGCTGGTATGTTCACAGAAATCAGAGCCTGTTATCCATCCACCATGGTCGGGCTTTGTGGCTCAGCTTGTGGAAATCCACAAGTGAGAAAAATGGACTTCTGTGAAGTGGCTTTAGGATGAGAGAATGAACTGTGAGGTCAGGCTGCCTAATAAGCTTGATCCTGACCGCAGTCTGGAACTGGCATTAGCGGAACCCTGAATCAGAGTTCTTTTTCCCCTTTTCTCCCTAACAAAATCAAGACACCACTAGTGGAGTTTTTAAAGCAGCCAAAATTTGAGCAAGGATTGTGTTGGGACTTGATTACTGTTACTCCCAGTGAACATCATTTGTTTGAGGTAAATCTCGTAGCATCACTGCAAAAATATTCACCTATAAATATGCCATGAGCTAGAATGGCTCTATCTGGAATATTTGTTGTGATTTTCAAATATGCATACCTTAAAGTATCAAAGCAAAAGACCCAGAGGAAACAAAACCTGTTTTTCATCAATGACCAGAGAATCAGATATTCATGTGACATCATTTATAAGGCGTCTTTCTGCTAGGAGGTTGTGATAAATCTCCTTGCAGCTCACCGTGTGCTGAAATGTAGCCTTCCCATCTTGGAAACCAGGCATTTTCAGGCACAGCGATGGAGGGCATGGAATTTCCCATCAGGCATCTCTCCTACTTCTTGTCACAATAACAGATCCAACTCTTCAGCATCACTTTTTTTTTTCTTGCCTTGATCACAGCAGTTATTTTCTAAGAACAAAGCTTTCTGGAAAATGTAAAAACGCAGCTGGGCTCAAGAGGAATTGACAGCGTTTGCCCATCTGGGGTTGTGCCTGGGATGGCCTGAGGTAGACGAGTGTTGAGCAACCTCCTACAAAAAGAGAGACCGCAGCTCATTTAACCTCGATGTCTTCCTAACGTACTTTGGGGAAATAGCTCAAAATCCATTTTTGAATTGCTTTGTTACTGAGGGAAAGGAATTCACAGCCTGTTTCTCACTCACAACTGCTGGAATAAGCAGAAAAAATTGAAATCTGTGTTCCAATTTGCCACCTGCCTCGCTCTGGTTTCTAAATTGAAAACTGTTAAGTCTCTGACGACCTGGTCAATATTGGTAGACAATTCGCTCCAAACTTAAGGTAAATGTTAACCTTGTTTCTTGTATATTTGGGTTTGGGGAATTGCGTTTCAACTCCAGTCAATTTCTAAGCCGTTATTTCTCAATTAGGGGCAGTTTTACCTGCTAGGGACATCAGGTTGTCACCACTGGAGGGGAAAGCGCTAGTGGCCTCTAGCGGGTCAAGACCAGAGACGCTGATAGACTTTCTGCAGTGCACAGGACAGCCCCTCGCTGCTCATCCAAGAGTCTCTGGCTCTAACTGCTAAGAGCACCAAGGTTGAGAAACCCTAGGTTAAGTGATCACTGCCTTGGCTTCTGTGTGTTTTGAGGGAGCCACTTTTCAAGTCTGCAGTGTTAACATTATTGGATTAAACCTAGAAGATCAATGCTTGGGGAATTTTCCTCTTTAGATTCTTTCCGATATTTAATCAAACACATGCATGTGCCCTTAGTGGGATTTCTAAAGAAGCTGCTGGGGTTCTTAAGTTTAAATTGCTTCCTTTTATTAATATGAAATTAAATTTAGAAACAAATTGAGTCAATTTATAGTATCAAAACCCTCTCTGATGGGTCATAACAATTTGATACAACTACCCTCTGTTGGAATTCTTCTGTATAATTTAAAGAATAATGTTTTAATTGATAATTTAGAATAACTATTCAAGTAAGATATTCACATTGATTAATGTTTTCAGTCTTGTCTTATATTTATATTGGACAAGGGAAGACTGGTCTCCCATGTGGTCCTTAAAAATCGTGATTCTAAATTTTCTTTCTTTTCTGCCTTCCTTTGTCAAATATGTTCTTGAAATCATACTGTTGTAGAAGTGACTGGGATTTTAGAGATTAAAGAGCTTAGAGATCTTTATTATAAATTTTGAGGACTCTGAAAATGAAGGCTTGCTGATAGTGTTTATGATTTTGTGGGAACATGGCTATGCCCATTTATTTGCATTTTCCAGCTCATGATTATCCTTAATAAATCTTATTGACACACAAACAAACCCACTCCTTTGTATGTTTTCTATGGCTGCTGGATCAACTGGGTTGACCAGTTGTATCAGATACCTTCTAGGCTACAAAGCTAAAGTATTCATTGTCTGACCCATTAAAGAAGTTTGTCACCTGTTATGGTACCAGACAGGTGGTGCAGATGAAGATCTCCATTAAGTGTTTCCTAAATGGATGAGTGAACGCAGTATGATGTGCTATATAGTTCTTTGGTTTTGCTTTTTTTCCCCAGACATTGTGTGGTTGATGTGTTTATTTTGCCTCCTTTGGCAATAATTTTCATGGTCCTCCCTAGACTGTGACCCTTAGGTTGGCAACCCACAGTGTCTCCATTTGTCCCCAGATTCTTGTCTCTTCCTTCCACTCCCTTGGTAAATGTTTCCCATCAAAAGCAGTTTTATCTACCCATTTATTCAAATACTTTACTCTCCTTTTCTCATAAGTTCCTGGAGGATTTATAGTTTCTGGTGTATATTTTGTATAAAGTGAAGTGAAAGTTGCTCAGTCATGTCTGACTGTCTGTGACCCCATGGACTATACAGTCCATGGGATTCTCTAGGCCAGAATAATGGAGTGGGTAGTCTTTACCTTCTCCAGGAATCTTCCCAACCCAGGGATCAAACTGAGGTCTCTCATTGCAGGTGCATTCTTTACCAGTCAATGAGGACTAAGATTTTACTAGTTTCACAGGAAAGAGTCACATTGAGTTAATGCTATTAACAAACAGCCCTTCACTCCTAGTGCATAAACACACATCAGAAGTTTCTTACTTACATGATGACTTCCAGGGCAGCAGCTGTGGGGACTCTGTTCTATGCCGCCATCCAGGAGCCCAGGGGGTTCTGCTTGTGGTGCCTCCAGGGCAGCATAGAAGAAAGGGTGGAGGATGGAGCAGAGAAGATCTGCATGGCCCATGCCAGGAAGTGGCACGACCCCTTCTGCCCAGTGGCCACTAGGTCACACAGCCTCAACCAACTGCAAGGAGGCTGGGATTATAATTTGTCCATGTACCCAGAAAGAAGCCCCAAACTGAGACCTTCAGACATCGCCAGGCATTAGCATTTTCTCCCAGAAGCTGCTGGGAAAACAAGATTAGCACCTAGGGCTATGCTTCACTGATACTGTTGTTGCCCCTGCCCCCCACACCATTCCAGCCATTCTGATTTTCTACTATACACACAGATTTATCCATGCTGCCAACATTTCTGTAAGTAACAAAGCAGGGTTATGTTGAAACAACCACTTAACCTCTTCGGACCTCAATTTTCTTGACGGTGTGTTTAGAGAGGAGGGCTGGGGAGAAGAGCAGGCTAGATCATCCCTGCAGTCCCTTTCAGCATTAAAATCTTAACGTGTGCCGTCCTGATGCTAACTCTTCCTTCCATCACTGCTTAAATGACTCCTGGATTCCTCCTTCCTTAAGGAAAACTTGCCCTGTAATGGGAAACCAGGCACTGTTCTTACTTGATGTAACATTAATGACTCAATGTCATGAGTTAATGATGACAACAACAGGAATAGCAGACCGTGTTTACTGTGTCCTTCCTCTGTACTCAGCTCTTCCCGTGCATCAGCTCAGTTTTGTTTTTCCAGTAGCACTAAGGTGTAGTAGGTATTATTTTCAGTATTTTGCAGAGGAAGAGTTGAATCTTGGAGAGTTTATGTGATTTAGCTAGGATCACCCAGCTGGTGTATACCAGAACTACCATTTGGATCTGGGTACATTTGGGCTCCAGGCTTCTGGGGTAGCTCAGTAGATAAAGAACCCATCAGCAGTTCAAGAGTTGTAGGGAACAGGGGTTCGATCCCTGGGACAGGAAGATCCTCTGGAGGAGGGCATGGCAACCCAATCCAGTATTTTTGCCTGGAGATTTCCGTGGACAGAGGAGCCTGGTGGGCTATAGTCCATGGGGTCACAGAGTCAGATACAAGTGAAGTGACTGAGCGTGCATGCATGCACATTGGGTCCCAGATGACAGTCTCTTAATCACCAAAACACTGTTGCACTCATTACAGTGTGAATAATGTTGCACCACCTGTGGCTGACCACTGGCCTACGGTAGACATCATTGTTCATTTATAATTACAATTTTTGCGTAGATTTAAGCCGAGTTCCCTGAAAGTCTGACACAAGGATCCGTATGCTTGTGCTTTATTGAGGTTATGCTCTCAGCACGTGGAGGGATGAGGCATATGGCAGATAAAGAGACAAGACAAGCCTTTGCTCTCAGCTGGGGTCCAGCATCAGCCTGATTCCAGGGGAATTCCAAAGTATGGATGGAATCTCAGTAGGTCCCCTTTGAGGCAAGGGTTTGATGATTTATACAACTGCCACTTTGTCCTTCAGTCTTTAGCAGCAGGTTTTTGAGTTGGGTGCAGGGGGGTGGTGGTGAATCTCCTGGCAGAGTGGCTCTCATCAGCCAAGAGCAGTTCTCCAGAGATGGGGGTAGCCTGAAAGCTGTCAACACTGCCAGCAGCCAGAGCAGGGTTCTCTGGCCTATGAGGAGCGCTGGATGGGGTGCCAGAGTACTCAGTATAGAATGCATCGCTCCGTATTTGTAGGCATCTTACTTCAGCTTCTTCTGATGTTCTAGACCCTGACTATACCGACACTGGTCTCCATCACCAAGGAAGCAAAATGTTTTTATATCCCTGAAAAAAATGTTGTACATACTTGATTATTGAATGCATTCTGTTGTGTTGTACATGCTGTGATTTTTAATAATTTTCATATCTATTTCCAAATTTATGTTTCACTTGCAGCCTCAAAAACTAAATTGAAGATTCATGAATATTTTTCTTAGTCATGTGGATCATTTAGTTTCATGAAATGAGGTCAGGAAGTTTATGTAAGTCAATAGCAAACACTGTCTGACAATCACAGGCAGCAGACAAATGGATGGGCTCGTTTTGTTTATTTAAAATTCATTTCTATTTCTATTTCAGAAGTGGCCCCAGTACCTGACATAGCTATTGAATGATGAGCATGCTCAGAATTCTCTGATCTGCTTTCTTTTTCCTAATTTTGAGTGTCTCTCCCAAAAAGCTGACCCAAACAGTTAAAGTAATGTACCAGGAAAAGTCTTTGTTTCAAATTTAAGTAATGGGTTTTTTGTTTAGGTGAGAGATTATACATTCTGGAAGCTGAAGTCTCTCAGTTTTCTAGGAGCCAAAGGTAAAATAGCAAGGGAGAATGACAGATGAAAAAATGTGTCACTTTGGCCTACCATTTTCTGGAGTGAATGGACTCAGATTTTGGTGATTCTTTCACATGTGAGCTATTTGTCATCCTGAATTTGTTCAGTAACTGGGATGAAGTTGAGAAAGTAGCTGTGGATTGAGCTGTAATGGGCTCTACCTTGATTTAATATACGCCCATCAAACTCTCCTTTTGCTGTTCTCACACAGGTAACATTTTAGAGCCTATATAATACTTCTTCATTAGGTTACAATGTTTAATCTATTTGCAGCATTTCTTACTAACCTGGAGGCTACTCATCCTCTTTCAAAGTACAGAATATGATCTCTGTTAAGATTTTATGTGGGCTGATTGTACAGTTTAACGCTTGAGGTTCAACCCTATACTCATGTTTTGGGAGCGAGCACTCATTGATTACATGTTTTCCAGAAGGGAGGGAGGCAGGTTGCCTATTGTAACTCCTATTAGAAGCAGTCTGTTTAATGAGAAAATGAGTATAACTATGTATGTAATATGGTAATTTTACAGGGCAAAGATCTTGTAAAGTCTTTTCCTGAAAAAAATTTAATTATCATTTTAATAAAGGAAAATTGAACTCAAAAGTAGTCTCAAAGTATAGCCACCCATTTCTGGTTTAAGACGGTAGAGAGAACCCATGTAGTGATCTTCCATCCTTCAAAACATAGCATTTAAATGAAGGTAAAAGTACATAAATTCAAAGAATTTATGAATTCAAAGAATTCTAGAAAGGTAAGCTTTTTTTGAGAAACAAAATTTTGGAAATTTGGAAAAATATAAGAATAGAGAAAATTGCAGTACAAAACATGATAAAAACTAATTACTTCAGATAAATCAGTAATCGTCCAAGTTATACAAGATATTAAAGAAATTGTAAATATTATAAACAGTGAAAATCAACAAAATATTGTAGGTATTCAGTGAGAAATAAGACTGAACATTCAGGATCATTTCAGTCGTTTCCTGACACATGAGTTTGAGAATGTAAGATGTATATTTTTAATGTTACAAACCAGCAAGAACTAGTAAAATGAGGGCGAAGAAAAAACCATCAGAGTGTTAGGAAGAGGCAAGCCTCTGGTAGAGGACTGCTGCTCGGAAAGAGAAACCGACAGATATTTTAGCGAAGAGAAGTATAGTCACAAATTAAAGACCTAACAGACCAAATAGACTTTAAAATTAAGGCTATTACAAAAGACAAAGAAGGACACTACATAATGGTCAAGGGATCAATTCAAGAAAAAGATATAACAATTGCAAATATATGTGTACCCCATATAGGAGCACCATGATACATAAGGCAAATGTTAACAAACATAAAAGGAGAAGTCGACAGTTAACACAATTAACACGATAATAGTGGGGGACTTTAACATCCCACTTACATCAATGGACAGGTCATTTAGACAGAAGATCAATAGAAAGCGTAGACCTTAAATGACATATTAGACCAGATGGACTTAATTGATACTTATAGAGCATTCCATCTAAAAGCAGCAGAATACTCATTCTTTTCAAGTGCATATGGAACATTCTCCAGGATAGATCACATGTTGGGCCTCAGTAAATTTAAGAAAATTGAAATCACATCAAACTTCCTTTTCGACCACAATGCCACAGGATACAATCAACCACACACTCAAAAAAAAAGCTGCAAACAATACAAACATGAAGTCTACACAATACGCTACTTAGCAAGCAATGGATCACTGAAGAATAGGTTATGAGACCAAAGTTCTCATGAATAGGATTGGTCACCTTATAAATGAGACCCCAGAGAGATCCCTTTTCTCTTCTATCCTGTGAGGTTACAACACCATCTATGAACCAGGAACCTTGCCTTCACTGAACACCTAATCTGCCAGCACCTTGATCTTGAACTTCTTAGCTTGTAGAACTGTGAGAAATAAATTTCTGTTCTTTATAAGCACCCAGTCATTGGTATTTTGTTATACTAGTCCAAACTAAGAAAAGGTAACCATTGTTACCTCCAAGAAAAATAAAATTGTTCTGAGAAGCATATCTTGTTCCACGGCACATCTGTGAATGTGTGTGTATACATCTGTGAAACTGTCATAGTCATGAATATGTAAACATTGAGTATCAAAGCAGAATTATAATAAACCCATAATGAGAAAGTGGGGATGGAAGGATGTATGTGTGTAGATGGGGGAGAGGGATAAGTTGGGGAAAAAGGCACTAAATGATATTTTTTAGCTGAAGCAATCAAAACAGCAGTGAAACCATATTATTTTGAGATTTGGAGATAAATGCCAAAATAGACCAGTGAAACAGCTGGAAGTTCTTCTGTAGAACAAATAGTTTATCAACCACAAAATAGAGGGCTTTCTTCAGTATTCTGTGCTAAGCCTTGTGGATATCTTTATAAATTAAGTACTTGTTTAACTTCAGTTTAAAAAAAAATAACCTAAGGAAAGATACTCTATCCATAAAGCATGAAAAGGCTGCCATGGAAAAGAGAAAACCATTATCAAGAAAGAATTCATAGAATTAAAAATATAATGTCTCATATAGACAGTTCATAAAAAATATACAAAAAAATTTCCATAAAAATGCCTTTAAGAAGAAAGTAGTTATTTTTATCTAAGTCACAAGATTAATAACAGTTGGAAAGTAGTTAATTATATGATGATTGTTTTTATCAAAAGGAAAAGCAGAAATGCTATTAGAAATTTGATAGGAAAACAAAGATATATAATGAATATACAAGAATGTACTCCAAATATCGGAGAAGGCAATGGCAAGCCACTCCAGTACTGTTGCCTAGAAAATCCCATGGATGGAGGAGCCTGGTAGGCTGCAGTCCGTGGGGTCGCTAAGGGTCGGACACGACTGAGCGACTTCACTTTCACTTTTCACTTTCACGCATTGGAGAAGGAAATAGCAACCCACTCCAGTGTTCTTGCCTGGAGAATCCCAGGGACGGGGGAGCCTGGTGGGCTTCCGTCTATGGGGTCACACAGAGTCGGATACGACTGAAGTGACTTAGCAGCACTCCAAATATAAAACAAACTTTTTGAAAGTGGGATGTAAGCAAAATTAAAAAATGAATATAACATATAACAAATATAAGCATAAAACAAATATAAAACAAACATTTAAAAATATAAAACAAACTTTTCTAAAAACAAGAATATATATCCGTTCCGTTCCGTTCCGTCGCTCAGTCGTGTCCGACTCTATGCGACCCCGTGGACTGTAGCCTACCAGGCTTCTCCGTCCATGGGATTCTCCAGGCAAGAATACTGGAGTGGGTTACCGTTTCCTTCTCCAGGGGATCTTCCCGACCCAGGGATCGAACCCGGGTCTCCCGCATTGGAGGCAGACGCTTTAACCTCTGAGCCACCAGGGAAGCCCAAGACCATGTAAAATCAAATAAGATGATTTTTAGTACGAAGAACTGAAAGCAACAAATATGGATGTACATAAGACTGCAGTCTTTATTTGTGTAATTTTTTAGGATTTATTTTAATTAATGACATGATCAATTTTTAATATTTATCTTTCCCCAAAAAGTGATTTGCCTTTTATGAATGGGATTTTTGCTTCATAAATGCTCATCATCTGTCTTATGTATTTCTTTGAGAATCAAGCTAAAAACAAGCTTAGATTTTAAAGTTGGATCCATTTCAAAATATTTTTATAGGATTTGTTAAAGTGTATAATTGTCAACACCTTTTTAAAAATGTGTTTCTTCTGATTCTTAAATAACTGATCCAAGTTTTACTACTTGGAAAAATAAACATGTTCTGTAAAGAACTATGTGGTTAAAAAATAGACAGCAACCTTGATGACTTCATCATAAACTCGTTTAACAACATTTTTTTCAAAATAGATTCCTTTTAGGATTATTTTAGCAGTTTACATGTATAGTGAAGAAATATGAAATTTAGACATTCCTTCAATTTGATTTCAAATTATTTTCCTTCTTTATATTTAATTTATATGTTGTATCTGAAATAAATTAACCAGTACTCATCTGTACGTGGTGGGTGATTTGGATTCTCCTTTTGATTCTTTACTGTAATTTTCATAATTGTATGCCATATATATATATACACACACACACATTCTTTCTAGTATCATCAAAAGCTAATAAATTTAAACAGACTCGTGAAGGAAGAGAAGTCTGATTTCAACACTTCTCGCCATACTATAGTTTGCTTCCTGTTGTTTGTTGTTGTTTAGTTCCTAGGTTGTGTCTGACTCTTTTGTGACCCCGTGAACTGTAGCCCACCATGGTCCTTTCTCCACGGCGTTTCTCAGGCAAGAAAACTGGAGGGGGTTGCCATTTCCTTATCCAGGGGATCTTCCTCACCCAGGGATCGAACCCGTGTCTCCTGCATTAGCAGGTAGATTCTTTACTACTAAGCCAGTTAGTTTTTTGGTGGAGGGCCTGGCTACCCACTCCAGTATTCTTACCTGGAGAATCCCATGGGCAGAGGAGCCTCCTGGGCTATAGTCCATGGGGTCACAAAGAGTCGGACAGCACATAGCCCATCTCTTCCTCTCAGCATAAACTTAGCAGGAGAGTCAGAGAAGAAATGCTGAGAGAATGGGTAAGTGTCTTCTTTCCCACCCTCAATAAGCTTCCTTCCAGGGCCGGCACGTGACTTCAGACTTCTCACCTGGGCACCAGCGGCTTCTGCCTCACTTCTAAAGCTTTGTCTAGATGCTAAGTGATGTCACTGTCACAGCAGCTGGGCCATCTGTGGTCCGGGATGGTGCCTTGATGACCATTGCAAATCTGCTCTGAGAAACAGCCCAGAACATAAAAACGAGAGTGAAATTAAACGCTGTTTCTACCACTGTCTGCTTCTTAGTCTGACCAAACAGCAGGTTTGAGATTCCATTTGACTTCTTTGGTGGTTCAGATAAATGCAGATGACCCTGGAACAACACGGGTTTGAAAGGTACAGGTTCCCTTACATGTGGGTTTCTTTCCTCAGTAAATCTGTGCAGCACTACTGCCTGATTGAATCCGAGGATACAGAAGCATGAATACAGAGAGTCAGCTCTAAAGTTATCTCAGGATAGTTGACTGCACAGGGGTCTGTGCTTCACCCTTCACATTGTTGAAGGGTTCATGCTAATGACTCCCCAGTATCTTGAGAATTAACATCAGGAGGGTCAACTAAAGAGCCCACATTTTCACCCATACGGGTCATCTGCCACTGTCTTGCTTGTTGATTTTTCTTCTGGGATTATCAGAACCTACTCTGTGATTCTGGCAGTATTGCCAGCGACATGCTGTGGCAGGTTGAAAAGTTGCCCCTCAGAAGATCCCCATGACCTGATCTTTGCAACCTGTGCATGTTAACTTATTGTGACAAAAATGTGGTAAAATTAGAAATCTTGAGATGGGGAGGTTACCTTGAATTATATGGATAAGCCAAAAATAATAAATCAATTCTGAATATTCATCAGAAGGACTGATTCTGAAGCTCCAATTCTTTGGACACATGATGTGAAGAGCAGCCTTATTGGAAAAGACCCTGATGCTGGGAAAGATTAGAGGCAAAAGAAGGAGTGGGCAGCTGAGGATGAGATGTTTAGCCAGCATCACTGAATGAATTTGGGCAAACTCTGGGAGATAGTGGAGGACAGAGGAGCCTCGTGCGATGCAGTCCATGGGGTCACAGAGTCAGACATGATTTAGTGACTGAACGACAAGGACGAAGCCTTAAATGTATTCATAACTGCCCTTTGAAGAGTGAGGCGAAGGGATATTTGACACACACCTGCAGAGAAGAAATTCATATGTAGGTAGAGCAGAAAGAGACCGGAAGAGGCTGGCCTCAAAGACTGACGTGGCCAATCTTTTGACTTAAACTACTTGGTGAGATTTTATCACTTGTCACAGTGATAGTGACAAGTTCTAAGGGCTTGTTTAAAATGATTTTAATTTTATCTGATGTTAATATTAAAACTTCTCGAGGTAGGTTATAATGCCAGTGTATACTTAATTGAGACTCTTGGGGCTTATGAATTTACTGCTTATAATTTGTCTATGCTTTGAGAAAAGAAATTTGTCTATGCTCTCTTTAGAGCACTGGGTCTAAAGTGTGATTTGGGTCACAAAGTGTGATTTTGTTCTGTTTGTAATAAACATTACCATTGGTTGAGGGAGCCAATTAGCTCTGAGAAACACACTTGGCTTATAAATGCAGATCTCAGAGAACTCATTTGAAAGTCACATTTAATCCAGGTGTATGTGTGTGTATGTTAGTTTCTCAGTCATGTTCAACTCTTTGCGATCTCATGAACCCACCAGGCTCCTCTACCCATGGGGATTCTCCAGATAAGAATACTGGAGTGGGTTGCCATTTCCTTCTCCAGAGGATCTTCCCAACCAGGGATCAAACCCAGGTCTCCTGCATTGCAAGCAAATTCTACCATCTGAGCCACCAGGGAAGCCCTGAAACCAGGTAGTTCTATCCTTTAGAAAGAATACAAGTTATATCTGAACCAACTATAAGGAAAGCTGAGTGCCAAAGAATTGATGCTTTTGAACTGTGGTGTTGGATAAGACTCTTGAGTCCCTTGGACTGCAAGGAGATCCAACCAGTCCATCCTAAAGGAAATCAGTCCTGAATATTCACTGGAAGGACTGATGCTGAAGCTGAAACTCCAAAACTTTGGCCACCTGAGGTGAAGAACTGACTCATTGGAAAAGGCCCTGATGCTGGGAAAGATTGAAGGCCGGAGGAGAAGGGGCCGAAGAGGATGAGATGGTTGGATGGCATCACCGACTCGATGGACATGAGTTCGAGCAATTTCTTGGAGTTGGTGATGGACAGGGAGGCCAGGCGTGCTGCAGTCCATGGAGCTGCAGAGTTGGACATGACTGAGTGAACTGAAGTGACTGATCCTTTGTGTGGCTTATTCATTTCCTAAGGCTGCTGTAACAAATTACCACAGATTTTTTGGAATAAAACCTGAGATATTTGTTCCCTCATAGTCCTGGAGGCCAGTAGTCTGAAATCCGGATGCCAGCAGGACCATACTCCCCCGGAGCTCTGGGGGATGATCCTTCCTGCCCCTTCTCGCTTCTGGTGGCTCCAGGCGTTCCTGGGCTTGTTGGCACATCACCCCAGTCTCTCCCTCATCTTCATATGGTCCTCTCCGTGAGTCAGAGTGACAAATCTCCCTCGCCTTTCCGGTATAAGGACACCTGTCATTGGATTAAGGACCCATCAGATCATCTAGAGTGATCTCGTCTTGAGATCCCTTAACTAGATTTGCAAAATTGTTTCTCCAAATACGGTCACATTCACAGCTTCTAGGTAGACATATCTCTTTTGTGAGACCACCATTCAACCCAATGTGGATGGTGTTCAGGGGGTCTTCAGAAGACATCTTTCTGAGTTTATGCATCTTTGTTTCAAAGAGATCCCAGCCATCCATGGTTCTCTGAGGCTTCTCCTCGGGCTTTAGCTGCAAGAATTTTTTTTAAATAACTCTTCTTTTTTCCCCCGTCTCAGGATTTCTTAATGTCAGCATTCTTGACATTTAGATCAGATAATTCTTTGGGATGGGGGATGAGCTGTTCTGTGCCCAGTAGGATGTGGGATGGAGGCGGCAGCTCTGAGTTGTGTGCCCTAGACACTAGTGTCAACTTGCCTCCCGGTTGCAACACCAAAAATCTCCCCAGATGTTGTCAAATACCCCCTGTGGGGGGGCAAAGTCATCCCCACTTGAGAAGCATATTCTGTCTCCATATCCCTGGATGATGATGATAAATATTTTCAACAGAAGGGTGAAGAGATAAGAGAACAGAAATTGGAGGGCGCAGAGGCAAATGTCCGTTCTGTGCTTCCTGTTCTTGAAGTGGAGGGAATGGATCTTCTCTGGAGAAACACATGGACTATGGAACCTGCCCTCCTGACCCTTTTCATACCTTAGAGGTGCAAGGAGGTCGATGGTGGCAGAGAGTATGTTTGTCCTAATGCCCTTCCCAGTGATATCCTGGAGGACAGCTCTGAAAATGGTCACAACTGGGCTTACTCTGTGACCCCACCAGGTGCTAGACGGTCTCCCCACATCCCCAGGGCAGCTATGGAAGCTCAGCATCCTCAAATGCCTTTGGATACCACAGCGGGGAATCAAGAGGATGGGATTGCAGCTTTCTTTCTGTTTGTCTTCTGTTTCAGTACCGTAATATAGCAGGGTTAAAGCCTTGGGAACTTACAGTTCTTGAGCTGGGGTCCTGAAGGGTTTCAGGAGCACTCCTCCTGCTGTATTTCAGCTGCATTAGGACATCATGGTCCAGCCGCATAAGGGAAAAAGGAAATGTGAGGCATAGCTCTTCCCTGCTCTTTCGAATAATCACTGTCCAGGTTTTCTTGTAAATATTGTTTGACTTTTTAAAGTTCAGATAGGAGGGCAGAGAAAGGTGTTACGCATCGGTGGCCGCCTTCCCAAAACCTGTTCAAATGACAGGTGTTGATAAATGATGAAATCTTGCCTAGGGCTATGCCTAAGGGGATGCTTTAAGTTGGCACCGGAGCCCCACTCTGCCAGGGCGGACTTGGGTTGCTGGGCACACGCTTCTGCCTAGTTCCCCCTGTGCTGCCCTCCCTCCCTGGTCCATCAGTCAGTGCCCAGCCTGAGATAGGGAGCTGATAAAAATGCAAGGTCAGCTCCAAGAAAGTCCCCAGGACAAGATGCAGACCAATGAATCTTTCCCAACTTTCCAGCTTCCTGCACGCTGACCTGCTCTCCAGCTCAATTCAGACCTCCCACCTGAGTCCCCAGGTGCCGTTCTTCTGTTCAGACCCTAGCTGTGTCTGACGCTTTGTGACCCTTTGGACTGTAGCCCACCAGGCTCCTCTGTCCATGGAATTTCCTAGCAAGAATACTGGAACGGGTTGCCATTTCCTCCTCCAGGGGATCTTCCCGACCCAGGGATGGAACCAGCATTTCTTGGATCTCCTGCATTAGCAATTGGGTTCTTTACCACCGCTTCACCTGGGCAGCTATTATTTTAATTGTCCCTTCCATGCCAGCTGTTTCTTCCAAACACTCCTGTTGCTATTCTAATTTGCTCTCCTCCAGCCCATCAGAACTAGACTAGATGGATGGGTGATCTCCAAGGGCCCGTTCAGCTCTGAGATTCTGAGTGTAGTGTGTGTCAGCTGCTCTGGCTCCTCCTTCTTCAGAAGAGTTAAGCTCACCATCAATGTTTAATTAATATTGAGGGTGCAGCAAATACAGCTCACTCTGTGCTGTTAATGGCCAGTTGACTATGGGCTTGGTTTATCAAGCCTGTCCAAATGGCTAACTGAAGAGATCCCAAGCTCCTAATAGCTCCATCAGGCAAGTATTTACTTAGGCTAATGGCCTCCATTCAACAGGGCAGAGCCGAAGACTTGGAGAGTGCATTGCTAAAATGTTATAATAATGGTTTGGAAATCGTACAACAATGGGGCCATTTTAAAGTGTTTGAATCTTACTATGCTTTTTCACTAAAGATGTCACTCTGTATGTTTGCCTGCATGTGCCTGTTGAGTTCTATCCAACTCTTTGCGACTCCATGGGCTGTAGCTCTCCAGGCTTCTCTGTCAATGAAATTTTTCAGTCAAGAATATTGGAGTGGGTAACCATTCCTTTCTCCAAGGCATCTTCCCAACCCAGGGATCAAACCCAATTCTCCTGAATTGGCAAGTGGATTCTTTACCACTGAGCCAACTGGGAAGCCCTTATATATTTAAAGTTGCAAAAGGATCAGCTACTACCACAATGTTGAAAAAGAAGTTTAATCACAGATATTTTCTTTTAATAACCTGGTTCAAAATTCTATGCCAAACAGAGAACAAAATTCATATTAAATATCCTTGGGAAAGTGAAATCATTACAGCAATAGAAAATTAAACTATGTAAATATTTGTTATTATTTATATATTTTTGGTTGTTTGAGAGAACTGGTAAAAAAAAACCTTTCAAAAAAAAGAATGGATCACGATGCTCTTATTCTAACCATCTGTGTTAGTCTTCTAGGAATGCCGTAACAGAGTAACACAAACTGAGTGGCTTAAAGCAGCAGAAATATATTCCCTCACAGGTCCTGAGGCCAAAACTCTGAAACCAGAGTGTCAGCAGGGCAGTGCTGTCTCTGAAGGTGCTGGGGAGGGTCCTTTTTTGCCTCTTTCAGCTGCGGGTGTTTTCCAGCAGTCCTTGGCATCCTGGCTAGTAAATGCAGACCCTAGTCTCGTAGCCACCTTCTCCCTGTTTGTCGTCACATCAGCTTCCCTCTGTGTTTATCTATCTCAGTGTCCAAATTTCTCCTTTTCTAGAGGACACCAGTCATACTGGATTAGAGCCCATCCTAATGAAAGTGAAAAGTGAAAGTCGCTCAGTTGTGTCCAGTGCTTTGTGAGCCCGTGGACTGTAGCCCACCAGGCTCCTCTGTCCATGGAATTCTCCAGACAAGAATACTGGGGGTTGGGTTGCCATTCCCTTCTCCAGGCATCTCCATGGCTCAGGGATAGAACCTGGGTCTCCCCGCATCTAACTTGGTTATCTCTAGAAAAATGTTTTTTCCTATTGATATCACATTCTGAGGCACTAGGAATTAGGATTTCAACCTATCATTTATGAAAGTGAAAGTGACATCATTTATGGGAGGGAAACAATTCAACCATTAACACTGTCAATATAAGTTTTAATAATAGAAGGGCATTTTGATCACCTAAGTTCATATCTATGTATTTAATTCTTCACACATGTTTGAGCAAGTAAATCAACACCCCCCTTCTACCCCCTGTGGAATAGTTTAGTTGATGGTGTGAAATTTAGGGGGGAAAGAAGTATTTTTTTTAAGTTGAATTTATCACTTTTCAACATTTGCTGATAATTAGATTTTTTAAGTATCCACCACGCCACCTTTTTAATTTTTTTTTTTTTAAGAGCAGTATGTTTGTGCTACAATTACAATGTTGTGCTAATTTCTGCTGTGCAGCAAAGTGACTCGGTTATGCCACCTTGTTTTCCATCTTTTTCCTCAACCCTTTTGTGTTTGCTTCATGAAGCATCCAGTTTCCCTGGTGGTGCAGTGGTAAAGAACCCGCCTGCCAATACAGGAGACAGAGGAGAGGCAGGTTTCATCCCTGGGTCGGGAAAATCCCCTGGAGGAGGGCATGGCAACCCACTCTCGTATTCTTGCCTGGGAAATCCCATGGACAGAGGACCCTGGTGGGCTATAGTCCATGGGGCTGCAAAAGAGTTGGACAAAGAGACTAAACACCAAAATGGATCATCCAGGGATGCTGGTTTTCTTCTCTGAAATTTAACTGTTGTTCTCTGCCCATCATGTATTACTTCCTTTGTCTTATCTTCCAGAGGGAGACCCTGAAGTTTCTGCTGTAACTCAGTGAAAGCTCCTTGAGGAAAGGAGAGTGGCTTTACAACTTTTTTTTAGCCCATACAATTTAGAGCATGGTGACTGGCATACCGAATGTATTCTGTCTTTCCCTCCCCTTTCCTCTTTTCTCTGCCCAATATTTGTGCTGTCCATACTAATCCTGAAATTTAAAAGTTATAAGATATTGCAAAGGTATTATTTCCTAAGTTAGTTCTGAAATTTAAAAGTCATCAAGTATTCCATCTGGACCAGGTTACTTTCTGTATAATGTTTTACATTTATATTTGATTGGAGATTTTCTAAAATGCTGATTTCCTTTTCTAATTAGAAAAAGCAAGTTACCAAATTAACCTTGAGCACCAAAGCTATAAAATGTAAAAATAAAAAAAACTTCAGGCATTAGAAAGATCTGACCGAGCATGTGATAATGTGATGCCTTTTGGCAAATGAGTGTAAAATGGATGTACATGTGATCTTAATCTCATTGCTCATGAGTTTGCTTTTTATAAAAAAAAGGAAAATGACTGATCCAGGAGCAGTAAACTTGAGTAGATAATCTATGCTTGAAGTAAATTGAAAATGAGGAGAATAGGGTGATTCAAACAAAACTTTTGAGTGTACATGCCATGTATGCAATAAGTAAACTGCTGATGAAATTACTTAATGTCTTACTGTAATATTTTTGTCTCCTTATAAATTTCAGGGTTTTTTTTTTTTTAATCAGCTCATAAGTCAGATTTCAAGCCCAAATTTATTTATTTTTTTCCCACAGCATTGGAAGTGGGAGTGAACTCTGCCAGAAAAGGCAGATTCATTGTTAATAAGTACATTTGTGGAAAGTTGCCATTTTTCACATAGGACACCTGGTTCTCTATTTTCATGGAAAATATGTATTTCATAGTTATAGAAAATGTCACATCATCTATATGCAGCCTGATGCTTGGAGAGCCCTGTATAAATATATCATGTTTAAGCTTTCGTAGAAAGAAAACTGTTTTACCAGTTTCTGACAAATTCCAGTTTATCATAGCAGTTTAAATATAGCCAGTATATATGAAGATTCATAGGTCAGCCTCTAAGATATGATAAGCTTATAAATGGAGGTATAGATGGTATATTAATTACACGTTTCATTCACTGATAACCTTTTCCTGACCTTCTAAAATGACTGTTTTTTTTTTATATACCATATTCCTTTCCTCATGTGGGATTCAATTCTGTATTCCCTTGTCCCCATTACACACCCCCTTTCAAATTAACATGGCAGCATTTGAACTTTTAAGTCCTTAATTATCATTCACCACATTAAAATACCCTTTAGCTGATAAGTAATAATCTGTTTGCTCCACTGGTTGATCACAGATTTATTTGACAAATAGAAGCTTTATTTTCTGCTCATTCTACCTGAAACTGTTGAGTGCTATTTGGATGAGGACAGTTATTTCCAGTCAGGTTTTCTGAGATATGTTGTTGTTCAGTCACTAAGTTGTGTCTGATTCTTTGTGACCCCACGAACTGCAGCACACCAGGCTTCCCTGTCCTTCACTCTCTCCCAGAGCTTGCTCAAACTCATGTCCACTGAGTCGATGATGCCATCCAACCATCTCATCCTCTGTCGCCCCCTTCTCCTCCTACTCTCAATCTTTTCCAGCATCAGGATGTGCAATGTTGTTTTCTGAAGATATTTAGCAATAGAAGAAAGTTAACTTTTCCTGAATATTACTTATATAATGGTGACCTTAGCATATATATATATATATATATATATCTCCATCTGTGTGCCTGGAAGTCAGCGTGTGTTGAATCTGATAGGCACCATCTTTATTCTGACTTTGCATTCAAGGAAAATGTGTGTGTATCACACCTGTAACCGTGGTGGACTCCAGATTCGATCTCAGACCTGCTGGCTGCAGCATATGCTCTTAACCTTCTACCGTAAATTCTGAAGAGCAGGTTGGGGAAGACAGTGGCCGCTCCTCCTCCCCTCTCCACTGTTCAGCCCTTTCCCTTTGACCTGCCACGTACCGCCTTCTTGACCCACTGGAAAATTCCATCCAGGCTACCATCCAAGCTCTTACTGGGAAATTATTCGTCTCTCATCTCTCTCTTTGGTCACTTAATCCCAGCTCTCAAAGGTTCGTTTACTTCTGTGCAATACCTCTTCCACTAGAATGAGTATTTCAAATGTGAGTTAGGACAAGAGGCTCACAGATTTTTTTAACACAGTGGTTCTTGAATCTGTTAGATCATCAGATTCCCTTAGCTGGACTTTTAAAGGTGGAAATCCCCAAATCCCTCCCATGTCTAGTGAATAAGCACGGAGAGTCATTGGAATTCCTGCCTTGAACAGGAGCTTTGGGAAAGGAGAGCAAAGGTGTCAGTCATGCTTTATGGGAGTGGATCCAAGCATGGGCTCTGAAAATAGTCCCTCTAAGTCTAGAAGTGCTGGAGATCTGTCAGGAGAGTGGGATTGCAGAGGCTGGAGGTTGGGTGGGTTGAGGAGTGCAGGGTGGGAAGTTCCGCTTTGACATTAGTGAACTTGAGTTCCCTGGCTGTCCAGTGGGCCTTTGAAAAGGCAGTTTAAGGATTTAGTGGGTATAAAGATGGAGGAGGAAAACAGAGCACGTGAAAGCGGAAGAGTGAGAGGGAAAATGGATGCGCGGATGGATGAATGAATGATGGCCCGGTCGATCTTGCAGTGGGGCTCGGTCGCTGGCTCACGAGGAAGCCAGTTCCGCCTTGCATCCTCAGTGTAGAGGAAGAGGCCATGGTCTGCTCTGTGGATGAGGTGTTAGGACTTCAGTGTCCTTGGACTAAGCAGATAACAGGTGCAGGGCTTGGATCCCTAAGAGGTTAAGCAGGTAGGCGTGGCTGTGGATCTGTGAAGAGCGTTTGCCAAGGTGTCTAGACAGCATCGAGTATTGGGATATGCCAGGCAGGGAGTTTGGTACTTAATACCAGGACGGAGGCGTGATGTCAGTCCTTGTGTGAGTAGCAGCAAGGGGAATCCAGGAGAGAACGGAGGGATGGGTTTCAGCAGCCATCTCATGGTGTCTGGCAGGACTGTGGCTTTCTGAGCCTACGGCAAGGATCGCTGCCCTGTTTGGGGGCAACTTGCTGATGTGATGGAGAATGTCTCATGGGTGTGTCTGGTTCCCCAAAGGGATGCAGGTTGCATGTGCTGAGGCTTATTCCAGGTGTCGTGCCTCCAAAGAGTTAGGCCTCTCCCAGCCCTCAAAAGTTGAGCAGCAACAGTGGAGCTGAACCGGGTGGTGGTTAGGTGGTCCCTGCGTCGGAGATGTGTGGTGACCAGCCCACCTGCCATTTTTTGAAGACAAGCTTTGGGGATTATCCACTGCTCTGTCTGGTCTGAGTTTCTGCTCCCCATTTCTTGTCTCGCTTCTCCCTTCAATTATATAATTAATTAAAAGCCAACATTTTTTTTTCCAGCCACTTACACCTCTGTTGGCAGGTGATAAGTGATATCAGGTGATAAGTCAGAGGGGGGGAAATATATAGACTGTGATTTGCAGAAAAAGGAACCACTTACTCTTGATTTCTTTTTTGAGAAAAGTATAGAGATAACACATTAATTGATACAGAGGTAACATAGACACCAATAATATCCATCTTTTTATATACTTATTTATTGATTTTTACAATAGATACCAACATCCCTTCCACTTGTACCTTAATATCAATTACTAATTTAACAGTCTCTTAATTCTGAATCCTGGGTATCACATGGCTGAAGTAGGAATATGGCAGATAAAGAGTTGATCAAAATAAATTTAAATTTGGAGGAGGAGGTGAGAGCAAACTGAAACTAAAGAAGTTAAATGAGCAAATGGTACAGGAGAGGAAGACGTAGATGAGAAATTCTAGGTGTAAACTGTGACAAACTGAGGTCAAGAACAGTGTAGAGTTTAATGATATGCATTAGATGTATTATTGTTATTGCAGAAAAGCAGCAGCTGCCCATATAGTGAGTATAAAACAGCTGGCTGTCAGCACTGCACCTTCAAAAATTCAAGTCTGTGTTTCTCTCATAATAACTTTCTTTTGCAATTTAAAAGTTGAGAAAGTTTTTTTTTCATATGCCTCTGGGTGCAGGGAAGAACAGGATGACTTCATAAACCCTTAAGAAGTCAAAGACCTTGAATGAAGACATTTTCTTAGAGGGAAGCAATTATGTGGATTGCTTTGGATCTCTCATTTCAAATCTTCCAAGAACAGAAATTACGAGGTCAATAGGGTTGACAAATAGATACAAGGTGCTGACTGTTTGCGCTGTGCTCTGTCAGAGAAGAAAGGGACAAGAGAACTCAGCAGAAGTTTCTGTTCTATTTAACAAGGTAAGATTTATGCTCCTGAAGAATTAATAGTAATAGTGACAGTGCTGTCCCAGGTCCTTTGTGATTAAACGCTGGCGTGTGACTTCAGACAGGCCAGGGGAACTCGGAGCAGGAAGACAGGATCACTGATCACTGACCAGAATGTCTGAGAAGGGCATCTCAGGGCACAGCTCAAATCACGTTCCATACCTGGTTTCTTGCCTATTGGTGTCCTGGATAATCCTTTTTCATGGCAGGGCTGTAGGGTGGGAGGCTATCTAAGCATGTTAGTGCCCTTCCTCCCAAACTATAACAACCAAAATGTCCCCAGACAATTCCATGGAGCCAGAGGGGGTCAAAATAGCCCCCTGATTGAGAGCTACTGGCCGATACTAACAGCAGTTGCTTAGGTTTTAAACTTTCCCACAGATGAGCAGTTGAATATTATATTACTTAGGATACTGAAATAGATATAGTTTTCATGCTAGATTTTGTTTAACAAAGTACATAAAAATTATTTAAAATTACAAGCAATTCTAGAGTAGTTCATCTTTCCATAAATTCAGCGAAGTTTAGTTAGCTGCCTTTTCATCTCCAACTTCTGCGTTGATAACTAGAAGGCAGTAAATAGGCGTTTTGGAAAATGCTGTCTGAGTTTGTCCTATCTCTGTGTGTGGACAAGTTGCTTAAACTCACTGTGTCTCAGCTTCCTCTTGGGACTAATCCTCATGCCTTCCTGCAGACTTTTATGGTAAGTGAGTGCAGCTAACACTGGAAGCTGCCTGGCTCGTCAGAAACCCTGAATTAAACCCTGTTTTAATCACGAACTTCACAAATTGAGTGTGTTCTAGTAACAGCTGTATTTTAAGATCAAGACCATAAGTGGGCTGGGAGACACAGAATTTATTTGTCAATTTCAGGCCATAGGCATTTGCTCAGGGAGAAAGGTCTTATATATTTGCATATGTTTCAAATCATCTTGCTTTTAATGTTTGACATCTTCTAAGTGCTGAGAAAAATTGAAGGCAGGAGGAGAAGGGGACGACAGATGATGAGATGGTTGGATGGCATCACCGACTCCATGGACAGGAGTCTGAGTAAACTCCAGGAGTTGGTGATGGACAGGGAGGCCTGGCGTGCTGCAGTCCATGGGGTTGTGAAGAATTGGACACGACTGAGCGACTGAAGTGAACTGAAGTGTCACTACTGTCCCTGCCCCAGTTCTGGTTCTGCTCAGCTGGGCAAGGGGAGCCGGGGTGGGTGGTGAGATGGGGATGAGAATGCTGACCCCAGGGGAGGGTGGGATTGACATGCCCACCTGTGGGGAGCAGGACAGTGTCCCTTCTAGAGCTGAAGTTGTGTCAGAGCGGGTACTCCTTGCTTCCGTTGGCTACCGATGGCTGCCTGAGCCAACACCACAACTCAGTGTTTGAAAACAACTGTTTGATTTTGCTCACAGCTTTGTGAATCAGGCAATTCCTAAAACCTTAGTTGGGGAGTTGATGTGTGACCAGCATAGCTTCAAATGGAGGCAGCTGGAGCCAGAAGTTCCTTATTCAAGCAGGTTGCTGCTGCTGCTGCTAAGTCGCTTCAGTTGCGTCCGGCTCTGTGTGACCCCATGGATGGCAGCTCACGAGGCTCCTCCATCCCTGGGATTCTGCAGACAGGAGTGCTGGAGTGGGGTGCCATTGCCTTCTCCGTCAAGCAGGTTGATCAACCACTGTGTCTGCACATCCTTGCTTCTGGGGCCACCCCTCTCTGTCTCCGTCCCGCCTCCACTCTGTTCCTCTTCTTTTCTCTCCCTCCCCTCCTCCTCTGTCTTCCTGTTCTTCATTTTCTTCCTTCCCTCCCCTCCGCCTTCTCACCCTTCCCATCTCCCTCCCCCACCATCATCTCATCCCTGGGGCTCTCTCCCGATGCTCTCAGGACAATCCTGTGTCTTACCTGGCCGCTGGCTTCGCGAGGCAGGAAGCTGAGTGATGGAGCCAGCTAGGGCTGAGCAGGGAGCTGGCAGGGACAGGGCCCTTCCGTCCTGTTCTGTGGGTCAAGCAGTCACAGGCCTCGGGATGCTGGGTGGTGGAGAACTGAACTCAGTTCTGGGTGGGAGGTCTGCAGCTCACTTTGCACAAGGACCTGTTTTGGGGAGGGGAGCACTCTGGAGCTGTCCGAGGGGCTCACACTCTGCCCTTCCTGAGTTCCTTTAAGTCCTGGGTCCTGGGATTCCACCTCCCATGGATTCTGACCCCAGGGACCAAGGATCTTCATTTTTAACAGACACCTGAGTTGAGTCTGACTCAACTAGATTCGAATGCAGTGATATCAAAAATCATGGGGAAAAATACTCAAATTTAAATTTATTTCTACTATTTTTACATAAAAGTCAGCAGTGTGAGCTTTACTAATATTAATATACAAGTCTATGCTGTGCCCTCACTTTGTCAACATGTCAAGTTGCCGACAGAAGTCAGGGTCAATTTCTGGGGTCCCTGTGGAAATTGTGGGCAAATTGGGAAGGATTTTGGTTTACAGGTGCCAGTAGAGTGGATTTTTGTATCATGTTATCTATGTGGTAGGATCTTCATAATGTTTTGTAATGAAGTATGGAGGGACCATTATGTTGTGTTCTGCAGAGAAGTTCCATTAGTATTTAGTGGCAACAGACTTTTAAAATTGTCATATTAATATGATAAGTTGAAAAGTAATTAAACTTAGCATATATATACACACATCTATGAAGTGTGCCTAGTGTCATCTACATATCTGTCCATTCATCTGTGTTTCAATACTTTGGCCACCTCATGCGACGAGTTGACTCACTGGAAAAGACTCTGATGCTGGGAAAGGTTGGGGGCGGGAGGAGAAGGGGACGACGGAGAATGAGATGGCTGGATGGCATCACCGACTCTGTGGACATGAGTTTGAGTGTACTCCGGGAGTTGGTGATGGACAGGGAGGCCTGGCGTGCTGTGATTCATGGGGTCACGGAGAGTCGGACACGACTGAGTGACTGATCTGATCTGATCCATCCTTTCTAAGAGAAGAGGTCCAAATTTGCTGAACTTCCTGTGATTTTTAATAGTGTGATAAATAGGCACTTTTGGAAAAAAAAAATGATCTTCATTTTAAGAATGAGTGAAACAAAGTCTATTTTTCAAAAAAACTAATATAATGGAAAGGTCTTTTTTTAATCAAATGCTTTAATTCTATCCTTACATGAATTTGTGATTGAAAATGAAAATGTCACCACAATAATGGCTTTATCCATACTTGGAGATTTGGAAATGTAGAAAATTCTTTTCTAAGCATTCTTATCTGTGCTTTTAATTTCACTGCAAAACTTCCCACTGGAGGATTTCAGTGTGTTTTTTTGCTCATTTTAAACTTCTTATGAGTTTTCAAGCAAGAGATTTTGACATCAGTGAAGCTGGAAATATTCTAGGAAAGTTTTGACAAAAAATCAGCTAATCAGAAAATGGGTCTGAAAGAAGTCAAAATTTAGTAAGAATGGTCAAGGGGACAGCTGGATTTACGTGTCTGAGATGTGTCCTTTGGTTCTAACAGTTTTAAACTAAAAGTCAAAATAAACTGAATGTAAAAACAGAATCTCTAAACAAAATTTTAAATCACTGTATCACTATATCATAAATCTTTATTCAAAGATTTAAAAAACTTGTTCAATGAAAACATAAAAAACTTTATTCTATATTTCTTTGTATATTTATATAATTCTTTTGAAATATAATGAAAATATACATATATGCATGCATAGTTCTATGTGTATAATATAAATGATGAAATATGCATTCAGTTCAGTCACTCAGTCATGTCCAACTCTTTGTGACCCCATGGACAGCAGCACTCCAGGCCTCCCTGTCCATCAGCAACTACCAGGATTTGCTCAAACTCATGTCCATCATGTCAGTGATGCCATCTTACCATCTCATCCTCTGTCATCCCCTTCTCCTCCCGCCTTCAATCTTTCCCAGCATCAGGGTCTTTTCCAGTGAATCATTTCTTTGCATCAGGTGGCCAAAGTATTGGAGCTTAAGCTTCAGTATCAGTCCTTCCAATGAATGTTCAGGACTGATTTCCTTTAGGATGGACTGGTTGGATCTTCTTGCAGTCCAAGAGACTCTCAAGAGTCTCCTCCAACACCACAGTTCAAAAGCATCTATTCTTCAGCGATCAGCTTTCTTCACAGTCCAACTCTCACAACCATACATGACCACTGGAAAAACCATAGCCTTGACTAGACGGACCTTTGTTGGCAATGTAATGTCTCTGCTTTTTAGTATGCTGTCTAGGTTGGTCATAACTTTTCTTCCAAGGAGATCAGTCACAGCTTTTCTTCCAAGGAGCAAGTCTTTTTTAATTTCATGGCTGCAGTCACCATCTGCAGTGATTATGGAGCCCAGTGAAATATACATTGGCAGAGAGGAAATGCCAAAATTTTACTAATAAGAATGAACAAAACATTTTAGGAAATGCTGGTAGAGTCATATTAAAGATATTTTGTGAACACCACGTACTGGTCTTGAGTAAGCTTAAACAATCGATATTATTTTTTAGACAACAAAACCTTTGTTTGAAGAACATTATTAAATGTCCTCTGCTTTCTTATTTGTTTTGTCATTTCTATTTTTTTCAATTATCACATGATATAAAGTAGTTTAAAACTTGTAGTTACCTTGCCAGGTTAGTTGTAGTCTTATGAAGACTACTTTTTGGTTCCAGCCATTTCATCATGGAATGAGTTTTTGGTAAAATTGTTTTTAAGTTTAATGGTGGTAAAAAGAGTCACCCTTATTCTTACTTTGATTTTAGAAAAGTCATTTCATTGTGATACTGTATTTCCTAGAAATACAAACACCATTGAGAACGGTTTCACATTTATTTTCTCCTGTTTCATCAGCCTTGAAAGGACATGCATCTTCTCTCCTCCTCCCAGTACACTTTTCCCTTCTCCATGGGGCCCTGCTTCATGGACCACATCTGTACACCTGTGCCTTCATGTTTCTGATTGGATCAACATGGGGCCAGTGGAGAAGTCACACAAAACTTTGCTGGAGAAGACAGGGAGGCCAGGGTTATCATCCACATAAGATCACCTCAGGCTGACTGTAGCTCTAGACCAAAGGCCAGCTCTCCAAGGACTCAGATCACAGAGCTCTGTACCACCTGGCTCTCTCTTTATGTGCCTGGTCTTCTCTGATTTTGTCTGTCTGACCCCCTGGTAGCCACTGGGGACTCTTATGTTGCTATCCACCTGTTCACATTCCAATTTATAGTCCTTTTATTAAGCTTTCCTCAAATTATCTTATGTGATGATGTCACATATTTCTTATAGGACCTTTGATTTATAAAATATCCTATAAAGGTATTTTTTTTTTAATTTCAAAAGAGTTTGGAAGTATTGTAACACAGCATATGTGTAACACAGTAGATACCACTGTTAGATTTTAATTTGTCTTATATTAGTTGCTAGTTCTCTCTGTCCATCATTGGTTTTGCAGAGAGACGGATTTTAATAATCTACATTTTTCATTGAGTTTGGTTGAATATGATGGCATTTCAGTTTTTTAAGTTAGGAGTTAAGGAGAAAATTTCAAAGCACTCTGCCATATTTGACCAGAACAAGAGTTTGCTCATTTTTTTTTTTTTTTCTGTAAAGGATCAGATAATGAGTTTTGAAGCTTTTGCAGGCCAGGTGATCTCTGTTACAACTAATCAGCTCTTCCATTTGTGTTGCAAAACCAGGCGCAGGCAGTATGTAAATGAACAGAAATGGTTGTATAAATAAAACTTTATTGATAACAATAGGTGGTGAGCCAGATTGGCCTGCTTGCTATGGTTTGCTCATTTCTGTACTAGTAACACAACGTTGGGAAATAGATATAATTCATTTCAAAAGCACAGAATTTTTGAAGCTATATAAATTATAAATCTTCACAATGGATGAAATTATACAGTCTTTGCCATTTAAATTATCATTTAAAGTCTATTTAAGGATAGCTTCTGGTTATAGTTGTCTGAAAATAATTATAGTATATAAAGAAATACTTGGCTATAAAAACTACATATTTATGAAGAGAACTTGAGTGTCTAGTCTGTTTGAATTGAATAATGTTTAGTGCATTGTGTGAAGTCTAAAAATAGCACTTGATACTTTTGCTGACTCTGAGACCACTTGACAGATATTTAATTAACCATAGCAAGTGTGGATACAGATGGTATTTTTCAGATCATGCTGATATTTGAGTTAAATATAAAAATGAATGTCCTTATTCATTTTCCACGTGGGTGCATGTGTGTTTGTGCACCAGTATATTAGTTCTTGGTCTTCAGCACTGCTGATCACACTGGAGAGTGTGCTGTCCCCTCTGTTGCATAGGGTACACCCAGAACAAAAACAGTGGTCTGGGATGGGTTGTGCATGTTTTGACTGCAGCTGGAGAAAGAAAATGGAGAAGGAAATGGCAGCCCACTCCAGTGTTCTTACCCGAGAAATCCCATGGACAGAGGACCTGGTGGGCTGCAGTCCATGGGGTCACAAAAGAGTCAGGCGTGACTTAGTGATGAAACAACAATAAAAAAGAAGGGGAATGTGTGCAAAGATTGAAGTCAATGAGTTGCCAGGGTGCGGGAGGGCCCTGGCTGCAGACAGATCACAAGAGACTCGCATGTAGCTCATCACAGATTGTTTCCATCTCTGCTGATTGGCTTTACTGCAGATATTGGCAGACATCAATGTTAATTGTGTGTGTGTATGAGAGAGAGGAGAGAGAGAGATAGGAGGTTGAATATGAACACTTGAATAAATGATTATTCAGTAAATGGTGATTGAAGGCGGAGGATTAAGGAATATCTTATTTGGAGTGGAATAGGTTCACTGTCTATGCCTGGTCCAGTCAGCTGTGACCAGGAAGCAGATTGCACCTGTCTTTTGGGCTCACCTTTTGAAGGGATATTTCCCTGGCACTGGATGTGGTGAGCTGAGGAGAAGACCACCAGTATCTGTCTGGTTGCCCAGAGCAGTATGTGAGAAGTACTAATCAGGCTTCAAGGAAGGATCGCTGACCCTGTTTAACATATAGGACTGGGAGGTAGAGAGGAGGTTGGGAATGGGCACCAGAGTACATGGAAAATAAAGCTATCAATCGGATGGTAGGAAAAAACTAAAGCTGAAACTCCAATACTTTGGCCACCTCATGTGAAGAGTTGACTCACTGGAAAATACTCTGATGCTAGGAGGGATTGGGAGCAGGAGGAGAAGGGGATGACAGAGAATGAAATGGCTGGATGGCATCACCGACTCGATGGACATGAGTTTGAGTGAACTCAGGGAGTTGGTAATGGACAGGGAGGCCTGGCGTGCTGTGATTCATGGGGTTGCAAAGAGTCGGACACGACTGAGCAACTGAACTGAACTGATATATGTATATATATACATATATATACATATATATATACATGCTGCTGCTGCTAAGCCACTTCAGTCGTGTCCAACTCTGTGTGACCCCCATAGACGGCAGCCCACCAGGTTCCTCCGTCCCTGGGATTCTCTGCAAGAATACTGGAGTGGGTTGCCAGTTTCTTCTCCAATACATGCATGCATGTTAAGTTGCTTCAGTCATGTCTGACTCTGTGTGACCCCATGGACAGCAGCCCACCATGCTCTTCTGTCCACAGGATTCTCTAGGCAAGAGTACTGGAGTGGGTTGCCATTTCCTTCTCCATACATGTATATATATTATAATTTTATATATATAATCGTATATTATATGTATAAATAATTTAAATAGTTCTTTAATAGTTGTAACTATTTGAAAATTTGACTTCATGCTGATCTAATCAGGTAAGGGTAAGCTGCCTACATGTAACACACAGGTATATTTTCAAATGTAGCTTCATGGGACACCTCTTTGTAATTTCTTTTTAATATAATATTGCAAGTAGAATTGAATTGCCTTTATTTAGCATCTGTATTTGGAGAAGGCAATGGCAAGCCACTCCAGTACTCTTGCCTAGAAAATCCCATGGATGGAGGAGCCTGGTAGGCCTCAGTCCGTGGGGTCGCTAAGGGTCGGTCATGACTGAGTGACTTCATTTTCACTTTTCACTTTCACACATTGGAGAAGGAAATGGCAACCCACTCCCGTGTTCTTGCCTGGAGAATCCCAGGGACGGGGGAGCCTGGTAGGCTTCCGTCTATGGGGTCACACAGAGTCAGACACGACTGAAGTGACTTAGCAGCAGCAGCAGCAGCAGCATCTGTATTTGATCAAGAAGCTGGAATAAATCTCTAGTGTATTCTTGGGAGCTTCATACAAAGAGACGAATACCATTTGGTGCAGCTCTCTAGAAAAGCTTGGCCTCCAAGTTCGTGCCTCCTGCTTCAGTTTTCATGGGCACATCCATATGTTTTGATAGAACTTCTTTCACTCCCCATGAGCAGAGCATCGGGGGCACGATTCATCCTTGGGTGCCACCTGCATGGGAGAGAAAGTGGATCCCCTGTGTACCCGAGATGAGCCCTCCGTGCCTCAGAGGTCACCCCTTGCCCGCTCAGGACCACCTTTTGGCAGAGAAATGGATCTGGCAACCGGAAACAGCTGTTCTGGAAACTTGCGAGCTGATGTTTCAGGTCGGCCTAGAGAAGAACCAGGCCAGGCTGCTTTTGAGTCTCATGACTCACGCCTTTAACGGGGCGACCACAGTTTAAGTTAAACGATGTGTTTAATTTGGACATTAGTATGTTGAGGGACTTAGGAGTTCCTTGTTAATCCCCTGTTTCTTTGGAGAGGAAGAGCTCGAGGCATTTTTGGCCTTTCACGCCAACTCACAGAGGCCGCTAGCTTGGCTGGCTTTCAGCTCAATGACGGATACTCAGGATCCCCTCCAAGATGGGTTGCAGCCTCCAGCCCCACACGATGGAAGGAGATTAGCTGCATCCTGAAATGCAGGCACTTAGTGGGAGGATCATTGTCTTACAAATTGTTGTTGTTCTGTAGCTCAGTCCTGTCCAATGCTTTGCAACCCCATGGACTGAAGCACACCAGGCTTCCCTGTCCCTCACCATCTCCCAGAATTTGCTTGAACTTAACTATGAGCCACAATTAAGAAAATATTTATCCTCCGTGCCCCAGCCCCAAACTAGAATTCTATTTTCATTAGTAGGCCTATCCCTTTAAAATTTACTCAATTATTATTTCTATAGTTTGAATTGCATCGATTTTTAAAGCTGTAGATCTGTTTTTCCCCCTTGTTACATAAGTACCTGCGTAATATAGGAGATTTTGCCACTTGGCCCACAAAGCCTAAAGTATTTACTGTCGAGCCTTTATAGCAGTTTGCCAACAAGAGATGCTCAAAATTCTTACTAGAGTGGGAGGCTTCTTCGACAGTGGATGGAAGTCTAAGGAGGCTTGTGATGAGGTATAAGTGCTTCTAATTAAAAGGAGGGAGGGGGTTTGGGAAGTGTTGGGGGCATGAGGAATTTAGCACAGAACTGTAGATGTTTCTTCCTGCCTTCCTCTCCTTTGGTGTTATTATTAGAATAGAATTATTAGAGAATGTGAGCTGTCCTGCTGGACTGGCTGCCCCAGGCTAGCAAGACTATCTAGCTGGCCAAGGGGGAGCCCTCTTCCCCTTCCTGAGGCAAGGCTGTGAGGAGTGACCCCTCCCTCCCCCAGGGCTGGAGCAGAACTATAATTGAAGCAATGTGTGGTGCGTTGGCAGAGGAGAGCTATTTATTAAAGCATATCCGTTCTGCAGCGGTAGGCTGCTTCCAGCTGAAAACTGCAAGAACAAGGAAGGAGGCTGTTCTTCCTTTCGCATAAAAGCCCCCCAAGATTCCCACTAGCCCGTGATGGGGAGTCTGGTCCATTTGTGATTTTCTCAAAATGTGACCCTAAGAAAGAGTTCTTGAGTTAGAAAATAAAGGAAAACCATACCATCGCCAGCAATTATTAGTAAGAATTGATAAATAGTGTTTAATTTGAACCAATCCGATTCATCATATAAAAAGGAATGGAAGTCATTGATTTGAGCATTCATTGCTAACTCCCATAGGGCTGCTTTTGCTACATAATTCATTCAGCATGTGTCTACATTGATACTTTTCAGGCAGGCAAATCTAGGTCTGAGTTCGCATTATGAAAATGAAGGCCTTTGGCTTTCTTCTTGTCACGATCAGTTTCTTTCAGAATTCTATGTTAGCTCCTGTTTTATGGTGAAAGTTATCGCATTGCTAAGTGTTCATTACAGTGTGCTTTCCTGTGGAATTGGAGTATTCAATCAGGAAAATGCTTTTGATACAAAAATCATCATATACATATTTTTAATAAAACTATGCATCGTTTACATTAAGATGCATAATACTTAATTCCATGCACCTGCGTTCTGTGTTAGAAACTTTGACCATGAAAGTGGGTCGAAGTTTGGGCACTCTTTGGGATGGTAATGAGCTGGGGGGACTGCTCGGGGGCCGTCACTGGAGAAAGAGGGGTACACCTAAGGTTACACATGTTCTATGTAACCAGGAGCGTATTCAGGGCAGTCACAGCTTACTAATTTGCCTGTGTTGGGGAATTTGGTTAAAGTTAAGTTAGCAAGGGTAAACTGGCAATGTGTCCAGTTTTCCCAGCAAAAGAGTGTGCTCGAGAAAATTTCAGGTGGCTCCCAGCATTCTTTTTTGTCCTTTTATACAGTTCATGAGGTTCTCACAGCAAATACACTGGGGTGGTTTGCCATTCCTTCCGCCAGTTGATCACATTTTGTCAGAACTCTGCACTGTGACCCATACATCTTGGGTGGCCCTACACGGCATGGGTCATAGCTTCACTGAGTTATGCAAGCCCTTCACCACGACAAGACAGTGATTCGTGAAGCGGATGGCTGGATGACATCACTGATGCAATGGACATGAACTTTGGCAAACTTTGGGAGATGGAGAGGAACAGGGAGGCCTGGCATGATGTAGTTCACGGGGTTGCAAAGAGTTGGACACACCCAGGTAACTGAACAACCACAGCAACCCATCATTCTGCCCACTGGTGGACAGTGGACAATTGTTAGTATCTCGGGATTCACTTTCATGAATTCCTTGGTAGCTCAGATGGTAAAGAATCTGCTTGCAATGTAGGAGACCTAGGTTTGATCCCTGGGTCGTCCCCTGGAGTAAGAAATGGCAACCCACTTCATTATTCTTGCCTGGAAAATTCCATGGACAGGGGAGCCTAGTGGGCTATAGTCCATGGGACTGCAAAGACTCAGACATGACTGAGCAACTAACACGCTTCCATGATCAGCTGGCTTATGTGGTAAAGGACTTTTGCATATGTAATTAACACTTATGAGTAGAGTGTAAGTTAGTCAAAAAGAGATATTATCCTAGTGGGCTTGAGCTAACTGTATGAGCCCTTAAGAGGGACTCCAAAGTAGTGTCAGATGCTCTGCTGTTGACCTTAAAGAAGCAAACTTCCATGTCATGGAGAGAGCCACTCGGCAAAGGTTGATAAGCAGCCCCTAGGAGCACAGAGTCTCAGTCGTACAACCACAGGGACTGAACTTTGCCACAGTCATTGAATTTGAAAGAGGATCCTGAGCCTCAAACAGGATCTCGGTGCCAGCTGACACTTCGACTACAGGCTAGTGAGATCATAAGCAGAGCTAAGCCACATCTGGACTTCTGACCCTCAAGAACCATGAACTGTTGAGTGGGTATTGCTTTAAGCCTCCAAGTTTATGACAGCTTTTTAGAAGCAATAGAAAACTTAAACAGGAGTGCATACATTTTCTATTGCTTTCCCTATTTAATAACAAGTTGTCATAAATTTAGTGGCTTAAAACAATGTAAATTTTTCATCTTTACCCTTCCTGGATGTCAGAAGTTCAAAATGGGTAAAACCTAGGTCTTGACATGGCTGTATTCCTTCTGGAGGCTGAAGGAGATAGTCTTTTTCCTTCCAATTTCTAGCTTCTAGAGGATGCCTACATTCCATGGCTCCTGGCCGTCTTCATCTTTAAAGCAGTGATTTTATCACCCTGGCCTCCACTTTCTCCATTATATCTCTTTTCCTGTCTCCAACGCTCCTGCATCCTTCTTTCATTTATAAGGACTGTTGTGATAATATTGAGCTCACTATATAATCCAGCATAATTTCACCAGAGTGAACTGGTAATCTCTCAGAGTGAACTGATTAGCAACCTAATTCTGTCTACAGCCTAGTTCAGTTCAGTCAGTTCAGTCGCTCAGTCGTGTCTGACTCTCCGCGACCCCATGAATCACAGCACGCCAGGCCTTCCTGTCCATCACCAACTCCTGGAGTACACTCAAACTCATGTCCAGAGAGTTGGTGATGCCATCCAGCAATCTCATTCCCGGACGTCCCCTTCTCCTCCCGCCCCCAACCTTTCCCAGCATCAGAGTCTTTTCCAGTGAGTCAACTCGTCGCATGAGGTGGCCAAAGTATTGCAGTTTCAGCTTTAGCATCAGGCCCTCCAATGAACATCCAGGATTGATCTCCTTTAGAATGGACTGGTTGGATCTCCTTGCAGTATAAGGAACTCTCAAGAGTCTTCTCCAACACCACAGTTCAAAAGCATCAATTCTTCGGCAATCAGCTTTCTTAAAAGTCCAACTCTCACATCCATACATGACCACGGGAAAAACCATTGCCTTGACTAGACGGACCTTGGTTGGCAAAGTAATGTCTCTGCTTTTTAATATACTATCAAGGTTGGTCATAACTTTCCTTCCAAGGAGCAAGCGTCTTTTAATTTCATGGCTGCAATCAGCATCCGCAGTGATTTTGGAGCCCAAAAATATAAAGTCTGACACTGTTTCCACTGTCTTTCCATCTATTTCCCATGAAGTGATGGGACCAGATGCCATGATCTTTGTTTTCTGAACGTTGAGCTTCAAGCCAACCTTTTCACTCTCCTCTTTCACTTTCATCAAGAGGCTTTTGAGTTCCTCTTCACTTTCTGCCATAAGGGTAGTGTCATCTGCATATCTGAGGTTACTGATATTTCTCCCAGCAATCTTGATTCCAGCTTGTGCTTCCAGCCCAGCGTTCCTCATGATGTACTCTGCATATAAGTTAAATAAGCAAGGTGACAATATACAACCTTGATGTACACCTTTTCCTATTTGGAACCAGTCTGTTGTTCCATGTCCAGTTCTAACTGTTGCTTCCTGACCTGCATACAGGTTTCTCAAGAGGCAGGTCAGGTGGTCTGGGATTCCCATCTCTTTCAGAATGTTCCACAGTTTATTGTGATCCACACAGTCAAAGGCTTTGGCGTAGTCAATGAAGCAGAAATAGATGTTTTTCTGGAACTCTCTTGCTTTCTCCATGATCCAGCGGATGTTGGCAATTTGATCTCTGGTTCCTCTGCCTTTTCTAAAACCTGCTTGAACATCTGGGAGTTCACGGTTTACATACTGCTGAAGCCTGGCTTGGAGAATTTTGAGCATGACTTTACTAGCGCGTGAGATGAGTGCAATTGTGCGGTAGTTTGAGCATTCTTTGGCATTGCCTTTCTTTGGGACTGGAATGAAGACTGACCTCTTCCAGTCCTGTGGCCACTGCTGAGTTTTCCATATCTGCTGGCATATTGAGTGCAGCACTTTCACAGCATCATCTTTCAAGACTTGAAATAGCTCAACTGGAATTCCATCACCTCCACTAGCTTTGTTAGTAGTGATGCTTTCTAAGGCCCACTTGACTTCACATTCCAAGATGTCTGGCTCTAGGTCAATGATCACGTTATCGTGACTATCTTGGTCATGAAGATCTTTTTTGTACAGTTCTTCTGTGTATTCCTGCCACCTCTTCTTAATATCTTCTGCTTCTGTTAGGTCCATACCATTTCTGTCCTTTATCGAGCCCATCTTTGCATGAAATGTTCCCTTGGAATCTCTAATTTTCTTGAAGAGGTCTCTTGTTTTTCCCATTCTGTTGTTTTCCTCTATTTCTTTGCATTGATCACTGAGGAAGTCTTTCTTATCTCTCCTTGCTATTCTTTGGAACTCTGCATTCAGATGCTTATATCTTTCCTTTTCTCCTTTGCTTTTCGCCTCTCTTCTTTTCACAGCTATTTGTAAGGCCTCCTCAGACAGCCATTTTGCTCTTTTGCATTTCTTTTCCATGGGGATGGTCTTGGTCCCTGTCTCCTGTACAATGTCACGAACCTCCGTCCAGAGTTCATCAGGCACTCTATCAATCAGATCTAGTCCCTTAAATCTATTTCTCACTTCCACTGTATAATCATAAGGGATTTGATTGAGGTCATATCTGAATGGTCTAGTGGTTTTCCCTACTTTCTTCAATTTAAGTCTGAACTTTGCAATAAGGAGTTCATGATCTGAGCCACAGTCAGCTCCTGGTCTTGTTTTTGCTAACTGTATACAGCTTCTCCATCTTTGGTTGCAGAGAATATAATCAATCTGATTTCGGTGTTGACCATCTGGTGATGTCCATGTGTAGAGTCTTCTCTTGTGTTGTTGGAAGAGGGTGTTTGCTATGACCAGTGCATTCTCTTGACAAAACTCTATTAGCCTTTGCCCTGCTTCATTCCGTGCTCCAAGGCCAAATTTGCCTGTTACTCCAGGTGTTTCTTGACTTCCTACTTTTGCATTCCAGTCCCCGATAATGAAAAGGACATCTTTTTTGGGTGTTAGTTCTAAAAGGTCTTGTAGATCTTCATAGAACCGATTAACTTCGGCTTCTTCAGCATTACTGGTTGGGGCATAGGCCTGGATTACTGTAATATTGAATGGTTTGCCTTGGAAACGAACAGAAATCATTCTATCATTTTTAAGATTGCATCCAAGTACTGCATTTTGGACTCTTTTGTTGACCATGATGGCTACTCCATTTCTTCTAAGGGATTCCTGCCCACAGTAGTAGATATAATGGTCATCCGAGTTAAATTCACCCATTCCAGTCCATTTTAATTCACTGATTCCTAGAATGTCGATATTCACTCTTGCCATCTCCTGTTTGACCACTTCCAATTTGCCTTGATTCATGGACCTATTCCAGGTTCCTATGCAATATTGCTCTTTACAGCACCGGACCTTGCTTCTATCACTGGTCACATCCACAGCTGGGTATTGGTTCTGCTTTTGCTCCATCCTTTTATTCCTTCTATAGTTATTTCTACACTGAGCTCCAGTAGCATACTGGGCACCTACCGACCTGGGGAATTCCTCATCTAGTATCCTATCATCTTGCCCTTTGTTACTGTTCATGGGGTTCTCAAGGCAAGTATACTGAAGTGGTTTGCCATTCCCTTCTCCAGTGGACCACATTCGGCTGTGGTCCGTCCATGTGATCAGATCGGCTAGTTTCCTGTGATTATGATTTCAGTTTGTCTGCCCTCTGATGCCCCCTAGCAATACCTACCGTCTTATTTGGGTTTCTCTTACCTTGGTGGTTGAAAATCTCTTCACAGCTGCTCCAGCAAAGTGCAGCCGCTGTACCTTACCTTGGACGAGGGGTATCTCCTCAAGGCCGCCCCTCCTGACCTTGAACGCGGAGTAGCTCCTCTCGGCCCTCCTGCGCCTGCGCAGCCACCGCCTGTTGGACGTGGGGTAGCTCCTCTCAGCCGCGGGCCCTGGCCTCAGGCGTGGGGTAGCTCCTCAGGGCCGCCCTCTTTGCGTGGTTCGTTGCGCCGGGCCCGGCGTCTCTCGCGTGGCGTCTGCGCCGCCGGGGCCGGCGTGTCTCGCGTGGCGTCTGCGCCGCCGGGGCCGGCGTGTCTCGCGTGGCGTCTGCGCCGCCGGGGCCGGCGTCTCTCGCGTCGTGTCCTAACCCCGCCCCATTTGCTATGTAATCTAATATATTCTCCGGTTCCAAAGATTAGGACATGTACATCTTTATTCTGCCCATCGTTGGGAATTCAGGTTTTACGTTGTGCAGTGGGAATGCACCTGTGTGACAGAGTGGAGTATGTATTTCAGAAAGACCATTCCAGTGGAATGGCAGGGAGCCCAGTGGGGAATTTGTTTGTCTGGCCAGGTTATGACTGCCAGAAAGCGTTAATGCCTCGGTGTGCCCATGGTGCTTGAGATTACACTAGTTCTAGAAATACTAGTCAATTAATAAAGTGGATCTAACTATAGATAAATGCTGTGTAGTATAGATTTTCCTTAAGTCCCTTTCACAAGGAAGGAGAGTGTGTCATTTTGTACATGTGTGTCCCTTTGGTTGGAAGTTGTGGGAACTTGAAGTTACTTCATTTCTAGTCACTGCCTTTAGGGTATCTTGGGTCCCCTTTGCTTGACTCACTGAAAACTGGGGGCAAATCCATGATTCAGTGTCCACAGGCCTCACTGTTTATTCTGGCCTCTTGTCCTTCCAACCTGCATTTTTTCTTTGCTTCATTTTTCTTTCTGTGCTTCCCTTTATTGGTTTGGTCTTCATTATTTTAATTGTATTCATTATTTCTTTAAAGTGTGTTTGACATTAATCTGTTTGCTCCAGAAAATGAACCTTGTTTGAACTGAATTCTGATGATGCTCTTGTGGTTGAGTGGGGAAAAAAATGAGACATGAGCTGTCACTCACTTTTCTTAAGAGACTCCAGTATTCTGAGTGGTTAGGTGACCAGAAAAATGTCAAACAGCTGTCTTCGCCCCTCTCAGGGACAGTGGAATTTCTTGATCTCTTTTAATCAGGTTTCTTGGCTCTATTTACCTTACTGTTGAGAAATAGTTGTAAGAATTCAGTATTTCATAATATCTCCCCATAACCTTGACAATCAATGCATCAGTTTAAAAAAAATCTATAAAAATATGGGTATGGAGTTTACCTTTCCTATGAACTAGGGTTCCTCACCTTTGCTGCCGTCGATATTTTGGGTGGATAACTCTGCGTTATGAGACTGTCCTAAGCATTCGTTCTATGATGCTTAACAACATCCCTGACATCCACCCACTGATTGCAGCATCATCCCCCAGCTCCTGCCCAGTTTAATAACCAAAATCAACTCGAGCCATTGCCAAATGTCCCTTGGTGGGGGGGCAAACTCATCCCCAGTTGAGACCATTGGGAAAACATATTTGACTAGGAGCTGTTGGCTGGATTAAATTGGGTGTTCGAATGAGGTATTTTAATTCCAGTAGAGCAACATTCTCTGCTAGAGGGGAAATGAAAATTGTATTCTGATAGAAGTAAATAGGCCATTATCATAATTGTCTGTGGCTTTTTTATTTTGTTAATTTTACCAGATCTACATGATAAAGATAGATTCAAAGATCATTAAATATTAGAGATTAAATTATAAGGATAATCCATATTTATTCAGTAATAGTAATATATTTGATGTTCTCATCTATAAAATGGGGATGACAAGGGCTCCTGCCTCCTAGGGTTATTGTGAGGATGACATAAGGCTTACAAAGTGGTTTTCATTTTGCCAAGAAGCTCTCAATCCATGTTAACTATTATTACCAGTAAGGAATCAGGTTAACGAAGAGATTCTTTAAATTATGTAAACACAGACAACACCACATATAATTATATCTTTATGTTTAAAAACAGCTCTATAATTCCTAGTATCTTCTTCCTCAGTGGAAATTGAAAATAAAACACAGTTACGTCCCCTTGTCTTGGAGAAATCTCCTCTGTATCAGACTAGAGTGTGTCCTGGTTGATGGTCTCCTGTGGTTCATTGCGGGCCGAGCCAGGAGAACTCAGGCTGACCCTAGGAGGTGTTTCAGAGCGAAGGTTGCCTATCTGACCAGCCAGGACTTGTTCCTGTCCTCTCCTGTTTTCTCCTCTGGCCAGAGTTTCCAAACATGGTCTTCACTTTTCCAGGTTGACTTAGGAAGTCTTACGGCTCATGTGTCTGGGAATGTACTTCTGCATACTGCAGTAAAGTTATTGTGTCTGGATGTAGGGTCCCGCAAGCAAATTCTGCGGGAGAATTCATAGGACTCCACAGGCCATCACGTTCACAGCTGTGGTTTCTTACAGTGAAGGATACATAGCCAAGTCCAAGAAAGTAAAAGACCCAAGGGGAAAGTCCAAGGGAAACTAGGGGTGAGCTACAACAGTCCTCTTCCAGAGGAACCACACAGGGTGGGCTTCATACCGGAAACATTTGTGACAGTGACACCTATGAAGCACTGTTCACCAGGGAATTTCACTGGACTCAGTGCATCGGAGTCATGAGGGCTGGTCACATAGGCGCCCTCTGCCTGGGACCTACTAGACCTCCAGACTCCTTGAAGGAAAGCGTGTTTCAACATAAACCATCTCATTATAGAAACAGGTTAGGCCCAGTCAACCATTCTTAGAGAAAGATAGAAACCCTTCTTAAATCCAGCCTCCCAGATATCCGCTGAAGACCACTGTTGCAAGCAGGTCCTCCTAGGGATCATAGTCTCGTGTCTGCTAAACAGACTCCTTTCTGTACAGTTTTTCAAGGGGGAGTGGAGTTCATTGTCATGAGGAATTTAATTTAATAGCGCTGGATCCCTGAGCCAGAAGAGACCCTTAGAACTACCCCTTTCTTTATGCTCATGTAGATTTATTATTTTGTAATACTGCATAAGTAAAAGAAGTAGAAAATACATGTTGATAAATTCTGTACACATTTATAGAAACCTTAAGATCATGTTTCATCATATGAAATCTTGTATTTTATATTTTATGCTTCTTTTGAGGCTGATAGATGGATAATTGTATGCAACATATTTGCTCTCTTTTTTAGTGGAAATATAAAGGTATTTTCATGGATATTACCTTCTTTGAACTCTGTATAACTGATTTTGGTAACTAAGGCATTTTCTTCCCATATTTCTAGGTGAACAAACTAACTTAGGTTAGACAATTTGCTCAAAGTTGTATAGCTAATTTAAAAAGAAGTCCTTGTAACGTAGAATTCCGCTCAATGTTATGTGACAGCCAGAGTGGGAGGGGAGATTGGGGGATAATGAATATATGTGTATGTATGACTGAGTCCCTTCACTGTTCAACTGAAACTGTCTTAGCATCATCAATCAGCTATACTCCAATACAAAACAAAAAGCTTTAAAAAAAGTCCCCGTGTTCCTCTATGAACTCCGCAGCTTTCTCTAGTATCTTGTTACTGGCTCAGTTAAGAGTCCCACCTGCAACAGTAGGTTGTTATTAGCGTTAATATTTATTTGTATTGCTTTCATGCCTACTCGGAGAAGGAAATGGCATCCCACTCCAGTACTCTTGCCTGGAAAATCCCATGGATGGAGGAGCCTGATAGGCTGCAGTCCATGGGGTCGCTAAGAGTCGGACACAACTGAGCGACTTCACTTTCACTTTTCACTTTCATGCATTGAGGAAGGAAATGGCAACCCACTCCAGTGTTCTTGCCTGGAGAATCCCAGGGATGGGGGAGCCTGGTGGGCTGCCGTCTATGGGGTCACACAGAGTCGGACACGACTGAAGTGACTTAGCAGCAGCAGCAGCATGCCTACTGGAGCTAGTATTGAACTTTCCCTTGTAGGACATCCACCTAGCCGTTTTCCTCCAACTGCCAACAAAGTGTCTCTACGTGGGGACGGGGATTCTATTCTAGGTAGTCTGTTGCCAGTGAGGACTTTAAGTGGTTCCACGGCATAACATATGTGAGACATGAGGTTCTCAACTCTTCATCTGATGGTTTCTTTCTCAGTACAATTCCCTCCCCATCTGACTTTTTGTGATGAGTCCAAGGGATGCATTTTGGGTAGTTCCTTTAGTCTAAAGATCTGATCTTACAGTCTAGAGGTAGGGGAAAAAATGTGTTTTTGCTTAGCTTCTCAGAAGATAATTATATGATGCAGTGTATACCTTACTAGCTTATTTATCATGAAATTGTCATCGTTTCTAAAACAAATTGAAATATACCCTCTTCAAAAATAATTTAGTATGTTTAAAACAGAGATAAATATAATTTATCCCCAAATTATTAAGCAATTACAAATCAAACGCTTAGTGCTGATTAATTATCTATATACAAGGTAGCATTTTAAAAATTCATGATAAATTGCAGCAATCTGTTGAAGTGTTGAGGGTGATTATTTATAAAGTGTGATGTAAATGAAATTTGCCACAGTGGAAGGAAAATAAATTCCCTATTAACATCCAATTATCTCTTTCCCTCACTTCTGGCACCAATATACATCAACTCTTACTGCTCAGAGACAATAATATTTACTAAGGTGGCATTTTTAGTTCCATCATCATTACAATTTTTTAAATTCCAGGTCAGTGCCATCACCTTACACACAAATTCTGAACTTTAATGCAAAAATGACAAGTAATAAGCTTAACATTTCTTTCCCTGAGAGTTCTATGACCTCATTGTCTGTGTTTTTCTCAGTGAATGGGTGGTCTTATCATTTTTATTGAATCAGCTTTCCAGAAGAAATTGTTGTGTACATCCTCCACACACAGAAAATGTTTTACAAGTTCATTCTCTAGATTTCCAACTTCTGTCTGTCTCAGTAATTTTATCAGTGATTCAGATAGGGTTTTAAAGGCTGTGCTAAAAATATTTGTGTAGTCTCAAATGAATAAGTTGATTGACAGTTTTAGGGTCCGTGGGTGTTTAACAGATGAAATCTTCCAAAATGATATTTTCAAGGGCAAATATTAAGCTGTGGAATTGAAGCTAAACCCACCACCAATTAAAAAAAAAAAAAAAAAACAAGAACCAACCATGTTAATCAAACACTCTCCGACATAAATCACAGCAGGATCCTCCAAGACCCACCTCCCAGAATATTGGAAATAAAAGCAAAAATAAACAAATGGGACCTAATTAAAATCAAAAGCTTCTGCACAGCAAAGGAAACTATAAGCAAAGTGAAAAGACAGCCTTCAGAATGGGAGAAAATAATGGCAAATGAAGCAACTGATAAAGGATTAATCTCCAAAATATACAAGTGGCTCCTGTAGCTCAATTCCAGAAAAATAAATGACCCAATCAAAAAATGGGCCAAAGAACTAAACAGACATTTCTCCAAAGAAGACATAAAGATGGCTAACAAACACATGAAAAATTGCTCAACATCCCTCATAACCAGAGAAATGCAAATCAAAACCACAATGAGATACCATTTCACACCAGTCAGAATGGCTGCTCTCCAAAAGTCTACATGCAATAAATGCTGGAGAGGGTGTGGAGAGAAGGGAACCCTCTTACACTGTTGGTGGGAATGCAAACTAGTACAGCCACTATGGAGAACAGTGTGGAGGTTCCTCAAAAAATTGGAAATAGAACTGCCATATGATCCAGCAATCGCACTCCTGGGCATACACACCGAGGAAACCAGAATTGAAAGAGACACATGTACTCCAATGTTCATTGCAGCACTGTTTATGATAGCCAGGACATGGAAGCAACCTAGATGTCCATCTGCAGACGAATGGATAAGAAAGCTTTGGTACATATACACAATGGAGTATTACTCAGCCATTAAAAAGAATGCATTTGAATCAGTTTTAATGAGGTGGATGAAACTGGAGCCTATTATACAGAGTGAAGTAAGCCAGAAAGAAAAACACCAGTACAGTATACTAATGCATATATATGGAATTTAGAAAGATGCAAATGATAACCCTGTATACGAGACAGCAAAAGAGACACAGATGTATAGAACAGTCATTGGGACTCTGTGGGAGAAGGTGAGGATGGGATGATTTGGGAGAATGGCATTGAAACATGTATGTTGTCATATGTGAAACGAATCACCAGTTCAGGGTTGATGCGTGTTACAGCATGCTCGGGGCTGGAGTGCGGGGATGACCCAGAGGGAGGATAAAGGGAGGAGGGAGGTGGTTTCAGGAAGGGGAACTCATGTACACCCGGGGCGGATTCATGTCAATGTATGGCAAAACCAACCAATATAATATTGTAAAATAATTAGCCTCCAATAAAAAAAGAGATAAAAAAAGAATGGGAAATACCAGAGATTTTTCAGGAAGTACAAATCAACAGAATTTACATGGCTCTTAAAAAGAAATAAAAGCAGTCATGTTTGTCAGTAATCAATGTACAGTATTATGATACAGAATGTGTAACCTTAGCTTTTTCCCAACAAATCCTATCATGTATGAGGAATCATGCATGTTTTTGGATGCTCTACCATTTAAAAATCTTTTAAACTTAGACAAAAGTAAAGAGAATAGTATTATGAAACTATGTATTAAACAGTCGTTTAGACAATTTATCCACATATTTTGCAAATCTTGTTTCATCCATTTCCTTACCCACTTATCCCACGTCCACCACTTGTTGTTGCTGTTTAGTCGCTCAATCGTGTCTGACTCTTCTGTGACCCCATGGACTGTGGCCAACCAGGTTCCTCTGCCCATGGGGTTTCCCAGGCAAGAATACTGGAGCTGGTTGCCATTTCTTTCTCCCAAGGGATCATCCTGACTCAGGGATCAAACATGTATCTACTGCCACTGAACCACCTGGGAATCCCACATCCACCCCGAGCCACTAATTTATTCTGAAGCAGACCGCAGACAACATGTCATGTCATCTTCCAACAGTTTAGTTGAATTCTATACTTTGAAGTTACAGTCAGAAAGTAGAGAGAGGAAAGAGACCAGAATAATGAGAGAAACCAGATACCATATTATCCGAGAAATTGGAAGAACTTGGGTTTAGTTGTATAGAGAGTAGAAAACTCAGGAGGATGATTTAGGAGTCCATAAACAAGAAAGGGACAATAATGTGGAAGAAGGTTAAGAATTTATCTTTGTGTCTCCAGGGCGTGGAGCCAGAACTACTGGGTAAAAGCTATGAGGTGATGGATGTCAGCTCAGTTAAAGAAAGAACTTTCTACAGCCAAGTGGGCTGAAGATTCGATGGCCTGTCACAAGAAATTGATGTTTTGAACCAATAGGATTTATCAAGTGGACAGAGCAACAGCTTAGCAGCATGATATAGATGGGCAGGTAGGTGGGATTTGGATGAGATTTGAAGTCACCTAGCTCTCTCCAGACCCAAGATCCTATGAAGTATTGTTGGATTCTCAGCTCATCCTTATTATAGTCTTAGGAAAACATAATCTAGTATTTTCTGAATAACCCTAGTGCCTTGAGCCAGCAAACTAGCAGTTCACCTTGATCCTTCCACTTGCTCACTGGGCTTAAAGAGATATTTACCCTCAACCTGAACCTCAGCCTCCTAATCTATAAAGTGGGATTTTTAAGGAGTTTTCTGAGAATTTAACAAGGGGCCATCATTTAAGTCTCTCTCTTTTATTTTGTACTCAATTGGTTGCTTGATATTTAGTGTTTAAACTTTTGCTTCAAATGTTCAGAGCCTCCCAAATTTTCCATGTTCATATTGCTTTGATATAGCAGGATTGTGTTAATTCATTCAGCAGTGTGATCTGGGGGATACAATGATTATTACACAGGGTCCATTCAGAGGGAGGCTAGAAACTGCCTTCTTTGCCCCATGGTGAAAGAGATACCCTGCCTATTGAGGTTATGAGGGTGGCTGAACACAGGTGGTGGGCATTCTGCAATGGATAAAAATCTCTTAATCATTCTCAGAGAAAAAAGGGCATTTTCAGTTTAACCATGCCCTCGTCCTTCTGTCGAAAGAGAGTAGTTGCATTAATTTCATTGCTGTAATCTTCCTACATTTTTTTTTTCTCACAGGGTGGGAAGAGGTTGCTTTAAAGATAAAATATTGTTTCCTAGTACTGTCTTAAGAGATCTGATGAAAGTTTCCACTGTAGCCTAAAATTACATTAAATAAAAGGGCTTATTCAACCAAGCATTGCATCATTACATTGACAGAGGCTTTGTAAACATGTAATAGTCATTCATGGAGCCCTAGCCCTCTAGAGATTGTCACAAATAACAAGGTATCCCCAAATTATACGTTTCTGTTCCTCCTCTCTATTAACAGTATTTACATGGAGAGGCTTGCCAATAGATTCTATGTATAAGATACCTAGAAAGTACAGAAACCTTCTCACGCTTTGAAGTGTGCCCCGTGAGCTCTGACATTCTGCTATCTGAAATGTTACAACACAAAACTGTGGTCAAGACTGTTCTCTACTTGCACAGATCAGCTTGTGTCCAGAGACTTGAAGGATCCGTTGTTTCCTAAGATGCCCTCAGGGCAGAGGTAAAGCCAGCAATATTCGGAGTTTACACAGTGAGCAACGGAGCACTGATGCCCTTTGTTCACCAGCAGGTTGGGGAATGTCAGATGAGTGGCTTTTTTGGTGATGGTGGGAGAAACTGTGGGAGAGCATGGAAGGAGGGGCCAGGAATGTTAGAACTTAGCAGTTCCTCTTTGGTCTTCCCCCACGAAGCACTGCCCTTCTCCTTCACACATTTTTGAGATGCATGAAATCACTGCATGCCAGCAGAGTGCCTCACATTCCCCAGGAGTGCGTGGTGGGGAGCAGACCAGTGCTCCCTGCTCCGCTGTCTGGAGCCCGGACTTTCAGTGTGGATGGAAACCAGTCCTGTGAAGGTCAGAGGAAGCTGGGAGGACCGCTTCCCGGAACTTGGTTTAGCCTCGCCCTGGAGGGGATGCCTGTTTTCATTGCCGCCTTTTGACCCGCTGGGGAAGGTGATTCCCTGCCATCGGGGTTAGGAGGATGGCTGAACGCAGGACACCCGACCCTGGACAAGGGAGGTGATCACAGTGTGTGAGTCACCAGTCCTCACTCGGGCCGCCAGGCAGGGCCACCCAGGGAATGGAGTGGACAACTGGGGGCTGTGGGAGGCACTCTGTAGGATCAAAGGGCAGAGTGCCCCCGGCTCCTGCAGGAGGATGTGATGGGAACACGTCCTCATCATGTGGTTGTTTGAATAACCACATGGGATGACCGTGACCCAGGGATTAGCTGGAGCAGGGCCTTGTCCTGTGACGAGGAGAGTCGTTTGGCTAAGGGACATTTTTCATGGGAGCAGAGCAGGAAGGAAACGTGCAGTCACACCATTCAAGACCCTTTAGGTTTCCTCTAGATTTGGAGTCTGGAGAAGACAATGGCATCCCACTGCAGTGCTCTTGCCTGGGAAATCCCATGGGCAGAGGAGCCTGGTGGGCTGCAATCCATGGGGTCGCTAAGAGTCGGACACGACTGAGCGACTTCACTTTTTCACTGTCACACATTGGAGAAGGAACTGGCAACCCACTCCAGTGTTCTTGTCTGGAGAATCCCAGGGACGGGGAAGCCTGGTGGGCTGCCATCTATGGGGTCACACAGAGTCAGACACGACTGAAGTGACTTAGCGGCTGCAGCAGCAGATTTGGAGGCAGCACAGAGCCGTAGACCTTCATTTTAGGACTTCCGTTACTTTGCTTGAAACTAAAAAAAGGGGAAAAAAGGCACTTCTTGGCAGTCCCAGTGGACTGCTCACTCATTGTTTCACGCGATTCATGTGTTACTACTCTTCCCCTACTTTTCTATTCCTAAATATTAAAGTGTGTATACATTACAGTGAGAGTCCCAAGAGTCAGATTAGAAGGAATTTTAGATCAAAGACATTCTTATTCACTTTTGGGGGGCTCCAAGTAAGGGATAAATGACTTTGTAGTTAAAGACACTTGATTCTCGACCACAGGTCATCCTCCCTCGCATCACTTCCTTCCATCCTCGAGGCAGCAAATCTTGGAAACATCACAGGTTAGGCCGCCGTGGAGGTTCTTGGTTAAAGAGCTGTTGTTACTATTGAAAAGGAAGGTAGCTTGTTTGTCCTCAAGTAGGTTATACGAAAAGAATCTGTCTGCAATGTGGGAGACCTGGGTCCAGTCCCTGGGTCGGGAAGATCCCCTGGGGAAGGATATGGCAACCCACTCCAGTATTCTTGCCTGGTAAACCCCCTGGACAGAGGAGCCTGGTGGGCTACAGTCCATGGGGTCACAGACTCGGACATGACTGAGTGACTAAGCACAGCACAGCCCAGGTTATACAAAATCACAAAACTAGAGAGGTGCTGCTTTTCTGAGTTTCCATCTCTGTCTCCAGAGTCCACTGACGAAACACTAAATGTTACTCTCAGGGGAAGTCAGAGGGAGTGTGTAACTGTGAGGGTGTCCCACTCCTGACCAACCTGAGATCTCAAAACTGAGGACCAGAGGATAGTTTCTACTCAAGTCATTCATGTGACATCAGTTTTAAACTTGCGTGCAGGCATGCATACATGCTAAATCGCTTCAGTCGTGTCCGACTCTGTGCAACCCTATAGACGGCAGCCCACCAGGCTCCTCTGTCCCTGGGATTCTTCAGGCAAGAACACTGGCATGGGTTGCCATTTCCTTCTCCAATGCATACATTTAACTTACTTCCTTATAAAACAGTGGCCACATTTTAACTCCAGGTGCTTATTCTACTACCTTGCTCTTGAATTTGCTTTGAACATTATTTTTTTTTTAAATGCTTTTTTTCTTGGTGGCTAGGTGGTTTAATGCTTTCCGGCTTCCTTTTCCTCTTTGTCACTGTCAGCTTCTTTTGTTTTTTTAATTTATAAAATTTTTTATTAGAAAACTGAAATTTACAATGTGTTTGTATCACTCACTGAGTACATGGCATTTAAAAACAACATCATTACAGAAAGATAACAAAAATACAAAGTCTTAAAACCTAAGGGATATGAAAAACATTACCCACTGAGGCCTTAAATGTAGTAGACTTTACATAAAAAGGAAAAGCAATGAGTATACAAGTATACAGCCAGTTTAAGAAGTTAGCAGAATAAACAGAATAATCATAAAGGAAAGAAGACAACTAATACATACCAGGTATTAATGCAATAAAAATAAAGATAAAATTGAGAGGCTCAGCAGAGCCTCAGATAACCCTGTATACGAGACAACTAATCTTCGAAGGTATAGGCATAAAGTTGTTTCTATTATTTATATTCTTAATGCTTCTATGAGTAATTCCCATTTTGAGTATTGTTTATTGACACGGTCAGCTTCTAATTCACCCTTTTCCTGTCTGCTTCCTTCCTGGCTTCCTTTCCTCCTTCTTGCCCTTGGTTCTATCATCTTTATCCTCAGGCACAAGTCCTGTTCCTCTTAGCTTGTAGAAGTGTGTTGGGCAAATGTGAAATGTTCTCAAATAGGAAATAATAGACCTAAACTAAAAACTTAAGTGATCTATTTTGAGTGTATGTTTTATTCTCTTCCAAACTACAACTAATTCCCCAAAATAGAGTTGAATTTTGTTTACATCTTTCATTACTGGCCCATATTTCCTAAAAAGAAACTAGGCACACAGCCACCGTTTGAGAGTTTCCAATCCTAAAATTAGTGTAAAGACAACAAAAGTAGACTTACAGCGAAGTTCATCTCTTCTCAGTCTCTGCAGGGGAGATGGGGAGGGATGAGGTGAGTGTGTGTTTGAGAAAAGAGAAATGATCACAGCTATTGAAGTTGTTTTTGCAGTGTTTCTGCACATTAAAACAAAAACAAAACAAAAAAAACACCCAAGTGAATGGGGAAAAACCCAGGCCAAGAGGGACATCTTTTAGAGCAGTTCGTGGTTAAAAACCCAAGTATTACTAATAAGAATAACTTGATTTTCCCCACGTAATCATGATGAGAATCTAGGACAAGTCATAGGCATTAAAGACTGTGTTCTCGTATATTTCACAAGAAGCTAAACTCTAGTCATAGATAAAGGTTAAAGGGCAGGATGCACATGTTCTCGTGACTTCAGTGACCCTGGAGGACAGAGTGCAAAAGCAGGGACAGTTTTATTCCTTTTATTTTCTGACCTGTGGCTATTCCTAACACTCCTGACATCAAATGAGGGGTGTTTTCCCTAGACCGACAGTTCTGCTACTCTCTTGACACCAACTGGCTATCCTACAGTTCATTTCCTACAGCTAACTTCCTGGAGTTCCCCAGACCCCACAGGTTGAGGACTCGGTGCCAATCGACTGATTATTGTTTCAGAAAGTCCAGATTATCATCTGTATTCTGACCAATTGGCCATAAATCAGGTTTCCCACCTCCCCCTCCTCAGATTCAATGCTGTGCTACAGCAGTTCACAGAACTCAAGGAATCACTTTATCTTTATTCATTTACCAGTTTATTACGAAGGGTGAAACTCAGACAGTCAAATGGAAGAGAGGCACTGCAAGGTAATAATGGGGTGGGGGTGTACATGAAAGAGCATCCATGGTCTTTCTCAACTCACATTCCTCCCAGCATCTTAAAGTGTTCACCAGCCTCAACCAGGAAGCTTTCTGAACCCCATCACTTAGGTATTTGGGGAAGGTTCATTATGAATACATCTTTGGGTGTCGATTTAACTCAGTCTCCAGCCCCTCTCCCCTTCCAGCAGGTAAGACTGTAAGTTCCACTCCTGTGATCATAGAACTACTGCCCCTTGGGCATCAGCCCCCATCCTGAAACCCCCAGTTCACTCCAGTTGCTCAGTCGTGTCCGACTTTGCGACCCCATGGACTGCTGCACACCAGGCTTCCCTGTCCATCACCAACTCCTGGAGCTTGCTCAAACTCATGTCCATCGAGTTGGTGAGGCCATTCAACCATCTCATTCTGGTCATCCCCTTCTCCTCCAGCCTTCAATCTTTCCCAGCATCAGGGTCTTTTCCAATGAGTCAGTTCTTTGCATCAGGTGGCCAAAGTATTGGAGCTTCAGCTACAGCATCAGTCCTTCTAATGAATATTCAGCAGTGATTTCCTTTAGGATGGATTGGTTGGATCTCCTTGCAGTCCAAGGGACTCTCAAGAGTCTTCTCCAACACCACAGCTCAAAAGCATCAATTCTTTAGTGCTCAGCCTTCTTCATCCAGCTCTCACATCCATATGTGTGTGTGTGTGTGTGTTATTTGCTCAGTCACGTCCAACCCTTAACCCACGGGCCCGTGAGGCTCCTCTGTCCATGGGATTTCCAGGCAAGAATACTGGAGTGGGTTGCCATTTTCTCCTCCAGGGGATCCATTCATGACTCCTGGAAAAACCATAGCTTTGACTAAATGGACCTTTGTTGGCAAAATAATGTATCTGCTTGAAGCAACCATAGGGGTCATCAAGAGTCACCTCATTAGCATAAACTCAGGAGTGACTGAAAGCAGCTTATTAATGAATAACAAAAGATATTCCTATCACTTGGGGAAATTCCAAGGGTTTTACAAATGTCTCAGGAGCTGAGGGTGAGAAGGACAGGACAAAGGTCAAATATACATTTCTCCTTGTGTCATACACTGATGACTGATATTTATAAATGCCTCAAGGCATAGCGCTGTTTGTTTCAGCTTCTCCAAATGTTGCAAGAAGCAAGTATTAATATTCTGAATAGATTTTTTGGGGGGTCAGACAGCTGTATTTTTTTTTTTCAACTGACTGAATAGATTTAGTTTTTCAAATCATGTGGAATTCTTTAAGCATGTACTTGAAATTTTATTTTCACATCTCCCTCAAAGCAAAGAACAATTTCATGTAAACACACATGGAAAGATGTGTTACTGTAACCTTTTAGGAAAAGCGAGCTGTTGCCTGGTAGCTGTGTGCATGTATCCCTCCCACGATAGCTGTATTCCAAGTTAAAGAGAGATACCTGAAGGATTAGAGGTGGATTCACATGGATGCTTCTTTAAATGATTGAATTCTCTTAGTTTAATTAAGGCTCTGTATTAAATGCCATTCATAAGTTCTTGTTAGTACTAATTGAACTTGAGTCTGCTAGCCTGACTCACAGTAACCCAGTCTATTTTTAATAATTTTTTAAATTATGAAAGTATTTTACAGGAGACTTGGAAAATACCAAACTAGGTTATATATAGTTTTATTGTTTATTACACTTATTTTTAAGTATATAAATAAGTTTTTAGTTGGAGTTTCAGTATCAAACTCTTAAAAATTAATAAAATGAATATTCAGAGAAGTGGAAGGGTGTAGTAGACTGGAAAAGCACTGTGAACCAGTTCAACAAAGTGAAGATTTATACAATTTTGACCCAACAGTAGGATACAAATTCTGTTCAAGTTTCCATAGGCTATAAACTGGGAGATACTGAAACTTATCAAGGGACATTACACAAGGTGCAAAAATTTCATGGTCTAAACGTATTGAAATCGTACAGCGTCTGTTCCCTTAATCACTGTGGAATTATGTTAGAAATCAACATCAAAAGGTCAATCTATTGACACCAGGTGATGGTGAAGGAAAGTACAGTGTTTATCACAAGGTGTCCAGCGAGCACAGACAGGTGAAGCTCAAAAGATCGGAACTCCTTGGTGGTTTTCTGGAGAGGGTTTTTAAAGGCAGTTTGGGGTGAGGGTTGCAACTCTTGGACTTTCTTCTCACTGGTTGGTGAGATAACAGGGCAATGTTTCTGGAATCTTCGTCATCCATCTTCTGACTGCAACCAGTCTGACTCTGCATGTCTGGGGTCAGTGTGTAGCCACCCTCCTCCACCTGGAAGAAGCTCTTAGTTTCTGCAGAACGAGTCCAGGATATGCACCATGTGATTATATACAGCCCTTGAGGAGGAACCAAATGTACGAAAACCAACTCCAAAGATTCTGCACCACCAGGCAAGTTTTTGACACAGGAATCTTCGGGGGAGGGGTCAGAGTCTTTGTTAACTTCAACGAGTGCAGACTCTCTTCTGGTTGGTCAGTGCTGAGGTAATAGGGCGGTGCTCTGGGGATCTTGTCCTCAGCCTGCAATTACCTTCCTCCATCTGGGTGGGGTTCTTAGTGCCTGCAGAGGAACTCTAAGCTGTTGCAAGGAGAAATTGTAATCTGTTTTTTTTATTTAGATTCTGGGTCCCCAATATAAACCACACATTTTGAGTTGGAACTGTCTCTTTGGATGAATATTTTTAGGTGTGACAGAAGCTTTTATTTCATTTGGTTTGCCTTCAAGTGAAATTTGATTTGGTATGAAGAAAGATTATATATGTATTATATATAGTCTCCCAGATATGCTGAGCTTTACTTTTCCCCATATAATAGTGTGGTAGCAGTACTTCTACAAAGAATCCTATTGGAAGCAAAAGCTGAGCTGAATTTTATCCATCGAACATTCTGAATGTCTCGCGACAGGCGGCTATGAAAAAATAATAGAGATGACTGCTAAGAAGTGTTCTCTGTGTTTTGTTTTGTCCTTTTTTTTTTTTTTTTTTACCTTGCAAAGGAGTTATGTTTCGGATTGTTACCAGATGCAAAACTCTTCAAGGACAGGTGGTAACAGCCATCACTCCAGTTATGTGACACCATTCAATGGACAGCGTATCTATAAGGATGCCTGATGGAGACAGGAGATCCCAGGCCTGACTACAACTGACGTACTTTGCCCTTGAATTTCTAGAGAGCGCCCATATCCATCTCTTCATACCTCACAACAATCCCACGGAACAAGAAAAACAGAGATTACTCTTCCCATTATGCAGAAGTTTAGCATGCTTTGCCCAGACTTGACACTTATTTTAAACCAATGGTCTTAAAACTAAGTTTGCCTGATAACCAATGTTAATGAGGTTTTTTTGCCTTAAAATTGAACAAAATTACCTTTTGTTCAGAAAGTTTCTAAAGGCAAAATCGTTGTGCCTTCTTGTAATCCTAGATTTGTTCTTCCAGTATTTTATTGTCGGGATGTCCTATGTGGCAAGCAGACTTCTAAGTGTGGGGAGTAAAGGAGCAAGCCAGAAAGAAGGACTTTCTTCTCTTAGAAGTTGGGTAATAGTTGAACTCCATCCTTAAGAAAAGTATGAGAGTGAGATGCAGTGATACAATGGGCAGTGTCTCTGGGTCTCCTGCAGATAAGGTGGTTGGAAAAAGCCCAACCTTAGAAAGTCAGGTTTGAGCTTATGTCTGAAAGATAAGGGGTCAGGCAGAGGTGAAGGGAAGAGGTTCTGGAAAGAGAGACCAACAGATCCAAAAAACCAGAACAGACCCTGGTGGGCCAAAGGAGTATAAAGAAGTTACTAGTTCCTATGTTAAGGGGCAGAGGGATGGTATCAAGTAATCAGAGAAACAAGTGGTAGTAAAATCTCACAAGGTTTTCTGAACAAGGCTGAGGACTCTGGTTATTATTTTAAGGGCAATATCAAGCCACCAGAAGATATTCAATATCTAATCTTCATATTTAAGTACATACTTTTTGTTGAAGTGTAGATAAAAGGTTGTCATTGTTCAGTTGCTAAGTCATGTCCGATTCCTTGTGATCCCATGGACTGTAGCACGCCAGGCTTCCCTGTCCTTCACTGTCTCCCAGAGTTTCCTCAAACTCATGCCCATTGTGTCTATGATGCCATCCAACCATCTCATCCTCTGCCACCCCTTTCTCCTTTTGCCTTCAGTCTTTCGCAACATCAGGGTTTTCACCAGTGAGTTGACTTTTCACACCAGGTGGCCAGAGTATTGGAGCTTCAGCTTCAGCAACAGTACTTCCAAAGAGCATTCAGAGTTGGGTGGATTGAGATCTTTTTCTGTTTGTCACAGTTGATTGAATTTGTTGGTGGTTTGGAAGTTATCTATGAGGAAATCAGAGGAATCCAGGATGCTTCCTATACTTTCTACCCAAGCGGCTGGCTGGGTGGTGATGGGGAAAACCTGAGGGGAGTAGAAGCAAGTTGAAACACACTGAAGACCAGGCGTGGTGATTTGGATGCATTCAGCTGCAGACCCCTTTCGATTATCCCAGGGGATGTATTCCAAGAGAGAGTTAAAAATATGAATCGTTGCTGGCAATGGACAAGAATGGAGGCACTGTGTATTGATGGCTTTTATCATCATGGGACCAGATCATAGTTCCCAAGAAGGAAAGGTTGAGAGGAAAGACAACAGCCCTAGACAGATAGCAGAGGCAGGCCACCATTTGGAGGGAACACAGAAGAGGAAGAATTGCTAGAAGAGGCTGAGAAGGAGCAGCTAGCGAGTGGAGAAGAAAACCTGGAGAATGTGAGCTGTAGAACATGGGGAGAAGGTGGTTCTTGCAGGAAGGAGAGGTCGACTTTCTAATGCTTTTGAGAAATCATTAGCAAAAGACTTAGATAACTAGATGCTGTGCTGCATGCTTCACTGTTGTCCGGGACAAGAAACCGCTCAATTCTCTTGACCTTAATGTCACTGTGCTGCAGGTGTGAGTCTTTGTGTTCCACTGAGTCATCTCACACTCTGAACACACAAGGGTTTTGATTTATCCTTACTCGTAACAGTAATATGACCAGCAGCTGAGCATGGACCCTGCATGTTAACCAGTGTGTAGAATGTTGATTTATGATTGTGTGAGCTGTTGTGACTTCTTATTCCATTCCCTTCCCAGAAAAGAACAAAAGCCAAATCAAAATGTCTGAGCCATGCTTAAATCACTGTATCCCCTTAGTTCCCAAGCAAAGACGATTTAAGTCTTGAAATAAACAATGTTTTGTTTTCTTTTTCTTTACCTACAATCTGGCTTCTTTCTGCAACAATAGAGTACTTTTTCATACCACCAGCACCATTTGGTAAAGAACCAATGTACCAGTGCAGGAGACATTAGAGGCAAGGGTTTGATCCCTGGGTCTGGAAGATTCCCTGGAGAAGGAAATGGCAGCCCACTCCGGTATTCTTGCCTGGGAAATATTATGAACATAGGAGCCTGGTGGGCTATAGTCCATGGGGTCTCAAAGAGTTGGACACGACTAAAGCAACTTAGCACACATATACCTCAAGCTGACCTCAGGGAACAGACTTTCTGTCCAGAGAACTTAAGACCTTTGGAAGTTTCTGTCTCCATTAATAAAGCCTGCACTGACATTGGGTTGGCCAGAAAGTTCATTTAGGTTTTTCTTAAGATGGTAGCTTTGCCAACAAAGGTCCGTTTAGTCAAGGCTATGGTTTTTCCCGTGGTCATGTATGGATATGAGAGTTGGACTGTGAAGAAAGCTGATCGCCCAAGAATTGATGCTTTTGAACTGTGGTGCTGGAGAAGACTCTTGAGAGTCCCTTGGACTGCAAGGAGATCCAACCAGTCCGTTCTAGAGGAGATCAATCCTGGGTGTTCATTGGAAGGACTGATGCTAAAGCTGAAACTGCAATACTTTGGCCACCTCATGCGACGAGTTGACTCACTGGAAAAGAGTCTGATGTTGGGAAAGGTTGGGGGCGGGAGGAGACGGGGACAACAGAGAGTGAGATGGCTGGATGGCATCACCGACTCTGTGGACATGAGTTTGAGTGAACTCTGGGAGTTGGTGATGGACAGGGAGGCCTGGCGTGCTGTCATTCATGGGGTCGCAGAGAGTCGGACACGACTGAGCGACTGAACTGAAATGAACTGAAGATAGTAGGAGAAAAACAAAATGAACTTTTTGCCAATTCAACACAGTCTACCCATTTCTCTTGCTGATTCTGTCTTATTCACTTCAGTTCAGTCACTCAGTCATGTCCGACTCTTTGGGACCCCATGAATCACAGCATGCCAAGCCTCCCTGTCCATCCCCAACTCCCAGAGCTTGCTCAAACTCATGTCCATTGAGTCAGTGATGCCATCCAACCATCTCATCCTCTGTCGTCCCCTTCTCTTCCCGCCTTCAGCCTTTCCCAACATCAGGGTCTTTTCAAATGAATCAGTTCTTTGCATCAGGTGGCCAAAATATTGGAGTTTCACACTTCTTGAATTTGGCTTCTTTGCTTTATCCTCTATACGCTTAAAATAGGTAATGTTCTCTTTTGAATTATTTTCTATTTGCCCATTTGTTCAATCCTTTTCCCCCAGTCTATTTCTGGACTGTTTATCCAATCCTACTTGAACCCTAGCTCCTTCCCTGGCTTCCTGACCTTGGGCCAGCATTTGTAATGCTCTGTGTCTCAGTTTCCCCTGTGTCATACTGCGATTCAGATCTTAATATAGGCAAACTAGTATATGCCTTTTCTACTAAATCCCTTCAGTATAAACATTCCTGTTTTCAAAGCACATCATATAAGAAGCTTCATGGTCTGACCTTTTCTCTCTTTCCATCATCGAAGCCTGGTGGTCCTCAGTATCATTCAGGGTCTTCACGCATAGAGCATTCTTGCAAGGTTCCTGGACAGGAGATGTCTTTTCTCTTCTCCCGGACCTTACACATGCTGTTGCCTCTTTCCAGGGAGCATCCGCTCCTTTCATTTACCGGAAGAGCCTCCATGTTGCTCAGACAGAAGCTTGGCTAAAGGTCTTAGTGTGGCTCATCATCACTTCTACCCAAGGTGTTCCTTTCTGCGTGCTTGCCTGTATACACTTTTACTTCCTACATTGTATTACAGTCACGCCTTTTCTGTGTCCTCTCCTGGGCTCAGAATTCCTAAAGTGCAGGAGGGTTTGGAAAGGAGCCTAATCGTATCCCAGATTCTGTCATACAGTAGAAGCTCAGAAAATTAAATAAAGTTTGCAAGTTGTAAACTGAGTTGGAAATATGACTGGTTAGTTAGCTTTGCCTGATTTGGTTTTTTTCTTGGCATGGAGCCAATTACAAAGGATTAAGGGTAACATAGGGTTTCTACTCATATTTCCAGTTTGGTGAGTTCATCGATATTTAATATGGCGGAGCCTCGTTGACTGTCCTTTGTGGTGTTGGGCATCAGGAGAGAAAGTTCACTTTGCCATTTTAGAACTATTATGCAATGGAGATTTTGATTCTCACTAATATTATGGCAACATAGATGCTATTTTCAGAGAGGGCAATGGCACCCAACTCCAGTACTCTTGCCTGGAAAATCCCATGGATGGAGGATACTGGTAGGCTGCAGTTCATGGGGTCGTTATGAGTCGGACACAACTGAGTGACTTCACTTTCACTTTTCACTTTCATGCATTGGAGAAGGAAATGGCAACCCACTCCAGTGTTCTTGCCTGGAGAATCCCAGGGATGGTGGAGCCTGGTGGGCTGCCATCTATGGGGTCGCACAGAGTTGGACACAACTGAAACGACTTAGCAGCAGCAGCAGCAACAGCAGCAGAAGCTATTTTCCTAAAGTTAAAATTTCTGTCCCTGAGACCCATCATTGTTTAAAGGAAAAGCAAGAATTAGCAGGTAGTCCCTAAGGATGACATTTTCTAGAAATGCCAAGGGTTGGATGTCTAGAAAAGGTGACATTCTGAGGTTCTGTAGGCCACATTTGGACTCGCCACATCCATTTTTTTAAATAGATTCAATTAAAATTGGGTAATTAAGCATTATATGTTGGTCAAATCACACAGATTGTATATTACCATGAACACAAATCTAACCAATTACAAATGACATTTGTCAAAACACCATAGAAGGTAAACCAATCCAAATGATTATATATAGACTGGGAATGTCTTTGAATATGCAAAGAAAAATGATGAACACACTTGGCTGGAGATAAATCTCAAAACCAGAAATCATTTCTAAATTAAAAGGCAATTAAATGTCTCATAATTACTATTTGGATGTATGTGCATGTGGCTTGATTTTCTCAGCTACAATAATCCTAAGAAAATAATTAAGAGACCTAATTACCCACCATCATAATCCATTAAGCCTGTTGCCCTTGGGTTAGAGCACACATAGACGTGTATGGGGAAAGGAAGCCTATTTGGAAAAACAAGTAAGAAAAAACAGCTTCTCTTCATTGTTCAGCCTGATCAGACCTGTAGGCCTCAGGAAATGAGGAGGATAACTCTGGGAGCATCACCTATTTCAGAGACATTGAGCTCTTTTAGGGCATGATTGGGCTGGTTGTTGCTCAGCGGCTCAGTCATGTCCGACTCTCTGCAACCCCATGAACTGCAGCACACCAGGCTTCCCTGTCCTTTATTATCTCCCAGAGCCTGCTCAAATTCATGTCCATTGAGTCGCTGATGCCATCCAACCGTTTTATCCCCTGCTGCCCCCTTCTCTTGCCTTCAATCTCAGCATCAAGGTCTTTTGCAGTGAGTCACTGTTTGCATCACATGGTCAAAGTATTGGAGCTTCAGCAACAATCCTGAAAGGCAGTGCTTTTTTACAGCCAGTGTAATTGCTTCCAGAGGATGGTTGGTTTCTCTGTAATGGTGGCACTATTGGCAGCCTGGGGACCATTTAGGAAGACTCGGAAGGGTTCTGTTGGATCATAGAAAAAACAAGAGAATTCCAGAAGAGCATCTGCTTCATTGACTATGCTAAAGCCTTTGACTGCGTGGATCATAACAAAATGGAAAATTCCTCAAAAGATAGGAATACCTTACCTGCCGCCTGAAAAGTCTGTGTGCGGGTCAAGAAGCAACAGTTAGAACCAGATATGGAACAACAGACTGGTTCCAAATTGGGAAGGAGTACGTCAAGGCTGTATATTGTCCCCCTGCTTATTTAACTTACATGCAGAGTACATCATGAGAAATGCTGGGCTGGATGAAGCACAAGCTGGAATCAAAATTGCTGGGAAAAATATCAATAACCTCAGATACTCAGATGACACTGCTCACTATGCAGATGGCAGAAAACAAAGAGGAACTAAAGAGCCTCTTGATGAAAGTGAAAGAGGAGAGTGAAAAAGTTGGCTTAAAACTCAACATTCAAAACGCTAAGATCATGGCATCCAGTGTCATCACTTCATGACAAATAGATGGGGAAACAGTGGAAACAGGGACAGACTTTATTCTTTTGGGCTCCAAAATCAGAGCAGATGGTGACTGCAGCCATGAAATTAAAAGATGCTTGCTCCTTGGAAGAAAAGCTATGACCAACACAGGCAGCATATTAAAAATCCGAGACATTACTTTGCCTACAAAGGCCCGTCTAGTCACAGCTTTGGTTTTTCCACTAGTCATGTTGTGAATGTGAGAGTTGGACCATAAAGAAAGCTGAGCACCGAACAATTGATGCTTTTGAACTGTGGTGTTGGAGAAGACTCTTGAGAGTCTCTTGGACTGCAAGGAGATCCAGTCAGTCCCTCCTAAAGGAAATCAGTCCTGAATGTTCATTTACAGGACTGATTTTGAATCTGAAGCTCCAATACTTTGACCACATGATGCGAAGAACTGACTCCTAAGAAAAGACCCTGATGCTGGGAACGACTGAAGGCAGAAGGACAAGGGGATGACAGAGGATGAGATGGTTGTAAGGCATCACCGACTCAGTGAACATGAGTTTGAGCAAGCTCCGTGTGAGTTGGTGATGGACAGGGAAGCCTGGCGTGCTGCAGTCCATGGAGTCACAAAGAGTCGGACACAACTGAGCGACCGACTGACCTACACTGAAGGGCTGGGTCCTTTGTTAAGAGGACAGCAAGTGGAATCTTGAGACTCTGGACCCAAGGAAGAGTCACATTCTAGGAGAGACCAGTTAGGCTGGCTCCCAGCAGGTTTAAGAACCCCGCAGTGCCCCAGGCCCCATGGGACCACCTATTTTCTTTCTCAGGCTTGGTGTGGCTTCTTCAGTGGTCCTTTACACTCCTGTGGGCTTCCCTGCTCTGTGATGACGGAGGACGAGGTTGCCCTCCATATTCCATGTGAGAAGGTGGGGACCCATCTTTCGCTGCACTGAGAAGAACTTGGAACCTTACAGTCTCAGCCTGGAATTTTGTGTTTTCTTGGCTGTGCCCCTGAAATGGATGGGTCTGTCATACCCTATTCAGGACACTGAGGGGTCTGTTGACCTGGGTGCCTATCAGCTTCCATGATATTTCTGTGGGAGAGCTTTTACTGTATTCCCTCACATTCAACATGTAAATTCACTTTGGTGATATCACCTGGTGGGAGTTGCCTCTATGCAGTTTAATCATCTTTCCCCAGCTGTTCGCTGCCAGAAGCTGTTGGCTTCCCTGGTGGCTCAGATGGTAAAGCATCTGCCTTCAATGTGGGAGATCCGGGTTTGATCCCTGGGTCAGGAAGTACCCTAGAGAAAGACATGGCAACCCACTCCAGTACTCTTGCCTGGAGAATTCCATGGACGGAGGAGCCTGGTGGGCTGCAGTCCATGGGGTTGCGAAGAGTCAGACATGACTGAGCGACTTCACTTCGCTGCCAGAAGATGGGATTATATACACACTTATCCACTCATGTATGTGCTGCTCCTTGCCTTGGCTGTCATTTCAAGTGAGTTTGGTAATTAAGCAGAATTGCAGAGTGATGGACTGTTCTCAGTTAAATTTACTCCTGTGTAACACGCCTTTTCAGAGCGCCAATGGGAAGGGTAAGGGGATGCTTGCCAACACGTTCAAATGAATGAGCATGCCCAGTATGGACTCAGCATTGAATCTATTAATGGTTTTATCAAAATTTCAGTAAAGACAAAGTGAACGGGCATCACCTCTTCAGCCAAATCGTTTTCTTAAATTTTTTTTCTTGTAAAAGTTGCATGATATGAAACATTATTTTAACCATATGTGACTATACAGTCCAGTGGTGCCAAGTACCACTTAGTTGTTATGCAACTCTCACCATCATCCATCTCCCAGATTTCTCACCTTTCACCTGAACTGAAATTCGGTCCCCATGAAACACCATCTCCCCTTCCCCCTCCCTACCCCGTATCCCGCAAGCCCTGGCATCAACTAGTGTAATTCAACCTAGTCATTTTATTTTCCATTTTCGCACCAAGAATCTTTTTGCTTTTTTTTTTTTTACAAAGAAAACACAACGCATTTTATTTCCTCTGACAAGTTCAAAGCAAGCAAACTCCATCTTTGCGTAAGACTCTGGTGAAGCAGGAAGGAACCAGGAATCTGGGAGGTCCCAGAGCCCACCCACTGGAAGCAGGGGCCATAGCACGCGGGCTGACATCAGAGAGGCTGAAGCCAAGTGGCCTGGGTTCAAATCCTAGGTCATCTGCTTAGCAGCTTGGTGATCTTTGGAAAGTTATTTACCTTTCTAGCTGCTGTGTAGGACGGATTTAATACTAGTAGTTGCTTCACGTGGCTGTTGGTGAAGACAGAGTTGGTATCGATGGGAGGAGGGACACAGGACAGCATCCCCAGCAGGAATTCGAGAATGTTTTCCCCACTATGTCTTTCTGACATCTATTTTAGGGGTGTTTTACTGTCATATATTGTCTAGTTTCTGGTTTCTGCTGCTGTATTGCTCCTCTGTGTGTCAGCAATGCTTGGAACAGTGTGTCAACTCCAGATTGAAAGCTTTCTGCATGTATGTTTGTCTGTTGGGTGTGGTTGAACTCACTACACTGATTCAAAAGGCAGGCAGTAATGAATTCAGAGTCAAAACTTCAAAAGTCACAGTCAGACCCAAAGTGTTCCCTAAAAATGGCATTAATTCTCCTCTGTTAATGTTAGAAATTATAGTAATTGAACCCGTGTACCTGAAACTCCAACATGAATTCTGAATTTGGCTTATTTAGAAGCGAATAGATATTCATTTTTAATAGCATTTTTCTTTCTCAGAATTTTCCACATAGGTGAAAATCTAAAAAGAATGTGCCTAACCAATATGAAAAGCTTCATTCTTTCTACTGTATTTTCGTTATTTTTTTTCCACTTACAGATTTCAACTTCGTGAGCTTTGTTAGATTATGTTTTTCCTCATTTTTAATTCCCATTTATGTCACATTTCTTTTATATCATCCTATTTGCTTGTCTCAGGACATAGAATTCCAAGCACACAAGTCATTACTGTGTGACTTTGAAAAAGAAGTTCTTTTACTGAACTGCCTTCAGTGTTAGTGATATCTTTCACCTGATGAATATGGTTTGCTTCTTTGCTTACTGTGGTGTTTTCTTGAGTTGGTTTTGAAAACCCAGAATTTTGTTACCAATAAGCCAAAATACTTTTGTTTCAAGAGTGTGATGATCAGAACTTATGTTTTTTTTTTTTTTGCCAACTCTTCTGCTGTTTTGATAGTAGATGGATCATCCTATTATGTTTTCCTTCAAACCGCTGGCAAAGATAGCTTAATTTTTCTGAAGTTACCTATGGAGTGAGAGAAGGCGGTCCAGAATTGTGCCCAGTGCTTAGTTCAGACTCAGCCAGAGGAGTGGGGGCAATCTGTTTCATCTTAAAGGTTTGACAGACTTGAGCTACTGATGGTTGATCAGTTGTCTGGCCAGGTGAGTGGGTGCCTCCTTCCCAGCCGTTTACTTTTTAAGCTGGTCATGCTCTTCCCACTCCAAGGTGGCTGATCACTCGTCCCTTCTTTATCCCATTGACCCTGTGTTTTTCAGGCCCTCAGCATCCGCTGGTTGCCTGCAGTGGCCTCTACGTCTGTCTCCTATTCACCTGCTACACTCCTTTCCAGGCTCCCAGAGACAGCTTTCTCAGTTATTGACCTCCCCATGCCAACATCTGGGTTAACATCGTATCTGTGGCTTTTTGTAATTCAGGGGGAAGAAAAATTGAGCTCCTTGACACAGTTTGTGAGCCCTATCTTGAGCTACACGCCAGCCTAGAAAGCCACACTCCTCTCTGTTCCCAACCCCAGTGACCTGGGTCCTCACACAGACACACACTCATCCCGTTCTAGGCCTTCGTAATGGCCAGTTCCTTCTCTTTTCATGGCTACCCACCCTCCACTGCCAGTTCCCTCACCATTAAGTTCAAGCCTCGCTGCCCTGAGAAATTCCCTTAATTCGTCCCTAAGCCAGATGCCTTCTGTGCGCCCAAACCACTGCAAGTATCCCCCCAGCAGTGCTTGCAAAGCAGAGTCTGCCAGTTTCCTCTCTGCTGGGACCGACTCAGATGTCCAACACAAGCACAGAGATGAATTTGTTCACCTGATGATGTGAAAATCGTGTGTGTGTGTTTGCACGTGACTAATTCACATGTGATTATGCCTGTATTCATTTTTTCTGTGGTTGCTGTGGCAAATTAACATCAACTTGGTGACTTGTAGCAATAGAAATGTATTTTCTCACAGTTGTAGAGGTCAGGAGTCCGAAATGATTTTTGTGGGGCTAAAATTAAATCTCCCGGGCTGTGCTCTCTCCGGAGGTTCAGGGGAGAATCACTTCTTTGCCATTTCTAGATGCTGCTGGTGGTGTGCCTCCAATCCCGGCCTCGCGGTCACATTGCCTGTTCCTAGATCTGTGTTACATTTCCCTCTAACTCTCTCATAAGGAAGCATCGGATTGTGTTTAGGGCCCACTTGAATAATACAGGATAATTTCCTCATCTCAAGATCGTTAATTTAATCACATCTGTAAAGTTCTTTTTTGCCCTACAAGGTAGCACTCATTGGTTCCAGGGAATAATGCGTGAATATCTTTTGTGAGGGGCCGTTATTCAAATCCACCAACCATGCCCCACCCCTACATTCACACAAAATTGTGTTTCTACTCAAAGCCATAGAGATGGAAATCAAATTCCTTCACACAAAATTGGGTAAAGTTGCAACACTTGGCAATTAGTTGCCAATTCAGGCTTATCATATAGGTAAATACCAACGAAGAATGGATGGAAAGGGGTGAGGGGAAATAGTGATGTTTATTTCAATCTATTGTAAAACTGTAACAATCAAAATATCTTGGACATTGCATATATAAAAATACCACCGGTTCTCATTCTCATACTTGAAATGCTTTCTGACTTGTTTACAAGGTAGAGTTCTTTCTCATCAAAGGCTTTAGTAATAGTTATAATATTCCCCTGGCACATAAATAAACTGATTATACTATGGAAAAGAGACAAATTCTTGATGAAATAAATGGTGAAAACACACATTCCTGTTGAATGCTAACTTATTTATTGGCTTGAATAAGTTCAAGCAGGTATTCATAAAATTATGAGGCTTCAGTATTAACTGGGAAATGAATATATCAATAATGCTCATTTAGTTCTCTTTTAACATTGTGATAATATTATAAATAATATTTCTTGAACAGAAATTACACATCCTATTACACATTTTATGTAAAATAAGAGAGAAAAGTAACTGCCCCAATATATATCAGAAAACAAATTTTAATGTTTGTTTCTCTCAGCGGCAAACTAAAATTTATGAAACTAAGGCTGAATAAGACTCCTAAAAAGGATTTTCCATATATTTTGTGATCTGACAAATAGATCAATATGTTTTGCAGTTGAAATAAATTCAATCTTTGTAGTGGTAGGGTGCATCTCGGGAAGCAAGGGTTTATAACGTGAACAATAAATAAATTCTGAGTGGTTCAGTGAGGATAGAATAATTCCCTAGTAAGCATCCATAATCTGGGCTTTATAAGAAATTCAGTGAATTCTAGTGCACACATTCTAACTTAGAACCATGGAGAAAAGGAATTGAGTACAAAGTATTATTTGTTTTTGTGAAGCTAGTTTCAGAAAAAAAATAGAAGATATTGATGGAAAAACTGAAAACAAGCATCCATGTATTTACATTTATGCTGAGTGTTATTCACAGTTCCTGTAGAATGCATTCATTAGGATATAGCCAGAATTTACAGTAATAGGACCCAAACTGATGAACCCAATAAAAGTGACTTTATGCTTCAAGCAAGAGAAACCTAACATATAGGATCACAAATGGACCTTGAAAACACACGAAATATATATATATATTTTTACCTCAACAGAATAAAACTAAGTCAACAAAGGATCTGTATCTGTTTCCATTCATCCTTGAGTGTTTTTCTGTATCTCATGTTGCCTCAAAATTAATACCTTGGCCCTTCATATTGGTCCTTCACTGTGAGATGCAGTCTCTTTGAAACTCTTTAACTGCCTTCCTAAATGAAGTCTTGTTCTATGGCTGGGAAACTCATTCCTGTAGGAGTGCCAGAATTGTTTCTCTTCACTTTTCCCTGTGGATCTGAAATGAGATTGTCAGTAGTCAAGTGCTCTGTGTAAGTAGGCTTTGGTCAAAGCCCTAGTACAAATTTAGCCTTGTGGAGACATTTCCAAGACAACATTCATTATGCAAAGTTGCTTATCCTTCCAGCTGACTGAGGTCCAACAGAGCATTCCGTGTCAATTTGCTGCCTTTTATATATTTTTTTTTTTGCAAGACCTCTTGTCATTCTTCTGTGAAGTCTTCAAGTAAGTATTAAAAAGTTCACCTTGGTCTGATATTTTTCATGACTACATAATCAATTTATTCCTTTCAGGGTACTTCTTTGCATGAGTAGAATAAATGTTACATCAGCTAGAATGCCTGCTTTTAATTTGATTGCGTTATATCTGTTTCATTTCTAATGAACGTCACAATTTTTGTTGAATGTTACAAATATCGTGATGTTTGAATTGCCCCATCTTTGTGATGGAAGATGGAATCGTATGTTTGAAAATATGGCATTTGAAGCAACATTTTTCAGACATTTGGGAAATATGCAGTTAAGGAGCTGGTCCTTGAGAAGTCAGTCCACTCTGAAGTCAACACTTTTATCCCATGCTTGATTTACTTTGTACTGGATTCTTTATATACAAATACTTCATCAAGTTTATATATAAAAATAGTCATTTCTCAATAATTAAAATTTTACCCCTACATTTAGGCTGATGAATTGGACAGTATGCCATTTTTCAAACCAATCGTTCTTGTATCCATGAAAATAACTTCTTTGAAACCAAGAGCAGCTGAGCTTGCTAGCTTATCTTCCAGCAACATTTTCACTGACGGCACCATTTTGAAAATATAACAGTTGTTTGATGCCTCAGTGTCTGACAGTCATAATTCTAAATATTCTACCAGATTTTATAATGTCCTTGATATTGACCTCCTTACTAATCCGCACAATCATCTAGAGAGGGCTCATTCATTTTAAGGAGTAGGATGGGGTTATTAGAACTCACCTTCCATTACATTTTCTCCAAATTCAATCTCATTCCAAGCATTTTACTTATTTAAGAGTTTTTTGGTTGTGGACTATTTTTAAAGTCTTTCCTGATTTTGTTACAATATTCCTTCTGTTTTATGTTTTGGTTTTTTGGCTGAGAGGCATGTGGGATCTTAGTTTCCCGACTAGGGAGCGAACCCACACCTCCTGCATTGGAAGGCAAAGTCTTAACCCCTGGACCATAAGAAAAGTCCCTCCGCACTTTAGATTGCTTACCAGAGATGCTTGGTTCCTTAGAACCAAATATGTTTCCTAGAGTCCCAGAATTCTAGATGTCCTAAGGGATTTTAGGCAATGCATATATTTTAATTCTCTTAATTAAAAATTAGGTATATTGATGTACACCATATATAAAAATTTAAGGCATTGGCAACCCTCAGTGAAATAAATTTTATTGCTGTGATTACCCAGATAAGCTGGTTTATTGTAGAGCATGGAATAAATTGTCTGCTGTCATTTGAGATTTTACTCCAAATTAACTGAGATTCAAAGGTGAACTTATTTAATACTACTTAATTTGTATGATAGTGAAGAGGAACTAAAAAGCCTCTTGACGAAAGTGAAAGAGGAGAGTGAAAAGTTTGGCTTGAAGCTCAACATTCAGAAAATGAAGATCATGGCATCTGGTCCCATCACTTCATAGGAACTAGATGGGGAAACAGTGGAAACAGTGTCAGACTTTATTTTTTTGGGCTCCAAAATCACTGCAGATGCTGACTGCAGCCATGAAATTAAAAGACGCTTACTCCTTGGAAGGAAAGTTATGACCAACCTAGATAGCATATTAAAAAGCAGAGACATTACTTTGCGAACCAAGTCTGTCTAGTCAAGGCTATGGTTTTTCCCGTGGTCATGTATGGATATGAGAGTTGGACTGTGAAGAAGGCTGATCACCGAAGAATTGATGCTTTTGAACTATGGTGCTGGAGAAGACTCTTGAGAGTCCCTTGGACTGCAAGGAAATCCAGCCAGTCCATTCTAAAGGAGATCAGTCCTGGGTGTTCATTGGAAGGACTGATGCTAAAGCTGAAACTCCAATACTTTGGCCACCTCATGCGACAAGTTGACTCACTGGAAAAGACTCTGATGCTGGGAGGGATTGGGGGTGGGAGGAGACGGGGATGACAGAGAATGAGATGGCTGGATGGCATCACCAACTAGATGGACATGAGTTTGGGTCAACTCCGGGAGTTGGTGATGGACAGGGGGCCTGGCGTGCTGTGATTCATGGGGTCACAAAGAGTCGGACACAACTGAACGACTGAACTGAACTGAACTGAACTGAATTGGTATGAATCTATATAATTTCAGTAACCAAAACAAAATATTGAACTGATTGGATTCTGAGCCTCCTGTGACTCAGGGTCACTTGAAGTCACCTTTTTTTTTTTTTTAATGATTTAATGCTATCATATTGATTATATTTATAACGTGAATTTAGTAAAAACCACTTTTGCATTCTTTTATATGAGATCATTTGAAAAGACCCTGATGCTGTTAAAGATTGAAGGCAGGAGGAGAAGGGAATGACAGAGGATGAGATGATTGGATGGCATCACCAACTCGATGTACGTGAGTTTGGGTAAGCTCCGCGAGTTGGTGATGGACAGGGAGGCCTGGCGTGCTGCGGCCCATGGGGTCGCAAAGAGTCGGACATGACTGAGCAACTGAACTGAACTGAACTGATAGATTATAGGGCTTCCCTGATGGCTCAGAGGTAAAGAATCTGACTGCCAATGCAGGAGATGCAGGTTCTATCCCCGACTTGAGAAGATCCCCTGGAGAAGGAAATAAATGACAACCCACTCCAGTATTCTTGCCTGGAGAATCCCATGGACCGAGAAGCCACAGAGTTGGATGAGATGTAGTGACTAAACAACAGCATATGAGATTCTACACAAGACTTTACTTAAGGAAGTGAAAGCACAAAAATAAAAGTGCAGAAGAAATATATAAATCTGAGCTGTAGTGCAGGGGTCCCCAGCTCTTGGGCCGAGGACCAGGACCTGTCCGTGGTCTGTTAGGAACTGGGCCACACAGCAGGTTGTCAGCCAGTGATGGGTGAGCGAGCAAAGCTCCTCTGTATTTGTGGCTGCTCCCCACGTGGCTCACGTTATCGCCTAAGCTCTGCTTCCTGCCAGATCAGTGGCAGCATAATAAATGGACGTGCTGGGGTCATCCCGAAACAGGCCCCCACCCCAGTCTGTGGAAAAATGATCTACCGTGAAGCCAGCCCCTGCTGCCCAAAAGCCTGGGGACCCTGCTTTAGTGGATTTGCACCCACCTTGATGGGTCTCTTCCCAATGTCAGGGGAGGGTTTGGAAGAAACACTGTTGAGGTGCACAGGCCACAGAGGCACAGGGTATGGTACCAAAGCCTCATGTGTCCCTTCCACTTAGGGGGCACCATCAGGGTGCCTGGAGCCCTTCAAGGTTGCAGGCATAGAGCTTCCTCTGCCTATTCATGTATGCAGCAAGGGGGCTGTCGAACAAACTTCTTCTTGTGTATGAAGTAGTGTTCCAGGCGCTGGGGACATAGAAGTGAACTGAGGGGATGAGACGCCTACCCAAGTGGGAGTCACCTTTCAGGGGGGCGCTGAGAATGCCTGTTGCTGTTTCCATGCATGACCACACAGGCCCCATGAGGAGGTAACCCTTGAGCAGAGATGAGCCATAGGCATAGGCATTAGCCAGGTGGGTGTCCCAGAAAGTGGGACGAGCTGGTACACAAGCCACGGGAAACACATCTGCTTTGTCTGGGGGTCAGCACAGGGTTTGGGGGTGATGGGGGCTGGGAGGGCAGAGTGAAGGTAAGTGGCTCGATCTGGTAGACTCTTCCAGATGGCTTTAACTTTTACTCCAGGTAAATGAAGGACCCCTGGAAGGCTATGGCAGAGCAGGGATGGGATCTCAACATCCATTTGAAAAGCACAACATCGTTGCTGTCTCAAGAGCAGACTGTTCTGATATCTGAGATGTGTTGTTGTTGTTGTTGAGTCTTTCAGTTGTCTCTGACTCTCTGTGACCCCATGGACTGCGGCCTGCCAGGCTTCCCTGTCCTTCACCATCTTCCGGAGCTTACTCAAACTCAAGCCCATCAAGTCCATGATGCCAACAACCATCTCATCTTCTGTCGCCCCTTTCTCCTCCTGCCCTCAATCTTGCCCAGCATCAGAGTCTTTTTCCAGCAAGTCAGTTCTTTGCATTAAGTCAGCATCCGTCCTTCCAATGAATATTCAGGGTTGATTTCCTTTAGGATTGACTGGTTTGATCTCCTTGAATTCAAGGGACTCTCAAGAGTCTTCTCCAGCACCACAGTTTGAAAGCGTCAGTTCTTCAGTTCTCAGACTTGTTTGTAGTCCAGCTCTCACATCCATACATGACTACTGGAAAAACCATAGCTTTGGCTAGACAGTTGGCAAAGTGACTGCTCTGCTCTTTAATACCCTGGCTAGGCTAATCATAGCTTTTCTTCCAAGGAAGAAAAGATGGCTGCAGTCACCATCTGCAGTGGTTTCGGAGCCCAAGAAAATAAGATGTGTAATGTCACAAAATCAACCTCAGTTTTTATATCACACCCTGGCTATGCAGTTTTAACTGTAGACTTTCATCAGATGAATCATGCCTCCTTTAAAATTAATGCTAGAACCATGAGTGGGCCCAGAGGCTTTAAAAATGAATGCATTCCATGACAGGGCAATCAATGGTTTGTATGATTAATTAATGTTTGCTGAATGGCTACAGCTCCGAATTTAGGTGTACACACATTTCTATGCTTTTTAAGTGTACAGTTGTTTGGGTTTGGTTTTTTTTTTTTTTTTTCCTAAATTATGGGCTTTCATGGTGGCTCAGATGGTAAAGAATCCGTCTGCAAGTCGGGAGACCTGGGTTTGATCCCTAGGTTGGGAAGATCCCCTGGAGAAGGGAAAGGTTACCCACTCTACTATTCTTGCCTGGAGAATCCCATGGCCAGAGGAGTCTAGCAGGCTACAGTCCACGGGGTTGCAAAGAGTCAGACACAATTGAGTGACTTTCACTTCACTTCACTTTCTAAATTAAGGGAAAAAAAGAAAACCCTGACAGGCAGTGATGAAGGTCAGTTGTGCTCAGTGACTAAATTGTGTCCAACTCTTTGCAAGCCGGTGGAATGTAACCTGCCCGCCAAGCTCCTCTGTACTTGGGATTTCTCAAGCAAGAACACTGGAGTGTATTACCATTTCCTTCTCCAATGAAGGTCAGTTACTCTGACAATTTCAAAGTGGAGGGAGAGTGGGTTAGAACCCAGACTTCCTTCAAGCTACCAAATTTGAATCCTGGTGTCCCATTTAATTCTCTTTGTGGATTTGCAAAGTGACTTAACCACTGTCCTCATCCAGAATATAACCTTAATGGTATTTTCCACTCTATAAAATTATAGAGAGGCATATGTGAGATAAATGTATAGAAAGCATGTAGCACTGTGATTAGCGTGTAACCAAAGTTTTTGAACTGTGGTGCTGGAGAAGACTCTGGAGAGTCCCTTGGACTGCAAGGAGATCCAACCAGTCCATCCTAAAGAAGATCAGTCCTGGTTGTTCATTGGAAGGACTGATGCTGAAGCTGAAACTCCAATACTTTGGCCACCTGATGCGAAGAACTGACTCTTTTGAAAAGACCCTGATACTGGGAAAGATTGAGGGCAGGAGGAGAAGGGGACGACAGAGGATGAGATGGCTGGATGGCATCACCGACTCAATGGACATGAATCTGAGTCAACTCTGGGAGTTGGTGATGGACAGGGAGGCCTGGCGTGCTGTGATTCATGGGGTCGCAAAGAGTTGGACACGACTGAGCGACTGAACTGAACTGACTGATAGTTTTATCAAGTGTTATCTGTGCTTTGGTAAGATTGGGCTAATTTGCAGCAGAACAGTGTCCCTCATTACTGTGCTGTCTGTCGGTTTCAGGGTTTCTTATGTCATGATGTCTGGCTATCTGTGCTGTGTTGAATGGGGTCCCTCCAAAATTCATCCTCAACTGGATTCTCAGAATATGACCTTTTTAGCAAACAGAGTCTTTTCAGATGTAATTAGTTAAGATAATGGATTGAGTGGGCCCTAATTCAAATACTAATGTTTTCTTAAGAAGTGCACTTGGACAGAGACACACAGGGGAAGGACTGTGTGATGCCAGGTGCAAGGACTAGAGTGATGCTTCCACAGGCCAGCGAAGGTCATGGATGGCCAGCAGTCACCAGAGGCGGGAGAGCCCAGAAAGGAGCAATTCTGGCTGATTTCTCACCTACCCCTTGGGAGCTGTGAGAAAATAAATATATGTTGGTTAAAGCCACCCAGTTTGCGGTGCTTTGTTACATCAGCCCTAGGAATCTCATACATTGTCTGTTCAATTAAAAAGAAGAGCCTTGAATTTAACAAACTCGATTATAAAACAAAAGCCCCAATGAGCATTTGACAAATGAAGTTTGACTTGGTATTATTTTGTGGAAGAAAATCTTGGGCTTTGATATATAAGGATTTAAACAATATTATAACACGTTTGTACAGGACTCTCTGAGGTTCAGTTGCTTCTCTAATCTTGGATGACCAGTTTTGTGTTTTTTTGTTTGTTTGTTTGTTTGTTTTTGGTAATTAATTTATTTTTTATTGGAGGCAAATTATTTTACAATATTATATTGGTTGGTTTTGCCATACATTGACATGAATTCGCCCCGGGTCCACATAAGCTCCCCCTCCCGAACCCCCCTCCCACCTCCCTCCTCCCTTTATCCTCCCTCTGGGTGGATGACCAGTTTTGTAAGAATTAAAAAACAGTAGTTAGAAAATATGATGAACGTCCCCTTCCAATTCTCTGATTTGGAAACCGCCAGTAAGAATAAAATGCACTTGCCTACATTTGCCACAGACCTGAATGTGGGTGTTCGGCGAATGGATGTGAGAATTGAATGAATACACTTAATATCCACTAAGAAGCAAAGACACAGAGGCAGACTGGACAAATCCGTTCGAAGTGACTCAACTCTTTATCTCTTTATGTCTTGCAGCGCACACCTTTCCATCTTAAGTGCCCCCGGTTTCTTAGTTCAGGGATCAAACCCAGGCCCCCGGCAATGGAAGTGTAGAGTCCTAACCACCGAACTGCCAGGGAATTCTCAATTGCCACTTGTTTTGAACCTATCAAGTGTGACCCCTAAAATAATCATCGAGGCTGCCTTTGCCCAAGGATAACTAGATTGACACTTGACTCAGGTCGCATAAAAATCACAACTGTTTCAAATTCCAACTCGTTTGCATTTTGCTTCTCTTTGGAACACAAACAATCTCACGGTCCCTGGCAATTTGTTTATAATCATCATGACAATTTAACATTTTCCAGCATTTCACAGAAATCCATGACATAAGAGTATGAATGCAAACATATTTTTAAAAAAAGCCCTCAGGTGGTTGTTAATTTTTGGCACTGTGTAATTAAACTAGTTTTTTTTTTTTTTATGTTATCTTTTGCCAGTATCTAATTAGCAAAGCCATCTGCTGAAAGAGTGTTGGCCCATCTGCCTAGAATGTTGTTCTCTTCATTTTTATGAAAAGTATCTGCCTTTGCTGGTCCCTGTCTAATTAACTTCTCTGTCTGCAGAATGTGATAATACACAGCTTTGTTTATGTACTTCTGCGAACTGTGGATTTATATGTATGTAACTTGTCCATAGAAGGAGCCAATCTTTTTTTTCTTCTTTCTCACATCCTATTTACTTCAGAGATCACAGATCTGTTAATCATGACCTGAACATGTGTATGTGTGTGTGTACACAACCAGGAAGAGGGTTACTGCATTGTGAAACCGTAAATGCTTTGACACACCCAGGATTTCTGCAGGTATAACATGATTTTCAGTAAACCCGCCCTCTCTGAAAGTTCTGTCACTTCCTGAAAGTTGAAACTGTTGTCAGTTTCACCGTACCACTGGATTCTGGGATGAATATGCTTCTGTGACAACGAAAATGACCTTGGATGCATTCTCAGATTTAGCCTGATGCTGTCTAGGCTGACAAGTCATTATATTTTATTGTAAATTAATGTCTGATTTGTGTGAATATTATCTCTCTGTGGGTTTTTCCTTATTTCAGTCATTATCTATTGGTGTCTTGCTCTTGGTCGGTATTTAATGAATATTAAATGAGAGAGTGGTAAATGTGTGTGCATAAAGCAACACTTCTGTAAGTTGTTGAATAGCACAGATATTATTTCTAACTATTTACAGACAAAAAAGTTGTGTCATAAACCGGAGTCTTTGTATCTTTTAAGATGTAGACATTTCAAACTCATTGACTTTTGATATCCAAGTAACCACATCATCACTGCAACATGTCTGCTGTTGAAAAATATAACGAGTACTAAATACAGAATAGAGCCAAACATTAAGACACCTTTGCTCTACCAGGTCTTATGCGACAGAAAAAGACAAGAGATGACAAAAATTTAAAGATGTAAAAGAAATAGAGACAGAAAATAGGATCATAAGCGTTGCACTGAGCTCTGAAACATAAAATGTCTCAGCCTTTGCGGTGACTATTGTAAAGACAGGGCTGCTTGGGTAGAAAGTGTCTTAAAATGCAAGTCAACCAGAAAGATGGCTTCGTAAATCATAGTGGAATTTGTTCCAGAATTATCAAAGAATTGCATTCTGCACAATAAATCTCCATTGAGGTTAGAGTGAGAAGGCTTGATTAAAAAAAATTATAAATCTTATGGAATAAAGAAAAGTTGTGACCAGGCTAAAACATACTCTAATTCAGGCAGAATAATTGAGAAACTTTGAGAAATCTGATACTGGAGAGTCCCACTGGAATTCCTATTTCTCTCCAGTGAAAGTGTCTTTATCCATTGCTGTCACCTGGTCACATAGGTAAAGTCTAGTTTGCTGAATGAGCAAAACATGAGGGACTCATCTGGAACACCGAATTTTAGGCCAATCTGGAAAAGATACATTTCCCTACTCCATTCTTTTTCAAATTCTGTGATATCCAATCACATGTGTTCAACCCTACAAAAGATGGTTCAGTTATCTTCTTAATATAATTTCCCTTTATCCTGTCGTCTAGTCAGGGTGAAAGTGAATCAACAGAATAGCTACATAATCATAGTCTTTAATTAATTCTGGATTTGAATATTATTGGAAACTTGATATACTGTAATAAAAATGCCACAGGAAAGCAATTTTGCTACTCTTAATAACTGTCTTCAGAAAAATCTGTGAGATTTTTTCCATTTTCTGTTGGTCTAATAAACTTATGTGAGCAATTGCTCTTTCTGGGTAAACTGGATAAAGTAGTGATATATCTTCAAGAACTGTCATAATTTTTTTTTTCCTATTACTATCCCCTTCCAATCCTTGGCCAGTGTTTATCTTGAAAATACAAAGGCTACTTGGACATTAGGCAAACATGGGAAGCTGATTGTTTGCCGTTTCAGAGAAGGATTTGAATTTTGATGGCATTTGATAAATATTCTTCCTGTAACTCTGGCACTAACTGCTTCTTTCAGCTGTAAAGTTTACTGGAGTGCAGTACTGTTTAACTTTCAACAAATTCAATAGACCAGTGAGAGCCACTAGGAATGCCCCATTATCTAAAGCATTTCACTGAGTAATTTGCCCAGTAATTATGCAACACGAATTCCTCTTTGTGATATATAACTCTAAGCCCCCTTGATGATATAAAATCCAAGTTATACTGGAGTCTGCTTTGCTAAAGTCTGTATCGTAGTGTGGGCTTGCCTGGTGGCTGTAGTGGTGAAGAACCCGCCTGCCAATGCAGGAGACACAAGTTCGACCCTGGGTTGGGAAGAGCCACTGGAGAAGGATTGGCGACCTACTTCAGTATTCCTGCCTGTGAAATATCAGAGACAGAAGGAGCCTGGAGGGCTATAGTCTATGGAGTCGCAAAAGAGTCAGATATAACTTAGGGACTAAGCAACAAATGTAATATGATAGTATATCAATTCTTTTTTGAGTTTGAGTAAGGGTGAAGGCGGGGCTTCCCTGGTGACTCAGATGGTAAAGAATCTACCTGCAATGCAGGAGACCCAAGTTTGATCCGTGGGTCAGCAAGATCCCTTGGAGAAAGGAACGGCAACCGTCTCCAGTGTTCTTGGCACTGGACACAGTCCATGGGGTGGCAAAGACTCAGACATGACTGAGCAACTAAACACATAAACATACCCTCACCTTAGGAAGTGTGAAGACATGGATATCTTTATTTCAATTAAAACAACAGGATGAGCTTTTATATAGAGGTCTGCTAAAGGAATACTCCACTCAAAACTGCAGCAATGCACTTGTTTTTTCTGTTCTTCCTGGGGATATATAATTATGCAACTGTATGTGAGGCTCTTATCTCTTCTCTGAGGTGTCATCACTTCTCATAAAAGGATCTGTCTCTCTAGAGTGAAATTCAAGTCACTTGTTTGCATTAGACGCTAATTAGCTCTAACCTTCTTGGTGCCATTAAGCATTATGAACAGGGAAACATCAGAGGAAAAAAGAACAAATTCTTTCATCAGATGTTGACACGGACAAAAAATCTCTAAGTCTGCACAGGGGAAACAGTTACAGTATTGTTTCTGTTTGAAAGGCCCTGAAGTGGTTCTCTCTAGAACACTTTTCTTGTGGATTCATATTTGATGAGCAAGATAAGATTTGGAAAATGTGGTGTTTTATGTTTTAATCTCTTATGTAACATTCTTTGGAGAACAGTAGATGTTAGATAATGGTGTTGATATGACTTTTGTTGTTTTCCTCAGTTTAGAAGAGTTAGAAAAAAAAAAACACTCTTTTTAGAAGTAAGAGTGAAGCCTTTATTCTCTTGCATGGTATCTAACATTAGAATTTTTTCACTTAGTTTATTATGTAGCAGTAATCCAAACTAACAACTAATTGTCCCTCACTTCAATTTTTTTTTCTGGTAATGATTCATCTGGTTCTTCAGAACTCTTGAATTCGTCAGAAATCCAACTGTAACAGGAAAATAGGACAATTGTGATGACAGACAGACAGAATAAAGGAAATATTTTGGCCCTATGAAAGTTCACTTTCCATAAAATAGTTCAGTTCAGTCAGTTCAGTCGCTCAGTCGTGTCCGACTCTCCGCGACCCCATGAATCACAGCACGCCAGGCCTCCCTGTCCATCACCAACTCCCGGAGTTCACTCAAACTCATGTCCACAGAGTCGGTGATGCCATCCAGCCATCTCATTCTCGGTCGTCCCCTTCTCCTCCCGCCCCCAACCCTTCCCAGCATCAGAGTCTTTTCCAGTGAGTCAACTCGCCGCATGAGGTGGCCAAAGTATTGGAGTTTCAGCTTTAGCATCAGTCCCTCCAATGAACACCCAGGATTGATCTCCTTTAGAATAGACTGGTTGGATCTCCTTGCAGTATAAGGGACTCTCAAGAGTCTTCTCCAACACCACAGTTCAAAAGCATCGATTCTTCGGCGATCAGCCTTCCTCACAGTCCAACTCTCACATCCATACATGACCACGGGAAAAACCATTGCCTTGACTAGACGGACCTTGGTTGGCAAAGTAATGTCTCTGCTTTTTAATATACTATCTGGGTTGGTCATAACTTTCCTTCCAAGGAGCAAACGTCTTTTAATTTCATGGCTGCAATCAGCATCTGCAGTGATTTTGGAGCCCAAAAAAAAAATAAAGTCTGACACTGTTTCCACTGTTTTTCCATCTATTTCCCATGAAGCGATGGGACCAGATGCCATGATCTTCATTTTCTGAATGTTGAGCTTCAAGCCAACCTTTTCACTCTCCTCTTTCACTTTCATCAAGAGGCTTTTGAGTTCCTCTTCACTTTCTGCCATAAGGGTAGTGTCATCTGCATATCTGAGGTTATTGATATTTCTCCCGGTAATCTTGATTCCAGCTTGTGCTTCTTCCAGCCCAGCGTTCCTCATGATGTACTCTGCATATAAGTTAAATAAGCAGGGTGACAATATACAACCCTGACGTACACCTTTTCCTATTTGGAACCAGTCTGTTGTTCCATGTCCAGTTCTAACTGTTGCTTCCTGACCTGCATACAGGTTTCTCAAGAGGCAGGTCAGGTGGTCTGGGATTCCCATCTCTTTCAGAATGTTCCATAGTTTATTGTGATCGACACAGTCAAAGGCTTTGGCATAGTCAATGAAGCAGAAATAGATGTTTTTCTGAAACTCTCTTGCTTTCTCCATGATCCAGCGGATGTTGTAGTAGAAAATATAAATACCACCGATGCTTAAATCTGTTCAAAATATGATTTCCAATCTCAACATACCAGCCATTAAAGCTTGCAGGCATCATTTCTTCCTGCGAAGTAAGTACTGCATATTATCTTGACTAATCACAGGTCCACTTGTGAGTTAGTGTCAGATGTCAAAGGATACATATCAGATTGATCAGCATGAGTTAGAGCTGGAAAGTGAGGGAAGAAATTTAGAAGCTGTGGCTCTCAGTATTTAGTGGGAGCTAATGAGAGTATGGAAATTAGTGGCTTTGGGAGGAAGTAGTAGCTGGGCTTTGCATGAGCTGCTTATTTTATTGACTATTCGTCATCTGTATGTGTGTTTGGGGAGTAGGGATACACGCAGTCAACCTCGCTTCATTATCTATGAATACTGATAAATGACAGACTATTAAAATAAGATGTATACGTCTACATGAGGATTTAGATCGGTTTGTTTCAAGGCTCCTGTTTTCAGCATCATAAGAATCTATCCCGTGATGCACCGAGGTGAATGTTTCTGTTATCGGTGCATCAGAGTCACCGACTCACAGCGTGTGCCTGTCTTATGGTGACTTTTGAAATATCACATTATTGCTGCATAAATGAAAATATGTAGGGGGTGAGTCCTTTCAAATGCCTCCCTTTGAAAGCTCGGTATAAGCCCACATGACCGGATGACATGCATTCTGTGTAAACTGAGTATGATGTTAGGTGCCGTGGCCTCTCTGTGTTACCTCTTCTGGGTACCAATGCCTTGTTATTTGTTTTCCTTTTATTCAGTCAAAGCCCTAATAGTTTCTGTCGTGTTGGTGTTTCCTGCAGGCTGTGGAATGGGAGTGTGATGAAGCAACCAAGAAGGCCTGTTACAGCAAAGGCAAGTCCCAGGTAAGGAGGGCGCTGTTATGGCAGTGTCATCACTGATTTGGAGGCTGGTACGTAGAACATTCCAATATGAAGGTTATTCCTGATTATGATGCCATGGAAACTGAAAAATGAAGCAAGATTCTAAATATACACACAGGAAATTCTCAAGGCTCTACCATTTAAAAGTAAGATGAACAACAATCAGTTGTTAGAATTCAGAACATAGCAGATCTAATTTCCCCTCCCAATCATTAGAATGAGACATGAAATTAATTGGTTATGATGTTATTTAGAAAAATATGGACCTGAATTTTGAAAATACTATTTTAATTCCCCCTAATCATTCCTTATGGGCTTCCTGAATGGCTCAGTGGTTCAAAGAATCTGCCTGCAATACAAGAGATACAGGTTTGATCTCTGGGTTGGAAAGGTTCCCTGGAGGAGCAAATGGCAAACCATTCCATTATTCTTGCCTGGAAAATTTCGCAGACAGTGGAGTCTGGGAGGCTAGTCTTGGAGTCACAAGGAGTTAGACATGACTGAGCAAATGAGCACAGCACAGCAATCATACCTTGTAGCTTACTCCAGGAAGTGATTGTATAATAAATCTAATTATTAGATCAAAAATGATTTGAGTTTTTTTAATAATACATCTTAACATATCTTTAAAATAGGTTTAACATATTTTAAAATATAGGCCCTTCCCTAGTAGCTCAGATGGTAAAGTATCTGCCTATAGTGCAAGAGACATGGGTTTGATCCTTGGGTTGGGAAGATCCCCTGGAGAAGGGAATGGCAACCCACTCCAGTATTCTTGCCTGGAGAATCCCAGGCACAGAGGAGCCTGGCGGGGTACAGTCCATGGGGTCGCAAAGAGTCAGACACGGCTGAGTGACTCACACACATCTTTAAAATCAGCTCGCTCTCTCTGTCTCCGTATGAATATCTACATCCTCAAGTTCCCAAGGAAAGATTATCTCTATGGTTGGAGATACATTCCTGGAATTCCTGTGCACATCACAGGTCTTGCTGTTCAGTCACTCGGTCGTGACCCCACGGACTGCAGCATGCCAGGCTTCCCTGTCCTTCACTATCTCCTGGAGTTTGCCTAAACTCATGTCCATTTAGTCAGTGATGCCATCCAACCGTCTCATCCTCTGTCATCCCCTTCTCCTCCTGCCTTCAATCTTGCCCAACATCAGGGGCTTTTCTAAAGGGTTGGCTCTTTGCCTCAGGTGGCCAAAGTACTGGGGTTTCAGCTTTAGCATCAGACCTTCCAATGAATATTCAGGGTTGATTTCCTTGAGGATTGACCAGTCCTTGCTGTCCAAGGGACTCTCAAGAGTCTTCTCCAGCACCACAGTTCAAAAACATTAATTCTTCAATCTACCTTCACACAATTGGTCGGCTCAGTAAGAGGCCTGAGTCCTTTCTCCAAGGAATTTTATATTTCGAGAAAATCACACTGGACCATCCTGAAGCAGTTCTTCTGCAGCTGGCCCATAAGCTCATGATGTTTCACTCTGTCGAGAGAAACTGAAGTCGCTCAGTCGTGTCCGACTCTTTGCAACCCCGTGGACTGTAGCCTGCCAGGTTCCGCTGTCCGTGGGATTTCCCAGGCAAGAATACTGGAGTGGGTTGTTATTCCCCTCTCCAGAGGATCTTCCCGACCCAGGGATCGAACCCGGCTCTCCAGCATTGCAGACAGACTCGTTACCGTCTGAACCACCAGGGATCATTCTGTTAGTGATCGTCTGACTTTATTGGAACGTGGGTGGGCCTTTCCGACGTGAATCACACTTAGGGTTATAGAAGAAGCAGACACACGACGGCAGAGAGGGTTCTCTGTGCAAAGTGTGGTCCCAAGGCCAAGAGCTTGGGGGATATACAGCAAATGGAGGGAGGGCGCTGGTGAAGTATCCTCACGCCACCTGTGTTTGTCCAAGACTGTTCCGTACTTTATTTAATCCAGTTTCACCCCATTTCTTTGTCTTTTAAATCAGCAGTTCTGAGAGACATACACGGAGGCAGGACTCAGCATTTTTAGTCATTCAGTTTCCCAAAGCTGAGGAAAGAGCTAGAAAGAAGGAAAAGGAGGAAGAAAATGCCATCTTAGCTAGAGAAACACTTGGAGACATTAATAAAAAAGCAGAAGTTGCTGAAGGCTATTTACTGAAAGTTATTTAACCTCAAAAATTCCTCTGAGATAAGTGATCAGAGACACAGATGATTTAAAGGTAGCACCAAGTTCCAAAGAATCATAATAGTGTCTCTTAAAATTCCCCCCAAAATCAATGAATCAGAACATAGTAAATTTATTTACCTCTATAATAAATTCAGTGGAATCTGTATCAGTTCAGTTCAGTCGCTCAGTCGTGTCCGACTCTCCGTGACCCCATGAATCACAGCACGCCAGGCCTCTCTGTTCATCACCAACTCCCGGAGTACACTCAAACTCATGTCCACAGAGTCGGTGATGCCATCCAGCCATCCCATCCTCCATCGTCCCCTTCTCCTCCCGCCCCCAACCTTTCCCAGCATCAGAGTCTTTTCCAATGAGTCAACTCGTCGCATGAGGTGGCCAAAGTATTGCAGTTTCAGCTTTAGCATCAGTCCCTCCAATGAACACCCAGGATTGATCTCCTTTAGAATGGACTGGTTGGATCTCCTTGCAGTATAAGGGACTCTCAAGAGTCTTCTCCAACACCACAGTTCAAAAGCATCGATTCTTCGGCGATCAGCTTTCTTCACAGTCCAACTCTCATATCCATACATGACCATGGGAAAAACCATTGCCTTGACTAGACGGACCTTGGTTGGCAAAGAAATGTCTCTGCTTTTTAATATACTATCAAGGTTGGTCATGTACATTATGTAAAAAGCTTTTGAAAAGGGGTTTCCTATATGCTTTTCCTCTCCACCCTCTAACGCTTATATGTTTGATGGGTAGATTTGTTGTCCTGCATTTTTGTTCCTTATTCCTTGGCACACAAGAAATTCTTCAAGGAAGACCCTCTGTACTGAGCTGTGAAAAGGGGGGAATCAGAGCGGCTTGGGTGTGAGGGCTGGAAACGCAACTTTCTTTCTTCTAGCAAGATCCACTGATGAGAAACACTGACTGCTCTGGCCATGGTTCTCAGGCCAACGCTGTCCCTTTGTCTGGTGACACTGGTGACCCCAGGGTCCCTGGGTTTTCTTCTCCCTTTTCAGTTCAGTTCAGTCACTCAGTCATGTCCGACTCTTGTTGACCCCATGGACTGCTGCACATCAGGCCTCCCTGTCCATCACCAACTCCCGGAGTTTACCCAAACTCATGTCCATTGAGTCGGTGATGGTATCCAACCATTTCATCCTCTGTCGTCCCCTTCTCCTCCCACCTTCAGTCTTTCCCAGCATCAGGGTCTTTTCAAACGAGTCAGCTCTTCGCATGAGGGAGCCAAAATATGGAGTTTCAGCGTCAGCATCAGTCCTTCCAATGAACACTGAGGACTGATCTCCTTTAGGATGGACTGGTTGGATCTCCTTGAAGTCCAAGGGACTCTCAAGAGTCTTCTCCAACACCACAGTTCAAAAGCATCAATTCTTCAACGCTCAGCTTTCTTTACGGTCCATCTCGCACATCCGTGCATGACCACTGGAAAAACCTTTTACTTGTCCTCTTTTCCCTGCTTTGTTTTCTTGTCTTCATCTTCCTTTAGGACTTCGGATCTTTCTCCTCCTCTTCCTGCTTGCTGGGGCTATGATACACCCGTGAGCAGCACTAGTCAGCTCTGGGAAGCCTAGTCAAAAATCCTGTTGACACCTGCCTGTCCTAAGGCTTGTCTGAGAACATGCGTAGTTGGTAGCCCTGGGTCTGGGGATGGCTGTGCCCTCCTCCGCCTCTCGGGCTCCATCCTAACCCTTCCCCACCTCCCCTTGCTATCATTCCACCCTGCCTCCCTCACCCGTCTCCCTGACTCGTGTGTCCCCTGTCTGTGGGCATTCTGGCCTTAACCTGTCCCCCCATACCTCCATCTCCCACATACACCACTGCATCGCTTCTTAGTAGCTGTTTGTATTTCCTGGTCATGTTCATTACCAGGTCTGCATGTTAATTACCCAGCCCCCCACTCCTCACCTGGAAGCTGGGCCAGTGGATTCATGTTGATCCCAGCCTGTGGTGGCTGTTAACTTCCCTTCACTATGGAGTGAACAGATGCAGGACCCTTCATCTGGGTTCTGCTCTCAGCACTCCTGATGTTGGGGCCGGATCACTCCCCACTGTGGAGTCTGCCCTGTTATTGGTGGATGGTTAGCATGGTCCTGGCTTCTACGTGCTGGATGCTCGTCATTCCTCTCAGCCATCAGGACAACCAAAAATAACCAAAAATGTCTCCAGACATGGCCAGACTATGACTCGGCTGAAAATTCTGGCAGTAATTCCCCAAGATGGGAACTATATTGACAACTTTTACATCGTCTGTGTTAGAGTTTCCTCTCCCTAAGAGTCCTTTCGTATTTCATCTCAATCTTGCTTATGTATTCATTTCATGGACTTTTAAAACATCACAGTTAACCCTCCTCGTCTCTGTGGACTTCGGTCTCCTCCGTGGTACAGGAGAACATTCGATCACTCAATCCAGCCGAGATTCCTCCTGCCAATAGTCTAGGAGTCTTTAATTTTAAAACAATCTGTGGTAACCTTATACTAGTAGATTATTACTCCTCAGGGTGCAGAGTGGCTTCTGCTGAATCAAAATTGGCCCATATTTTGCCTTAAGCTGTGATCATTGGATGTTTTATGCTTAGAAATTAAGCAAGTAAAAGCCAGAGAACACACGGTAAAGGCCGTCTTTCATGCTCATCAGGAATATACTTTTGATTCACAGGAGTGAATCATTAGTGTACATAATTGAGGCTTGCTGATACACAGAAAAGGAGCAAAACAAACTTTTTCAAAGGAAATCATACCTTTACGTTCCCCATGTTTCTGGTTTTAATAGGCTGAGAACAATGGCAAACCTCAGTAATTAGAAACTGATTCAAACTGCGTTTGTGGATGGAGGTTGTTTTTCTTTGTTTTGTTTTGTTTTTAAGATGACTATAAGACAGATGAAGATGAATTTCAAAGATGAATTTCCAACACTGTGGGAAAGAGAAACTACGTGTTCTTTTAGGTTGCATGAAGTACGCTGATAAACTCACAGACAAGTTTTGAGCAACCTGAGCTTGATTGTAATAGAATTCGGTTTTGCCGCAGAACTGTATGCAGTGAAGTTTCCTGGCACTAAATGATAGGATTAGGAAGGGCAGAACCGAGACGGTGCTGCTGGGCTGGTCCAAGGCCAGGGAGAGCAGAGGGACCTCACAGGCGCTTCCTTTTTTCCCCACTAGTTCCTTTCTCTTATTTAGCCTCCCTGTTGCTTTCTTAAAGACCTGAGCCCCGCTCTTGGAACCCAGAAGGGGAGGAAATAAACCACACCCTAGGGCTAGTCCCTGAATTCTGAGGTCATGCAACCCTAGTTTCCCTGTGCTGACGCTTCCAGAGCTCAGATCAGAAAGCAGTTCCCTCGAGTTCCTCTGACTAAAATATAACATCTATCTGGGGGAGTTGAATTCGGATTTTCTTAGTTGCCCAGAGCTTAGAAATAGGAATTCGATTATCTTTTGGTCGGTGCTATAGTAATATGAAAATTTTACACACAGATTGACAGTTCCCCTCTCCCTGAAATAAAAAAGAATAAGGCAAAATGTGACATCTCAAAAATGAGAAAAATGCCAGCCATTTTGAGTGAATTCATTTTTTCCTGCCCTAAGGAAAAAAGAAAGAAAGTGGTCTGTGCGTCCCCGCGGAATGCATTTTACTGAAGCAACGGGAACGTGGAGTATGGGTGAGGGGGCTCTGGCTGTGGGGGTCGTACCACCCACACCCACTCTGCTCCCTGGGTAGAGCGTTCCTCCACGGACTGCAGGGACGGGAAGAGAGAGGACGCGTTTCCTCAAGTCTCCCGGTGCAGTTGGGACCAGCCCGAGCATCATTTCATGTGCAGCCCTTTAAAGTGACCATTTAGGGACTCGGGGTCAAGAAAGCATCGCCAGATCTTTGACTGGGGCCTGTTTAGTGGAGAAGGGTGGGTGGAGACTGCCAGTTCGTTGTGAGCTTTGAATTCGGTTCCACTTAAACTTTTCCAGCTCACTTGGGAGAAAGGGGGTGACTTGGCCTGAAAGGATCTTAAACATTCCATCTACGAAAAAGGGAGGTTGAACTCTTGTGTTGTTTGTGGGTTCAAAACAGTTTCCTAATAAAATCTGTTGTTGTTCGTTATTTTTGAAACACCATTATAGAATTTGGCTTCTATAACTATTTAAATGTGTTTGACACAAATATTATTTTAAACATAAATAGTCAGTTCACTTGTGATCTAACAAGAGCTCTTTGTCTGCTTGGGGTCATTATGTCTAAACCAAAATCCTTCCCACCGTGACCTTTAACAACTTTACAAAGGAAACACAGTCAATTATTAAGGGAATAAAAGAGTTCCTTTATAGACATATTATACTTTATAATTTCTGAAAGCTTCTTGTTTGTGATCTCATCTCAGTATTTTAAACACCAAGTTCCTAGAATGATTCTGCTGGTCAGTGGGAGAGTTTTTATTAGAATCCAGTGTTCTGTGCATTGTCCCCCCTGATATATCCTATAGTCCTGCTTCCTGGTTGTCAGATTCTGCTCCTAAACACATTAACTCCAGAGAAGAAAAACAAACCACCATCCTGCCTGGGAACCTGGTGATGTTTGGGGTAAACAACATTTTCATCCCAAGTGCCAATATTTAGAAACCTGTGAGTTAATCAGTGAAGGCGGTACTTTATAGTACTGCCTTTATTCTGTATTCTTTATTGTTCCCAAACTGGAAGATTCTTTCAGATTAGATGCTAACAACCTGTGCTGGTAACACCCACCAAGTTTTGGTTTATAAATACATCGAAAATAACTTTTTTTTTTTTTAGAGAGAGACTGGGGAAAATCCAAGCAAAATAAAATGTTAAAAAAACAACAACAGAGAAATGGAGGGGCTGACTGGGGACACATGGGCACACATAGCCCTTCCCAAGCAGCATGGCCTTCCGGTAGGAGAGGGTATTCTCAAGGGGCCTGACTACCAGAACATACTTTTTACTAACTGAGATAATTTGGTATCTTCCCTCATATATTTTTTCCAAGATTTTTTCTGAATACTGTTGGGACTTGTCCCTCCGCTCTGACATGTGTCAACATCTGAATTATCACATCCCCAACCATGTTTCTGGTTCTCCATCAAGTCTGTGATGGGCCTTCAGGACGGTTATTGACCTACAGCCTTCTCTGTACTTCGTCTTTCTTTGGGGAGATGAAGATAAATACCACTGTGGTGTCTTGATTGTTTCTCTTCCCATAATCAATGAGAAACCCTTGCTTTTCTTCAGTGGGTCTGGAGGACTCAGCCATGAGGCCACCTCTTTCAACGGAAATGATTCTCTTCCAATAACTCACCCTTGCCCCCCGGGTTCACGGTGACATGACTGTCTCCAGCACATTTCTACCTGCGTCCGTCTCCTGCTTAGGAAAACCAACAAAATGTTTCTCTTACATTTTGACCCAGTTCTTGAAAGAGGTCTAAAAGCAGCAACAGAAACAAACAAACTCCTCCAAAAGTCTCTGCGCCATTTGTAATTTTCTCTCATTCATTATTAGAGCATGACTGCCGTGTCTGTTCTGTCCGCTCTGGCCGTCCAGCGCGCTCTGAGCCCTGTGATCCCGAGACGTCTCCCTGGAGCCCCTCACTTATGCAGTTAGGGCTGATGTTTCCACCACGGCCGTGATCCTGTCTCTGTGCCCCTCTGCTTTCGGCAGCTGCACACCCTCCTCTGTGTTCTCGGAGCCAGAGCTCCCAGAGCCTGGAAAAGACCAGTGCGCCTTACTGAAGTCTGGTTTTGTTCCTTCTCTTTAGAACTCTTCTCCCCTTTCCCCAGCAAAGCAGAGCAGAACAGAACAACATCCCCTTCTGGAGCACCTTTCTCAGTTCAGTTCAGTCGCTCAGTCGTGTCCAACTCTTTGCGACTCCATGGACCACAGCACACCAGGCCTTCCTGTCCATCACCACCTCCCGGAGTTTGCTCAGACTCATGTCCACTGAGTCGGTGATGCCATCCAGCCTCCTCATCCTTCGTTTTGCAGTTTATTTTTAATGTATTTATTAATTTTAATTTAATTACTTCACAATATTGTGATGATTTCTGCCATACATAGTATGAATCAGCCACAGGCATGCATGTGTCCCCTCCCTCCTGAACCCCGCCCCCGACCTCCCTCCCCATCCTGTCCCTCCAGGCTTCTGCTAATAGTTAGCTTCCATCTTTTATTCTCTCCTTTTTTTCCTCAAAGTACTTCAGATTAGCTGCTAAGCTGCTGCTGCTAAGTCACTTCAGTCGTGTCCGACTCTGTGTGACCCCATAGACAGAAGCCCACCAGGCTCCCCCGTCCCTGGGATTCTCCAGGCAAGAACACTGGAGTGGGTTGCCATTTCCTTCCCCAACGTGTGAAAGTGAAAAGTGAAAGTAAAATTGCTCAGTCGTGTCCAACCCTTAGCGACCCCACGGACTGCAGCCTACCAGGCTCCTCCATCCATGGGATTTTCTAGGCAAGAGTACTGGAGTGGCTTGCCATTGCCTTCTCCGTCAGATTAGCAGCCAATACTAATTGGTTACTATGATTGTTAGTAGTAATATTAGGTTGAAGTAGGAAATGGCAACCCACTCCAGTATTGTTGCCTGGAAAAGTCTGTGGACAGAGGAGCCTGGCAGCCTACAGTCCACGGGGTCGCAAAGAGTTGCCACAGCTGAGCAGCTGAGCACAAACAAGGGCCCACCTTAATCCAGGTTGATCTCATCTCAAAATCCACAATCACCCTGGAGAAGGAAATGGCAGCCCACTTCGGTACTCGTGCTGGGAAAATCCCACGGAAGGAGGAGCCTGGCAGGCTACAGGCCACAGGGTCGCAGAGAGTCGGACACGACTGAGCAAGTTCACTTTCACTTTCGGTGGTGTTAGGTGGATTATCTACCTTTGATATTGCACTTCACGTTTAGAAAGCAAATTCAAGTGTTTAAGCTTATCTTACATCCACATCTAGGCCATGCTGCAGGCTGAGTTACGGCAAATCAGTGTTCCCAGGAGACTGAGGTTCTGTTTCATTGAAGAGAGCATCTCTGCACCATTTAATCCAGATCCTCCTGACTGGGGAAGCGTGTGAGTCAAACCAGTGTGTCAGCATGCAGCATCTTCTAGGCCCAGGTGTTCGGTCGGGCCCCACATCCTGTTCATTGGCTGGAGCCTGGTTTTGCCGTCTCATCCTCGCACTGCGGTCCAGGCACAGAGCGAGGAGGGACTAAATTATGGACGTGCTTTCCTTACCTGTGTGCAGTCTTCTGCCTTCACTTGCGTCCACTTGGCTTCCTGATTGGTCCTTCAGTAACCAACATCAGATCAGGTCAAAACCACGTGCAGTGAAAATATAAACTGGCCCCTTCATGTTCCGAATAAAAAGTACACTCACACTCACTGGTCAGACACACCTGGTCCCCGTCTGGCATCCCAGCTTATGCGGTATCTTCTCTGTTCCCAGTGAAAGCACCGTGCTTTCTCCAGCACAGTCCACTCTTCATTTTGAAAATGTCTTTTCCTTCCTCCTCTCACAAAAATCCTGCAAGTGCCAAGTGGCACCAAATCCTACTCTTCCTTTGAAACTGACCTTAGGTGTCACCTGCTCCAGGAAGCCTTCCTATTCCTTCTCCTTTCCCCTCCCCTGCCCTCTAGAATTAGCAATATACTGTTCTCCTGTGCTTCCTTAATAGAGCTTGTGGACAACTCCATGTATTTTAATTTTGTGCCAAGGGCCTCAACGCAGGCTTCACTGGTGGCTCAGATGGTAAAGAGTCTTCCTGCAATGCAGGAGGCCTGGGTTCGATCCCTGGGTATGGAAGATCCCCTGGAGAAGGGAATAGCAACCCACTCCAGTATTCTTGCCTGGGGAATTCCATAGACCGAGGAGCCTGGTGGGCTACCACAAAGAGTTGGACATGACTGAGCGAATTTCACACACAAGGGCCTAGATTGTGACTTCTCCACAGTCTCTACCATAGAGTATCTAATCAGTAAATTCTTCCTGGTTGAATGAAGAGCTTTGTAGCTGAATGTTCCTTACTACTTTGACCATGCCCCAGATATACATGTATGTTTTGCAACCATAAAAAATATTCACTCCCTTAGCATGGGCTTTCATCCCTCATTGTTTCCTTGTTATAGTTGTATTTTACTTTTTCACCAAAAATCAAAGATGTTTATAGATTCTTGCTGTACACGAAGCAGTTTAAGAACTTAATCTAAAACTTGCTTTGGTTGTAATCAGAGCTTCACTTATGACCCTCATATTTGGAGAAGCATTCACCATGGTTTTTGAAGCTCCTGGGCAAGCTTCCTAAACTGCTGTTTCATGAGCCGCTCTAATAGTTCCCTTTATTTATTTTCCTACCATACGTCAAAGGCAATTTAGAGTTTTCACTGTTATCAGATACAACACAAAATGAAACCACATTCATCAAAAGAAGACACAAGCTTTGAGATTGTAACTGAACATGTATTAATCTTCACAAATATCCTCTATTGAGCAAGTGTGCAGACGAAGGTAAACTATTTAAGATTTTTGTTGTTACTTTTTGGTCAGTATCTGAGAGGAAGTTGTGTGTTGGGTTTGTAGTGGTCAATTAATTAACTTTTAATTTATTGAACAGACAAGACATCTTCGTATTCACCTTCCTCTTGAGCTCAGGCTTCTTAATCCTTTTTCTTGTTTTTTTGTTTGTTTGTTTTTGCCTTTTAGGAGGAATGTCAGAACTACGTTCGGGTACTGTTGGTGGGTGGTGACCGGTTATTCACGTGTGGGACCAACGCTTTCACACCTGTCTGCACCAACCGCACGGTATGGCTTCATGTGGAGTTTTGATAGATTTTAATGCCAGGAAAACCCAAACAGCCTATTAAAACACCACTTTTAAAATGTACTGCTATTCTCCAAGGAGTGGCGCTTTAATTCAAAGCATGTTTTGTCAAACTGAATAAGGACTTGATGTATTTTTTTATTACACATGTTGTATAATAAGCTTGTTTAATCAATTTAAAATATTCTTTCAAGCCATTTCTACCAGCTTTTTTCCCAACAGTGACCCTAAAGATAATCCTAAGCATATTCTTTTTTCTTATCCTGCTTCATTGCAGAGATAGTGTTAAGTATTAAAATGACCTAAAATCACAATCCAAACAATGGAAATGCAATTTAGAAATTGGATAAGAAGCGTGTTGAAAGATTAAAGCAACCTAACAAAGAAATGGAACCCTAGGAAAAATAAAGTTATTACCCACCCTCTTTCTCTTTCTTTTAACCTGTCATTATAAGCAGGGGACTTTTCTGTATCCAGGTCTCATTCCTGTAGAATGGCAGGGTTCTCAGAGCCCATGTGTAATCTTCCTAATTTGGGATATTCATTTGCTCTTCCTCAGGGAACAAGAAATAATGGAGAAATATCATTATATTAATTTCCTGGTTACACGATTTCTCTCAAAGGCTGAATTAATCTTCCTCTTTTACTATTCATTATTTTCAAGTTAACATTCGGTTACTGGAAATAAAGAGAGGATGATGGTGATGATAAGAAGTGATGGTCACAGAGACAGCCCTAGGTTTTGTGGCCTGTCCTACACACCTTACAGCAATCCAGTCACTTCACCCTCACGTCCACCCGGCATGGTGGTTATCGTTTGGGTCATCGTTTTGTAAAAGAAGAATCTAAGGCTTAAAGACTTTAAGTAGCTTACCTGGGTCTACACTTGTGATAAGAGCTTCCCTGGTGGCTCAGATGGTAAAGAATCTGCCTTCAATGGGGGAGACCTGGGTTCAATCCCTGGGTTGGGAAGATCTACTGGAGAAGGAAATGGCAACCCACTACAGTATTCTTGCTGGGAGAATCCCATGGACAGAGGAGCGTGTTGCGCTACAGTCCATGGGGTCGCAAAGAGTTGGATATGACTGAGCGACTAAGCACACACGTATAGTAAAGCAGGCAGAGTCTCTGAGCCGCTGCCTGACCCCTCTGCTCTCCTACCTCTCAGGTAAGAGTAGAGAAAAATAGAGTGGAGATCCCTTCCTCCAGCCACCCAGGGGACTTTTCTCCTTCAGTGATGGTTCAGCTTCTCAAATGCAGGAGTCCTACGGGTGGACTGCAAGACACTAAGTTGCCTCTTGGAGCACTAAAATCTAAAGCCTTGGAAACTGGAGCTCCATGGTTGCTAAATGTCCACACATCCTGACCCATGAACACAACTTTAACCCACTTTTCTTGATAAACCTGTACCTAACTTCTCTTGTCGGAGAAGGCAATGGCAAGCCACTCCAGTACTCTTGCCTAGAAAATCCCATGGATGGTTGAGCCTGGTAGGCTGCAGTCCGTGGGGTCGCTAAGAGTCGGACACGACTGAGCGACTTCACTTTCACTTTTCACTTTCACACATTGGAGAAGGAAATGGCAACCCACTCCAGTGCTCTTGCCTGGAGAATCCCAGGGACGGGGGAGCCTGGTGGGCTTCCGTCTATGGGGTCACACAGAGTCGGACACGACTGAAGTGACTTAGCAGCAGCAGCAGCAGCAACTTCTCTTGCAGTTTGTACTTCTATAAACATGGAAGTTGAGTTCTGTAATGTAAGTGGGCAAGCCTGCATTGCCCTGTGTGTTATGAATAGAAGTCATAAATGATAGTCTTACTCTGTCTTTGGTGAGTATCCAACAGCCTGGGGTTCAGTAACTCTCACAGGATGATGAGAGATTGATTGCCAGATTCTCTGACAGTCACCACAGCATATTATTCTCATCAAAGTCAGAGTGTAGATGTCTGGCCAGTGGTATGAGGCCCAGAGAGTTTATAGTATGTGCTTCATTTGCAAGTTGGGCAGATCTGATCCATTAACACTATTAAAGGGGTTTCATGGTGGGGATCACTGACTTTTCTCTCTTGTCCTAATTCCTAGTTGAGTAACCTGACGGAGATCCATGATCAGATCAGCGGCATGGCACGCTGCCCCTACAGCCCCCAGCACAACTCCACAGCCCTGCTCACAGCTGGCGGGGAGCTGTATGCTGCCACGGCCATGGATTTCCCGGGACGCGATCCCGCCATTTACCGAAGCCTGGGCATCTTGCCCCCGCTACGCACCGCACAGTACAACTCCAAGTGGCTCAACGGTGAGTCTTACCCTCCCACCCAGCTTCCCATCTCGCTGGTCTGTGATGCCCTTGATGTCCTTGGTGCTCAGAAGCAAGCTGTCACAGTTTTCAAAATAAAGTGATTTCCTCCTTTTCTAAAGGAATCAAAATGTAATTTGTTTTGGTCTTCCATGAAGAAAGGCATCATATGGCTCATTTCCAATTAGGAAGAGAAACGATCCTCTCAGCACTATATGAGACAGTAACATAGGGCTAATGCTGATTTAAGCGTTCATCCAACTTAAGCTGCTTTCTCATATTATTGTTTGAAGTTCAGGAAATCTGATGTCATGTCACTGATGTCTGGTAGACTCATGTGCATTCTTTCTTGACTTCTTTACTGTATACCTAAAAGCGAAGTTTCTAGCATTGCATGAAATTTTCAGACGACTGTGTAAAAGAATGTGTTTGGCTATAGGGAGCTCCCAATAGCTTGACAATTTTTTAAATTTAATTTTTTATTTTATATTGAAGTGTAGTTGATTTACAATGTTGAGTTAGCTTCAGGTATAGAACAAAGTAATTCAGTTACACATACACATATATCCTTTTTTATTCAGATTCTTTTCCCATATAGGTCATTACAGGGTATTGACTAGAGTTCCCTGTGCTAAAAGTAGGTCCTTGTTGAATATCTAGTTTCAGGTATGTGTGTGTGTGTGTGTGTGTGTGTTCAGGTGTGTGTGTTCAGGTGTGTGTGTGTGTGTGTGTGTGCTCAGTTGCTCCGTCTTGTGTGACGCCTTGCTACCCCATGGACTGTAGCCCTCCAGGCTTCTCTGTCCATAGGATTTCCCAGGAAAGAATCCTGGAGTGGGTAGCTATTTCCTTCTCCAGGGGATCTTCCCATCTCAGGGACAGATCCCTGGTCTCCTGCCCTGTAGGCAGATTCTGGAGTGAGTGGCCATTTCCCCCTTCAGGGGATTTTATAGATAGCAGTGTCTGTATGTTAATCCCAAACTCCTAATTTATCCCTCCTCCCACCTTTCTCCTTTGGTCACCATACATTTGATTTCCAAGTCTGGGAGTCTGTTTCTGTTTTGTGAATAAGTTCATTTGTATCTTTTTTTTTTTTTGAGATTCCACAGGTGAGTTGACCAAACTTTTTTAAAGGTGTCAAGTCTTCTGACCGGGAGGTCTGGGTCGGCATCAGTGGAGCTGCTCTCTTCAGTGGCGCAGGATTTAATAGGCCCCCAGCCCTGTTACAGCTGTCTCTGCCCCCACAGCCTGTCAGCCTGGTCCACAGACTGGTTCTGCTTATAGGTGCAAATCACAACTACAGTTCCAGGCACTGCGCTCAGATACGACGATATCCAGGGGAGAACCACGTTCCTTGTGTCCTTTTTTAAAGACAGCAGAAACTGCCAGAACATTTCCTTCAGTCCTGGCCTAGTACTTGGCCACTTGCTCACTAAACAGGGGGAAAGTGGTTTCAGCCTCCCAAACTGAAGTTAAAGTTGGCTATGTACTGAGACGTGCCAGCTGAAATCCAACCCTCTGAATATGTGCGCATTAATGTGTCAATATGGTGATACACGCACATACACACACTAGCAAGCACAGTGTTAATAGACATATGCACCGTATGTAATCCATTGCCTCAAGCCTTTATTTGATGGTTTGCATAAAGATGAGCTCTTACAATTGTCCTTAAAATATTTACCGTTCTGAGCTTTCACATCCTACAAAGTTGTGCTGGCTTCCACCAATGAAAGCTCATGATGTAGATCAGAGTTTTTAGACCTCAGCACTATTGGTGTTCAGGGCCAGATAATTCTTTGCTGGGGTGGGCGTTGTCCTGGTTATTGGAAGATGCTTAGCTACATCCCTGGCTTATACCCCTTAGATGCATTAGCTTGCCCCACACCCTGCATCATGACAACAAAGCATTTGTTCAGAAACTTGCAAATATTCCTTGGGAAAAACTTTGCCTCTCATTGAGAAATTTTGGTTGAGAACGATCACGTATGCATATTTAGGTGTATGGGGTTTCCCCACTGGTTCAATGGGTAAAGAATCTGCCTGCAATGCAGGAGATTGGGGTTCAATCCCTGGGTTGGGAAGACCCCTAAAGAAGGAAATGGCAACCCACTCCAGTATTCTTGCCTGGAGAATCCCATGGATAGAGGAGCCTGGTGGACTACAGTCCAAAGGGTTGCAAGGAGTCGGACATGACTGGGAGACTAAGCATATCACAGGTACACATATAACACAAGCGTTTTCTCAAATAATATGGTCAAACCAGCCATCACAGTTTGCCTTTAAAATACTTCCTTTTAGAGAAAAGCATATCCTCACCCAATTTCTTCAGCATGTTGAATGGCTCCATGTGCTTGCAAAGGGCAACGTGAATTGTTTTCCCAAACTGAAGCAGTAACCAACTTCCCTGTATTAACACTATTTCTGTTGAGCTGGTTTCTGCTGAACCTTTTGACTCTGCGGGAGGTCTTCTTTCTGCTCTGAGATGTTCATCTGTGTAGCTTAAAGTTCCTTCCATTCATTTGCCGATTTTTCCTGGCCAAGTAAAATTTCAGTTAAAAATCAAAATGAGCTCTTCTGCAACCACAAACATTGCATTTAGACTTTGCTGCCAGCAAAGTAAAAAGTAATTAGGAGCACAGTGTCTTTCTTTTCCCACAAGTGGCACCCTGAAGAATATCTTGGAAAAATCATTCAAATTATAGCATGAGTTATAAGCACTGTTTCTTTCTATGTATTTCCAGGCAGAATCAGGTACTCAGATTCTGTTAACCCTTTGGGTGGACTCTCTTCCATCTGAGAGTCAGGTGAGGGCCTAAGTAAGGACAGCCACTGTGGGCGTGTGTGTCCTAAATCATAGATGATGCTGTCCAACAGTGGACATTGCAAATAAGCACAGATAAATATAGTGAAGCCACCACCTGGCTCCCAGTGTCATCATAACGCGCATGGCACTGAATGGCCTGCCTTCCTCAGAGAGCGGTGCCCTGCTCCACCAGGAGGACTCCTGGGCAGAGAGCCCTGAGGGTCCCAGGTTCTTGTGTGTTCCCTGTTCATTCCCTCTCTGTGTTCTCTTGGGGGCATTTTCTTCTGTTGAACTCTGAGATTTCATTTTTACCTCTGGTTGGCCCTGGTTTTCTGCTCTGATTGCTCCTCCATCCAGCATGGATTCTGGTCTCTGACCCCCACTTAGCTCTGCTTCCATTTCCCCACGGAGCCTGGACATTTATTCTCACTGACCTAACTGGAGTCCACACTTGGCACCTGTTTGCACTTAGACCCGATGCCCTGTCTCTTTTCTTTCTTTCAAGCGCTGGAGTGATTTTCTTCCTTTACTGGAAGTTGCAGTTTTACCTGTTGTCCCTTCTTTTTTGCCATATCCTTAAATTTCTCACGCTCTGGTGATAACCACCATCTCTTAATAAAAATGCTTAGATATCCTCCTTTGTCAGTGAGACAAAAATAAAGAAACACCATGAAACTGAAAGCACGCTTAGTTCTGCGTGTCCAAGAAGACTCCCACTCCCTGTGTGAGATTGCTGTGTGTGTGCTCAGTCGCTTCAGTTGTGTCCAACTCTTTGCGACCCTGTTGTGTGATATTAGGGACCCATTAAATGATGCTTTTATATTCTTCTTCTAAGTTTTCAACTGATGGAGGATCAAGGCCCAGGAGTTAATAAATGACCGTCTGAGAGTTGGATTTGTTTGTGATAGAGCTGAGCAAATGTACTGGAAACTCTCAGAGCTGGTACCTTGAGAAGATGCAGACCATGAGCTGCTGAATGAAGAGGCGCAGCCTTCCACGTGGGGTCGGCAGGCAGCTTCCTCAGCATCAGGCTCCCATCTAGGGAAGTAAAAACCCCGGGTTTTAGTTGAAGATGCAGTTTCCATAAAGTACAATGACAAGGTATATTACTTGCAGATCCCAGAACCCGGGCACCAGGAGCCGGGGGAGGGCAGCCCTCCACCCCAGGTCACCAGCAGGTGGCAGAAAGGGGGGTAACGTGAACTTGCAAGGTCCTTTGGGCAGAGGTCATTACCTTTTCTTGGGCTCAGTGATCATTTTGAAAGGTAAGCGATGGAGACTTTGGAGGTGGAAAGACCTGCCGGTCAACCAGTGCTCACCCCTCAGGGAGCTGTCTCAGTTCGTGATTTCCTCATCTGCGAACTGGAGATAACTAGGCACTGGATCTGGAGGTTCTGAGAATAAAATGAGACCATGTAGACATAATAAATATTAGTAGCAAATAGCTGATTATAAATAGATATAATGACTGCGAACTCCCGGATGCCTGATACAGTATCTGACTTTAGTGCCAGAGAGTAAATACTTGTTGGCTGAGTGCACCTGGGGCTGTGGTTCCTGATTACTGACACCTACCCGCCTCCTGTTTGCTGTCTCTCCTGACACTGACCGTCTGCCTCTGAGCTTTCCCCACCCCAGGCTGGCCTCTCCTGGCTGTCCTGTCTTGCTGCAGCCACATCCAAGTCCCCCAGGTACATTCCTGTCACTGCCCAATCCCCAGGTGTCAATAAGACCCAAGGTCCCTGGGAGGCCATCACTCAGCTAACAGCTGCTCACATATGATGATAAGCAGAGCTCCCGTCTTTGTTTTGGACATTCCCCCCCCCGCTTTTTTTTTTGGCTAACATTTCTCTGTTGAGGAAGGAAAATTTTATCAGCAGGGGAGGTGTGGAGGATAGTACCTCTGAACCATGGTCAGTACAATTTTTGATTTCAGATCCACTGTTGTGATTAAATTATCTGTAGGATAATTTGCCTGTCCACGGAGGGAATATCTTTCCATGATTGGATTAATTAAGTCATAGAGGGGACATGCAGAGCATGACATGTACAGCAGTCACATACAGTTTTCATTTGCCTCTGCCAGTCCTGTGCCAGGCGTCTGCCTTCTCAGCCTCCAGCCAGTCAACAGCCAGGTAACAACCAACTTCATCTCCTCAGGCCACACCATTAGTGGCAGTTTGGACAGTGCAGGTGTTTGTTTCATTTGTTTCCTAGCATTGCTGGAACAAAGTACCACAAACTGGGTAGCTTCAAGCAGAAATGTGACTTCTCCGAGTTATGGGGGTGAGAAGTCCAAGACCAAGCTGGTGGTGGCCCGTGCTCTTTATGGAGACTCAGGGGAGGACCCCCCTCACCTCGGTAGTTCTCAGCGTCCCTTGGCTGGTGGCAGCATCGCTCCGGTCTTGCCTCTGTTCACGTGGCTTCTCCCCGTGGCCCTCTGTCCTCATTTGGCCGTCTTTATTTCTTCATATGAGAACACCGATCATATTGGATTAGAAAGAGAAAGTAAAAGCCTCTCAGTCGTGCCCAACTCTTTGCAACCCCATGGACCATACAGTCCATGGCATTCTCCAGGCCAGAATCCTGGAGTGGGTAGATTTTTCCTTCTCCAGGGGATCTTCCCCAACCCAGGGATCAATCCCAGGTCTCCTGCATTGCAGGCAGATTCTTTACCAGATGAGCCACAAAGGAAACCCAAGAATACTGGAGTGGGTAGCCTATCCCTTCACCGGTGGATCTTCCCGACCCAGGGATCGAACCAGGGTTTCCTGCATTGCAGGTGGATTCTTTACCAACTGAGCTATCAGGGAAGTCTATTGGATTAGGGGCCCATCTTTTTCCAGTATGGCTTCACCTTTACTAATTATATCAGTCATGACCTTATTTCCAAGTAAGGTCACATTTATAGATACCAGCATATCTTTGTGTGGGGGGGGGCGTACAATGCGACCCGTAACAGTGCCCTAAACAGGAAATACTCAGATGCTGAAATCTGAAACTTTGGCGTTCCATTTTCCAGTGACACTCTATTCTGAGCGGCCACTGAATCCTCTGGCCACTCAGTGCCATCATCTCAGTGGTATCCTCCTGCTTTCTTGTTCCCAACAGGCATCAGAAGTCATCGAGGAGGGCTCAGGGGACAGTCCTTGCCCAGGGCTGAGCTCCTTCCATGCTCCAGAGCACTGGTATGGAGAGTCTGTCCACTTAAGCCTCTGCTTTATCCGCTGTGCATCTGTCCTCTATCCCACATCTCTGGGGAAGGGGTCCCTCCCTCCTAGGCAGGATTCTGATGCAGATTTCTTCTCTCATATTCTCTCTCTGAATTCCTCCCTCAATGGGCTGTAGAGAAACCCTGGCAACAATGAGCACTCTGACCCTCCAGGTGAAGCGAAGTGCAAAGGATGCTCTTCAGGACGAGGGAACATGTAGATAGAACACGACAAGTCATGACCCTTCAGAGACCCCAGTCTCTGGGGACCCCCTGTGCTTCAGGGGTCCTCTTCTCGGCGAAGGGTGGCACCAAGATGACCAGGGTGACATCCTGCCAGCCTACAGAGAGCCCTGAGGGAGGACTGCGAAGCCTCACCCTTCCATGTTGTTGTTCAGCCCCGCAATCATGTCTGACTCTTTGCCACCCCGTGGACTGCAGCCTGCCAGGCTTCCGGGTCCTTCACCGTCTCCCGGAGCCTGCTCATGCTCATGTCCATTGAGTCGCTGATGCGTCCAACCATCTCATCCACTCTCGTCCCTTCTCTCCTGCCTGCAGTCTTTCCCAGCATCAGAGTCTCTTCCAGTGAGTCGTCTCTTGGTATCAAAGGACTGGAGCTTCACAGTCCTTCCAGTGAATATCCAGGGTTGGTTTCCCTTAGGATGGACCAGTTGGATCTCCTTGCTGCCCCTCCCAGAGACCCAGCATCCCTTCGTGGTATAGTTCCAACAACCTGCACTGAGCAAGCTAAGTGCCCTGGGTCTAATACCAGAGTTCCAGGCATGATGTCTTATGACACCACCAACATTGAGACTGTCCACCAATGGGTAGCCTCCCGCCTGCGCCTTTGCAAGACCCACATGGTGGCCACGCCAGCGGCTATCAGCAGGGGCTGACAAGGAGAGGAGGGCCAGGATGGCTGTGGAAGCTTCCTCAAGTTTCCTCTTTCCTCCCTGTGTTATCTGGCTTTTCCTGCTCTTCAGCCCTGAGTCCTCTCGTCTGCCCACAAGCCCTCTAGGTGTCCTTTCAGGAGGAGTGTGCAACTCCCTGTGTGTGACTCTGCCCTCCTCAACGGACTCCTTCCCACACGCTATTTATGCTGTTCTGACTTCCCCTGAGTTTTGCCTCCTCCCTTATTCCTATTATTCTGTAGCTCCAGTCACAGTTTTAGTTTCCCTGAGAATCAGTGGGTCCCGTTCATTTCTTCCTTGTGATCGATGTGCAGGGTTGTGTTCACCCCACGACACTGGAGCTCATGGTCCTTCTCCTGCTCAAGACCCTCGCAAGTCCCTGTTTCACCTGCAGAGAAGGCGAACGCGCCATTGGCCGGCCACCGCTTCCTCCCTGTCCTCACTCCTGCCCACCCCTTGCTCCTTTTGCTTTAACCTCTTATATGCTGCGCGCTGGCCCTGGCCCTTCCTCTCTTCCAGGGATCAGCATTATCTATAAAGGACCAGAGAGGACATACTTTATTGTTGCATCCATTTGGCCTTTGTTGCAGCTTTTCAATGCTGCCATTGTAGCGTGAAAGGAGACATGGCCATTGTGTACATCTATGCTGTGTGACTGCAGCCAGGAAATGAAAAGACGCTTGCTCCTTGGACGGAAAGTTATGACCAACCCAGACAGTATATTAAAAAGCAGAGACATTACTTTGTCAACAAAGGTCCGTCTAGTCAAGGCTATGGTTTTTCCAGTGGTCTTGTATGGATGTGAGAGTTGGACTGTGAAAAAGGCTGAGCACCAAAGAATTGATGGTTTTGAACTGTGATGTTGGAGAAGACTCTTGAGAGTCCCTTGGACTGCAAGGAGATCCAACCAGTCCATCCTAAAGGAGATCAGTCCTGGGTGTTCATTGGAAGGACTGATGCTAAAGCTGAAACTCCAATACTTTGGCCACCTCATGCGACGAGTTGACTCACTGGAAAAGACCCTGATGCTGGGAGGGATTGGGGGCGGGAGAAGAAGGGGACGACAGAGAATGAGATGGCTGGATGGTCATGAGTTTGAGGGAACTCCGGGAATTGGTGATGGACAGGGCGGCCTGACGTGCTGTGATTCATGGGGTCGCAGAGAGTCGGACACGACTGAGCGACTGAACTGAACTGAGGAAGCACCCAGTGCATCGTTTTTAATAGATGAGTTAATAGATGCGTGGTTTGCACCTTGGTCCCCCTCCACGAGTGTCTGAATCTTCCTTGCGGGCGCCATTTAGATGGGGTCAGTTTTTGTGCACTCAGCATTTCGTGTAATGCCTGAAATACAGTTGAGGCTCCATCCATATTTTTGAATGAGTTTGAGATAAGCACATTTCATAAGCAGCAGAAATATGAATTTTGTTGTTAACAAAGGGAACATGTCGTTGTTAGTTATAACCCAGAATTTAAAACATGGAGATTTGTATGTTTGAAATGGATGCAGGTCCGGACATTTAAAGAGTCTTCCTTTGCCATCTCATTTCAACTCCCACTTTAAGCCATTATGTATTTTGTCAGTTATCAAAGGCAGCATGATCGATTGGATAATGTTCTGGCAGAATTTGAAGCATTGAGTTATATGTTTGGTCGTATAAGTTTCAAAATCAGATTTTTTCTCTGTGCCAAAATCACTTTTAAAGCAAATTTGTGTGTTTAGAGAAATACCTTAACAGCCTTAGTGCATTAAAATACTAATCGTTAATAACCCTTATTAAATGATTACTGTAAAGCAGGATAATAAATGTTTCATAGTTGATGCTTAAAATAAAGAAGCTGTAAAACTTGGATTTAAGAAACGTAATCAAATCAGGGAAATAGTCAACCCATGAATAGGGGGGAAAATAGCATATCCAAATTAATGTTGTACAAATTGAGTTTTTGGTTCTGAGGGAACTGCTTGCTTGTACATGGACTGAAACCTCAGTGAGAATATGAAAAAAGAATCTATCAGTGAGCTTTATGAACTCAGCGTGGACATCTCCCAGGGTGTAATCTCTCTGGGACGCAGCTCCCTGCTTCTTTTCCTTCTTGGGGACAGCATCTGTTTCTCTCCTGGGTTCTCCCACGATTTCTGCAGCTCCCCCATTTTTGACCACACTGTGAAGGAAAACACACTTGAAATCCGTAGTATCGTTTTTATGAGCTATTGTGTTTCTAGTTTAGAAAACTCTTTCTGTAACCATCTCAAGCTCTCCTGGTTTGAAATACTTTATTGACGTTACCCACCTATTAAATAGACTCTTTGAGGTCTTTAAAATACAATGATTAACCTCCTAGTGATTAAAGATAATTTACTTGGAGAGAGAAAAATCCCTTCTGTGCTTAACTCTAAGGAGGAATTGTTTCTGTTTATCGTGAAGACAGGTGCTTTGTGGAATTTGGCACTTCTTCCCAGGAGCAGACACCACTTCTTGGGGATACAGACGTGGCTGGGATAGGGTGACCCTGTTGGGTTCCATCCTGGGGACAGTGAGATCACTTTTGGCACAATCTATACAGTGCAGTCCCCAAAGGTGTAAATCATCTGAGTTAGGCTCTTCCTGTACAGATGAGATTTGCTAAAGCAGAAAATTTATGAGTGGAAGCAGAGTTCACAGAACAAGAAAAGCATAGACAAGTAGGGCCTGAAAATGGAGTCTGTTTGTTTTAGGAGATCTGTAGTTTTTATCAAGGAAAATAAGCTTGGTAAAACCCAGAACAAAAGACATGGATGTATAGTCTGCAGCCTAGTTTTGTGATTTTATCAGACAGCATCTGGGCAGATGCTTAAAAGGGATGGACTTGTGAACAATGGACTCTGTTCAGCAGTGCAGCTGAAAGACTATAAACGCTGACCACTGACTCATGAAGGATCAACTTGTTAGGGTGATGGCATGAGGATTTAGAGCTTGGGAGCAAAGTCATGTGACATAAGACACAGCATGACCAAATGCCATTTTCTAGTTTTCAGGCTTAATCAAGCCTATCAGAAGGCATTGTGGGCAGATGGTCTACCTTGAGGGGGATGGATGTATCTTGGAAATAGTGTTGTAAACCAATTCTGATTATCTTTATAAAGTCAGAAAAGAGTTTAAATAAATAGCCTCCCTGCATATCATCTGCCTGTCTGTGCACCTGCTGGAGTCTCTGGTACATCCAATTATTATTCCATGCACAAGGAGCAGTGACGATGACTATTTATAACTTGTAAGGTAGATGGGAGGCTCCCTTTATGTGTCTTCTGGAAATCTCTGCACAACGCACCCCCACCCCAAGGGAGATGGCACTGTCCCCAATTAGAGATAAGCAAGCTGGGTCAGAGGAATCAACCTCCTGAACCAGGGCCACATGGCTGATGCATGTGTGAGCTAGTAATTGAAGACAGATCCTCCTTCCTCTGTAGGCTCCCAGCCTCCCCTTTGATTAATCGACTTCTTGGGAAACGCCACCATCATGAGCTGCCCCCATCTCTCTCCAGATGTCCAGATTTTTATGCACAAGCTGCCATGGTAGAGCAATGTGGAGACCGTGGACATGGCGGCCGGTGTTTTCTGGATTGGTGAAAACCTGAGAAAGGAGGTGGAATGAGCTGGGGTTATTAAACCCAAGGCAGAAATGTCTGTAGGATTATTTAGCACAGCCCTTTATACGTGCAGAAGTCTGGCAGGTGACAGGAAGGAACCAATTCTTGTGGGACTCTCTGAAAATAGTGGTGTGTTCTGTCCTGGTCCTTGAGCACTGAGTTCCTTAACGTTGGGCAATCACAGAATCCCTTCAGGCGAGTATTGCAGGGTCTCTACTTGCGAATAAGGCATTTTGTCACCAAACTCAAGTTTGACCACTTGCCCCTCAAGAATCCAATCCTGAGAGAGACAGGTATTGAGTAAAAGGAAAGATAGCTTTATCGAGGAGGTCAGCAGTCCTGGGGAGAAGATGGACTCATGTCCCAAGGAACAACTCCCCACTCCCCATGTTTTGCTTGGAGATGTTATAGGAAAAAGAAGAGAGGGTTGCCGTGTATATGGTCAGCTCAAGGACCTTCTGCTGACTGGTGGGTGTCGAGGTAACCTGGAGTCAACATAACTGACCCTCTTGTTCCAACCGGTCTGGGGTCTCTGTGCTTGTGGGCAACATACAGTTAACTTCTCCCACTTGGCAGGGGTTTCAGTATCTGCAAGACAGCTCAGAGGATATATCTGAGACTATTTTCTCTAGCCCTGGAGGAGGAACTAAAGGTCTTTGACTTTGCCTAATGGCTAAACTTTTAATTTGTCTGCTTAACTCTTTTCCTTTGCTTCTGCGTCTTCTCATTTCTCTGATTAAGCTTATTTTTTGGCTTTTTTTCTTTTTTTTTTTACTGACAAGAGGCAGGCAGAGGACATGTGAGTGGAGGGCCTGTTCTGGAAGACCCTATAGGATCCTGCTCAGTTACATTTTGGACTTCAGTTTACATGTTTCCAGAGAGAATACTTGAATCCCACCCTTTCTCCCCCCACCAAGACCAGAGGCACCAACTGTATACACTAAGACATGTAGAGACCTGCATTAAAAAAAAAAAAAATCTGCACAAAGAAGATGTGGCCCATTATAGAGAACACACATACTATTTAGAAATTTGTTAGTACTTATGTAACTACTCAGGACAATGCTTTGATGTTCATTGTTCAGAAATCATAGCAGTCTCCTGATGACAGTCCTGGGTCACTCCTGACATGACTATTAACATTGTTCCTCTCTCTCAAAAGATCTCCAGTTCAGATCATAAATCATGCTGTCATCCTGTTTATCAGATACTCAATTGTCTGTGTTTCAGTAAATTTGCCTTCATAATACTCTACTAAACTTCTTGTTTTCCGTCGGTCAATGACCTCTCACTTTTTTCCTTCCCTGATATACATCGGATGGTGTTATCTCCATGTTTTATATTCTCTCTTGCCCTGGTCTAGATCAACTCAAAACACAAAGACTAAAGCATCTTACGAGTTTATTAATTCTCACTAAATAACGTTGGAACCTAGTATCTCTTCCAATCAACTTTTGCATGTTTTCTTCTTAGTGTTTAAAAATATTTTACAGGCCCTAAAATATTCCTAAGATCTTTGGATTAAAGTTAATGCTCCAATTTAAAAACTCCTTAGGTTTTACAATCCTGGAGGTTAAATGATTGATTCCTAAAAGAAGTAACTTGTATATTTAAGATATTAATCAAGAAAAAATGAACATGGTCAATAGAAGCTTGTAGCTTTGAAAATGTGAGAAATATGTAATCATGAAATTACTTACACCTAGTCGAGCCCAGGGCTGTATGATTTAGTGAGATCATATAGGGGACTAGAAAGGCTGTCAGGCTTTGTGCTTTGAATAGAGTGAGCAAGCAGGATACAACAGGATGTCTCTGGCCCTGTGAGCTAGAACAGGAAGACAATAGCCAGTTGGTGGAGCTCCTCTAGACTCTGAGAGAGGGAGGGAACTGGGTGAGAGTTTGTGCTCCTAGAGTCCGTGCTGGTGAACAGGCAGTTGTTCTCATTCGGGAAGAGACAGCACGTATCTCTGTGCTACACGTTGCTCCTGCTCGAATCAGAAAATATATGTAAATAACACACTTTCAACAGGTCGCATTCCCCATGAAGAAGAAAGGAATCAAATTTGCTGGAACCACAATTCTAGTTCTTCTATGATGTTTTAGCAATGACTTTCTTCCTGCCGGTTCTCAGTGAGTGAAGGACCTGGGGTTCTGAGGCTCATGTTGTGATGTCAGTGGTCACGAAGGACATACTGGGACCACATCCCACCCCAACCTTCGCCTGACGACCACCACACACACAGGAATTTGTGGCATCAGCTTTCTCTGCAACTCCTCAGTGCCTCCCCAGTGGCCCCTGAATTGCAGATTTCTCTCTGTGGATCTCTCTCTTGGCCTGGCCTCCTGCACCAACACTAGCTCCCTTCCATCCTTGGTCACCCTTAGGGTCTTCTCCTGGGCTGCTTTCCATCCTGGGTGTGGCTTGGGGCCCAGTCCCAGCCTCAGCATCCACCCTTTCCCTGCTCCCCTCCCTCTGATTCCTGAATTCACCTCGATGCCCTTGGACCCCAGTGTCCTCCTCCTCATTGTGCAGACTCGTTGGTCTGTGTCTTGTTGCTTGGTTCACACTGGCCTTGAAGGTGTGGGTGGTGGGATGCCCAGGGCCCAGGACAGTGGGACAGCCCATAGCAGGTGGTAAGGAAGTGCCTGAGGATAGAGGCTCTTTAGTTGGAGTGCAAGGTTCAATCTCTAACATAGACCCTCCACCATGTTTGGTTCCAGATCTGCTGAAAGGAACGCACATCTACATTTGATATACAGAATGCAAATATTATGAAGTATGATAACTTGTTAAATAAATAAGAGCTTCCCAGGGTGACGCTAGTGGTAAAGAATCGATCTGCCAGTGCAAGAGATGCGAGAGTCATGGATTCTATCCCTGAGTCAGGAAGATCCTCTAGAGTAGGAAATGGCAACCCACTCAAGTATTCTTGCCTGGAGAATCCCATGGGCAGAGAAACATGGTGGGCTACAGTCCATAGGGTTGCAAAGAGTCAGCCAGGAGTGAGTGCGAGCACACACAAGTAAATATTGATGATATGTTTAATAACATGTCTGTTGCTCTTAATTTATATTTTGTATATTTTACTATTGATTTATATATTTATTATTTATATAATATTTATACAGATATATAAATATGCATATATGTAAATGGTGATCTATAGGCTGATGATTAGCAGCCAAGTGATGGGCACCTGGCAGGCATCACCGTTGACTTTTCACAATGATACCGTTGTTGTTGTTCAGGCACTAAGTCATGTCCACCACAGTGATACTAAGTATTGGGTATTGTTATCACCATACTGAGGGGCTTCCCAGGTGGCTCAGTGGGTAAAGAATCTTCCTGCAATGCAGGAGATGCAGGCAGATGAGAGTTTGATCCCCAGGTTGGGAAGATCCCCTGGAGGAGGGCATGGCAACCCACTGCAGTATTCTTGCCTGGAAAATCCCATGGACAGAGGAGACTGGTGGGCTACAGTCCAGAGGGTCACAAAGAATCAGACACGACTGAAGCGGCTGAGCACACATTCTAAATGGGGGAAACTGAGAACTTGTGCTGTTACATAATCTGGCCAAGTTCTTACTGCCAGTAGGTGGAAGTATTGAGCCATATATACATACACCTCAATCCTATACTTACGTATGTCACATACTCAAAACATACACACACAAACATGTACATCTCTCCATCTATCTGTGTCTAATGATCTATCGATCTATCTCTCCAGTCTTTTCCTAGAAATCCTAAGGAAAGAATTTTGGTATGTCAATGTCTTTTAAAACACTTTTTACTTAATTAAATTTTAGTTTAGTTATCCAATCTTGATAAACACATAGATGAAATTAACTTTACTTTAGAACTGTCTGCTGCACATTTCCATGTAGCTGTGATAGGGAAACAATCTTCAAAATAAAGAGAGGACCTAAAAATCTAGGAATATGCACAGAAATGGTTTAGATGGTAACTGATATAAAAAAATTATGCAACTGAAACCTCTGTCTCACTGAATGTCATGTCTAAATATTGTTTCCACTAGCTCCTTTATTTTGTGGAGTGGCTGACTACTTTAAGAACTCAGCCTGGCTTTATTTATGTTTCTCAGATTCTGATCACCTTTAATATATACGTGTTTGATTACTCATCATCATTATGTGAAGTTCTACTTTTGTTCAGTCACTAAGTTGTGTCCAACTCTTTGCAACCCCATGGACTTCAGCAAGCCTGGCTCCTCTGTCTTCCACCATCTCCAGGAATTTGCTCAAATTCATGTCCATTGAGTCAGTGATGCTATCTAACCATCTCCCGCTGTTGTCCCCTTCTCCTCTTGCCCTCAATCTTTCCCAGCATCAGGGTCTTTTCCAATGAGTCGACTCTTTGCATCAGGTGGCCAAAGTATTGGAGCTTCAGCCTCAGCATCAGTCTTTCCAATGAATATTCAGAGTTGATTTCCTTAGAGTTGAGTGGTTTGATCTCCCTGCATCCAACGGACTCTCAAGAGTCTTCTCCAGCATCACAATTCCAAAGCATCAGTTCTTCAGGAGGTCTACTAAATACAAATTATTCAAAAGGAAAGCAAAAGGAAATCATGAAATAAAAATAATAACCTTCATTTATTCAGAGGGTATTTTGTATCAGCCTTTTTATTCCCCAGGCTGAATAGTTGTTCAGGATGAAGGAACATTCTGGATGTCAGTGGTTCAGCCCAGGGTTTTAAGCCTGCTAGACATTTGCTAGTCTGCCTTTCCCTTTGATTGCAAAAATGTAAAAACTTTGATAGATTTTGATTCTCGTAAGATTTTTGTAGAGTTGGAAAATCAGAATTCCTTCCTGTCTTTAATGTCCATTCTCATTGGTTTAGACAAATATCTTTATATCAATAGCCTCTCAGTGTCCGTTCAGACATTAGATTGGACCGCTGAACCTGGCGCCCTCCAGACGGGTGCAGTAGGCCGTGGAACCGAGAGAAGACGTAGTGGAAGGATCCATCTGGCTGTTTCGAGTTGGGTTGTACATAGAAACCCCTCAAAAATGCTGATGCTTTTGCCCTTCGTACAACTTGTTTACTTATGGGTCCCTACTCAGTGTTCCCATCTTCATGGCCACTATTATGTCAGTAAATGTGCAAAATAAAAGTGCTTATGTCATGAAACATAATTCCTTTTATAACATATTTTGTAGAATACTCTGTAATCTGTTACTCAATATGTTTTACAAACAGGAGGAAAGAAACCAGCTTCTCCATGCTTATATTTGATAATAAGCTGACAAATACTTGTGTCTGTTTTTATTCTGAATTAGCAAAACTTCTCTTCATTTGTAGCTTGATAATGATGACGAATAAAAGACCTCTCTTTCATGCACCCACGTTCACTGTAGACAGGAAGGCCACTGACTGATTTCTGACTTGTTCAGTTCACTCAGGAGTGACAGATATTAGCTTGTGGTGAATCACATTTTAACAAGAGACAGGACTTAAATAATGGAAGGGAAACAATGCATTTTATTATCCCGTCAGGTGAGATTCAAGCATTGCCTCCCTCCAGATTTCTATCTATAAAGGCAGGAGCTCCTTGGCTTCCTATTTAACGCTATCACTGCTTTTCCACTATCTTTGACAAAGGAACAGGGTGCTGGCAGAGTTTTAAAAGGCTCTGGAACTTCCTGATATGACAATAGGTCACCCATCGGAACCCATCATCCCCCTGAAGGACCACTGTGAGGCTGCAGGATGTATTTCCAACCGCAGCTTAGCTCCTTGACTAAAATATCTGTAAGATGTGGTGGGTTAGAGAAACACACGTATGACGTTGTTGACTTTGTCATTCTGCTAAGTCATGTCTGACTCTCTGCGGCCCCACAGACTGTAGCCCACCAGACTCCTCTGTCCTCCACTATCTCCCCAAGTTTGCTCAAATTCATGTCCAATACTGCCTTCCAGGCACAAATTCTTCCCTTGTTTTTGCAGTAGGAAAGAAATCTATTTGCACATTTCTATCTAAAAATCTCTATGTCACCCTATCATAAAATGGGTTAGAGTGGTGTGGAGAGATATTGGAGGTTCTCCAGGGAAAGAGGAACCTGTGGGCGAATCTGCTAGGCGTGACTCAGTACTCCTCCTTTATGAGAAATCTGGGTGAGATTGTTCAGTGGGGTGGATGATGAACACGGATAGAGGCTCTCGCGGTCCCTGGTGGATGCGCCTGTGCCCTGGTGGCCGCCACTGGAAGCATCTTCTCTAGAATTGGGGCAAACGCTTCCCACATTAGTCTTGTTGAATGAGCCCGGGACTGTTGACTCCTTCCTCCCACTCTTCTTTCTGTGGCATCCTTGATGTCTCTGATAGCTGCAGAGTAAAGATTTATCTGAGCATCCCTCTTCCCCTCTGGTCTGTTCTCAGACCCTCCTCATATTGGTCCTGAGTGAAACCCAGCCACCCCTGTGGTTTCTGAAACGTTGCCTGGAATTCCCAGGCCTGTTCTTCAGTGTTGTTGCAGTAACGGATGGTTCTCTCGCAGCCCGTTCTTTTTCAGTGTGATGTAATGGTCCATGTACGGGCTTTGTGGTCAGACCATCTAGACGCAGGACGTAGCCCCCACCTGGATGCTGGTTGTGTGAACTTGGTCGGGGTCCTCTAGGCTCTAGTGTCTTCATTATGAAACTGGAGGAGTAACACAAGCATCTCCTTCTATGATTCTGTGAGTTTCCTGAGCTTATGAAAGAGAAGCACCTAGCCCAGAGCCTTACACAAGAGTTTAGCACTCAAAAGAGATTTTAGAGTTTTTAATCTCAATAGAGATTGGACTTCCCTGGTGGCTCAGCTGGTAAAGAATCCTCCTTCAATGCAGCAGGCCTGGGTTGGGAAGATCCCCTGGAGAAGGGAAAGGCTACTCACTCCAGTATTCTGGCCTGGAGAATTCCACGGACTGTATAGTCCATGAGGTCGCAGAGTCAGACACGACTGAGTGACTTTCACTTCACTTCAGAGATTTTTAAATTACAGACTAACCTTGAGCTGGAAGACACCAGGGCAAATCTTTTTTATGTTTTCAGCTCCTTGATTTCCTGCTCAAGGCTTCTTGGATGCTACAGATATTTCCTTTGTGGTTTTCATGCTGTGTGTCCCGAGTTACCGGCAGAAGTAGGTAGTCGTGAGGGTGCTTGATAAAGCTTGTGGACTCTGTCTCACCCCTCATCCACCCGTGCTGGGAGCTATAGCTAGACACACCTACATCTTTCTTCCATTTCTTCATTTTCCATAAGGTCTGTTGGCGATGACGGTGGTTTTTTGTTTGTCTCCATTTCACTGAGCAAACTGCAGTCTGGTTATCTGAGCCTGGGTGCAGAACCTGCTCTGCAGAGGTTTAACCTTCTCTTCAGAATGAGGCATACAGGTGAATATTAGCTTTAGAAACTCAACAGAGTCTTATAATTGTTTCATATATTTGCTTTTGGGGGTCTGCTTCAGTGAGTAATTCTCTCTGGGAGACACACAGTGAACACGGATTCAAAACTCCCCCACTATTATGCTTTTCTTTTCAAAAACACAGGTCAGAGGTGCCTCCCTGCCTGTTTCTGTGGGCATCTTTCCAGGGTATTAAAGCAGACTGTACAGTAAATATGTCTGACTTCCATCTCATATATTTTAATGCAAGCCAGGGTGTTTTTTTATATATCTGTTTCGAGTTAAAGCAAATGATCAGACACTGTGTGTAACAGTTGATAAATTAAAGTCAGTTCTTATTGAAAGCTCTATTATTAATGCTTAGTGCACGTAAAACTGCTTAAGAACAGCATCATGAGTTAAGAGAGAAGCACATGACATACTCAGCGTACAGTAGAGCGTTTTACACTTTCAGAGTGTGAGAAAGTGAAAGTGTTAGTCGCCTAGCTGTTTCCGACTCTGTGACCCATGGACTGTAGCCCAACAGGCTCTTCTGTCTGTGGAATTCTCCAGGCCAGAATACTGGAGTGGGTTGCCAGTCCTTTATCTAGGGGAACTTCCCAACCCAGGTATCCAACCCCGGTCTCCTGCATTGCAAGGTCGATTCTTTACCATCTGAGCCACCAGGGAAGCTGTGAAGTTGAATGAATTTGAAACATGTGGTGATGACATCAGCTAGTGGTTGAAATTCAGTTGAATTTGATTGAAAGCTGGCAGCAGCCTTTCAGGACAGAATAGTACTCAGCGCCTCTTCAGGTCGGTCTCAGAATCAGTGTCTGCATTTCAGATCTCAGTTCAATTCAGGTCAGTCGCTCAGTCGTGTCCGACTCTCCGCGACCCCATGAATCACAGCATGAACTCCCGGAGTTCACTCAAACTCATGTCCACAGAGTCCATGATGCCATCCAGCCATCTCACTCTCTGTCTTCCCCGTCTCCTCCTGCCCTCAATCCCTCCCAGCGTCAGAGTCTTTTCCAGTGAGTCAACTCGTCGCATGAGGTGGCCAAAGTATTGGGAGTTTCAGCTTTAGCATTAGTCCTTCCAATGAACACCCAGGACTGATCTCCTTTAGGATGGACTGGTTGGATCTCCTTGCAGTCCAAGGGACTCTCAAGAGTCTTCTGCAACACCGCAGTTCAAAAGCATCAATTCTTCGTGAGCCCAAAACAGGCCCAATGCTTAACATTAATGGATCATCTTGAAGCCAAACCTATTTTTAGTTGTCCTGCTGATAACATGTCTGTTGGTACAACATGATTGGATCTGACAAAGTACAAGGCCAATTGAATTGTCTCCAAAGCCAATTGTCCCTGAAATATGTCCTGTGGATACAGTTGTGTGTATTTTTCCATTAATTTTGAAGGATACTTTCCTATTATCTTAATTGCACCATAAATTAAGACACTTGCTGATTGAGTATAAAACTCTCAGCAATAGAGAAAAGCATAAGAATCAAACCTGGTTATTACAGTTTTTAAAGATAAGTGTTAGGGCACACCTGTGTCTGACAGGGGCCTCCCAGGTAGTGCTAGTGGTAAAGAACCTGCCTGCCAATGCAGGAGACTTCAGAGATGTTGGTTCGATCCCTGGGTTGGGAAGATCCCCTGCAAAAGAAAATGGCAACCTGCTCCAGTATTCTAGCCTGGGAAATCCTTGGACAGAGGAGCCTGGCGTGCTACAGTCCATGGGGTCACACAGAGTTGGACACAACTGAGGTAACTTTGCACGGCATGGCACGGTGTCTGAAAGGGTGTCATCTTTATTATCAATAGACTCAAACAGCAAGTTATGAAGATAACACTTTCAGTGCTGTGTACGAAGTTCTGTTGACAATCTATAATAAATTCCTAAATGCCTAATAAGTGTGGTGATTAAGTAAAGGTCTGCCTTAATTTGTCGTTTCTAAGTCCATAATTTTGATCTAATCTTGAGCTCAGAAAGGCAATGACTCCATCTCAATACCCATGCCTCCTCTAAACGAATTCCCCAGAAATGAAGAAATAAGAAGGTGGGAGGGGGGTTCGGGAGAGGGAACTCATGTACACCCGGGGTGGATTCATGTCAATGTATGGCAAAACCAACCAATATAATATTGTAAAATAATTAGCCTCCAATAAAAATTGAAAAAAATTTAAAAAAAAGAAAGAATTGATTTTCACATTTCGTGGTCACCATAGTCACAGGAATGGCTAGAGCTGAGTCAGGACACTAACCTTATAGTTTCAATTTTCACAAGTGAAAAACATTTTTTAAGTCCTTACTGAAAGCACATAATTTATGCCAAAGTCATACTCTAGGATATAAGTAAAATCAAAGAATTTTGTTGTCTTCTACACAAACAAGCATGATATTAATTCTATACCTCTATATTCTGAGTCACATTTCAGGTTTTTAATATTTTTCTCCCACTTTTTTTCCAAATTCATATAGCTTTTATTATGGTATATTATAGTAATTGTTCTATTTTATTATTATTGCTAAGAATCTCTGTGTCTAATTTTTTTCTTTCTTTTTGATTTTTTTATCCTTTACTTTTTTATAGTAGGTCCTTGCAGGCCATCTGTTTTAAATATAGCATCGTGTACATGTCAGTCCCAAACTCCCAATCAATCCCTCCCCTAACCCTTCCCTTCCGGTAACCATAAGTTCATTCTCTAAGTCTGTGAGTCTGTTTCTGTTCTGTAAATAAGTTCATCTCCCACTGTTTCTGAAGGTTATTAAGAATATACAAATAAAGTCCTCTGTCCCTGGGTTTTCCCAGGTAAGAACACTGGAGTGGGTTGCCATTTCCTACTCTGGAAGATCTTCTCAACCTAGGGATCAAACCTGGGTTTCCTACATTGCAGGCTGATTCTTCTGAGCAATCAGAGAAGCCTCGTTATGTACCTAAGTGCTATATTAACTCGGGATGCTTATGTGTGGAATCACACTGGCTATTTCCTGTCACTTAGAACTCATGTGGGCTTCCATGGTGGCTCAGACAGTAAAGAATCCACCTGCCAATGTAGGAGACTTGAGTTTGACCCCTGGGCTGGGAAGATCCCCTGAAGAAGGAAATGGCAACCCACTCCAGTATGCTTGCCTGGAACGTCCCATGGACTGAGAAGCCTGGTGGGCTACGGACTGTGGGGTCGCAAAGAGTCGGACACGACTGAGCAGCCAAACAACAGAACTTGTGCACCAGCTCCAGTGGTGTAGATCATTAGGGTGCCCTTAGGGCCTCATGTTCCTTCTATAAGAACACAGTGTTATCCACACAAAACCAAGTCTCCCTGGAATAAATACCGAGCAGGCAAGACGCAAAGGAGTAGCTTATGGATGTTTAGGCTTTTCTTCTCTCTTGCTTTTTTTTTAATCAACTTTTTATTTTACATTGGAGCATAGTTTTGGGGATTCCCTCGTGGCTCAGCAGGTAAAAAAAAATCTACCTGCATTAGACCGCCTGCAATGCAGGGGACTCAGATTCAATCCCTGGGTCCAGGGGATCCACTCGAGAAGTATGTGGCAACCCACTCCAGTATTCTTATCTGGGAAATCCCTTGGACAGAAGAGCTTGGTGGGCGATGGTTCATGGGGGTCACAAAGAGTCGGACACGACTGAGCAACCAAACCAGCACCACTGTAGTTGATTTACAATATTGTGTTAGTTTCAGGCATACAGCAGAGTGATTCAGTGATACACGCGTCTCTTTCTCTTTCACATTTTTCCCCCGGTTAGGTTGTCACATAATATTGAGCAGAGTTTGCTGTGCTGTCCAGTAGGCTGAGCCCTTTCTTCTTTCCTATTATTTCTAGAACCAAACTTCGTGTCCTCTTACGACATCGGAAATTTCACCTACTTCTTCTTCCGAGAAAATGCCGTGGAGCATGACTGTGGGAAGACCGTATTCTCCAGAGCTGCCCGCGTGTGTAAGAACGACATCGGGGGCCGCTTCCTGCTGGAGGACACGTGGACCACGTTCATGAAGGCCCGCCTCAACTGCTCCCGCCCGGGTGAGGTGCCTTTCTACTACCATGAACTCCAGGGCACCTTCTTCCTGCCCGAGCTGGATCTGATCTACGGCATCTTCACCACCAATGTGTACGTAACTGCAAATCGTTCTTGTCCTGCTCTTCTGCTCCTTGTGAATGACTCTACAGTTCTCTGCCCTTTGAGCTTTACAAGTTGTTTTAATAGAAATGTTTCTTCTTTTCCTGGGCTAACAGCCAAGAAAAAATTTGAGTGTAAATTCAGTGCTACAGAAAGGGATGTGATTTCTGAGACGGGTGTTAGGAAGATAAAGCTGCTCAGAAAGTTTTGATCTAGCCTTCTGTCATGGTAGCCTCAAATTATTCTCTGTAAATTTTTCCTTCTGATTTACTAATGTGTTCTGGGCATGTTCTGAAATGCTAGAACATATTAAATGTCTTTTTTTTTTCATTTATTTTTAACTGGTGGTTAATTGCTTTACATTGTGTAGGTTTCTGCTATATATGTATTCCCTCCCTCCCCATCTTACTCTCTAGGTTTTTTTTTAACCCTATACATAAGTCATGCATCTTTGCATAATGAAACCAGTGTTGCCTGGAGTCTGATCTTTGGGATAATGTAACTTCTAACTGAACTGCACATGTAGGAAGAGCACATCAGTAGGCTTACCCTGTTGTATTCCATGACTAACTTAGACATTTCTAAAAGAATGATTCTACTTGTAAAGTATTTTTGGGGAAAAAAAATATAATGTTTTATTTCTTGCAGGGAGATACTGTTCCTTCAGAACTGACCCTATTTGTACTAAGTACAGGAGGTACAGTTTCCTGACTTGCACTCATTCTGGTGGAGTGTGGCAGGGCCCCGCACTTAATCCCTTTCTTAGCTGATGTGCTCAGACTCCATGAGATGAAACCCCCTGCAAGGAATCACAGAGACTCGAGCTCCACTTTCCTCCGCCTTCGTAGTGGGCATGGTGGTTCCACAGGGTGATTTCTGCTTTGCATCACCTTTGAAATCTCTCATCTGGTGACCTAATGGTTTGGACAAAAGCCAGATATCTGTGTCCAGGGTAAAGGATCTGAGTGAGGATGAGTTGCGAATGCCAATCATGGAGGGGCGATGGCCAAGTGTCCGGGTCTGTCCTGGAGAGACCTTCACCATCTCCCGGAGTTTGCGCAAACTCTTGCTTTTAGCACTGAGGCCTGCTGTGTCCTGGGAAACCTCTTGGTCTTGGGCGAAGCGGGACAGTCGGTCACTCTGCAGTGTCTCATTAGCTTCCCGAGCCTTGTTGACTTCTGTTTTCCTGTCCTCTGCATCCAAATGGTGCATGCTCAGTCACTCAGTAGTGTCCGACTTTTGCGACCCCATGGACTGTAGTCATGCATGCAGGCTCCTCTATCCCTGGGATTTTCCAGGCAAGAATATTGCCTTCTTCCTCCAGGGGATTTTCCTGACCCAGGAATCAAACCCAGGTCTCCTGTGTCTCCTGCATTGGCAGTGGGATTCTTTACGACTGAACCACTTGGGAAGGCTGCCCACAAATTGCATTTCTGAAGAATCACTTCATCTGCATCTTACTTCCTTGTTATTCTTCCCTCCCATTTTTCCTACTGCTGAGCTTAAGTGTTAACATTTGCTTTCTAACAAGTTTCTTCCGTGAGGAGTCTTCTTTCTGACGGAAAGTTAGAAAAACAAGACTAAAATGGATGACTCGCTACTCACTCCCACCCCACCAGGACCATCTTTGTTGTAAATCTGGTTTTCAACCCCAGAGGTTATTTTCTCTCCTTGATAAGTTTCTTTGGGGGAAAAAAATCAATGCATAGCTTCTGAAGTTGATTTGCTTTCCAAAACCTTATTTAAGAAATAGTGTAAGCTGCACAAGATGAATGTTCACTCGCTCTGTTGACATCAATTTTACACACAATGGGAGCTTGGCTTACTGAGCTGTTCACTCCCCTGGCTGAGGGCAAAAGTGAACAATTTAAAAAGTTACATGTGTGGGCCATTCCAGAAGGGTGAGTGGTCTGTTTCGATACTTGCAAAGATAAGTTTCAGACTATTCCAGAATATTTGCTTAGTGTTGAAGGTGCTCATCGTGTTGGAGACCTTATACCAACAGGAAGAGAATCACTGGACCTTCCTCGCGTGTCTCCAGTACCGATTCTCAGTGGGTCTTTGGAACTGCTTTCTGATCTCCCCGTTGCAAATCCCGGCATATGTCTCACCTCCGTTCCCTCTCCTGTCTCAGCCTGGCTCTTACTCTCTCAGGAAACGACTGCGTTCTTGGCAAGACATGCTCGAAATGGAGAGAAGATGACAGTTTGAGGTACTAGTTGTGTCCTGTCTCTGAACTGATGGCTGAAACTGCCCTAACTGAGCTTTCCAGTGCTTAGGCTCATAGGTTTAGTTGGTCTCCAGCACTGGGGAACAGGGATAAAGTTCAGTGTTCCAGCTCATTCTGTCCCAAGTTGTTCAGTTGCTAAATCATGTCCGACTCTCTGCGACCCCACAGACTGCAGCACGCCAGGCTTCCCTGTCCTTCACCATCTCCCGGAGTTTGCGCAAACTCATGTCCGTTGAGTTGGCGATGTCATCCAACCATCCCACCCTCTGTCACCCTCTTCTCATTCCGCTCTTACTCTTTCCCAGCATCAGGGTCTTTTTTAATGAGTCAACTCTTTGCATCAAATTGCCAAAGTATTGGAGCTTCAGCACCAGTCCTTCCAATGAATATTCAGGGTTGATTTCCTATAGGATGGACTGGTTGGATCTCCTTGCTGTCCAAGGAGCTCTCAAGAGTCTTCTCCAGCTAGAACTCAGTGGTTTTCTCAATCCTAGGGCATGGATTGGGCTGGAGGAAATAGTACATTCCTGCAATAGAGTCTCTGAAGGATTTGCCTGTTTGTTTGTTTGTTTTCTTACCCTGGAATCTAAAAGTGCTGGCTTTTTGATAATATAGTTGTGGGAGTAGGGAAGGGTTAAGGTTTTTATTTTTTTTTCCTTTGTTAAGAAACAAGGAGTTAAGAGAAACTTCTCTACTTTTCTACCAGTGGCTTCCAGCACATTCTAAGTTCCCATATTGTTGGACTCACCTAGCAGGGGGCAGGGGGTACCTCTACTGTTACATGCCTAGGCTCTGAACAGGGAGAGAAATAAAACAGAACATTAGATAAAGCAGTATTGTCCCCATGATAGAGGCCAGCTTGCAACACGTGGATGAAGGTCTGTTAGCCAAATGGATTTATCAGTACAGACCCAGCTTTCAGCAGACTTGTCCACAAGGTCATGGCAGACCAGACCTGGGCTGACCACCGCTGCCCACAGGGACCAACAGGGGAAGGTGAATGTGCACTTCTGGCTGGCAGGCCCATCCCAGGAAGAGGGGTGAAGAGCTGCTGGGGGAGGTCAGTCGCGTGCTTCCTCCTTACCCCTCTCAGTTTGCAGCAAGATGAAGGGTAGAGGAACGGCAGGAGAGTGTGTGTGTGTGTGTTGTGTGCACAGAACTCATAACCTGTACCATTGGGGCTCTGCTCTCCAGGAGGTGGGAAGAAGTGTCTACCAACACGTGTCAGGGATGCTCAGAATGACAGCCCCTGGGTCATCCAGGTTGACATCAGAGACCCTACCCAGTGCCCTTCAGAGTGAGTGAGTGCAGTTAACTGGGAAACAGATGCAGGCAGCGGGGGGATAAGTGTCTTCCCTTCCAGAGAAAGAGCAATAGCAATGGGGTCACAGGCAGAAACACCAGGGCCCCCTGCAAAGCAGGTGTAAATCCTGCTTTCTTTCCCCTCAGCCTGTGACATGGACTCAAGAACCTCCCTGCACCTTGGTCTGAACGTCTGTGAAGTCAGGCTGGCCTCAGGAGCTGGAGTTTCCCTGTGGTCCACAGTGAGGTCCCTGTCAGGCACTTAGCAGAGGGCTTGAAGAGGTGAACCCCTCACTGTCGCTGTGCCGGGACTGAGGCCTGGTCACCTGGTCCCCGGGTGGCATCCCTCCTGGGGGTCTAGCTGGCCGTCCTTGTTCTAACAGACTTGCCTTCTGGTTCTTGCTGAAGTCAGGTCACACGTCCAAAGGCTAATTCTACCTTAGACATTTCTGACGTATCTTCTTGTTTTCTGAGGGTAATGTGCAAAGAGTAAAATTAGCAATGAGTTCACGTTTATCATTTATCATTTTATCCGCCAGCAGTGGGGGTGAGTCTTCCCCCCAGACTCTCCTCTGTGGGGCTTCCAGAGGGAACAGGTGTACCTGCTCTCAAGGCTCCACCTTCCACGGGCTGTCTTTCGTTGCTGTCCACACAGAGCTGGGGTTCAGCCCAACTCCCCCATTTAGTGGCTGGGTGATTTGGGGCAACTGTCTCAGCCTCATCTTGTCAGTGAATGTCCCCTCCCCTATGGCATTGAAACATGTGTGTTGTCATGTGTAAAACGAATCACCAGTTCAGGGTCGATGCATGTTACAGGATGCTCGGGGCTGGTGTGCGGGGATGACCCAGAGGGAGGATAAAGGGAGGAGGGAGGTGGGAGGGAGGTTCAGGAGGGGGAACTCCTGAACCATACATGATTCTTGACTCCATACATGTCAATGTATGGCAAAACCAACCAATATAATATTGTAAAATAATTAGCCTCCAATAAAAAAAAAAAAAAGAAGCTTAGATGAATTGGAATTTCTAGATATCTACCACCTATTTGTGTTTTTCAGATGAACCAAGGATAAGGTAGACATTCACATTTTAGAGTTTCTTGTTTTTTCTTTGCCTTGGGAAATACAGTTGATAAGTAGACATACTATTGGCTAATAGCATAAATGTGAAATTTTAAAACCATAGCTGAACTCACAATGCAGATTTACTTAACCAAAAAAAAATATTGCAGCTTCCACTTAGTAAAAGGGCCCTGGACTCTAAGAGCCTCACATTGATAGCCTTCGGTCCTGCAAAGATTGAATTCTGAATTAAGGCTTCAAGAGGTCCTCTGTCAATGCTCTGTCAAATATTTGTCTTTGACCCTTTGAATTTAAAATACTTTTCACATATACATGTACATATACGTGAAGGATCTCTGACAGGCACTTGTTGCAGAATGCTTTCAGTTGCTTATTTTTTAAAGATAACAAATTTGGGGCTTTTACAGACAGAAGCAGCGGCAGCTCACCCGACTGCCAGCTAAAGTGCCCAGATTAGAGTGTGGGGAGAGAACCTTGCCAGGCTGATGGGAGGCCCATGCCCTGGAGGAGAAACTCTATTTCCTCCAGGAATTTTAAAGGCATAACATACAGCTCTTCAAAAGGTTCTATCACTCACTCCCGCCCCACCTGGGTGAATCCATCCTGTCCGTGGGATTACAAGCATCATAACTGCTAAATACTGTTGTTTCTAGACTGAAATGTTGGAGGAACAAAAACCCCAGAGGAACACCATTCACTGCTTCAGCCTCATCCGTGGGGTGTTTATTCCTGCTGATCTTGAGTGTTCCCCTTGAAAGTGCTTTCTGGGCACCCAGAATCTGTCGTGGGGAGCAGAGCTCACCTCCGGGGGTGCTCTCTGACCCGCCTTCTCCTTTTTCTTCCTCACCTCCCCAGGAATAGCATCGCCGCCTCGGCCGTGTGCGTCTTCAACCTCAGCGCCATCTCGCAGGCCTTTAACGGGCCCTTCAAGTACCAGGAGAACTCTCGGTCCGCCTGGCTGCCGTATCCTAACCCCAACCCCAACTTCCAGGTAATTCTGGGGACAAAGGGCCACTCCTTCGGTCATTCCCACCCCACCCCCACCCCACCCCCGCCACGGATGGCAGGCAGAAACCTTGTGCAGACAGACAGGCTGGGAACACTGAAACCCTGGTACTCGCCCAGTGCAGCTGTGAGCTGCCCCACCCCCGCCCCTTGTGGGACAGTCCCCCACTCAGCTTGTCTCGTGTAAATAGACCACAGCCTTTTGTGTCCTGAGGCGCCCGGCCTTCAAAGGGTCTTTTGTCAGCTGGGACGCCTGAGCTTGGACTGCAAAAGGCCAGCACAATGCAGCAGGTTGGGAATCCAGCTTCAATTAGTACTAATGATGGTGGGCTCTGTGCCCCCAGGAGCTCTGACTCCTAATGAATGACGCTGTAATGAACGTGGTCCAGGACACAGAGCAGTGGGGATGCACAAACAGAATTGAGCTCTAATTGGGTACGCGGTGAGATTTCCTGTTGGGATGAATGGATGTGATGAGGCAGCTGTGGAGAAAACAGGAGCAGATGGAGGCCATTCGTGTATAAGGCACCAAATGCCGCGTGTGCAAGCCGCGGGGCTCTGACATCATCTGCTCTCATCTACCCGTGTTCAGAGCAGCTGAAACCAAAAGAGATGAAGCCTTCTACTGTTTGGTCGGCCAGAAGGTGTATTAGTCAGCTCCGGCTGCTGTAACAAAATATCACAGACTGGAAATTTCTTTCCTCACAATTCTGGAGGCTGGAAGTCCATGATCAAGGTTCTGGCCCTTTCAGTTTCTGGAGAGAGCTCCCTTCCCAGTTTGTAGATGGCTAGCTTCTCACTGCGTCCTCATGTGGCTCTTCCTAGGTGAGCATGAAGTGACACTAACCCTGTGAGATCAGGGCCCCACTCATGACCTCACTTAACCTCAGTCACTTCCTTAGAGGCTCCAGCTCCCAATGCAGCCACTTTGAGGGTTAGGATTTCAACATATGAATTTTAGGGAGACTCAGACATTCATACATACCTGCAGACTTCCCTGGAGTGCCTTTCTTCTGAGAACTGTCTTAGGATCTTCACCATCATCATCGTGGGTGTAATTTTTAGAAATGCCAAGTTCCAGACGCTGGGATCAATGTTTCTATGTATCTTGCCACCTTCTGGCAACTGTGGTATGATTGGTAACAGCTCCCGCTGACAGAGAAGGGTGTTGAACCTCAGAGCACATCATCAGGACAAGGATACAGGCTCCTTAGTGGCTGAGCTGGGCTCTCAGGCACAGTCCTCAGATTCAGAGCTTCAACCTCTTCTAACCAGGGGAACCTTAGTCTTCATAACTAGTCAGTGTTAGACCCGAGTCATGTATTCAGGCCTCCAAATTCTGGTTGGTTTGTCAACCCAACACATAAAACCTCTGACTTTTGAGAAAACTGGGAATATAGAAAAGTACAATTATTTTACATTTTACTTGTACTTTGACAGGAATCATTCAATTCTAATTGTTTCAAATTTTTTTTATAAAGATCATGATGCTGAGAATAGAGATGGGCTTACATGTCCACTTTACCATTCACTGCTTTACTTGGGAAAATGATTTAGCATCCCATTATAACAAGGGGGACTATTTAAGGGTTATTTGTTTGTAGTGACTTTGTCATATTTTCTCATCTCAGCAGCTCTATAAAGTGAGTGTCATTAGCCCCACTTGTAAGTCAGGAAACTGAGTGATCAAGTTTATAGTTGTTATTCAAGTCTCCCTACTAAGAAAGTTTAGTACTAGACAAAGAAATCCAGGCAAGCAAACAGTTTAGTGGGAACCAGACATGAAGTCGTCACTTTTCCTGATGACCTACATGGTTTATGTAATTAGTAACCGAACACGGACTCTCTGTGCCCCATTGCTGAGTCTCTGCATTTAAATCCCACCCATATCCCTGGATCCTGGGGTGATATAGCTGTTTAAGAAGGCCCTCTGGAAAACCATGAAGGCGAAATATTTCATTTCCTTTCAGAAAGTCCATGGTAAAATCCTGAAGTTTAAAAAAAAAAAAATTATCAAAGATGCTCACTATATTTTAGGGTTCTTTTAATGTCTTGCTGTTTCAATTGCAAATGTCTTCACAGGGAACAGTGACTTAATAAACTCTGTGATGCCTTACCACCACTGGGCAGTGGATAACTTTTAGCCCCTTTGTCTGAATACATTTGTAGCACAAAGCAAATCCCCTCATTTCCTGAGGCCACAGGCATCTGGTTTTATAATGCCAGTGTCACGCTGAAGGGCTTACTCACGTTTATGAGATGGAAGTTGGGCCATGCGGTGTAATGAATAAGCATGCAGTATGTGGCATGCGTTTCAGGCAGGGAGCCTGCTCCGCTGAGCTTGTCTTCTTTGGGTAGTATTTAAGATTTGCATAGAACTAAGACAGAGAATGAGATGTCTGGATGGCATCACTGACTCGATGGACATGAGTTTGAGTGAACTCCGGGAGTTGGTGATGGACAGGGAGGCCTGGCGTGCTGTGATTCATGGGGTCGCGGAGAGTCAGACACGACTGAGCGACTGAACTGAACTGAAAGTTTAGATTATGGTGATTCTTTGAGTAAATCCTGATATACGTGAATATCGAATATTTTCTTTTGGTTTACCATCCTTGATAACCATGCTAACTTAAGGCAACCTGACTGACTTTTATGGAACCACACACACTGGCATGGGAGGTGGGATATGTTGTAAATTAAGGGTCCATCCACTAACTGTGTATAAAGGGCCTTATGTTTGCCAAAACCAATAGTTAGATGTAGTTAGATTTTTTAAGTTATTGTTTGCCTACTGAGTTTTGGAATTTTATGCAGTGCTTATGTACTAGAAGGCTTCCTTGGTAGCTCAGACAGTAAAGAAGCCACCTGCATTGCAGGAGGCTGGGGTTTGATCCCTGGGTTAGGAAGATCCCCTGGAGAAGGGAAAAGCTACCCACTCCAGTATTATTGTCTGGAGAACCCCATGGACAGAGAAGCCGGACCGGCTTCAGTCCATGGGGTCGCAGAGAGTCAGACACCACTGAGCAACTAAGTATGTATGTACTAGAAATAGCTAATTAATTAGAAGGTCAGATACGTGACTCAGATTCAGGAGGAGGAATGGGTTAGGCTGAACAGTGCATAATTTTGCAAGATTCGATACAAAATTCTCTATTGCAAATAATAAGAAAATACAACACTATTTTTTATCAGTTGCAATCTAGAAACCACCACAGGTGGTGCTGTGAAAGTTGTCCCTGTTAGAGCTGCAGTCTCCAAAACCATGTAGACTCTGGGCCTCACTAAGAAAAGCTTCAGTCACTTACAGAAAACATTATCCATACCAAGCGGTACATCTGCACTGGGACAGACTCTAGAAATTTCTGTGCAGTTTTGATTTCCAGCAACCAAATTGATGGAGCTGAAATGGAAGACAGACCCTCAAAAGTGGTCCAGCAGGTGAGCAGGCCATTGCTGGAGGACCAGACGACGGGACCTGGCCAAGTCATCAGCATCCTTCAGCACACTATAGGCATTTGCAGCAAAACAAGAGGAAGGGTACCATCGAAGTCAAGCACTCTCCGCGTGACCCTCAGTGATCATGGACGTACCCACCAAGGGCTGGCAGGCTAGGGCGAGGATGGATCTGTCATCCTTGGAAAAAATAAACAAGAATGCAAATATTATTGTTATAAGAATTAGTAGAAGTATTGATCTGTTACTCTCAGAGGTGTTAGCAAGACAACAATTATGGATTGTAAGCCACAGGAGGACGATGGCTGTGTTTTTACCATTTTTAATGTTTTCCTCTTGCTCAGAGTCCCTGGGGTGTCACGCCGACACTGCGGAAGCCCCGTGTGTAAGGCATGGTGAGAGAATTTGCAGCCCATTAGAGAGCTAGGTGGATTACTTATGATCCAATAAATATATGGTATAAATTTAAATAGCATTCAAAATATTTGAAAAAGAATCCTTGGGTGAGATATTCATTATAAGTTGACTGAAAAACCAAGACACTGTATAGTTTCAACCGGTTCTTTGCTAATGATACTGTTGATCGATTCCAACCTCTGTCTTTTTTTTCCCCCCACACCACAAAGCAGCTTTTTTTCCTCCAACACCAAGCCAGATAACAACTCAATTCTGACACCGTTTACCCAGAGATAGCATCAGATCTCATGGTTGATAGACTCAGTCCTGCAAGGCTCTCCCCTTAACCCTCACTTCCAACGCCAGTCTCCAGTCCAGGTTGTCACCCATGCTTCTGACTTGTGGGCTATAGGTGGACCCCCACCTTAGGTTTGTTAATCAGCTAGAGGCTCACAGAACTCAAACATTTTACTTATGAGATTATCATTGGTGTTGTTCAGTCACGAAGTCATGTCCAACTCTGTGACCCCATGGACTGCAGCACACCAGGCTCACCCGTCCTTCTCCATCTCCTGGAGTTTGCTCAAATTCATGTCCATTGAGCCAGTGATGCCATCAAGCCATCTCATCCTCTCCCGCCCCCTTCTCCTCCTGCCTTCAGTCTTTCCCAGCATCAGGGTCTTTTCCAGTGAGTCGGCTCTTCCCATCAGATGGTCAAAACACTGGAGCTTCAGCATCAGTCCTTCCAATGAATATCCAGGACTGATCTCCTTTAGGATCAACTAGTTTGATCTCTTTGCAGTCCAAAGGACTCTCAAGAGTCTTCTCTAACACCACAGTTTGAAAGCATCAATGCATCAGCACTCAGCCTTCTTTATGGTCCAACTCTCACATCTATACATGACTGCTGGAAAAACCATAGCTTTGATTATATGGACCTTTATCTGCAAGTGATATCTCTGCTTGTTAATACACTGTCTAGATTTGTCATAGCTTTCCCTCCAAGAAGCAGGCATATTTTGATTTCACACCTTTTGATTTCAGCCAATCACTGTCTGCAGTGACTTGGGAGTCCAAGAAAATAAGCTTTGTTGTAAAGGACATAGCTCAGGAACAGTCAGATGGAAGAGGTACACAGGGAGAGTCGGGAAAGGTTTGGGTAAAGAGCATGGAGCTCTTTCTGAGCTGAGCATGCTCCCTGAATCTCCACGTGGTCATTAACCAGGAAGGTCTGAATGCTCCATCCTTTGGAGCTTTATGGGTGTTTTTCACTTAAGCAGGTTGATTAAATCATCTGGCCATTGGTGATGGAGTCAACATCCACTCCTTTCTCCTTCCTGAAGGTCAGCGCAGTAGGACCAAAAGTTCCAACCCTCTGACCACAGTGATGGCAGCTCTGGCAATCAGCATTCCCATCCTTAAGTGAGGTCCAGAGGTCACCTCAGTAACTTAACCAAAGACGCCTTTATTGCTGTCTTCACTTAGGAAGTGTCAGGGGTTTTAGGAGCTCTGTGACAAAACAGGAATGAAAACTAACTATATATTTCTTATTACAAATCGCAGTATCACAGTGACAATTCAGGTTGCAGCCTAGGATTAGGTTAGCAGTCATGAAAAAGACAGATGGCAGTTGGGGGTTCCATTCTGCAGCCCCAGCACACCTCCCTACCAGGTCTTGGAGTCTCCCAGGTCCCCAGACTCCTCAAGAGCAGCCAGAGGTCCTCAGTTTCTTATTATGTCTCCCGCATTTTATGATGCCAATTTTAAAAGCACTGTGCAGAGAAAACAAAACCTGAATGGAAAACTCCATCCCCCAGGCAGATTGCTTCTTGCCTCCTGTGACTTAAGAATTGCTGCTGATTTCAGGAAGAGAAAACAGCCAGACATGGCCACTCTCAGAACTAGAACTCACCTGGACAGACTTCAGACCCTTTTGTGACGCTGCTGTTAACGGGCAGTGTCTCTGCCCTCCACGTGTCATTGTTAAATATGGTAATTATGTAAAATCCCCTGGCACCGCCCCCCTGCCCCAGTACAACTGCTATTCACTCATTGACTCCTCCCTTCCTTCACTTATATGTTCCTCCCCTCCAGCCCCTGCAGCTCAATGGACCACAGAACTGCTGCCCTGCTACTAGGCAGACCCACGGGCCATTTATACCATTGTCTGAATGGCTTCTCTGTGCCAGGTGCATGGCCTGGCTCCTTGGCGTTTAAAGTGCTTTCAATTAATTTACAAATGCTCTCCACTGATGTCTCAGTTGGCCTCACAGCAGCCCTCTGAAGGAGCAGAGGAAGTGTTTTTTAGCCACGTTATAGATAAAGAGACAAAAACTAAGAGGCCGGGCCTCTCCTGAGATCGCATGGCTCCTGGGTCACAGAGCTGACCCTTCACCTTCACCCGACCCTTCCGCTACCTGGTACCCAGGGCACCCCTGCAAAGAAGTAGCATTTAAACTAAGCTCTGGACCAGTCTTGGCACCATTTTGCTCCAAGATTCTTTAAATATACCATCGGCCTATCCTTTGGGGGCATGTAGGCTATTTTATCAAGTGCTACAAAAATATCCTCTATTTTTAACAAGCCATTTCCATTGTCTACTTTTGCACCTCTAACCTATTATAAAACCACGTATTAGAAACGACATGTCATAAAGGTCGTTTTTCAGATGGAATGGACAGGGAAATTCATTTCCATCAACCCTGCCTCTATGAAGTTCTGCCGGGGATCAGCGTTTATTGGTACTAGGATTTAAAGTTTATGAAAGAAATGAGAAATCGTGGTGATAATTTTCTGATTCTGTGCGCTGCCCCAGGAAAGCTTGGCTTGCTTCCCCACCCCTCTTTTAACCTCGTCCCTACCCAAAACCATCCTCCATGACTCCTGCCAGCCTTTGCACAGCGCAGCTCTGAATTTAATTCTCAGTGGTTTCCAGGCTTGGTTTTTTTCCCCCGCTTTAGTCCCAGATGGCTCTGCATGGTATTTCTACCTGAAAAGTCCCCTTCTTTCCTTGTTTTCCTTCTGGTTTCTTCCTTTTCTCTCTCTTCATCTCCTTCCTCTCTCACATTCTTTATCTCCTTATGCCCCCCTGTTCTTGAAAATTCTTCATTGTCAGGGAGGAAGAAAGTTTCCTCTGCCCTTCCAGCTTCTTCCAACCAGTCTAAGAATTAAATTGCATGAGACAGGTTCACAGGAGAAAATCCAGCACAAGTTTAATAACACATACACATGAGAGGCACCCAGGAAAACAGTAACTCCTGCTAACGACAGAAAGCCTCACCTTAAATACCATCTTCAGCCAAAGATAAAAGAGCATGCTGCTGGTAGTGGTTTGAGACTTCAAAGGGGAGGAACGCAATTGACCTGCAGATAGAAAAGCAAATGTTTGGTAAGCAAGAGTTTGCTGGGCCTGCAGAGACTGTTGGACTCAGAGTGGGCTCTGGTCTCTGGGCCCTGCTGAGTTTTCCCCGCTACAGTCTGCTCTTGTTCTTTGCAGACATCTCTGGAGATAGCTCTGTTCCAGGAACAGGGTACCTGTCTAAATTTTGTAAGCGTTTAGGGGAAGGTCAAAGTTTCTTCTCAAGTCTTTTGGGCCTTCATTGTTTTCTGCTCTAGAAATCATTCACATGCCAGAGAGACATTTTGGGGTGGCAAGTTTTGCTCCCCTGCACTGTGTTTTTTATTCGATGCTTGACTCTAAACAGAGTTTTTGTTTCTTTTGGCTTGGGTTAGATAATAAGGGCATGATAATGAGGCAAACATAGTGTTTCTTTTGTGGAATTCTCCAGGCAGGAATACCGGAGTGGGTAGCCGTTCCCTCCTCCAGGAGATCTTCCCGACCCAGGGACTGAACCTAGGCCTCCCACATTGCAGACGGATTCTTTACCATCGGAGCCACCAGGGAAGCCCAGATAATAAGGGCGCAATAATAAGGCTAACGCAGTGTTGTGTAGCTTATGTGAAAGTCAGCAGAACAGTATTGCATAGTTTACAGATTAAAACGACCTAAATCTATCTCTGTAGAATCCATGTCTTGCTTATAGACCTGCCATCCCAAAGAAAGCTAGTAAATCTGGGTGATGCATTTGATGGCTGAATTTTCCACCTGGGAATCCGATGTGTCTGGCAGATTGAACAGTGTGCATTTAGCCAGACAGCTCCCTAGGGGACTCTAGAGGTGATAAGGAGATTTTATGCATATGCCATTCAAATTAGCAGTGACTCCTACTTCATGTTTTTTTAAACTTCTGATCATTGATTTTTTTTTTACTTGTTATTTTATACTGGAGTATAGTTGATTTACAGTGTTGTGATAGTTTCAGTTATACAGCAAAGTGATTCAGCTATCATCACAAGGGATTGTGTGTGCATGCTCAGTCATATCCAACTCTTTGTGACCCCATGGGGCTCCTCTGTCCATGGGATTTCCCAGGCCACAGTACTGGAACGGGCTGCCGTTTCCTTCTGTAGGGGATCTTCCTGACTCAGGGATCAAACCCGAGGCAGACCACTGAGATACCAGGGAAGCCTGCTCAGTTATTCTCATACATATATCTATTCTTTTTCAAATTCTTCTCCCATTTAGGTTGTTACGTAATACTGAGCAGATTTCCCTCTGCTCTACAGTAGGTCCTTATTGGTTATCCATTCTAAATATAGCAGTGTGTACATGTCCATTCCAAACTCCCATGCAATCCGCCCCTCCCCGCCTCCCCGCACCCTTCCCCTGGTAACCATAAGTTCCTTCTCTAAACCTGTGGGTCTGTTTCTAGTTTGTCAATGTCACTTCATTTTGCTGTGATCATTTATTTAGGATGAGAGTTGAGAAGACTCCCCAAATACAATGAGCTCAGATCTGAACTGGGAGAGACACCAAGAATGGGGGCTGTGGGGGGACTGGAGAAGGCAGCACATTGGCCCCGACAGGTGTTCAGATTGCCAGTCGCCTCCCAGCCAGGCTGGGTGAGCAGGTGGCCGGGCCCAGTAACAGCCTCTCTCCCCCTGCAGTGTGGCACCGTGGACCAGGGCCTGTACGTGAACCTCACGGAGAGGAACCTGCAGGACGCGCAGAAGTTCATCCTGATGCACGAAGTGGTGCAGCCGGTGAGCCCCGTGCCCGCCTTCATGGAGGACAGCAGCCGCTTCTCCCACGTGGCCGTGGACGTGGTGCAGGCGCGGGACGCCCTCGTCCACCTCATCTACCTGGCCACAGGTAGGCGCCCGCCCCCTCTGCGGAGTGTTCTACTGGCTTCTGGTTTCCTGTGCGACCGCGGGGCCACGCTCTGGGCCTGCCTGCTTTCCTCTGAGCTTCAAAACCGGGAGAGCTTTCTCATCTTCATCACCCTTTCTGAAGTAATTTAATCACCTGTTTTCACTCTATTAGTTCTAACTTTTATTGGAAAAGCAGTGCCTGATTTCTTTTTTTTTTAATTTTAGTGAAATATAGCGTCGATTTCAGCTGGATAGCAAAGTGATTCACTTATGCGTCCATCCATATATTATTCTTTTTTGTATTCTTTTCCATCATGGTTTATGACAGGATATGGAATGTAGTTCCTGGTGTTCTGCAGTGGGACCTTGTTGCTTATCCATCTGTATCTACTAGTTTGCATCTGTTAATCCCAAGCTCCTAGTCCTGCCTTCCCCCATTCTCCTTGCATCCGTGTCTGTTTTCTGGGTGAGCCCGTTTCTGTTCTGTAAACTCCGTTTCATTTCATCTGTGTTGTTTTAGATTCCACCTAACTGTCTGTGACTGCGTTAGTCGCTCAGTCGTGTCTGACTCTTTGTGACCCCGTGGACTGTAGCTCATCAGGTTCCTCTGTGCATGGGATTCTCCAGCCAAGAATACTGGAGTGGGTTGCCATTTCCTTCTCCAGGGGATCTTCGTGACCCAGGGATAGAACCCCAGTCCCCCACATTGCACCCAGATTGTTTAACATCTGAATTATAAGGGGAGACCTATAAGTGATGTCATATGGCATTTGTCTTTCTCTGACCTCTACTTCACTTATTATGATAATTTCTAGGTCCATCCTGGTCCAGGGTTCTGATTCCGATCATGATAGATGACAAGCCATTCAGCAAATACGTCTTACAGAGACTAACTTTTCTTTTCTACAAACCTGATTTTTCGCTTTTGACTTAATCCACTGCTTATTGATAAATTCATTCATAGTATAGCAAGATGTTACTAATGCCAATCACAGGATGGGCTCTGGGAGAAGATGCCATACACAGAACTCTTCTGTAGTTTCCACGACACACTAGTCAGGTTGTTTGTTAAACTCAAGGGGAAGAGGGGTTTGCCGTGGGTGAAGTCTCCTCCCAGCAGGGAAATAACCAGGAATACATGGGGTCCCAGAAAGAGCCCTGCTCCCGACCTTATGCAGGGACTCAGGCCAGACATGCAGAGTTCTCCTAGCGTCTGGATACATGGATAGTATTTAAGTTTGTTTAGACTAGCTGGGTCGGAGAAGGCAATGGCAAGCCACTCCAGTACTCTTGCTTAGAAAATCCCATGGATGGAGGAGCCTGGTAGGCTACAGTCCGTGGGGTCGCTAAGGGTCGGACTCGACTGAGCGACTTCACTTTCACTTTTCACTTTTACACATTGGAGAAGGAAATGGCAACCCACTCCAGTGTTCTTGCCTGGAGAATCCCAGGGACTGGGGACCCTGGTGGGCTTCTGTCTATGGGGTCACACAGAGTCGGACACGACTGAAGTGACGCAGCAGCAGCAGCAGCAGACTAGCTGGGTGATTCTAACTTTAGGACCTCTTAAATTATAAATTTCATGTCTCAACCAAGTTCTGGGTCTTTTCATTCATCACTTCTAGCACTGCTGAATACATTTAGAAGGTGATACCTTCTTTTGCAAGTTTTAATTCAGAATACAATTTAGCTTTAAAAAGATGTTGTTTGAAATGATCCAGTATATAGCTTTCTTTTTTATTTTCAAGGCATTGACATGTACAAATGGAATATTAGAAGGAATATTCCAAAGTGCCAGCCTGTTTTAACTAAACCTATTGAGAGCTGAACCATTCCTGACAAGTAGGGATGTCAAAGATTGCAGAATTGGACTTTTAAAAATCAGAAGCCTGATGTTTATGTGGCCTTTTATTTATAGCTTGGATGGACTTCCCAGGTGGCACTAATGGTAAAGAACTCACCTGCCAATGCAGATGAATAAGAAATGCAAGGTTTGATCCCTGAGTTGGGAAGATCCCCTAGAGAAGGGCATGGCAACCCACTCCAGTGTTCTTGCCTGGAGAATCCCCATGGACAGAGAAGCCTGGTGGGCTACAGTTCACGGAGTCGCCAAGAGTCGGGCACGACTGAAGGACTCAGCACAGCACAGCTGATACAGCATTGGTGTCCTTACCGCTCACAGCCAGTGAGTGTGAAGCTGGACTATCTCCTAACTCGCTAGTAGGGTCAGTTTGGTATGTTGGGCTTAGGAATCAGATTTGGTAATAATTTTTCTTCCTTTACCTGGGGTTTACTTGAATAAGCACAAATTGGAGAAAGCCTGCCTGTGGCCATTTGAAAGTCGGTTACTTCTAATGCTATCTAAAAATCAAAGTGAAATAGGCCTTTGTTAATTGTGCAGCTCATGGTGCTTCTCGCAGCTCGAATGATATTGTCCCTGCTGGCCAGCACCGTGCCGAGACCAACAGCCTTTCCTGGACACCTTCTGGGACTGAATCTTTGCTATTCCCAGCTCTGTCTTATCGAGAATCTAGTCAGGGTGAGACACGTTCTCTGGCTCATGACTGTGTGGATGTTTTGCAGGTCTTCTCAGAACAGGAGGTGACATGGCCACGGTAACTCCTTTAGAATATTTGAGAGTGGCGTTTTATGAGTGACTGAGTCTGACGTCCAAACAGCTGCTGAGTTCCTCTCTCCGAGGACAGAATGAGCATCGCGTTGCCCATCCTTGGACTCTGGGCATCCTGACTTTGGGAAGCCCTGTCTTTTCGGGCCTGGATTATCCCTCTGTGATGTGCCTTCGCCAGCTCTGTATTCTCCTGCCCCTCATGTGAGGCTGTTTCTCTTGCCCTGAGCTATGGTTGTTCTCGTTCGAGTTCTAACCCTGCAAATACCGTTCAGTTTCAGAGCTTCTGCTGTCCTCTCTAGGGCCAAATGTATTGCTTTTTCTCACTTGGCCTCAATTCCAGTGTTGACAGATTTGCTCCTCCCATGTGTGGTCACTCTTGTTCCAATGTGTGTGTGTGCTCAGGCGTGTCTGACTCTTTGCAACCCCAAGGACGGTAGCCCACCAGGCTCCTCTGTAGCCCACCAGGCTCCTCTGTAGCCCACCAGGCTCCTCTGTCCATGGGACTTTCCAGGCAAGAATACTGGAGTGGGTTGCCATTTCTTTCTCCGGGGGACTCTTCCTGACTCAGGGATCGAACTTGGGTCTCCTGCATTAGCAGGCGGATTCTTTACTGAGCCACCTGGGAAGCCCCTTGTTCAGGTACCATATTCTATAATGTTGAGCCCTCTGCCACCTCTGCTAACCGTTTATTTTATTTTTTCCTTGACTGTTTATTCCCTTAATTCAAGCCCTTCTTATTTCTGGGGTGCTGTTTTGGAATACTGTTTGTTCAGTGAGGGAGTGGATAAGACTCACCTGGAGGACAGGTGAAATCCAGGTTCCTGAGCCCAACTACATGAGATCTTGATTCAGTACAGAGATGGGGGGGGGGGTTTACTAGGTTCCCAGGTCAATTCAATGCCAGGCATTTCTGGTCCACATTTAAGAAGTGCCCTTCTAGAGGAAATAGTGATGATTACTGACTTAGACTCACTTCTCATTAAAGAATGTACCTTGCTTATCTCTATGCTTGGGCTCTGATATCATTGAGATTGATTTCTAATTGTTCGTGATGCAGATATAAAATCTGTTATTTGATGTGAACATTACAGACATGTTCACAGCTCATCTCACTTGCTGATATTACTTGCTAATCAGGGGAGCTACCAGGGCTTCCCTGAGAGCTCAGTTGGTAAAGAATCTGCCTGCAGTGCAGGAGACCCCAGTTTGATTCCCTTGTCAGGAAGATCCGCTGGAGAAAGGATAGGCTACCCACTCCAGTATTCTTGGGCTTCCCTTATGGCTCAGCTGGTAAAGAATCTGCCTGTAATGCAGGAGACCTAGGTTTGATCCCTGGGTTGGGAAGATCCCCTGGAGAAGGGAAAAGCTACCCACTCCAGTATTCTGGCCTGGAGAATTCCATGGACTGTATAGTCCATGGGGTCACATCATGTCCCATGGGAACATGACTGAGTGACATTCACTTTTAGCAAAACAGATGTTACTTGACTTGAAAAAAAATGTTTTCAAATAAAGCAAGCTAATACAGAATGATTAAAATATACCAGGCTAAGAAATAGTCAAAAATTATATTGATAGGACTTGGTGGTCTGGGCTGGACAGGCAACGATACCTGGAAAGATTTCCCTGAAATAAAGGAAGAATAGAGTCTGTACATTTCAAATCACACCATTCTTGAGCAATATTAACTCAGAATAAATGAACACTGAGTGTAGTCAGGATAAGATTTTAAATTACAATAATAAAGAATATTCAGGTGCTCAGGAGAAAAAAAAAATATGTACAAGTGGAAAAATAAAGGTGCTTCTAGAATACTTTCTGACTGCATAAATCTGTGAAATGTAGTCTGAAATATTCTGAGAAAAAGAAAATATGAATCAAGAGTATTATATTCAACTAGAAATGAAGAAAACAGGCAGACATTCCTCAAAATGAAAATCTCAAGCAATAGAATAAACACCAGGAGTGTCTTCTACAAGCACAAAAGAAGACTAATTACTGGCTAGATTCAGCTAAACAAATGATGGAGGAATTTTGAAAAGAAAAAAAAAAAGCAAAATAATGGAGCACTTAAGACCAGATTTCAAGTAAAGCAATATATGTAAAAATTGGAAGAAAGTTGAATGTGACTCAAGAGTTTTCATTCTAGGCTAATCTTTCCTTCAAAGATAAAGGTACATGGAAAATTTAGGAATATAGTATCTATGGTTTCTTACTTTTGAAACAGAAAACCATGTTTTGTAGTCAAGAAAACTAGAACAGGAATGTCAGGAAAGAAGTCACAGAGAAAAGATGGTTGGTGAGCTAAGGATGAATTTTCATTTCGGATGAAAGAAAAATTAAGATGTCCTATAGAACACGAGGGCTTCCCTGGTGGCTCAGTGGTAAACAGTCCAAATTCAGCCAGTGCAGGAGAGGCAGGTTCAGTCCCCGGGTCGGGCAGATCCTCCGGAGAAGGAAATAGGAACTCAGTCCAGTGTTCTTGCCTGGGAAATCCCATGGACAGAGAAGCCTGGTGGGCTACAGTCCATGGGGTCTCTGAGTCAGACACCATTTAACAACTAAACAACAACACTAGAACATGAAGGGCTCGGAGAGCTGATGGAACACCCTGTGTACAGAAAACTTAGAGAAGGTCCGTGAGGGTCCATCACTGCAGATGGTGACTGCAGCCATGAAATTAAAAGACGCTTGCTCCTTGGAAGAAGCCTGGACAAACCTAGACAGCGTATTAAAAAGCAGAGACATTACTTTCCCAACAAAGGTCCGTCTAGGCACAGTTACGGTTTTTCCAGCAGTCATGTATGGATGTGAGAGTTGGACCATAAAGAAGGCTGAGCACTGAAGAATTGACGCTTTTGAACTGTGGTGCTGGAGAAGACTCTTGAGAGTCCCTTGGACTGCAAGGAGATCCAACCAGTCCATCCTAAAGGAGATCAGTCCTGGGTGTTCATTGGAAGGACTGATGCTGAAGCTGAAACTCCAATACTCTGGCCACCTCATGTGAAGAACTGACTCACTGGAAAAGACCCTGATGCTGGGAAAGATTGAAGGTGGGAGGAGAAGGGGACGACAGAGGATGAGCTGGTTGGATGGCATCACCGACTCGATGGACATGAGTTTGAGTGAACTATGGGAGTTGGTGATGGACAGGGAAGCCTGGTGTGCTGTGATTCATGGGGTCCCAAAGAGTCGGACATGACTGAGTGACTGATCTGAACTGAACTAAGCCACTCCTCAGATTTTCTTGGGCTTCCTTTCCCTGGACCCTCAGCCATTTGCTCCATCCCAGGTGCCACCTGGACTGATAGACGCCTGGGCAAGATGATGCATTTTTTCCCACTGATACTGATCAGCTAGTGGCCAGGCCCTCCTGCCGCTTCTGGACGTGGATGAGACATCACACCGCTTGCCTGGAATGTGGATTCTCAAGCAGATGGTAAATAATCTGGGAGACACAACCTGGAAGTTCAGGGGAATGAGCTTCCAGTAAGGTGAACGTTGATGAACAAGAGGCAGGATATGGGAAGGAACCACCTGATAAATTTCCTTTCTCTTTTTTTCCTCCAATGGCTGTTCAGGAACCCACTGCATTCTTCACATAACCAAGCAGGTGTCTCAGCATACGGGAGTGGCCCACAGTGACCCCTCACTTGGCATCACCCCCCACCATTCCTGCTCAAACTTGTCCCTCACTCACACGTCCTGGGGTTGTACCCCTAATAATGTGTCAGCTCTTAATTCTTGCTTCATGTTCAGCTTTCTCGGCAATCACACTAAGGAAGAATTCACCCAACCATGTAGAGTTGCCTAACTGTAAACAAAGGCAGGGATATATGATATAGGCTCTATAGACCAGATTAAGACTTTAATTTGAGTACAACAATAATAGTGCAACAAAACTTTGTAAAAAGAGGAAATTATATGCATCAATAGATGTTTTCAAAATCATTGAGTAAGTTTGAAGAAAAAAAAAAAAAAGACTAGTTGTCCATAGTACCTGAAGAATGGATTGGAGAGTAGTAGCAAGGGCAGAAAGTGAAAGTGAAGTCAGTCAGTCGTGTCGGACTCTTTGCGACCCCGTGGACTGTAGCCTACCAGGATCCTCAGTCCATGGGATTTTCCAGGCAAGAATACTGGAGTGGGGTGCCATTTCCTTCTCCAAGGGATCTTCCTGACCCAGGGATTGAACCCCGGTCTCCTGCATTGTAGGCAGATGCTTTACCAGAATCTGCAAGGGCACAAACAGGATAAAACTTATTTTTTACAACATCAGTATGATTTTGCTGCATGACCTGCTGCTCATTTAAAAACAAACCGGCAGTGTAGTGACATGTCTTTCAAGGAAATTGTGTAATGAAGACTGGTCTGCGGTCAAGGCTGTTTCAGTCATAAACAAGATGGGTGTGGTGGCCTTGGCTGGCAGCCAAGCAGTGGTGGTGTAGACTGAAGCCCGCGCTCTCAGCTGGGCTATACGTCCCCCACGGAGGCAAAAATCAGTTCTTAAGAGACAAAACACTTATTTTGATGTGTAAGGAACAGATAAGAGGAGAAGGGGACGACAGAGGATGAGATGGTTGGATGGAATCACTGATTCGATGGGTATGAGTTTGAGTAAGCTCCGGGAGTTAGTGATGGACAGGGAGGCCTGGCATGCTGCGGTCCATGGGGTCACAAAGAGTCAGACACGACTGAGCGACTGAACTGAACTGATGATATATGCACTACATAAACAAATGCACTGTCTTTACTATTAAAATTTCATGGGCATGAGGACAATTACAGAAAAAGAAATAAGATAGGCTCCTTGCCAGAGTGATCATTTTAAAAAGTTTGAGAAACATTGCTGTTGGGTGTTTTCATGGAGAGAACAGAAGTAAATAGATTCAGTGTATGTTATGTTCTGGAGGTATATTTGGGTGAGGTAAGGCGTCATATCAAACAGTGTCTTAATTTTCTCGCGAGGGGGCAGTTGAAGTTGAAAATCTTTTGACAGTGTTTTCTGAGAATGGAAAAAACTGAAGTTTTGGTGTCAAACTCCCTGGGTAAACAAAAGGGACTTCCTGTCCTCAAGAAGCTTATTTTTCAGAAAGAGATACAAACAATAAAATAAATAGATTAAATGTTAGATGGGGGGGGGGAAGTAAGACAAAAAGAAGCAATGGAGGAAGGGAAGGTTTCAGTGTCCCTTCTAAGGGGAATGTGTGAGATCCATCGTGTATAATGATTTCCAAGAGGGAAAAAAACTGGAATTCTACTTTCCAGAACGCCAATTTGGGGAAGTAAATGACTTTGAATATTTTCAGTAGAGACTAGACCCCTTGAATCTGGCTCTTATAAAGTTGATAACCCCTGCTGGGAATCATCTCACTGAGAAGGAAAACTGAGCTACAGAAGGAGTCCCTAAACAGGTGACATTCTGATGCTCACGTGGGGTTGGGATCAAGCTAACCAGAGGGAAGAGGAAGGAGATTCCTCAGTGCAGATGGGGCCCGGACTCATGATTCCACGTGGCTTTTCCACAAGCACCATCGAGAAAATACCACCAATGATTCTATCCTGTTTTCCCTCTTTTCTTTTCCAAATAGATTTTTAATACAGAACAGGCATTTTTTTTATTGTCACTTGCTATTAATAATGCTTAAAATCCAGAAATCAGCAATACTTCCAAAATGAGCTCACAGAAAAAAAACAAAGAAATAAACACGTTCCATAAACTTCTGTAAGAGTGACGATCCTCACCTAGCTCAACCCCACTCTTGACTTATTTCCCTGAATATAGTTTCTTCCGGAACCTAATTATCCCGGTTTTCAGCTCCCTTTCTAAAGAGAGGAAGACAAGACCGCCGAGTAAAGGAGAGGCCTCAGTATTCCCTGGGACTGAAGTACACAGGACTCAGGACCCCAGGCAGATCTTTTCAAGCACCAAAATTTAAGTAATGCATTTAATGCTGCCATTACTAACAATTATCTCCCTTAATATTTATATGGAATTTGCAACTACTTAAGCGTCACAGTCAATCTGTGAAAATCCCATTTTGAAAAGATTTTTTACAGTCACTCCCGATTCTCTCCCTCTTGGTGGAAGCTGGAAATCCAAACCAAATGTGGGTTTGCTCTGTATGTACCCATTTATGTAAGGGGTTCCCCTAGGCTGAAAGGGAGCGTTATGTCATTTGAGTGCTTGATAAAATGTAATGAATTTTCAGTTTAATGATAAATACCTGTAATGAATAGCAACAATGTAGGAAAATGCCAGTTTCCTGGTGTCACGGGTTCAGTTGTGTTCCCTGCCAAACTGGCTCAGAATGGGAACTTCTCTGGAAAGAGTCTTTGCAGATGTCACTGTGCTGTCCTGTGTGTGTGCTCAGTTGTGTCCGACTCTTTGCAACCCCATAGTCTGTGGCCCACCAGACTCCTCTGTCCATGGGATTCTCCTGGCAAGAATGCTGGAGTGGGTTGCCATTCCCTTCTCCAGGGGATCTTCCCAACCCAGGGATCCAACCTGGGTCTCCTGCATTGCAGGCAGATTCTACCACTGAGCCACCTGGAAAGTCCTATACCAGAGTAGGGTGGACTCTTAATCCAATATGACTGGCATTCTTATAAGAAGAGGAGAAAAACACACACAGGAGAAGGACATGTGACAACTCAGCAGAGATCGGAGTGACGTGACTGAGAGCCAGGAACAGCAGTGATGGACAGCCAGGACCAGAGGCTGGGGAGATACCAGGAAGGATTTTATTCCGAGTCCCCAGGGAGCATGGCCCTGCCACTACCTTGACTTCAGACTTCTGGGCTCCAGAACAGTGGGATGAGAAATTTCTGCTGCTTTAAGACATTCAGAACGCGATATTCTATTGTAGCTGCCCCAGGACACTAATTTCACCTGGGTATACTTTTCCACTTTGCACCTGATGTTGCAGCCAAATTTAAAGTGCTAGCCTGCTCCCCTGACATTCCTCAAATGTTCTGAACGCAACGAACAAAATTAGTGTTTTAGTATTACTTTATCTCAGGCCCAATTAAAATGAAAACTCTACTGTTGAATACAATTTAATATATGCCAAGCTGCTTAAAATGGTTTAACAACAACTTTACTAATTATAGGAACATTACTGCTTGCTTTTTAATGTATTTTGTTTTTAAACATGTTTTCTGAATAATTTTTGTACTTTAGGCCTAGTTCCCCAACCACAAAATAATCTGAATTATATGCTAATTAGTAAATATCACAATTTAGTCCGAATTGATGCAATCCACTTCTGTCTTTATGGGAGACCCAACTTTAGCTTTCTTGTCGGCTTTCTCTCTCCTGCCTTTCTTCGTTTCTGACCCATGTAACTCTCACTCTTTCCCTTTCACATTTCATGAGATCAGTTTCGGTTGAAAGTTGCCCCAGGAAGTAAAGTGGTACAGTCTGGGGATGAGACAAACTGTTTCTCTTCACCTCTTCATTTCATATAGATCCTGTCTTGTGCCCGTTTTTGGTGTAACTCCTTTAGAAATCATGACAGATATTGGAGGTTAACAATGATAGTTCTCCCATTCCCAGTCTTGCTGTTCTCCTGTTTATACAAAACTCTTGAAGCCTATTATTGTTTCTGTGTGACATGACATCATAACTCCAAAGAGATTTTAGCAATAGCCACCAAATATCCCAGGGTTCCTTGTTCTGTGAATTGGAGAGCTCCACTTTGGCAGAGAAACATTCAAACCGCTTGCTATGCAAACGTTATAAGGCAAGTCTAATGTAGATCACCAGTTATTGGAATGCATAATTTAAGGTATGTTTTTTTGTAGATACTTTTATCCTGGAAATTCCATTATGAGAAGACCCACTTCTCTGCTAATTTGATCATGAACCTACAAGTTTTATTATAGAAGGATTTCTGTAGTTGATCTTAAAAACAAACATTCCCATAGGTAATAGGACTCCAGATTAAATGGCTACACCCTCATTCATTTTGTCATCTGGAGCTAAATACATGGTACAGTTATTACCAACACTTGTTAACGGCTCCTCTTTATAGAAACATTGTTAAAAGGAATTTGTTCCAGATATATATTGTTACAAGGGGGTTTGTCTAAATCCTATACATGGGGTCACAAAGAATCATACGCTACTTAACGACTGAACAACAAATGTATATAGCGGCTTCCCTGGTGGCTCAGCGGTGAAGAATCTGCCTGCAATGCAGGGGATATGGGTTCCATCCCCGGGTCGGGAAGATCCCTTGGAGGAGGGCACCAACCCAGTCCAGTATTCTTGCTTGGAGAATCCCATGGACAGAGGAGCCTGGGCAGCTACAGTCCACAGGGTTGCAGAGAGTCAGACATGACTAAAGCAAATGAGCAATCACATACGTATATAATATCTTATATATGCATATTCAGTTCAGTTCAGTTCAGTCGCTCAGTCGTGTCCAACTCTTTGCGACCCCATGAATCACAGCACGCCAGGCCTACCTGTCCATCACCAACTCCCGGAGTTGACCCAAACTCATGTCCATCGAGTCAGTGATGCCATCCAGCCATCTCATTCTCTGTCCTCCCCATCTCCTCCCACCCCCAATCCCTCCAAGCATCAGACTCTTTTCCAGTGAGTCAACTCGTCACATGAGGTGGCCAAAGTATTGGAGTTTCAGCTTGCATCAGTCCTTCCAATGAACACCCAGGATTGATCTCCTTTAGAATGGACTGGTTGGATCTCCTTGCAGTCCAAGGGACTCTCAAGAGTCTTCTCCAGCACCACAGTTCAAAAGCATCAATTCTTCGGCGATCAGCTTTCTTCACAGTCCAACTCTCACATCCATACATATATAATATATGTATAATCTTAGCAGTTTCCAACTGGTCCATTCTGAAGGAGATCAATCCTGGGTGTTCATTGGAAGGACTGATGCTAAAGCTGAAACTCCAATACTTTGGCCACCTCATGCGAAGAGTTGACTCACTGGAAAAGACTCTGATGCTGGGAAGGATTGGGGGTGGGAAGAGAAGGGGACGACAGAGAATGAGATGGCTGGATGGCATCACCGACTCAATAGACATGAGTTTAAATGAACTCTGGGAGTTGGTGATGGACAGGGAGGCCTGGTGTGCTGTGATTCATGGGGTCGCAAAGAGTGGTCACGACTGAGCGACTGAACTGAACTGAATTGAATCTTAGCAGTTTAATACGCAATACATGTATTATCTTACAGCTTCCATGGGTCAGGAGATTGGGCATGCCTGGGTTTTCTGCTCAGGCTCTCACCAGGCTGTGTCAAGATGTTAGGTACGGCTGTAGTCTCCTCTGAAGGCTGGACTAGTGAAGAATCCACATATGGATTCATTCAGGTTGTTGGCAAGAGTCAGGCCCTTATGGCTGTGTGACTGGCGTCCCCAGGTTTTTGATGGCTCTTAGCAGAGGCCATCTCATATCCTACAGGCCGCCTGAAGCTGCTTCCCACCCAGCCTTCTCCATTCACCTGCAAAGAGCCATTCTTCTCAGGAAAGGTCCTGTCTGTCTTTTAAGCGTATTTACCTGATCAGATCAGGCCCACAAAAGGTAATCCTATTCTAACCCAAAATCAGCTTATTTGGGATCTTAGTCACATCAGCAGAATCCCTTTGCTGTTGCCATACAAGGTCAGCTAATCACAGGAGTGATATATCATCATCAAAGATTGGGCCACTCAAGGAGAGGTACATATATATAATACATGTAATTGTGGGGCCACCTTAGAAATTTGGGGGCTTCCCTGATGGCTCAGCTGGTAAGGAATCCGCCAGCAATGCAGGAGACCCCAATTCAATTCCTGGGTCGGGAAGATCCCCTGGAGAAGGGATAGGCTACCCACTTCAGTATTCCTGCCTGGAGAATCCCCATGGGCAGAGGAACCTGGTGGGCTACAGTCCATGGGGTCGCAAAGAGTGGGACACGACTGAGCGACTGAGCACTTAAAAATCTTCTGCCGTAGGAAGTCTGTTGAAGCCTCCACCCACAGCTGCCACCCACTCCTACCAAACAAACAGACAGAAAAGCCTCTCGATGTAAGTTTTGATTTTGAAAGTTTAAAACTAAGTACAAAATGTTTCCAGCCCTGCAGTTATTAGGGCCATTCATATTTAAAGGGCAAAAACCTGTGGCTCTAGTCTGGGCTGCCTGGTTGCATCGATTATTTGTTCTCCACCTGGTTATCTAGCCCAGCCTGAAGTGCTCATGGCAGAATGAAGTCATTTTTCATTGGCTCCGATGCTCCATGAGCTAATGTCTGCACTGGGAAAAAAAATCAATAAAGTAGAAGTGGAAGGCTGGGGGAAAATGCCTCGGATGGCATTCCCTCACAAGCTAAAAACAAATAAACAAAGTATCTTACAACATTAAAAATTCAAGGGCCATCTCCATGTCTGCCTTCTCTCTCTCTCCTTCCTTTCTTTGGACTGTGACCTTGAGGAGTGGTGCTTTCCTGCCTGTGGGGATGAACAGTTAGCCTCTCAGGAACATTTTTCTGACATCACCCTACAGGCAGGGAGGGGACTGCACAAATCCCCCAGGGGGTGCTTCCTCTCTGACACCTAGGTATTCCAGGACCACGGGGGAGCTGTCTGGATTTCCACAGTAAGAACTTGTCCAATACTCAGTTGGCATGAACCTCTGTGAACACACAGAATCAGAATGAGGTTTTGTCATCCATCAGGGAATGCAAGAATCTGCCTGCCAATGCAGGAGACACAGGTTCCATCCCTGGGTCAGGAAGATCCCCTGAAGAAGGGAATAGCAACTCACTCCAGTATTCTTGCCTGGGAAATCCCAGGGACAAAGGAGCATGGTGGGCTACAGTCCATGGGGTTGCAGAGTTGGACATGGCTTATTGACTAAACAACACCAAGGGAGTGCAAGCTACAGACTCAGGACTCCCTCACCCTGCATGTTGCTGATGGGCAGTAAAATAATTGTGAAATGGCTGTCAACTGGCCCACCATCATCATTCTCTAACCCATTAAATCAGAAAGCAAGATTCTTCTTAGTACCATAAAATCTGGAATAATTTGATTCTGTTTGTGATATGTTAACAAATTGAATCATTGCACTAGGAAAACTCAGATTTCACTCTCGCCCTGTGAAAGGAATGTTGTCCCTGGAGCAAATGTCTCTAAAATGATTTCATCTCAACATAGGCTTTGCAAAGTGTCGGGCTGCTTGGACCACAGTGGACCTGCATCTGATGTCTAGCAGCAAATTACATGTAGGACTGTTTACTTCTTGGCTTTGACCATCTGCCTTTTTCATTCCTTGTCTAAGCACTTTCTGCCATCCTTGCTGGCTTGTATATAGGATCCTTGCCTAACAATAATGACCAACCATTACTGAGCAGATTTAGGCCATGACCTCCAGGTAATTAAATTCTAAAGCCAACAGCAGGGCACACAGAAGGACAGGGAAGGTATAAGTGCCGTCTTCACTGCATGATGAAGTATGATTAGCAATGCCATTACATGCGGCCTTTTCTTCCAGAAGTCGTTACACAGCAGAGTGACTGGAGAAAAATCTTCCTATCATTTCTTTGCAAATAAGCCTTTGCAGAGGAGATGGAGATGGGATTAGAGAAATCCCTTAGCACAGAAGAAAGAGGTTTGACAGACCTGATAAGAGAGTGCCAAGGTGTACAGGGTGACATGCACCTATTAATATACCATATTTCCCACCTGGAGCCCATTAGAGGAAGTGGTGAATTAACCCAGGTGGGAGGAATTAATTCTTCCACCAGGATGCCTGCAGAAAATTGTAATTGGTGAAACAGCTTGATGGTAGTGTGATTATCGACAGGGCACATCTACCAACCTGCGTGGGTGTGGGAAACCGTATTTGTCTTTTGCAGAGATGTCAACGTCAAAATTTCTTTTAACTTATTTCTTGAAAAAAAAATTGCCTAATCCTACAGTGTGATTAAAAACCCATCCAATTATTTGTTGGTTTATGATATTTTCACCTACCTTTCCTTACTGAAATATTGAAATAGTCAAATCGATGTTTCCTGAACAGAATATTTTATGGTCTTTAAACAGAATTCTCTTTCCAAAAAGATGCTTCAGAGGTTCTTATCAAGGAACCATACAATTCTCATAATATTAAGACTAAAATAATGTTTTAAGGCAATGCCTCTCAGGGCAAATGCTCTTCCTACTTGGTCCTATCTGACTTAAATGTTGGGTAAATAAGTATTTCCTCAGAGAAGCTGAAGACATGACTTTTGCTAATGAGACCTTGTAGTATATGAAGAATCACAGCAGCCCAAACTTAACTCCCAAAGTCAAGAATATCTGAAATTATATATGTACAAAATTGCTCCCATAGATGAAAAAGAAATGAAGTCAATCCCAATTGTGCATTGGCTGATAGTAAAACAAAATCAGTGCTGAATAAATGGATAGATGAAACCAAGGAGCCATCCGTCTATCTGTCCAGCCAGCCATCCTTGCAGTCATCCAGCCCATTGTCATTATGTAACTAAACCCAAATGTGAAAGAAAGAAGAAAAAAGCTCTGAGCTTTTTCACCATTTAAGAGCATTCAATCTAAATTAATTAACATTTTAGACCAAGTGAATAATTATCATCACTTTTTGGATTTCTGAAGGCTACAAAAGCTTTACTCTGTATGAAGCTATTAAAGCATTTTGAGATTAAAACAATATTCAGAGGGCAGTTCTTGTTATCTATTTTTAGTCTAATCTTGCACTCCAGCTGAGTACAATGAAACTGATTAAATATGTAATTTTTTATTTGAAGAATTAAACTTGAGTAGAGAGAAAGGACAAGAAAATTTGCTCAAGATAGATGATTTCTTTCTTTAACAAGAAAATATGTGTTAAGCATTGTTATCATGTGAGGCTAAAATATTGAGAATTATGTGAAATTACTACAAGTTCCTTATTATGATCTTGAGTCAAGAACAGTAAAAGTTGGTTTTTACACCGAGAATAATATGAGGTTTTATGACCCTTAATTTTCATGTATCTGTGTTGAGAAATGGAATGTGAAAGTCACTCAGTCCAACTCTTTGCGACCCCACAACCTATACAGTCTGTGGAATTCTCCAGACCAGAATACTGGAGTGGGTAGCCATTCCTTTCTCCAGGGCATCTTCCCAACCCAAGGATCAAACCCAGGTCTCCCACATTGCAGGTGGATTCTTTACCAACTGAGCCACAAGGGAAGCCCAAGAATACTGGAGTGGGTAGCCTCTCCCTTCACCAGGGTATCTTCCCAACCCAGGAATCAAACCGGGGTCTCCTGCATTGCAGGCGGATTCTTTACCAACTGAGCTACCATATTTCCTGCCATATCAGTAAACAAGGATGTCACAATCATCAATGCTTTCAGCCTTCCAAATGTGAAGTTCTGAGCTGTGAGGGCACCCAGGAAGGAGAGGAATACTTGCCACCCAGGAGACATCAGGCTGCAGCCACTCCGTATAGTGAGCACTGAGGAACTCAGGACGTGACAAAAACCAGGATACTGGCCCCAGATAGCTGAGATGCATATGAAAGCAATGATTTCAGTGAGCCTAGACTCTTGTATCTTCCCATACATAGAAAAGCACTAAATTTCTTACCTTGAAATGTCTGGTTTTCTTTAATTCACAAAATATTTTTGATGTTCAGACTGCCTGCCCTTTGTTGCAAATTTCTATATAACCTGACTCCTCCCTGCCATCCCCAGCTTTCTCGGAGCAGTTCTCTCAGGGTTATTGAAATGCTGTCTCCCAGGCATGAAGTCCTAACAAGTCTCACCGAATAAAACATAACTCTCAACTTTTAGGTTGTGACAATTTTTGTCAACAGTGTTAATGATAAAAATGTCAGTAATTATCTAACTATTCAAAATATAAAACAACAAAAGATCCTCACTTATAGTATTTAGAGTGATATTGAAGTTGGACTGTGAAGAAACCTGATCGCCAAAGAATTGATGCTTTTGAACTGTGGTGTTGGAGAAGACTCTTGAGAGTCCCTTGGACTGCAAGGAGATCCAACCAGTCCATTCTAAATGAGATCAGTCCTGGGTGTTCATTGGAAGGACTGATGCTGAAGCTGAGGCACCAATACTTTGGCCACCTCATGCGAAGAGTTGACTCACTGGAAAAGACTCTGATGCTGGGAAAGGTTGGGGGTTGGAGGAGAAGGGGACGACAGAGAGTGAGATGGCTGGATGGCATCACCGACTCGATGGACATGGGTTTGAGTGAACTCCAGGAGTTGGTGATAGACAGGGAGGCCTGGCGTGCTGTGATTCATGGGGTCGCAAAGAGTTGGACACGACTGAGTGACTGAACTGAACTGAACTGAAAGTCTAATTATCAGTGTAGGCATTTCATGTAGATCCTCACTGATATACTCAGTTAATTTTTAAAATTTGCCCTTGACCATAGCAAAAGAACACTGATTCAAAGTGAAAGCCCTGTCTGCAGAGCTGTTGACTTGTCCTTGGCATACTGGTTATTTCAAAGGCCATCTTCACGACACACTATTGCTCTGAGTTCAACTCTATATATATATATTAAAATTATAAATTGTATTGCTTACAGAATATTGGCATTTTCTGTTGAAATTGTGGGCAGCGTTAATTTCTCGCCGCACAGACTGGATGAGGGTCAATTGTCTTGGTCTGCACTGACTTTCTGACTTGGGAGGAGCCACCTGCAGCTTGTCTTCAGGACCTTCTAGCTTTCAAGGTTGCTGCTGCTGCTGCTGCTAAGTCACTTCAGTCGTGTCCGACTCTGTGTGACCCCATAGACGGAAGCCTACCAGGCTCCCCCGTCCTTGGGATTCTCCAGGCAAGAACACTGGAGTGGGTTGCCATTTCCTTCTCCAATGTGTGAAAGTGAAAAGTGAAAGTGAGGTCAGTCAGTCGCGTCTGACCCTTAGCGACCCCACGGACTGCAGCCTACCAGGCTCCTCCATCCATGGGATTTTCTAGGCAAGAGTACTGGAGTGGCTTGCCATTGCCTTCTCCGAGCTTTCAAGGTTAGGCTTCCTTAACCTGCACATCTGGGTTCCTCAGGTTCTGGAGCCTCCCTGCCTTGAGCTCCGGGTACGCCAGGAACTGGAGGCCACTGGCCCAGTGAAGCTCATCCTGCCCCGGCTCGGCTCTGACTTATCACCCAGTTCACTGACGTGACATCTTGTCTCGTGACCTGTGATCCAGTCTTCTTTCCAGTGTCTGGGTTGTGTCCTGGCTTCTCTGGCATATCCCCATCCCAGGAACCAGGGCCATTCCTGTGCCCTGCGGTTGGTGCCCACTCCCTCCTGCTCCATCTCCAGACACCCTCCTGTTTCCTCCTCCATTTTCTCTCCTACTGTCTGATGGGGACCCTCACTTTGGCCTTCATGGTTGGAGGATGTACAGCTAGTATTGAGATCCGGCTGCCCCTTCGCCATTTAAATCCTAGTTAGGGAAAACCGGTGGATTTTGTTGGGACTCATTGGCATCCATGAAAAGTTCAAGAGACACATGGGAAGCGAGCCCTGAGGCCAGCCCGCTGAGGGCCCTGGGCTCTGCATCCTTAGTGTGGGCCTGTTTAGTGGCTGAACTCCCAGCCCTTCATCTCAGTAAGAAGCCACGATGCACAGCTGCTGCGTGCACACCAACACCACACCTGCGCAGTGGGGACCGGTGGGGCTTTGCTGCCCCTTGAGTCTTTGGTTCTTATTTCTGATCGCAGTGTCATGGCCTTGGACGTCCTCAGCTCTCTCCACGATTTCCGCTAATGAATTCTGAGCTCGTGTCCGTGAGGTCCTGTGTACTCTCAGGCAGACCGTGCTTCTCACGCTGTCAGACGCACGCTCAGCTCCCTCACCAGATTGTGTTTAAAAAGAACAAGGCCCAGCAAGCCTTGTGCGAGTTTATAGACGGCGCTGTGAAAGGTTCGGTGGTCGTGGCGAAGCTTTATTGGCAGCTCCTGGCCATCGCCCAGCCTTCTCTCTCCCACCCTTTGTCTTTCTGTCTTCCTCTACAAGGTCTACAGAAGTCCAGTCCTTATCTCCCGTGGAGCCTTTCCCCTGACCCCCCCACACCCACATCCATGTCTAGAGTGTGGGTAACAGGAAAGTGTGTAAGTTCCCATCTCAAGCTCAGTCCAGGGCACTCTCCAAAGAATAACTGGTTTTGTCCCAGAGGAATGTTAGGGAATAACAGTGCATATGTTAATCCCTTACTTACTATCTACTTACTACTACATACTAATTATTACTTACTACATACTTAAAATGCCTTTTGTTTTTAATACTCACATCTAATGTAATATATTTGCATCTAAATCGCTTCCTATCGTGTAAGTGCATGTATGTATTGGGCTGGGGTGCACGTGGTATTTCCCGGTGGCGCTAGTGGTAAAGAACCCGGCTGCCAATGTGGGAAACATAAGAGACACAAGTTCAATCCCTGGGTCAGGAAGATTCCCTGGAGGAGGGCGTGGCAGCCCACTCCAGTATTCTTGCCTGGAGAATCCCGTGGACAGAGGAGCCTGGCGGTCTACAGTCCATGGGGTCACAAAGAGTCAGATACGACTGAAGCGACTTAGCATGCACACACACATGTGGTATCAGAGATAGGTCTGCCCATCTGCCTAAAGTGGTAAGTTTGCCAAGGTCAAGAATTGCATTCTATATAGTAGTTTTCCATTTTTAAGAAGTTTCTTTTGGGGGAAGGGTTAATTGTAGACTACTATTTTAGATAGATATTTTAGGTGTAAAGAAAAATAACATGGTCAAATCAGTTTCCCTGATAGCTCAGTTGGTGAAGAATCCACCTGCAATGCAGGAGACCCCGGTTCGATTCCTGGGTCGGGAAGATCTGCTGGAGAAGGCATAGGCTACCCACTCCAGTATTCTTGAGTTTGCCTTGTGACTCAGATAGTAAAGAATCTGCCCACAATTCAGGAGATCTGGGTTTGATCCCTGGGTTGGGAAGATCCCCTGGAGAAGGGAAAGGCTACCCACTCCATTATTCTGGCCTGGAGAATTCCACAGAGTGTATAGTCCATGGGGTCACAAAGAGTTGGACCCAATTGAGTACCTTTCACTTTCACTTTCTTTGACTTTCACTTTCAAATCAGTTTACCCACCAGCCAAGTCACACAGCAGAGCTCCATCAGTGTTCTGGGAGCCTCCCTCGTTACCCCCACTCAAGCCTATGAGCTCTTCCCCAAGTATCCACAGTCCTGAATGTTATTCTTATTATTCCCTTCCTTTCTTTTATAATTTCACTATATTTTATTTCCAAGATGGCATTGCTTAGCTTTATACGGTTTGAACTTTCAGTAAGTGCGTTTATGTGTATTCTCCTAGGACTGTCTTTTTAAAATTTTGCTCAGTGATTTTTAAATTAGTGATTCATCCATGTTCGTGCACATAACTAAAATCCCTTCGTCTTAGCCACTCTGCAGTTTTCTAGTTTGCCTAAACTGAAGGGAATCTTGAGGACTGATGTTTGGGTGGCTTCCAGTCTAATGCTATTGTAAGCGGTGCTGCTCTTGGGTTGGCCAAAAGGTTTGTTTGGATTTTTCCAGTGTGTCACCCTTGTAAGGAACAGTTAATCCTACGCTTCTGTGAGCCAGCATCCCCCATCCTCCCCACTTTGGTCAGACACCCCTCCCCAGCTTTCCCTCCTTTCCTTCTCTGCCTGGTGAATGCTTGCTTATCTTTCAAGGTCCAGTTGAAGACTGTAGGCTTCCCCTTCCCCACCCTCTCCTCAAAGACTGGTTAAGGATTTCTTCCTGTGGATCCAGAGGCACAGAGACTTGGGAACAATGGTCTGGCTTGGGAGGGTCAGAAAGAGGGTGGAAGCTGGCTCTTAAAAGACAGGGGGATGCTTTCCTAGTGGAGAAGGTTTGGAAAAACCTTCCTGGAAGAAGACACTGGATATAGAAAACCTGCAGATATAGAAAGCGTTCTCAAGGTGAAAAAATTGCTTTAGCTGGTGTTATAGGTAGAGAGAGAGAAAAGTGAAAAAAAATGTTAGTTGCTCTTTTGTGTCTGACTCTTTGTAACCCCATGGATTGTAGCCTACCAGACTCCTCCATCCATGGAATTCTCCAGGTAAGATTAATGTAGTAGGTTGCCATGCCCTCCTTCAAGGGATCTTTCTGACCCAGGGATCAAACCTGGGTCTCCTGCCTTGCAGGCAGATTCTTTATCATCTGAGCCACCAGGGAAGTCCTGAGAGAAAAGATCAAATGAAAACGTAAAATAATTGAAAAATTTATCCTGATGAATGGAAAGGGATTTAGATGTATGAACAGATTTGCACCAAAGGGGAGATAACAGTGCAGTTTGGGGATACTCTGAGTTCCAGTTTCCTGGGGTTAGGTCTGATGGTCAGTTAGAAGTCCTTTTTAAAAGAGAACGGTTTGGGTTGGTAATGGAAGGCTCAGATTGGCTTTGACACCATAGGAATGGGTGAGATCATGCCTGAAAAAAGCATGTGAAAAGTCCAGCTAGCTACCCAACAGCTGGGACTATCAGCCACTAGTTTGTAATTAGTGCAATGCAGCGATTCAGAAAAACAGCAAAATAATTCTCTTACTCCACTGAATAGAGAGCTCTTTTTTCCACCTCTAAATTAATGTTGCACAAGTACAAAAGTGCTTTGTATAGATCTTTTCAACCATCTCAGTTCATACCTAATGGAATCAGAGGCAGTACAAATTTTACTACTGGGGGTGAGAGGGTCATTTAGACTCCGTGTTCCTGCCTGGTGACTGTCAATGAAGAGCTGCCAACCTGGCCAACTGGGTCATTGGTTGGTAATTTAGATACAATAAATCTAAGGCAAGTAATTACCTTCTAGAAACTTGAATCGCCACCTTAGCAGAATGATGGGAGAATGAAGCTGTGGGGTTAGATGGGAGCTTAGAGAAGATACCCAGAGGACTCGATTAATTGCACTTTCATTTCCAGTGGAATACGGTTTTTATTCACAGGATGCTCCAGTGGTAAATTTCCTGTAAGCATCAGCTTATGATGTAGAGTACTCAGAGGAGTGTCCTGTTTCATTTTGGTTTTCAGAAAGGCAGTGGAGGTTGTTAAAATAAAGCCATCATCTACTCCTCTCTTTTATGTGAGGCCAGTACTGACAGATGTAGGGTGCTTGCTCATTTTAGACAAAACTTGAGGAGGGATTATAATCCATAAGCTAAAAATAGCAATAAAGTAATAACAGTGAATTCTTATATAACGTACCCTGCCTGCCAGGCACCATCCAAGACTTCTGTGTAGATCAGCTGCCTACGTGGGCCCTGGTCTGTGAGCTGGGCCCCAGAGTATAGGAGACACAGAGCTGAATGAGCTGGAGACAGAGGTCTGACCCGGGCCCTCGGGCTCCAGGGTCCACACACTGGGCCACGTGCTCTGCTTGAGCACGGACTGGGTGTCAGGCATGGACACTGGTGAGTCCCCAGTGTCTAAGACAGGCTGTGTCCGCCAACACTGACTGCCTAGAATTTACATGCTGAGGGGGACAATATTTAAATATATTTTTTGGTTGATTTTTTTTTTTTTGGCCAGACTGTGTGGCTTGCAGGATCTTAGTTTCCTGACCAGGGATGAAACTCAGACCACAGCAGTGAAAGTGCCAAGTCCTAACCACTGGACGGCCAGGAAACTCCCTCAGTATGGTTTAAAATAATACTTTGCGATAAAAGAATGTTACATATAATTTATAACTGGGATGGCTAAGCTGGATTACATATCCCTTTATTTTTTTTTTTTTTGAGAGAAAATAAGCCATTAGTTGAATCTGATAAACTGAGTTAATTAAAATCTCCTTTTCAGGCATACACCAGCCAAGAAAGCCTGTATTTTTTTTTCCTCCTAATTCGCCTTCACTATATAAATGTGATACTGAGCCCCTAGTGCCAAGACCAATTTAATTCATTTGCTCAATTATGGGTTAAAAGAAAGAACTTTGGAAACATATTAGCTGTCTGCTACTTGGGACTAACAACCAGCTGAATTGATGAACTTTGTATAATGATCTGTTGCTATGGCAACATGCTGCCCAGTGAGTGGAAGAGGGCACTTTGTCATTACCACACAGATAGTGCTCCGAACAGCAACAGATGCAAGTACAAAGGCCTTCCTTTTAGTCTGCAGTCACTCTGGGTCGATGCGATAAACACTAAAAATGCCTCTTGGATACAGCAGCGGAGAATCAGAGTCAAATGCACAATTGGAAATAAAGCAATTTAGCTTCCCTGATTAGTGGCCTTGGTGTCTGCACTGAATCTCCAGCCCCATCACAGACAACCGTCATCAGGATGGCCACCTGTCTGGCTCACAGGTTGAATTTCTGTACTGGATTCAGCACATGGCAAGTTGAACGTCCCTTTAAAATACAGCAGAACTTAGAAAAGTAGTTAAAGCAGAATGGAATCAAGATTTAAAAGATTTAACTGTCCAAGGCTTTGCACTAATGCTGCATTTTTGTAACACATTTCCCTGGAATGTTTGTCTCTTTCTTTCATGGTGTGACTTCTTTCCTTTCTGAAAACAAAAATTGTATATGTGTAGTGTATGCTACAGCTCCACCCTCCTAAGTGTTTTATTGAAACTTAGAGGGATATATATTCATTCTGTGTTTTGGAAGTGCTTCTGGCTGCTATACTCACAAAGAATTTTAATTTCTCAGAACCTTTCTTTGTTGTTTAGGGTTCTCAAGTTCATTAGACCTGAAGCTGCTATAAACGTGAGACATGATGTTGTTGTTTAGTTATTGAGTCATGTCCAACTCTGTGACCCAATGGACTATAGCCTGCCAGGCTCTTCTGTCCATGGGATTCTCCAGGCAAGAATACTGGAGTGGGTTGCCATTTCCTTCTCCAGGGGATCTTCCTGACCCAGGGAACGAACCTATGTTTCCTGTGTTTCCTGCACTGACAGGCAGATTCTTTACTGCTGAGTCTCCTGGTAAGCCCAAAACATAAGACATGACTTTCCCTTTAAGTATTGTTTCATTGTTGAAGTTTTAATGAATTGCAGAAGGCTGTCCGATCATATACAAGTATGAAAAATAAAAATAAATTATTTTTATTTATAGAAGTAGTAAATGTTATACTCAGCTGATGATATTTCTTTTCCTTTCCTATTACTCCCTCCTTCCTTTCTGCCATCCCTCTTTCAAAAAAAAAAAAAAAATTTCATGAACTTTTGAAATTTCAGTGATAATCCTCCAAAAAGGAATTCATTATAGTCAATGACCTTTTCCTTAAATACTGGGAAAGCTTTTTCCTGAGGATTCATTTAGTTCTAATTGTCCCCCAAAGATCACCAGGGTCATTAGCATAAAGGTTGTGAGCAGGGCTTCAGCTATTTGAATTATTTTATAATGTTTATAAAAGTGCATCAGTTTTTCACAATACTACATGTTCTGTGTCATTTCCTGCAGCTTTTCTAGCCCAGGATCATATGTATAGGGGATTAAATGAAATATATGACAATAACTGATAATACCATACTATTACTAATATGAGTCATGTTGTAAACCATACAAGGTGAAAAGAAAATTGTCTATGTCTAACATAGTTTAAAATGCCTTTGCATTAAAATTTGAGTCATAATAGCTTAGGGAAATATGGAAAAATAATTTTCAACCTAGTTTTGAAATTGCTTTCAGCAAATTATTTGCGTGACAAAGTCTTCCTACTCTAGACATGGAGTCCATCTGCTAGTCTTCTCAAACTGCCTTAACAAAGATAATGGAGCGAATTCATGTCAATGTATGGCAAAACCAACCAATATAATATTGTAAAATTAAAAAAAAAAATAAAGATAAAAAAAAAAAAAAAAGATAATGGAGTACTGCAGATTGGGAGATAGAACCACAAATGTCTACTTCTCATGGCTCTGGAGGCCAGAAGTTTGAGATCAAGGTGTTGGCAGGGTTTATTTCTTCAGAGACCTCTCCCCTTGGCTTGTAGTCAAATATCTTCCAGATGTATCCTCCCATGTGGATGCAGAAGTCTTCCAGGTGTCTCTAGTGGTTAAGAACCCACTTGCCAATGCAGGAGACGTAAGAAAAGCTGGTTCCATCTGGAGGAGGACATGGCCTCCCACTCCAGTATTCTTGCTTGGAGAATCCCATGGACAGAGGAGCCTGGCGGGCTACAGTCCATGGGTTCACAAAGAGTTGGACTCAACTGAGCAACTTAGCACGCATGCAGCACTCGTGTTAGACTTAGGAATCACCCCTATGATTCATTTTACGTTAATTACCTCTTTGAGAGCCCTTTCTTAGGACTTCAACTGGTGGTCTGGTGGTTAAGAATCTGCCGTTCAAGGCAGGGGTCACAGTTTGATCCCTGGTTGGGGAACTAAGATCCTACATTCCTGGAGTAGCTAAGCCCTCATACCACAACTGGAGAGTTTGTGTGTAGCAATGAAAGATCCCACAGGACACAACAAAGATCCTACATGAGGCAACTAAGACCTGATGCAGAGAAATAAACACTTTTTTTTTTAAAGCCCTTTTTCCAAATATTCTGAGGTATTAGGAATTAAGACTTAAACATAAGAATATGCAAGGAGTACAATCCAGCCCAAAATAACCCATATTTTATTGTATGGTATCAGTTCAGTCACTCAGTCATGTCCAACTCTTTGTGACCCCATGGACTGCAGCAAGCCAGGTTTCCTTGTCCATCACAACTCCCCGAGCTTGTTCAAACTCATTTTCATTGAGTCGGTGATGTTATCCAACCATCTCATCCTCTGTTGTCTCCTTCTCCTCCTGCCTTCAATCTTTTCCAACATCAGGGTCTTTTCCAGTGAGTCAGTTCTTTGCATCAGGTGGCCAAAGTGTTGGAGCTTCAGCTTCAGCATCAGTCCTTCCAATAAATATTCAGAACTGATTTTCTTTAGGCTGGACTGGTTGGATCTCCTTGCAGTCCAAGGGACTCTCAAGAGTCTTCTCCAACACCACAGTTCAAAAGCATCAATTCTTGGGTGCTCAGCTTTCTTTATGGTCCAACTCTCACATCCATACATGACCACTGGACATTTTTTGGTAAAGTAGTGTCTCTGCTTTTTAATATGCTGCTTGGGTTGTGGCTCAGCTGGTAAATAATCTGCCTGCAATGTGGGAGACCTGGGTTCAATCCCTGGGTTGGGAAGATGCCCAGGAAAAAGGAAACAATTCTCATGCCAGTATTCTGGCCTGGAGAATTCCATGGACTGTATAGTCCAGGGGTTGCAAAGAGTCAGACACAACTGAGTGACTTTTAGTCAATTACTTACTAGGTTTGTCATAGCTTTTCTTCCAAGGAGCAAGTGTCCTTTAATTTCAAAGCTGCAGTGATTTTGGGGCCCAGTTTCCTCCTCTATTTGCCATAAAGTGATGGGACCGGAAGCCACAATCTTCATTTTGTGAATGTTGAGTTGTAAGCCAGCTTTTTCACTCTCATCTTTCACTTTCATCAAGAAGCTCTTTAGATCTTCTTCACTTTCTGCCATAAGGGTGGTGTCATCTGCATATTATACAGTGTCAGTTCAGTTCAGTTCAGTCGCTCAGTCGTGTCCGACTCTCCGCGACCCCATGAATCACAGCACGCCAGGCCTCCCTGTCCATCACCAACTCCCAGAGTTCACTCAAATTCATGTCCACAGAGTCGGTGATGCCATCCAGCCATCTCATTCTTGGTCGTCCCCTTCTCCTCCCACTCCCAACCTTTCCCAGCATCAGAGTCTTTTCCAGTGAGTCAACTCGTTGCATGAGGTGGCAAAAGTATTGCAGTTTCAGCTTTAGCATCAGTCCTTCCAATGAAAACCCAGGACTGATCTCCTTTAGAATGGACTGCTTGGATCTCCTTGCAGTACAAGGGACTCTCAAGAGTCTTCTCCAACACCACAGTTCAAAAGCATCAATTCTTCGGCGATCAGCCTTCTTCACAGTCCAACTCTCACATCCATACATGACCACGGGAAAAACCATAGCCTTGACTAGATGGACCTTTGTTGGCAAAGTAATATCTCTGCTTTTTAATATACTATCAAGGTTGGTCATAACTTTCCTTCCAAGGAGTAAGCGTCTTTTAATTTCATGGCTGCAATCAGCATCTGCAGTAATTTTGGAGCCCAAAAAAGTACTTCACAGCAAATGAGAGATTTCTGTATTTGACCATCCCTATCAAGATGCAGAATAGGATATTGTTTAAACTATTGAACTGATGTTAATTAGCAAGCTGAACTTTGAAATTTAGAAAAAGACCTGCTATTTTCTCCCAAAGTAAATAATATAGTTAATTTTCAACCACTTATAACTGAATTATGTGTATTAGAGTTTATGTTACACAGAGCTTACATTACATAAAGAAATTAGTGGTTTAAAAATCATATTTTTATTATAAATTTTTTGTTTAAACCAACCTTTTATCACCTTAAACCTTCTTTAACAAAATAACTGGAATAGAATACCCTAGTCATTTTTCTTTTCCTTTTTTGTCCCTTTAGCCACACTGCATGCAGGGTCTTAGTTCCCTGACCAGGAATTAAACCTGTACCCACTGCTGTGCAAGCACTGAGTCTTAACCTCTGAACCACCAGGGAAGTCCTTAGGCAATTTTTCCATCAGTTTATTCTCGTTTGCTTCCTGAACTCATGGAAATGAGAGTCCCTAGCCTGGTAGAGAAGTTAGATCTATCCTGGGCTTGGCACCATTTATACATTGGTTGTTTGTGTAGGGAATTCTGTGATGAGCATGTCCCTAAATCATAGCTTAATCATTGTCTTGAATAATAACTGCTGCTTAATACCCTTAGAATCAGACTACCTAATCTTTTGCCAGGTAGACCTGGCATGCTGCGGTTCACAGGGTCGTGAAGAGTCAGACACTACTGAGCAACTAAACTGAACTGAACCGAATCTTTTGAGAGACTTGTCAGCTATACTATTCTAGATGCACCATTGTAAGGATTGCATATTATAGTTTCCATACTTTCAAAATGAAAAGACCATCAAAAATTTAGAAACAAGCACTTGATTGATACACAGAGGACCTACATTTAGATTCCAGAATCTGACCTTAGGGACTCAGTTTTTCTGGGTTTTGCTTTTCTTACCTACAAAATTCAAAATATTGTTGTACGTCCTTTCCAACTCTAATACCCTGTGACTATCAGAAATTTTAGTTTAGAAAACAGTGATGGTAGATGATTTGCCTTTAGGGTGGCCACACCAATGGAATCTCTTGTATACTCCCTCAAGGATTTACCTTGGATTTACAAAACTGACTGAATAAGAAAACAAGGGATTCTGTAGTTTTCTGTTTGTCCATCAGGTTTTACATCTGTACTTCTTTCTTTGTTAGCATATATTTTGGTATAAATATATCAGTGGCTTTTTCTGGTTTACACTAGCTTTAATATGTTGATTATTCAGGCTGTGGGTGATGAAAAGCCATGTCGCCCTCACCATTTCTATTTGGGAGGGCAGTAAGGGTCATTGGTTTTCTCAGAAAGATGATACAAAAGATTCACTCCAGAAGAGTAGGGAAAAGCTTGCATGTGTGTGCTAAATTACTTCAGCTGTGTCTGACTCTTTACGACCCTGTGGACTGTAGCCCACCAGGCTCCTCTGTCCATGGGATTCTTCAGGCCAGAATATTGGAGTGGGTTGCCATGCCCTCCTCCAGGGGATCTTCCCGACCCAGGGATCCAGATCACGTCTCCTTGGTTCCTGCATTGCAGGTGGATTCTTTACCGCTGAGCCACTGAGGGGGGCCAGGCATAAAACTAACCTCTAACTAAAGGAAAGCTCTACAAAACATACAAGCAAAAACAGAAAGAGTCTTCTTTCAGTTCAGTTCAGTCGCTCAGTTGTGTCTGACTCTTTTGCAACCCCATGGACTGCAGCACGCCAGGCCTCCCTGTCTGTCCCAACTCCTGGAGCTTGCTCAAACTCATGTCCATTGAGTTGGTGATGCCATCCAACCATCTCATCCTCTGCCATCCCCTTCTCCTCCTGCCCTCAATCCCTCCCAGAATCAGGGTCTTTTCAAATGAGTCAGTTCTTCCCATCAGGTGGCCAAAGTATACATTGGGGTAAATCAAAATTAGTAATTAAATTCAACTCACCTGCTAATCTTTTTTTAAAATGTGGCTACTAAAAAAATTTTTTTTATTACATGGATTGTTCTATATTTCCATGAATTGTGCGGTCTGGATTTACTCTGTGAGCTTCCGCCTCCAGGCGTCCATGCTCGATGGCTTTTTGGGGATTCTAGCATCATTGCTTCCTCAGGTCCCCACGTGCCAGTCACTTTGTTCCCACGAAATGTGTGAAGAATGTGTCCTGGCAGCTTTCATGAGTACCACATTCTGCTCTCACTGAAATCAGTTTTTTATTTTTTTCTGCAGAAAAACACATGCATTTTTGTTTACTTGGTTTTGGTCTCATTTCTCGTATTATTCCTCTAAGGTTATTTGGCAGCTCATTAGCTGTAGGACCTGCGCAGATTTTCCTGTGGGTTGGAGGGTGTGGACCAAGCCTCAGTGTCTCATGGATCATTTCTTGTGGTTGGAATTGGGCGAGGGTTGGGGATAGGTAAGGATTTCTCACGTCCTTTTCAAGTAGCACTCCAGTCTTCTGATAAGTGTTATGTAAACATTTCTTTCCCAACAGTCACTTTTAAAAACGAATTTTATTGTCACATGTCAGTGTTCTAACTTTAACTTAGAAAACCATCTCATTTATGATTTTTGCTTTTTCCTTTGGTCATTTTCCTAATGGCTCAGAATGGCTCAACTTCAATTGCAGTTGAAACGAATATCTCTCTTATTGCGATAATCCAATTTTGCTGTGTTGGCCACCTGACATCAGCTGTGCCTCTGGTCTTCCATGACTTTGTTAGTCACCAGTAAAAATCAATATTAGGAATTATTCGGACCTGCAGTCTGATGCTGTGTGCCCGGGAGAGTTCTCATATCACCGGCAAGCACTTCAGTGAAGCCCTTCATTTGTTCAAGGTCTGGTCTGGTGAGAATACGTTCCTTGCATGGCTCTTGTTTGTGGGGGGGAGGGGTGGGGGTAGTGGTCCTTTTCTCTTGTTCCCAGAAATATTGCCCTTTAAGTGTGCATACAACTTCTGTTCATCCACAAACATGTATTTTATCTGGCTCAGTGTGCCTCCCTCTTTAAATAGATGGTGTAAGGGTGCACCTGGTGGCTTAGGTTGGGCTTCCCTGATGGCTCAGAGGTTAAAGTGTCTGCCTCCAATGCGGGAGACCCGGGTTCGATCCCTGGGTCGGGAAGAACCCTGGAGAAGGAAACGGTAACCCACTCCAGTATTCTTGCCTGGAGAATCCCATGGACGGAGAAGCCTGGTAGGCTACAGTCCACGGGGTCGCAAAGAGTCGGACACGACTGAGCGACATCACCACCTCAAGGGTGCACAGCTGTCAGTCACTGTGCTTGCCTGCCTGTGCCTGGATTGTGGTACCCAGGGAAGGGATGTCGTCCTGATGGCCAGGAGACCCCAGTGCTCTCTGAAGCCGATGCCGTCCCTGCATGTCGTCCATGCGGGCAGCGTCAGGAGATTGCCTGCCTTCTTGCTGCCTCCCAACTGGTTATGTTTCACGACTGTGGAAGACTTCATGGAATAAAAAGAGTATTGCAAACAGTCTCGACAAAACTGCCCTTTCCTAGGTGTCACTCACACTGGCTTTTTATTTAATGCTTCTTTGGGGCCCTTTGTTGCATTTATCTTGTTCATCAGCGTTGACTTGAACCTCCATTTTATGTCTGACTTCTTTATGGGACTTTGAAAGACCAGTTCATAGGAAATATGTATCAGATCTTCTATTCTTGGAAACGCAGTTTTCTCATCTATCAAGGGGGAATACTCATTCACATATTTGTTACATTCTCACCAGTTTGCTGCGATAATCAAATGAGATGTGGATATAATGAGGTTTTATTTATATAATAAAATACAGGATATATTTTATTAATATATATAAATTTATATAAAATAAAATACAGCCTACTTTAATTTGGACTTCAGATAAACCATGAATAATATCGAATTGGACATACTGAAAAAATGTTAATGGTTTAGCTAAAATTCAAACTGAAGTGGGCATCCTTTCTTTAGTCTGCCCACTCTCTGGAACATAACCATGCTTCCTGTTCTGCAGAAATTAGCAAATATAAGTTCTGCAGTACATTTTGCACATTTTCATGTAATTACAGCTATTCCTGTCTTCCAAATAACAACCACACTATTAGCTTTCATCAGTCTTAAAAATCTTGCAGTCGCTCTATCTCTTTCGTAATGAATAGCTGTGGTTTTTCAGTTTGAGCATGAAACTGTAAATATATGACTCTGAAATTTGTTTCCATTATATAATTAGTAGTTCACGTTTTCACAAAAAGGTGAATATTATGACAATTTGGGCCAAAACAGTGTCACCCTATTGTCATGCTCTCAGCACCAGTTCTTCACTTTCTCTGAACCCCTTTCTCCTCATCTCTCTGGGGAAGTGATGTGTGATTGACAGGAAGTGCCAATTTTCTCTTTTCTTTCTGATCTCAAAATGGTAAAGACTGATTGAGAAGCTTTTCTGTATTTCTAGCATTTTTTTTTTAAACTTTAGCTGACTTTGATTAGAGTATTGAGTTTCAGGAGTATGGAAGGTGTGTATGGTTTTATTTTTCTGTGGCAAAATTTCAGAGCTGATATTTTCTCAGCTGAAACCAATTAAAATGATTTTCTTCACTGCTGTTTAGTTTATGATGATTTCCGAGGAAATATTTTGGAATTGGTGGAGGATTATTTCTCGTTTCACCTTCACACTGACTGATATCATTTTTCTTACTAAAGGTTGTGATTCAAAAGCATTAATCAGGAGTCTTTTTGGCAAATGTGCAAGTGACAAGGCATTCCTGTAGCGTCTGCCTTCTTTCCCGCCGCTCTGCCTTTCTTCTTTCCCTCCTTCCCTCCCTCATTTCTTCAGCCTCTCGTCCGGCACGTATTCATTAACCTCCACAGGCCACAGTGGTGGCCACTCTGCAGGCACCAGAGAACAACGCTGGCAGCATCTGCCCTCTTGGAGCTCCATCATGTCAAGTGTAGAAGGCGTGAAACAAGTAAATCAGTCATTAAACCCTGGAAAATATTATAACACAAAATAACAAAAAATAAAAGCACCCTGAGGGTCCTCCAACAGTCACCCTAGTGCCAAAAGAACAGGGAGCTTCACGAGGAGCCTCACGTGACTGATGCTTCAGGGTGAAGATGACCCAGCAGAGGCACAGAGGGTGGTGAGTATTAAAAAAATACTCACTACATAAAAACTGAGAGTTACGTCTTACTCAGTGGGAATTTTTAGGACTTCAAGCCTGGAAGCCAGCATCTCAAATAAGCTCAGAGGAGGTGAGAGGAGAAGCTGTGTTATATAGAAGGTTTGCAAACAAACAGCAGATAGTCTGAATGTCAAATGTATTTTTTTGTAAATTAAAGAAAACCCGGTATCCCAAGTTAAGGAATTTAGCACTTTTCTATGTATGGGAAGACATAGAAGCTGGGCTCACCGAAATCATCTCTTTGATATGCACCTCAGCATTTTCACTTTCTCAGCTTCCTTTCCTCCCAACTCACCATGGGGAGTGGCTACAGTCTAGATCACAGGTTTTCTTCTCCATCCGGAGTTCCCTCAGGGCTGCAATCACTGATGACCATGACATCCTTGTTTACTGATACGGCAGGAAATATTCCATTTCTCAATAGGCAAGCACCTAAATCGACACTACCGTGCCATTCTCTGAAGTGCTAAGTCCTATAGTTTTGTTAGATCACTGGATCAAACAAATCCCTGGATTTGTTAGTCAGCTGGAAAGTAGAAACAAGGTGTGCAGAAATATACACCAAGAAATTTTGGTCAATGATGGTTAGTTCTTTTAAATCAAATTTGTAAAGATCTTTTAAAATTTGTTTTTCCCTCACAGCTGCTTAAGAATCCAAAGTGTGTATGAGCATATGAATGTTTGCATCATTATTGATTTGGTTTCACAGAGTAATAATCTGTCAGCAAAATAAATACTAATTGTTCACCTGTTGAACAGGATGTAGTTCTCTCACCCACGGCTTCTGTGGAATAGTGTGGTGGTGTTGTTCAGTCGCTAAGTCACGGCCGACTTTTTAAGACCCCATGGAGCCACAGCACGCCAGGCTTCCCTGTCCTTCACTGTCTCCCAGAGTTTGCTCAAACTCATGTCCATTGAGTCAGTGATGTCTTTCAACCATCTCATCCTCTCTCGTCCCCTTCTCCCCCTGTCTTTAGTCTTTCTCAGCATCAGGGTCTTTTCGGTGAGTTGGCTGCTCGCATCAGGTGGGCAAAGGATTGCATCATCAGTTCTTCCAATGAATATGCACAGTTGATTTCCTGTAGGATTTACTGGCTTGATCTCCTTGCTGTCCAAGGGACTCTGAAGAGTCTTCTCCAGCACCGCAGTTTGAAAGCATCAATCCTTCAGTGCTGATAACGGTCAAAACATGACAGTTATTCAGCTGGACTCCCGCCTATTCTGCTGCTCCCCGCCTATACTTCTGCATTGCTCTAAAATGTTCTATTTTATCCCAAGAGTCTTTTCTTTTTTAATGTTTTTTGGGATATAGTTGATTTGCAGTGTTCTGTTGGCTTCAGGTATACAGCAAAGTGAATCAGTTGTACATATACATGTATCCACTCTTTCTTAGATTCTTTTCCCATGTGGACCATTACAGAGTATTTAGTAGAGTTCCCTGTGCTATACATCAGGTTCTTATTAGTTATCTATTTTATCCATAGTAGTGCATATATTCCCAGGTGGTACTAGGGATAAAGAACCTGTCTGCCAATGCAGGAGATGTAAGAGATGCAGGTTTGATCCCTGGGTCGGGAAGATCCCCTGAAGAAGGACAGGGCAACTGACTCTATTATTCTTGCCTGGAGAATCCCATGAACAGAGGAGCCTGGTGGGCTACAGTCCATAGAGTCCCAAAGAGTTGGACGCAACTAAGGCAACCTAGCACGCACACATGCACGTGGGAATTCTATATTCCCAAGAGTCTTACCTAAGCCTCATCAGAGCCTTGCTGCTCACTGGATAGTGGCGGGCCTGGCTCCTAACTTTTGTCTCAGTTCTTGTTTGATTGTCAGGGTTTCCCGAAGGGCAGCAGGGGCTCCCTGCCTATCACTGGCCCACAGGAACCTGGCAGTTCTGTCTGCTGGTGGATGCTGAAGTCACCTTCCGTGAAGCTCCCACTTTGTTTGCACCACTGCCCTAATGCCCTGCTCAACTTTGTTCCTTTGCATCATACAGGCAGGAAGACCCGAACATCACTGGGTTGAACTTCCCAGAAGCTGGAAACTGAGGTCTCCAAGTCAAAATTAGATTGACTTATATAATAAATTCATACAAATTCTCTTCCACACTGAAGTCTGATTACTTATTAAAATGCTGCCTTGCTGCATCTGCCCCCCAATCTCTCCATCCCCCTACTTTGCTGTGTGTTCACAAACACACTCTTCCCTTAAACACAAGTGTGTGTATGCATGCTAAGTCACTTCAGACATGTCTACTCTTTGCCACCCTATGCACTGCAGCCCGCCAGGCTCCTCTGTCCATGGGATCTCCTTATTTTTAATCTTCCCAGCATCCATAGCAATTCTGTTTGTGCTTGAGCTTTCTCAAAAGTTACATGTTTAACCAACTAACTTAAAATAAAATTGAGCAGTGATTTAATGATATTGAATATATTATTATATGCAAAATTAAATAGACTATTACATGCATAATACTTATAACAGTTCATAATCAATGATTACTGGAGACGTTTCAGATACATATTCCATAATGAACTCAGGATAACATATATCCACTTAGGTAAACATCCTCCGTTTGTAGAGACTTTCCTAGGAATGGAAAACTGGAAAGGTAATTTCTTTCCAAATCTTCTGAGATCAATCAGAGGCCTTGAAGCCAAAGGTTCTGGATTCCACTTCCTCTTTGAGAAGACTTCCTAGCCTCGTTGTCTGTGTTGATAGAGTGAGAATTGTGATATTTTGAAAATAAGTTCCCTTGGGTTTTCTTCAGCCAGGGTGATCTGAGGAGCTTGCCAGCAGCTCTCAGAGGTGCTTCTAGAGGGCTGGATCCATGCCCTGGATTGGCAGATTGGCTGAAGGGGGTGGGGTTTCACGTCGATGCACCACAGACAACATCCTATGTTTCAAGTCTGTGTCCTGACCCTGCGGGGTTGACTGTGCTGTGCCCCTTACTGGCTGGGAGGACCCTACTCTGTGTCCCTCACAGCCACTCCGGGGGGATCTGTGTGGTTCAGGTGGCCCTGGCCCACTTGTCCTGGGGCAGCACTTAAGGCCAAAATGAGTTTAAACACGTGATGAGCAGAAAATGTGGAGGAGGGAGGGGGTTGGGTCGAAATGGATGGTCAGTAGGATGGGAAAGAAGAATCCATGGAGCTGAGACCCAGGAGAGCATCCCAGAAAAAAGACTGAGAGAGAGAGAGAACAAGAGGGAGGGTGTCCAGATGCAGCCACACACACAGATGTGCTTTCCGGGCAGGAAGGAAGCAGAAGCCTCCTTTGCCGCCTGCATGTCTGCAGCCTCTGTCAGGTGGGGTCCGCTGTGTCGGGCACCAGAGTCAGCTCCTCTGTCTGACACCGAGAATCCAGCCCCTCTCACCTGATGTTTGCCATGGGATGGTGCAAAGCCGGCTGCTTTGGACCACGGTAGGCTCCACTGTGAGCTTCCCTGGTGGCTCAGACGGTAAAGAAGCTGCCTGCAATGCAGGAGACCCGGGTTCGATCCCTGGGTTGGGAAGATCCCTGGGAGAAGGGAATGGCAACGCACTCCAGTACTCTTAGCTGGAAAGTCCCATGGACGGAGGAGCCTGGTGGGATACAGTCCATGGGGTCGCCAAGAGTCGGACACGACTGAGCGACTTCACTTTCTTTTTTTCTTTCAAGCTCTGCTGTGCTCTGGGTCTCTGGACCTGCGTGGGGACCAGACAGCTGTTAGCCGAGTGGTCCTCATCCTGGTTTTATGTCGGCTGTGCTGAGAGCTGTCAAAATACTGGTGCCTGGCCCCACGTCCAGTGTGGCTGACTGAACACCTCCAGGGTGGGTCTCCTGGCATTTGTCCAAGCTCCTCAGATGGCCCTATGTGCACCCCGCCTGGAGAAGCCTGGTGGCTTAGCTGGTGAGTGACGGTGAGACCGCTGACCTCACTTTTCTGCGTTCCCTGTTGCCTCCGCAGATTACGGCACCATTAAGAAGGTGCGGGCGCCCCTGACCCAGACCTCGGGCGGCTGTGTGCTGGAAGAGATGGAGTTATTCCCGGAGAGGCGGCCCGAGCCGGTCAGGAGCCTGCGGATCCTGCACAGCCAGAGCGTCCTGTTCGCGGGCCTGCGAGAGCACGTGGCCAAGATCCCGCTGAAGAGGTGTCAGTTCTACCGCTCGCGCAGGTAGGGCAGCCCCGGTGCGGGGCGGGGCGGGGTCCATCCCACGTGCTGGCACCCCTTGTAGACGCCCCGCCCAGGGAGAGGGCTCAGATCCCCGAGGACGTTCATATTTCCTGTGTCTGAGAGGAATGGGGACCAGAGCATCCTGCATCCCAGGATGCAGAGACTTCATATACACACCAGCTTGCTATGCCGACCATAATACATCAGCATCCCTGGAGGAAGAATCCCTGTATGACATCTGTAAGCAGATATCAGGATTGAAGTGAATTGTTCAGTGAGTTTGGAGAAGGAAATGGCAACCCACTCCAGTCTTCTTGCATGGAGAATCCCGTGGACAGAGGAACCTGGCGGGCTGCAGTCCAAAGGGTCACAATGTCAGACAGGACCGAAGTGACTCACGCAGCGCTGAGTGATAATGCTGATATTTGGTCTTCCTGAATTAATCTGGCACAAGTTTTATGTATATATTGACCTGGTCACTGAAGTACTTTAAACCTCTCTTTCTTATCGATGTGTACTGTGTGTTCAGTTGCTCCGTTGTCTCCAACTCTTTGCAACCCCATGGACTGTAGCCCACCAGGCTCCTCTGTCCCTTGGGAATACTGGAGTGGGTTGCCATTCCCTCCTACAGGGGATCTTCCCGACCCAGGGATCAAAACCCACATCTCCGATGGCTCCTCCATTGGCAGGTGGATTCTTTACCACTGAGCCACCTAGAAAGCCCCCCTTTCTTATCTAACACATACTAATTGCTGTAGACTCTAACATAATAATATATATTATGCAAGATTTAAAGCATTCTGCAAAGTAGGTATTCTTACATAGAAAAAGTTTCTTATATTTAATAAAAATCATTACAATATTCCTTTCTAGATGGTTTTAGACAGCACAGTATGTAATAAAATTCCTCTTTTGGTATCAGAATGTTGAGAAACAAATAACATTAGGGCCCTCCCAACTAATAACAATGCTTTTGTGATTGCTGATAACAAATAGTGATATTGATTAACGACTGTCTTTTATGTAACAGCTTTTCCCTAAATGTAACCAATGGCTGCTTGTAGTTTGTTCTGCTTTTTGTTTCCCGCAGTGCTAGCCCAGGGCAGAAATTGTTCTGGCCCAGTTCTTGATGGCTCAGTGGTTGACAGGGAATGCTGGGGTCTTGCCAGTGGGAGTGTCACTAGTTCAGTGAACCCGAAAGGTCACCAGTCTTCCAGTTTCAGGCAAGCAAGCTCTGGGGATGTGACATAGGATATCACGCAAGAAGTCAGACCTGAGCCATACACAGGTGTTTCTGGTGCCAGAATGGATGTTAGTGCCTTGCAAAAAGTTTTAGCTGCTCAGTTGTGTCCGACTCCTTGTGACCAACAGACTGTAGCCCTCCAGGCTCCTCTGTCCATAGAATTCTTCAGGCAAGAATACCGGAGTGAGTTGCCATTTCCTTCTGCAAGGGATCTTCACAATCCAGGGGTCTAACCCAGGTCTCCTGCATTGCAGGCAGAGCAGGAGGTAATTCCCCTTTTCTCTGGTGCTCTGCTAGCTCAGCAACTTTTAGATGCTACTTAAGCAACTAGATCCTGAATCAGGTCAAGCAAAGCAGGCATCATCTGCCCACCTCTCATCTCCTAGGCAACTGCACTTGCAGCTCAGTCATGAAACCACAGGCACCAGCGGCCTCCAGGCACAGCTGCCCAGGAGGAGTTGACAGTCTCCCCTGTTCCTTTCAGGAGAATAAGCCCCTTGTCTGTCTGTATCAGGCTTCTGGGAGGACAGGATTTTACAGTTCTATCCAGAGCTGAATCTGTCTGCTGTTTTCTTGTCCACTTGCTCAGAGAAAAGCAGTGAGATATGATATTTATTGTAAACTGATAGACTGTGATCCTCTGTGTGCTCACACCAGACTGGGTTAGTTTGTATTTGACCCTTAAATGCTTCATTTGAGGAAGAAAGAAAATCTAAAGATTTCAACCCAAGAGTTTCTCTGAATTTCTTCCAAAGTTTTTCTGCCATCTTCCTCTCATAGAAAGACAAGAAATCCTCTCTTAACATTCCCAGGAGAAAAAAAAGAATCAATTTTTAAGGAACTGATATCTACATGACCAGATTTTTATAAACTATGGAGAAAGATAGTGTGTTTTTTTCTAGACAAAAGCAATTTTAATTTTCAAGAAATATACCTAAAGAAGCACGCTGTAGAGGAATAGGATAATAATTGTTAAATATACTATTTGTTTATTTTTAAAATAAATTTATTTATTTTTAATTGAAGGATAATTGCTTTGCAATATTGTGTTGGTTACGGCCAAACATCAACATGAATCAGCCATAGTTATACCTATGTCCCCTCACTCTTATTTTTTTCCTTTAATATTTATTTTAAATTGGACAATAATTTCGGAGAAGGCAATGGCAACCTACTCCGGTGTTGTTGCCTGGAGAATCCCAGGGACGGGGGAGCCTGGTGGGCTTCCGTCTATGGGGTCACACAGAGTCGGACACGACTGACGTGACTTAGCAGCAGCAGCAGGACAATAATTTGTTGACGTTAGGTTCATTTCCGGTGTACAACAAAGCAATTCAGCTATACATATACATATATTTATTTATTCAAGTTTTTCCTGTTTAGGTTATTACAGAATATTGAGCAGAGTTCCCTGTGCTATACAGTTTGTCCTTGTTGGTTATCTATTTTAAAGATAGTAGTGTGCATATGTCAGTCCCAAACTCCCAATTTATCCCCTCAACCGCGTTTCCCCTTTGGTAACCGTAAGTTTGTTTTCTGAGTCTGTGAGTCTGTTTCTGTTTTGTGAGTAAGTTCACTTGTGTAATCTTTGCTGAATTCCACATATAGGCAATATTATATGACATTTGTCTTTCTCTGTCTGACATTTCACTTAGTATGGTAACCTCTCCATCCATCTTGTTGTAAATGTCATTTCATTTGTGTTAATGTGACAATGAAAGCAACAGTCGTGCAGTCGTGTCCCACTCTTTGCGATCCCACGGACTGTAGCCCGCCAGGCTCCTGTGTCCATGGGATTCTCCAGGCAGAAATATTGGAGTGGGTACCCATTTCCTTCTCCAGGGGATCTTCCCAGGAGATCTAACCCAGGTCGCCTGCATTGCAGGCAGATTCTTTACCATCTGAGCCACCATTTCATTTGTTTTAATGGTTGAGTATTATCCCATTTTATATATGTTCCACATGTTCTTTATCTATTTTTCTGTCAATGAACATTTAGACTGCTTCTCTGACATTGCTATTATAAACAGCACTGCAGTGAACATTGGGATGCATGCATATTTTTGAGCCACAGTTTTCTCTGGAAATATGGCCAGGAGTGGTATTGCTAGACCATACGGAGCTCTATTTTTCGTTTTAAGGAAGCTCCATACTGTTTTCCACAGTGGCCATACCAATTTACATTCCCACCAGCAGTATAGGAGAATTCCCTTTTCTCCACACCTTTTCCAACATTTATTGTTTATAGACTTTTTGATGATGGTCTTTCTGACTGGTGTGAGGTGATATTTTAGTTTTGATTTTTATTTCTCTAATAGCAGTGTTGAACATTTTTCATGTGCCTTTTGGCCATCTGTATGTCTTCCTTGGGTAAATATATATTTAAGTCTTCTGCCTGTTTTTTAATTGGGTTGTTTGTGTTTTCTTTATGTTGAGTTCCATGAGCTACTTGTAAATTTGGAGATTAATCCTCTGTGGGTTACTTTGTTTGCAAACATTCTCTCCCATTCTGAGGATTGTCTTTTCATTTTGTTTATGGTTTCCTTGGCTGTGCAAAAGCTTTTGAGTCTCATTAGGTCCCATTTGTTTATTTTTCTTTTTTATTTCCATTTTTGTAGGAGATGGATCAAAAAAGATATTGGTGCAATTTATGTCAGCGTGTTCTGCCTATGTTTTCCTCTAAGAATTGTATAGTATAGTCTTACATTTGGGTCTTTAATCTATTTTGAGTTCATTTTTGTGTATGGTGTTAGAACAGGTGTCCCTAACTTTTTTGGCACCAGAGCCCGGTTTGGTGGGAGACGAGTTTTCCGCAGATGAGAATGCAGATGGTTTCAGGATAATTCAAGCACATTACATTTATTGTGTAATTTATTTCTATTATTGTTACATCAACCACACCTCAGATCATCAGGTATTAGATCCTGGAGGTTGGGGATGCCTGTGTTAGCGAATGTTCTAATTTCATTCTTTTACATGTAGCTGTCCAGTTGTCCCAGCACCACTTGTTGAAGAGACTGTCTTTTCTCCATTGCATAGTCTTGCCTCCTTTGTTATAGATTAATTGCCCACAGGTGTGTGGGCTCATGTCTGGGCTTTCTGACTTGCTCCATTGATCTGTATTTACATTGCTGGTGCCAGTGCCATACTCTTTTGACGACCATAACTTTGTAGTATAGCCTGATGTCGGGGATCCTGATTCCTGCAGCTCTGATTTTCTTCCTCAGTATTGCTTTAGTTATTCAGGGTCTTTTGTATCTCTGTACAGATTTTTAAATATTTTGTTCTAGTTCTATAACAAATGCCATTGGTAATTTGATAGGAATTGCTCCCCAGGTGGCACTAGTGGTGGAGAACCAGCCTGCCAACGCAGGACACAGGAGACATGGGTCTCAGCCCCTGGGTCGAGAAGACCCCCTAGAGGAAGACATGGCAACCCTCTCCAGTGTCCGTGCCGGGAGAATCCCACGGACAGAGGAGCCTGGGAAGCTACAGTCCATAGGGGCAAAGAGACGTACCAGACTGCAGAGACTTAGCACACGTTGAATCTGTAGATTGCCTTGGATAGTATAGTCATTTTGACAATACTGACTCTTCCAATCTAAGAACATGGTATATCTTTCCATCTGTTTGGGTCACGTTCCATTTCTTTCATCTTGTCTTAAGGCTTTTGGAGTACAGGTTTTTGCCTCTTTTGGTAGGTTTATTTCTAGGCTAGGTGTTTTATCCTTTTTGATGTGAAGGTAAATGGGATTGTTTCCTTAATTTCTCTTTCTGATCTTTCATTGCAGGATACAAACCTAATACACAGAAATCTATTGCATTTTTCTATACACTAACAATATTAATTATGCTTTTTATAATAGAATGTAAGTAATTTTGTTATCAGAAAATCAATTTTACGAATAAACTTTGAAGTGTTTAAGAAGAGAGATTAAGCTTAACTAAAGTACTTATCTCCTTCAGAATCATACTCACATTGTTCATTTTATTAATATCTGTTTTTCAGAGGCAAGGCAGTTTGATACCTGATGCAATGCTTAGAAATGATAACACCTGATACAACTTTCCAAGATTCTTCAATGTCTGCCACTATGCTAGATCTTATCTCCACTTTCCTTAATCACAGCACCCTGACAGTAAAGTCAAACGGCATCTCCAATTTTAAGATGAAGAAATGGTAGCTGGGACTTCTGGTGTCCTGCCCGAGGTCACAGAGCTCTTGCATTTGAAACACAGGTTCGGAGCTGAATTCTCTTGCCCCCAGGGCCCAGACTTTATTTTTGGTTCTCTCTGCTTCCTCTGGTACAAAGAATATGTCATGCTCAGTCATCCGATTTCAGCAGGGATGAACCGATTGATGGCATTTTCCATGGAGTTGCTGAGTGCTAGAATTAGTACCAGGACAGGCTGAACTCAGTCTATTGACAAGTAGCCCCAGCTTCCTCCCATTAGTCCTTTCTTTATTATGACTGCCAGCAGGCTGGGTTAAGGAGACCAAAAGGAGGTTTTATACCACTGGGCTACTGTAACATGAGTCTTTATCCTCCAGCTGTTCTAGAGGTGACCCTGGACCCAGGGAAGGCCAAAATAATGTGCACGCCTGTGCCATCCATGCTGTGCACACATTGTATCTTGGGGTCAATAGCATGGTGTTTTTAACTTCCTGTAGCTGTTTTCCTCAGAAAGTTATTTTGAAAGAACAATATCTTAAAAATATATTTTGGTCAAGTTTGACCTCAAAAAAATGAGCAGAAAGATCTTGTGTTAATTTTAGTCTTTTTTTTTTTTTTTTTGCACAACCCATTTAAGAACTAGCATGGGAAAATGATGCAAATAATAAAGCAGCTGATCAGAATGGGTGGTGACTTCTGAGGATGTAGAGTGGGAGAAAGTTTACTTTTCCTGTGTGCCCTTTGTACTCCAAGACTTATTTACCACACACATGTTAGTTTCATGAAATGAATTAGTATTTCCTGAATTCTAAGGAACATGGGTGTTCAGGAAGAGCTGGATGTGGGTGCAGCCTGTGCAGGGCTTTCCTGGTGGAGCTAGTGGTAAACAACCCACCTGCCTGTGCAGGAAACTTGAGAGATGAGGGTTCACCTGTGAGTGAGGAAGACCCCTGGAGGAGGGCACGGCAACCCACTCCAGGGTCCTTGCCTGGAGAGTCCCATGGACAGAGGAGCCTGGTGGGCTATGGCCCACTGGGTCTCAAAGAGTCAGACAGGACTGAAGCAGCTCAGCACATATGCACAGCCTGTGAAATGGAGTGAGGGTAAGCTGATGTCCTCCTCACATGAGGTTGGTGCACAGTCAGGGGCTCCTAGCGTGAAAGTGGTACAAGGTCTTCATAGGGATGCACAGGATGGAGCAGCCAAGAATAGCCATTAACTTAATTCCTGCTGATATAAATACGAAGGTGAAGTCGTAACCAGCCACTTGGAAAAGAAGAGACTGGCGGAGGATTGATAAAGTTCTCATATCCGTGCTTTAGGAAGAAAGGCATGGCCACAGGACTCAGACTATAACCATCACATCCAGGAATCAAGCTGTTATCCCCCACCTCCCACCTCCAAGGAAATTGTGTGACCTTCCAGTTAATTCAGCTGAATGAAACTCCCCAGGTCAAAAGAAAGGAAAGCCTGGGGAAGTGGGGCGGTAGGGCTTTTGCCTTGGACTTTAAAGTCATTTTAAGGGTTGTGCATTAATTAGCTCAGTGGGTTGGCAAACGTCCTCTATAACGAACAAGACAGAAGATGCTTCAGGCTGTAGGGCCTCTGTTGCAACTTCTCTACTCCATCCTTGCAGCATGGAAGCAGCTTGAGACCATAATGAGTGGGTGTGGTTGTATGTCAGCAAGGCACACAGATTCATCAGGCAGAGACACAATTTACTTTTAGAGTCAGACAGTTCATTATTTACATAGACAATGAAAGTAAAAACAGAAAATGTATCAGCTACGCAAGTTCCTTGGGCTTCCCTGGTGTCTCAGCCAGTAAAAAAGCCGCCTGCCAGTGAGGGAGGCATAGGAGACGTGGGCTCAATCCCTGAGTCAGGAAGATTCCCTGAAATAAAGGAAATGGCAACCCACTCCAGTATTCTTGCCTGGTAAATTCCATGGACAGAGGAGCCTGGTGGGCTATAGCTTAGGGAGTCACAGAGTCAGACATGACTTAGCAACTGAGCAGGCAGGCAACAGCAATCCAGTTCCTTATCCCACAGATGACACCAAAACAAAACAACCCAGGTTCCTTATCTCACAGCTGATAACCCACCGAAGAACTTGGGCCCCACATGGCTGAGGAACTGGGTATGTACTACAGTTTTATGCCATCAACTGTACCCCAGGGGCGAGAGTAAGGGGCAGAAAGCCTTATGCCTCATTAGAACTCAGGAGGCAATGAGAAACTATCTCATGAAACCCTCCCTGGAACACAGCGAGGTGGAAGGAAAGCAGCTTTGTAGCAGGTGCTCATAATCCTCCCATGTGCATGATCAGAAGCATCCCAGGGCACTCCACCAAAGCTCAGGTCAGCTGTAGTTAAGCTTTGCCCAACATGGAGACATGACAGTCACCAGGATACTGGGGCCAAGAATCTGCCTACCTTGTGTTTCAGTGAGACTTCAGGGAGTAGGCTGGATTAGGGCCACGGGCTGTCATTTGCTGATTCCTGAATTAGATTTTTGTCATATATGCCTTTCGAATGAACGAACATGGCTTGCATCATTATATACACTAATATTTAAAATTGGGTGTTAAATTACATCCATTAAGTATTAAATTACATAATTTAACTCTAAACCCAGTTAAATTAATATTTTCTACTCTTCAGACAATCATCAAGTTTTTATTTTTTATTTGACACCCACCACAATTATGAGCTAAGATAAACCTATTAGGCTTTAGAGTCAACATTTCACAGATGAGGAATTGGATCGGAATCAGAGAGGGATTGTACAAAGACTCATCAGTCACAGAGCAGAAACTAGAATTCTGGGTACGGGCTGCCAGGGCAGGCTTCCTTCTGCCTTTGAGAATATGAACTCCAAAGGCTGGCATTGTCTTTCTACGCTCCCTGTAGCCTTCAGCACGTGCCTGGCTAGAGACAGGCTCAATAAATACTTATCAAAGTAACAAATGGATACTCTGCCTTTCTCCTTTCTACTATTTTTCTTCATGACCTAAAACAAACAAATAAACAAACAAAAAACCCTCAATTCTTGAGAAACTGTGAAGCTTTCTTTAAAGAAAAGTATGCGTGCGTGAGTGATAAGTTACTTCAGTCGTGTCTGACTCTGTGCCACCCTATGGACTGTAGCCCACCAGCCTCCACTATCCATGGGACTCTCCTGACCCATGGGATCAAATCCACATCTTACATCTCCTGCATTGTTAGACAGGTTCTTTACCACTAGCACCACCTGAAAAGTCCACAGAAAAGTGTAGTAGTGACATAAAACATTACCCAAAGGATTGGAAGCCCTCAGTCCTTAGGTATTTGTTATATTTTCACTTTGTTATAAAGAAATATTTGGAGGGAGAAGAAAAGCTGGGAACTGGAAGAACCACAACCTGTATATAACATAAGAGACATCTCTTTTAAATTTTGCTTATACAACCGGAGGGAAAGAGGAAAAAAGGTTTTAAGAAAAAACTTTAACTCCCTTTCTGAATGGATGTCTAGTTATTCCATTCAAATAACTAGAATTTAAATTCTAGTTAGCCTATAATTTTAAAAAAATTAACACCCCATGAAGACAATTAATATCAAAATTAGGTTACTACAGGATGTATATTATTTGAAAGAACAAAGTTTTAAGAGGTGGAGTTAATAATTGGCACCTTTATTAATGAAATATTCTCTAAAAAAAAGCATTTGCCTGATGAGACAAACACAGTGGATAGAGAGAAATTGCAGAATCCCCAAAAAGTCCCCCAGCAAGATAATCTTAACCACTCAGTTATGAATCATATAAACATCAAAAGGATATTTTGACAAGTACCCATTTTACAAAGTAAATATTCTCCCTTTAAAACAAACTTGCTGCTGTTCAGTTGCTAATTTGTGTCCGACTCTTTGTGACCCCAGGGACTATAGCATACCAGGCTTCTCTGTCCTTCACTGTCTCCTGGAGTTTGCTCAAGCTCATGTGCATCGAGTCAGCGATGCCATCCAACCATCTCGTCCTCTGTCATCCCCTTCTCCTCCTCCCTTCCATCTTTCCCAGCATCAGAGTCTTTTCCAATGAATCGGCTCTTTGCATCAGGTGGCTAAAGGATTGGAGCTTCACCTTCCGCATCAGTCCTTCCAATGAATATTCAGGACTGATTTCCTTTAGGATGGACTGGTTGGATCTCCCTCCTATACAAGGGACTCTCAAGAGTCTTCTAAATGTCAGTGTCTTGAGCTTTTGTGTGCACTGGCTTTGGTGTAGCCTCTACAGACTGTGGGCTTTCCTTAGTTAACTCACTCATAGTGTATTTATTGAACCTCAGGAGTGCCAAGCACCAAACCAGGTTCTGAGTGTATGATGATGGATGACACATCCCTACCCTGTCTTCCTGGGCTCAGAATCTAAAAAGAAATTCTGACATAAAGAAAATCTTCCAAATATCTCTTCTGGACTCAAGCCAGAGGGCCTTGGAGTTACTTTAGACTTTATCTCTAGGCTCCACTAGGACCTAATCTCCAAGCCTGCCGTTCCTTTCCAGTTATTTTTTAAGCTATGTCTGAATCACAACCAGTGCTCTAATTTTAAATTTCCAATAGTAAGGGAATTAATTACCAAGTTATGGTATACTGACTCAGTGCAGTACTCCCTCAGTGGATTATTCTTAAATCATTAAATGATGACAATGAAGACATATACATGATACGATCTTAACTGAAAAAAAATGAGCTGACATTATGTGTTTGCCATCATTAACACTGTTTAGAAAACAGAAGGAAAAGTATACATGCCCATATGATATTTACAACTGTAAAATACATGCCAACATGCTGATTACAACCCTGTAAGAGTGGGTTGGAGGTGGGCTTGAAATGGAACTGTGTCTTCCAGCAGAGTCATTAAGTCACACACCCAGGTTCTGGGCAGGGTGGATAAGGAACAGAGAACATGATGCACAGAACATGAACGTGCATGAACTAGACTAGTAAATTGGAAATATGTCATGCTACTCTCCAGTAACCTTCAGGGGAAATGGGGGTTATGTGACGCAGGATGCTTGCAATTTGGGAGGAATTCTCTGTTCTAAAAGGAATTCTCTGTTCTAAGGAAAAGAATATCAAATACTAACAAAAAAATTTCTTGAGTTAATCACAGAATCTTAGGTCTCATGAAGTGAGAAAGTTCAGTCTGCATTAGGATCATGGTAAATCCACCTTTGACAATGATGTAGACATATATTTGATCCAGGTAGAAAATGAAAGCAAAGAAAACATATGAGTGTCATCTTGTAGAAATGCTACGTGCTGCCCACACAACCTTAGAATTATGAGTACACTTTTTTCCTTCTCTTCTTTTGCCAAATGTGTTAATGTAGTGATATTGTCATTACAATGGAGAATAAGTTTCTAAGAACAAGAAACTGTGCAAGAATTTTCCACAACTCAAATCCACTAGTACAGGTTCTTAGCTTTCCTTAGTCACCCAACAGTTTTTGGGTTTTACTCTCTGGTTGATTTCCTAAATGAGTGTGCTACTCATCTTCTAAATGGCAGTCTGGGTTCCAAATAGTCATCTTGGATAGAGTTTTAAAATCAGTGTAATTACCAACCTTTTGTACCTCATTTGTGTTGAGAGGTACAACTAAATGACTCAGACTGCAAGATTTCATTATTTAATGTCCACTCTACTGGCCTCCTGTTTTCGAGCTTCCAGATTGAAAGCTATGTAATGAACTCTGTTCTACCACTCCTTCAAACTGGAGTGCTGGAGAAGACTCCTGAAAGTCCCTTGGACAGCAGGGAGATCAAACCAGTCAATCTAAAAGGAAATCAACCCTGAATATTCATTGGAAGGACTGATGCTGAAGCTGAAGCTCCAGTATTTTGGCATGAACAGCAGACTCATTAGAAAAGTCCCTGATGCTGGGAAAGATTGAGGGCAGACGGAGAAGAGGGTATCATAGGATGAGAAGGCTGGACGGCATCACTGATGCTATGGGCATGAACTTGGGCAAACTTCGGAGAGGGTGAGGGACAGGGAGGCCTGGCGTGCTGCAGTCTATGGGGTCGCAAAGGGTCAGACATGACTGGGTGACTGAACAGCAACAGTGCTCTATGGGAAAGTTTGGGCGGCAGCAAGCTTATAGGCAGCACCAGTTTTCTGCATCTGAGTTATTCTCAGCAGAAACACCTTGGCTTTTATTCCCTGAGTCCCCCTAAGATTCTGTTTGCAGTCTAGTCCAATGAATTAGTGATTCTTAAGGAAATCATCATCCCTCTGTCAACACAAAGCTGCTCACATATGGAAAGATCATGAACTCTGGATTCAGGTGGATCTGGATAAGCCTTTAGCTTGATGTGTGATTGTGAGCAAGTGACTCTGTGTGTTAAGTGTTAGTCGCTGAGTCATGTCTGACTCTTGCGACCCCATGGACTGTAGCCTGCCAGCCTCCTCTGTCCATGGCATTCTCCAGGCAAGAATACAGGAGTGGGTTGCTATTCCCTTCTCCAGGGGATTTCCCTGATCCAGGGATTGAACTCAGGTCTCCTGCATTGCAGGCAGATTCTTTACCATCTTAGCCACCAGGAAAACGAAGACAGAGACCGTATAATGGGTCATGTAAAGAATTCAATATGAGATGCTCCTCTCCTTTCCTGCCTGAGTATTATGTCCACTTCACGTAGGTCCTGAGGAGCAGGGCTGCTGTTATACACGTACTTTGCCTTCTTTGTCCAGATATGCTTCACTTGCCTCTGGACCAAACAGAGGGCACACTGACCTGTGAGAATTTGTTCTTCCACCTTTAAACAACTTCACGTTGTCTGAGATGTAGGGGACCCATCAGGCTAGATTCTGCTTCTTGCATTCCATTATTTATCTAGCTCTAGTCTGTTTGGACCAAGGGATTTTCTACCGCGACCACACTCTGTGTGTAGGTGAGTGATGTCAGCTTGGTCCCAGCCAATAGGCAGGTGCATCTGTCAGTGGAAATTCAGTAATTCCATGTTTCAAGTGAGTGGGTACCTGTCTTTACAAGAGGGGCTGAGGTTCAGACACTGATGGAGGCTGACCAGTGCCAGGTATGAAGAAGGTCAAGTGCTTATCTTTGGTGCTGTCACCAGGCCCTTCCCAATGGTTGGGGAGGGCAACAGAGAATCCAGAGGTAAAGTGGGTACCACACTTGCCTCCACTGTTCTGCTGAGATGGGTGGATGTCCTTCCTGGGATGGGCTGTGCTAACACCCTGGCTGAAGCCTCGTTCTCTGTCATGGGCAAACTGTTGAATGAATTGTAGGAAGCCGACATAATATTTGCCTCCCCACTCTGGACTTACTTTCTTATAGGGCTTTGTGTAAAACTTAAAATGTGTGACTTGACACCTTGGACATTCTTCAGGTGCAACTGTTGACTCTTTGACCTCTCCTGTGTCTTCTGATTCTGCCCACTAAACCCTCATGCGCAGAAGGGTTTCTCTTGATTAAACATGAGGGGGGCAAAATGTAATTGTGTCTTCATTGTTTTCCTTGATTGGCCAGGGAGGAGAGGGGACTGGAACCTGTAGTTACCTCTCTTGTAGAGGGTAGAGAAGATCAGATACCAAAGTGTAGACTTTTCCCTAAACAAAGACTCCAGTGATGCTCTTTTTCTCCTGGCGCAGGACGCAGCATTTTCCAGTCACTTGGAAATTCTTTCAACAGCCCTGAGCTGGGAAGGGCCCATGTTTGCCCTCTGGGCCCCTTTTGTCCTGAAGTACAAAACTGGACAGGCTGTCTTCCCTGGAGAGCTTCACTTTCAAAGGGCAGAATGGCCTTTCCAGAAAATCTTTGTGTTTGGACAAGAGAAAAGTCCCCAATGACTGAGGTCCACCCAGAGGCCAAGATAAACAGCTCAGTAATCTATGTGGGAAAACTGGGTAAAACGGGACTCTCTGTATCTCATCAGAAACCAAAATTGATCACCAATGCTCAATTTCCAGGAAGCATTTTTGTTTTGCTTATTTCAGACACCCCCCACTTTTTTCACTATTTGTTTAAACTATTAATTTTCCCATAATGCCTCACTGCAAAATTTATATCAATCTAGTTCAGTTTTAAAACAGATTTTTCAGGAAAACCTGAGCGTTCTATCTTCCTAATAAGATTTTAACTAAAAACCATTTGCTTACTATTACCAGAAGTGCAAATCGGTTATTTGACTTGATGATAAAAGCAAATTGAAATGTGAAAAATCCTCATTTTGTTTAATCAATGTAATTTAATAAGCCAATAATGAATAGTTTTTAATATATTGAATGTTAGTGACTAATTGAAATTCTAGTTCATTAACGTTCTCTACAAACCATAGCCTGTAACAGGAATGATTATTAAATGCATTTAGAAAGCTATGCATCATGAGTGTGGACACATTTTATTGGTAATTATGTCTTTTGTTTACTTGGCATGTGTCCTAACTTTAAAAAAATGCTGTTTCAAATGTACTTGTATCTCAGTTCTTCTTGGGAATTATGAATTAATCTTCTAGTAGATGTCATATACATCCTATACACCACAAATTCCTCATGCTTAAGCAAAGTACCGTTTTAATTGCATCACTACACTTCTCTGGAATCCTGAGGAAACTTCAGCCCAGCCAAGCTGCTTGGCTTACCTCCCTGATCATGCCATGGGCACGTGACTCCGTGTTGTCCTTCCCAGGGCCATAATGACCAGACACATTCTTCTTACTCAGCTAATCCCCAGCTTCCTTCAAAGGCTGACTTCCTGGAACTTGTCTGGGCCACAGCTCTGTCCTCTGACTCCCGTAGCTCCGGCTGTCTGGACTTCTCACCTGACCGTCATCAACTCGGGTGTCGGGCAAGGATCGTGACCATGGTCTTCCTCCATCACTGGGCTGCAAGTGCATTCCTGCTTCTTGTGCATTCAAACCACGGCACAGTGCGCGCATATGCAAGTAGTTAAAAAATCATTACAAATCGACCCAAACGTGTAGCGGAAATACCTAAAGGAACACATCCTAGTGAGACACATCCCTTATTAAAAAAAGACCCCAAGGTATTCACAGAGTACAGTGTTTTCAGACCCTCTCAAAAATCAACTGCATATATTAATTTGTAATTATGTTTAGAGGTTAAGGATAAAGGGCTTCCCAGGTGGCGCCAGTGGTAAAGAATCCACCTGCCAATGCAAGAGAACAAGAGACCCAGTTTCAATCCCTGGGTCAGGAAGATCCCCTGGAGTAGGCAATGGCAACCCAATCCACTATTCCTGCCTGGAAAATTCTATGGACAGAGGAGCCTGCCAGGCTATATAGGCCATGGGGTTGCAAAGAGTTGGACATGACTGAGGACGCCTGTATGCATTAAGTAGAACAGCTCTGTATGTCCCATCTCAAAACACTTTGTTCTGTTTGGTTGCATTTTTTTCTTAACTACATGATGTAATTTAATCCTCAGAACAGCCCAGTGAGGTGGGCATTATCATTCCAGTTTTATAGAAGAGGAAACTGGGGGAAAAAATATGTTCCAGTTAGATTTACCAGTTGAGGGGTTTGTGGATGTCTTAGAATGCATTTTTCAGAAAGTGAAAGTGTTAGTTGCTCAGTTGTGTCCACCTCTTTAGGACCCTATAGATTATAAGCACCAGGCTCCTCTGTCTATGGGATTCTCCAGGCAAGAGTACTGGAGTGGGTACCACTTCCTCCTCCAGGGGGTCTTCCCAACCCAGGGATCGAACCTGGGTCTCCTGCATTGCAGGCAGTTTCTTTACTATCTGAGCCACGAGGGAAAACCTTCTTCAGGAAAGTTACTGTCTAATTGGAATGTCTCTATCTTATTTTTAGTAGTATAATGCTTTAAACGCAGCTCAAAGTAAAAGCAGATCCTGAAGTATATGGTGGCTTAGTGATTAAGAATAAGGTACCTGAGATTGTCTTAGAAATTAAGACACTATCATTCATGAACAGATATTCTCTCTCGCTATAATCATCATGATAATACAAATAAACAGTGATATTTGACATGTGATTGATTCTTGTGCAGAATTTGGGAAACACTTTAAAGATGCATGCAGCATTTACAAGGAAACCTAAGTCCTTAGGGAGGGAGGCTGGAGCGCTCAGCAGATTCTGCACACCAAGCTTCTTCCAAAGCCCCACCTCCATTTATTGGGTGTTTCTTTAGACTCTCAAGCTCTCTCCCAGCTGGTTTTCTGCCTCATGCTGCTCTCCCTGCTGAAATGTTCCATTTTCCCTGAAAAGTGTCATGTCGATCACTCTAGTCATCTTACTGGTCCCAGCTTAAATGCCTCTCTCCACATACTTCCTCATCCCCTTTTCACTTTTTCTCCTTTGCACCTGGCTGCTGTTGTAGTCGTTTCCCGTTTATTTCCTTCACTAAGAGGTGGGTTCTTTGGTGCACTGACTGCATCTCTTTAGTTTGCCTGGTACACCCGTCACTTTCAAGGTCAGTTCACGGCAGGTGCTAAGCATGTGATGAAGAATGATGGGAACACTTCTGACGTTCCGTGTTTCGTGAATAATTCTGCAAAAATTCTTCATATCAAAAATAAGTTGACATAATGGCAGTTAGTGTGATGGAAACAAGCCAGATGAAGTCATTGATACTTAATCTAATACTCAGGAGGATGATATTCAGTAATTAGTATCAGCTTTCCAGAAATACAGTGGAAAGATTTTGAAGAATAAGCCTTTTTTTTTCTATTACTTAACAAATAGCATAACTGGAAACTTTAAAAACTAAAGGAAGAGTTTACATAAATTTTAATTTAGATAAATTTCCTTAAAAAGGAAAGTACTTTATCCTTTCAGAATTAAGGCCTACCTCTAAATATATATTTGCTCTAAAATACGTTTTTCAATAAATGTGTTTTCAAATGAAATCTTGGATTCTGACCAACTTTTTTTTTCCTGAATTCACATACTTTCAGATGCCAGAGCAATGTGTCAGCTGAAAATAATCTAAAGTTCTTAACAAAATAAGAAAAAAAAATATTATTGAAAAGATTCATCACAGAAAGAAAAACATTTTCATGGTGGCATAAAGAAAAGCCACTTCCACAATGGCTGCATTAGTAGGGAGTCTGTGATTTTCGACACGACCTCCTTCAGAAACGCACCTTCCAAAAATAAGAAGCCATTACTAGTTTCCTTAAGGTATAATTTAGAATATAGGTAGAGATCATTAGAATGTTCCTTGTGGTATGAAATACTTACTGTGAGGAAAACATGTTTATATATAAATGGCACTTTTAATGAATGGGCTCTTATGATTATAGAGAAGTTTTAGTGTTTTAAGTGTAATTTTAAGAAACTGCGGAACCATCAGTAGCATCAGAAGAAAGAAATGTTATTATAAGCTGCTTTTCGTATGAAGCAGCTTAACTGTTCCTTGTAACCCTGTAGCAATGCTTCAGTTCTACAGGCAACTTTGCAAGGAAAAGTCTCAGGCAAAATTAGGGGCTTGGTGAAATTTCCTTCTTTTTGGAAGGTGAAGTTTGTCTCACAATCATGTTGCTTTAATTAAAAAAAAAAAAGCATGAAATGGAATCCAGGCTTCTCGAATAATTCTCGAAGCCCTTTTTGCCCACCGACAGGAAAACAGGATCAAACACATAGCGGATCCCGCCATGTGACGTACGCTGAGCATCTGGCAGGGATGTTTCAGTAGGAGTAGGCGCTGGTCCTCCCTGCCCCAGTCAGCGCACTGGGATCAGAGAAGGTGAAAATTAAGAACAAGACGGCAAGCAGCCAACCAGGCTTTCCCAAGTAAGGTACCTCTTAAGCTGCAGGCAATCAAATAACTTTCTTGCCTTGCTTCTCAAGTACAAGTGTTAGTCGTTCAGTTGTGCCCTACTCTTTGCGACCCCATGAACTGTAGCCCGCCAGGCTCCTCTGTCCATGGAATTCTCCAGGCAAGAAGACTGGAGTGGGTAGCCATTCCTTTTTCTAGGGTGTGTTTCTGACCCAGGGAGCAAACCCAGGTCTCCCGCATTGTAGGCAGATTCTTTTCCTCTGAGCCACCAGGGAATCGTCCCTATAAAAAACCCTTCTTAGCTCCTTTGCTCAAAGAAACTCTTGAATGGTTTAATTTTGTTGCTGCTGTTGTTCAGTCATTCAGTTGTGTCCTACTGTTTGCAACCCATGGACTGTAGCCCACCAGGCTCCTCTGTCCATGGAATTTCCCAGGAAAGAATATTCGAATGGGTTGCCATTTCCTGTCCTAGGGAATCTTCCCAACCCAGAGACTGAACCTGTGTCTCCTCCATGGGCAGGCATGTTGTTTACCACTGAGCCACCAGGGAAGTCCCACCAAACAGTTTAATAGGCCTCAGTTTTTTAACAGGTACAGGGTCACTTATCAAAAAGTTCCAGTGAGGTTATGTAACTGTTTGACACTCCTTTCCACCCCAGCCTGGTAGAAGCACCAGTTTTAACCCTTTGAACTTTGGCTGGTTAATAAACAGTAATTGAATGGTAACTCAATCAGCCATAGTTTTCTCTATTGCTTGATTTATTACCTTTGGATTATCATCTCCAACTGTGGAACTTGGACTTCTCCTTTGTCTCCATTCTATTGATTTTTTTTCTCCCTTTTAAAACGAGACTAAATGGAGTAGCTAATGGGCTTACTACTGTATTTAGAGCTTTTATGAGGCTTAAATGAGGAGATAGAGGTCAAGTTCTTAGAATAGTACTCTATGCAAGGTTGGCATATTTGATTTGTTAATAAGGGGCTTTTAATGTCACTAATATTAATGGCACTATTGTTTAGACCACCTCCCTGGCCCCATGCTGGATGCTCAGGTGAGAATCTGTTTAATGTCACTAATATGAATGGCACTATTGTTTGGACCGCCTCCCTGGCCCCATGTTGGATGCTCAGGTGAGAATCTGTGGTCCTGTTCTCAGTGAACTGGTGACTCTGTGGCATCGTCAGCCTCCTATTGTTGTTGCTATTCAGTTGCTATGCTGTGTCCACCTCTTTGCGACCCCATGGACTGCAGGACGCCAGGCCTCCCTGTCTATCCCCAGCTCTCAGAGCTTGCTCAAACTCACGTCCATTGAGTCGGTGATGCCATCCAGCCGTCTCATCCTCTGTCGTCCCCGTCTCCTCCTGCCTTCAATCTGTCCCAGCGTCGGGGTCTTCTCTAACGAGCTGGCTCTTCGCATCAGGTGGCCGACGTGTTGGCGGTGGCCGTAGTCTCTTGTAAGCTCTGTCCTAACTTGGTGGACCTCGTCACTCCCAGGCTGTATTCGCCACCTTTGCTCACTCCTGTGCCCTGCGTCCCTGACCTCCTGGCTCTTCAGAGAAGCTGTCCAATGGCCTGCTTGTCTGTGGGAGCATCTTCTGTACCACTCTGGCCCTCTCACTGACCTCTCTGTCTGCTTCCTCCCTCCCCACATCTCCTGGATTTTTTTATTTTTGGCCACACCCCATGGCTTGTAGGATCTTAGTTCCCCTGCCAGGATCAGTCCTGTGTCTCCTGCTCAGGAGGCATAGAATCCTAACCACTGGGCTGCTAGGGGGTTCCCAGCCTTCTGTTGTATCTGTTGCTGTTGCTGTTGGCCAGAAATCTTCATCTAATCATGCCCATGTTGTACATGAACTCTTTTATTGAGACAGAGCTAGAATAAATTATCTACTGTCTACAGTATTTAAGATATAGTATAGTGAATATTGTAGACAGGGCTATACTAAACCACTATTAAATGGAAATTTTTAATACATTTTTAAAGTCTGCTACTCAAAAAGAAGACTTCTCTATTTTATTATATTTGAACCAGTCGTGTTACAGGTTTGGGGGTGTATTTGTTTGTCCTTGGGCAAATTTTAGAAATTTTCAGTGTCTCCTTTTTCTCAACCATAAAGTTGAAATAATAACACCTTCCTCAGTAGAGCTGTTTAAATGGTTAAATGATGTAATAATCTTATAGATCACAGTCTGTTTAACCAATAATATCTATCATTGAGTAGGTGAGGATGATGTAGTAATGATGATGGTGGTGGTAGTGATAATCATTATGATGATAAAGTGAAAATATTAATACATTCCTATAAAAGCTGTTAGTGTATCAATGATGTAATCATTTTATTTATCACAAATAATGCCTATTATTCATGGGCTGATTTTGGTTGTGGTGTTGGTAGAGTTGGTAACTAGTATTCTTGAGCAAAAGTCTGACTTTAGATCATTCATAACACCGAAAGTCACCATGTTAGCACTGATAGTCATTTTCTATATCTTAGAAAAAAATAGACCTTTCAACTAAAATTTATTTATTTAATTTTAATTAGATACTTACTGGTGTATGCAGTTAGCTGTATTTTCTAATGTGCAGACTGAAGCTTTTGTTTCACATCACTAGTTCCTACATCAAGTCCTAAGGGTCAACGCTTAGCTTACCTCTTTTGTTCTAGATTAACCTGCCTTTCTGATGCCCCTTTGGTGTGTGTTTTCAGTGCCTGCATTGGGGCCCAGGACCCATACTGCGGCTGGGACGTGGCGATGAAGAAATGCACGAGCCTGGAGGAGAGCCTGAGCATGACACAGTGGGAGCAAAGCATCGCCGCCTGTCCTGTGAGTGCCTGGGTCCCCAGCTCCGGAAGCACCGTACCTGGGACCCCAGCAGTCCTAATGCGCAGTCCTAACCCACCTTTCTGTGGCATCCATTCATTTTCTTATGACAACCTTCCTCATAAATCTGCTCTGTGCTTTCTTAACTCATTCAGCTCTTCCTGCACCGAGTCACACAGGATGCTGCCATCCCTTGCTGTCCATTTTAAAAAGAAATATCTTAAGAGAAGGGGCTTCACTGGTGGCTCAAGAATCTGCTTGCCAGCACTATTTACAATAGCTAGGACATGGAGGTAACCTAGATGTCCATCAACAGATGAATGGATAAAGAAGCTGTGGTACATATATATCATGGAATATTCAGTTCAGTTCAGTCGCTCGGTCATGTCCGACTCTCCGCAACCCCATGAATCACAGCACACCAGGCCTCCCTGTCCATCACCAACTCCTGGAGTTCACTCAAACTCATGTCCACAGAGTTGGTGATGCCATCCAGCCATCTCATTCTCTGTCGTCCCCTTCTCCTCCCGCCCCCAATCCCTCCCAGCATCAGAGTCTTTTCCAGTGAGTCAACTCGTCGCATGAGGTGGCCACAGTATTGGAGTTTCAGCTTTAGCATCAGTCCTTCCAATGAACACCCAGGATTGATCCCCTTTAGAATGGACTGGTTGGATCTCCTTGCAGTCCAAGGGACTCTCAAGAGTCTTCTCCAACACCACAGTTCAAAAGCATCAATTCTTCGGCGAACAGCTTTCTTCACAGTCCAACTCTCACATCCATACATGACCACGGGAAAAACCATAGCCTTGACTATTACTCAGCCATAAAAAGGAATGCATTTGAGTCCGTTCTAATGAGGTGAATGACCTAGAGACTATTATACAGAGAGAAGTAAGCCAAAAAGAGAAAAACAGTTGTCATATATTTACACATACATGAGAAATCTAGAGGACTTCCCTGTAGCTCAAACGGTTAAGAATCTGTCTGCAACGCAAGAGACCCGGGTCCAATCTCTGTGTCAGGAAGACAATCATCTCCAGTATTCTTGCCTGGTGAATCCCATGGGCAGCGGCGCCCGGTGGGCTACAGTCCGTGGGGTACAAAGAGTCAGACACGACTGAGTGACTAGCACCACTATTGTGGAGTCTAGAAAGATGGCACTGATGAACCTGTTTGCAGGGAAGCAGTGGAAATGCAGTCATAGAGAACAGACTTGCGCACACAGTTGGGGAAGGAGAGAGCGGGGCGAACTGACAGAGCAGCGTGGAGACATATACTTTTCCATATGGAAAACAGTTAGCCGGTGGGAATTTGCTGTACAACCCAGGGAGCCCAAACTCGGTGCTCTGTGACAACCTAGAGGGGTGGGATGGGCTGGGAAGGGGGAGGGAGGTTCAAGAGAGAGGGCGCATATGTATACCTGTGGCTGATTCATGGGGATGTGTGAATATATGGCTGATTCATGGGGAAACCAACACAACATGTAAAGCAATTATCTTCCAATTAAATATACATAAATTTCAGGGGGAAAAAAGAGAAAAGAATCCACCTGCTAATGCAGGAGACATAGGAGATGAGAGTTTGATCCCTGGGTCGGGAAGAATCCCTGGAGCAGGAAAAGGCAACCCACTTCAGTATTCTTGCCTGGAAAATCCCACTGACAGAGAAGACTGGCAGGCTAAAGACCATGGGGTTGCAAAGAGTTGGACATGACTGAACACACACACACACACACACACACACACACACACGTATGATCTTAGGAGAAAATAGTGCTGGTTTGCAAGTGGGATGTAACGTCTCTGTTACTTCTTGGATTTTTTGTCTCCAGAGTTTGGTGTGGACTATTTTGCCCTTTGTAGCATTAATGTTAATAAAATAGCAACTTCCACACCCATCCATGTCTCCTGGGAGCAATGATTCCAGAAGCGGGGAGACAGAGCTTTTAAACAAACTAGAGTATGACGGAACCCCATGTGGCACAGTGTCTTCCCTACTGCTCAGGGTCAGGGAACTCCTGGAGAAACAGCCTAAAGTACATTCCCCCGGGGAACCCTGTGGAATGTGGAGAAACTACACTCTGTTTACAGTCAGACTCTGAATCCAAGAACACAGATTCCACGCTTGCCTTTGCTGTTATATTTACCTGGGTCCTCACTTGCACAATCCAGTCTTTTCCTTTGTCTTCAGAGCCATCAGGTAAGGCATCCCAAGTTCTAATTTTCTCTTCTTGGAGAATATGAGCAACAGCTATTAACTTCAACACATTTAGGATTTAGCAAAGTCCCTTGGCCCTCACCTCACTGCCCGTGTGCGTTCGTATCAGCCCTGGCCTCACCCTGCAAGACAGAGGTAAGAAAGCAGGGACACCATCCCTTATGCTAAATCCGTGATGGTCCTTCTGTTCCAAACAGCCAGAGGCATCGGAACAGTCTGTCGATTTCCTATCAAGGAACCTGCTCTTTGTATTATCTAAGCCACGTGTCACAAAGGCTGTCCTTGTTTGTGAGACCAGCAGGCAGAGTGAAAGGAGGAAGGCTAAGGAGATTAAACCAGTGTCATTCCCCAATTGCTGGCACAAAGTGCAGGCTTTTCCCTCTAAGGGAGGGTGCATCACCGCATCCAGGCTCTCAGCAAAGCCTTGAAAGGGGTGGGCTGAGCTGCCAGTCCTTTTTGTTCTTTGGCCCTGGATCTCTGAATTTAGGGGCCAACGCATCTGCAGTGTCTTGTGAAACTGGTTCAAACATGCCACTGTCCGTTTGAAGTCCTTTCTTCTGTCTGAACCACACTGTACAAGCACAGAGGTGTTCCCTTTAAATTCTTTGCAGCTAAAGAAAACACAAAGTGTGCCATGTGACATGTAGCTTTAAAAGTTCAGACATGCGTTTTAGAAGAATCAGCACATCTTCTTGCAGAAGTTTGACCTTACTGCTTTAATGCTTAAAAAGGGGGCAGAAGATAACAGTGGTTCTCCTTAAGCAATAAAGTCATTGGTCCAGGGCTCAAGGGTGTTTCAGTGGCTATCTGGGACATGCTTAATTACATAATGGGAAATACACACTCACCCACTTAGTTTGTAACAAGTACCTCTTGTATGTTTCTATGGTCAGAAAATGAAGGGGACTGGATATTTAAGAAGCGACCAGAGGGTTATCACCAAAGTTGCTTCTTTCTGCTGAGAGGACAGCTTCTGATACAAACTCAGGAAAGGTCAGGGGATGATGTGGCCCTACCCTGGTTTCAGAGCTGCCCCTCTACCAACTTTTTTTGGAAAATGTGGCTGAGGTATGATCTCTGATTCACTGTCCCTAAAACACACTTAAGAAGGTTTTCTGTGGGTTTTTTCCCCCCAATTTGAGGTGATTTCATTACACACAACCATCTCTCCCATCTCATCCAATGTAACTGGTTATTTACCAAGATACACTTTTGATAAGAATATGCAAAGCACTCAACAATAGACAATGATAAACGTATCACTTTGACCAAAGCTAAGGAAAGCAATGGAGAAGGCAATGGCAAGCCACTCCAGTACTCTTGCCTGGAAAATCCCATGGATGGAGGAGCCTGGTGGGCTGCCATCTATGGGGTCGCACAGAGTCGGACACGACTGAAGCGACTTAGCAGCAGCAGCAGCAGCAAGGAAAGCAAAATGTGTATTTTTCTGATTTATGTAAGTTGCTAGGCAGAATATGGGAAATCTTATATTACCCAACTCTCATTTTAATTAATTATACATCTCTTTCAAAAAATCCCTTAGAAAGAAATGAACTAGATGAAATGATTAGCATTGATATAGAACAGGCCTAGAGAAGTATTTTTAAAAGCAATTAAAATGTAATTTATATTATTAAATTTTTGACTGAAATGGAAGAAAGGCTTGACTTTATGGAGTAAAGACAGAGACCTATTTTCCAATAAAAGTTCCCTACTTAAAACTGTTTACGCATTTCTCTTATCCAAGAGACAGGACACTAGTTAATTGACATTGATTCATGTTCTTTTTGCTTATATTACTGTAACGTAACCATTTCACTCAGTATAAGAGATTTCAAGTACTCAAGTTAGATCTAAATTTATATACCTAGAGTGATTCAAATAATATATATGTCCTAACTTGCAACTTGCTTAACAAGGGTGAAAGTGAAAATGTTAGTCGATCAGTTGTGTCTGAATCTTTATGACCCCACGGATTGCAGCATGCCAGATTCCTCTGTCTGTGGAATTCTCCAGGCCAGAATACTGAAGCGGGTAGCCAATCCCTTCCCCAGGGGATCTTCCCAACCCAGGGATCAAACTTGAGTCTTGTGCTTTGGCAGGCAGATTCTTTACCTTCTGAGCAACCAGGGAAATTTTCCTGGGCCTGATTTATGTGTGAATGTCATACACTCTGTGTGGCATTTACATGTATGCTAAGTCACTTCAGTCATGTCTGACTCTTTGTGATCCTATGGACTGTAGCATGCCTGTTCCTTCTATCCATAGGGTTCTCCAAGCAAGAATACTGTGTGGACACATGGTTATTAGCACACTATGTCATACAATGAGTCTCTTATTCCAAAATACTTGCTGCAGTGATTAACAAAATTTTACACAAGATTCTGAATCTACATTGGGAAATAAATGTGGACTTGAGTCCAATACTTCTGAGATTCTCCCTAGTCCACAAATCAGTGCTATTCCCAGCTGGCAACATCTCCCAAAGCAGTGGCTGATTGGTAGACTAAGTGATTGGTAACCCGCTTGTCATCCATATGTTATGTTCAGAGAAGTATTATTGAAATCTACTGTGAAAGAAAGCAAAGGGAATTAAGGTTATGTAGGACTCTGTTTCTAAGAAATCACTGAAGTGTCCTAATGGTCAGAGTTTGTTGTTATTCAGTCCCTAAGGTGTCCAACTCTTTGTGATCCCATGGACTGCAGCACACGAGGTTTCCCTGTCCTTCACTGTCTCCTGGAGCTTGCTAAAACTCATGTTCATTGACTTGATGATGCCATCCAACCATCTCATCCTCTGCAGCCCCCTTCCCCTCCTGCCCTCAGTCTTTCCCAGCATCAGGTGGCCAAAGTATTGGAAGGTCAGCTTCAGCATCAGTTCTTCCAAAGAATATTCAGAGTTGATTTCCTTTAGGATGAACTGGTTGGATCTCCTTGCAGTCCAAGGGATGCTCAAGAGTCTTCCCCAACACCACAGTTTCAAGCATGGTCAGAGTAGGAGCTGCATTTTTTTTTATCCTGGTGGGACAGTGGGTTACATGGACCTTAGAAACGGGAATGATTTCTTCTCAGGAAATATCTGCCTTTGCACCTTCACTAGAGATCTCTTCAAGAAAATTCCAGATACCAAGGGAACATTTCATGCAAGGATGGGCTCAATAAAGGACAGAAATGGTATGGACCTAACAGAAGCAGAAGATATCAAACAGAGGTGGCAAGAATACACAGAAGAACTGTACAAAAAAGATCTTCACAACTCAGATAATCACGATGTTGTGATCACTCACCTAGAGCCAGATATCCTGGAATAAGTGGGCCTTAGGAAGCATCACTATGAACAAAGCTAGTGGAGGTGATGGAATTCCAGTTGAGCTATTTCAAATCCTAAAAGATGATGCTGTAAAAGTGCTGCACCTAATATGTCAGCAAATTTGGAAAACTCAGCAGTGGCCACAGGACTGGAAAAGGTCATTCTTCATTCCAATCCCAAAGAAAGGCAATGCCAAAGAATGCTCAAACTACCGCACAATTGCACTCATCTCACACGCTAGTAAAGTCATGCTCAAAATTCTCCAAGCCAGGTTTCAGCAATACGTTAACCATGAATTTCCAGATGTTCAACCTGGATTTAGAAAAGGCAGAGAAACCAGAGATCAAATTGCCAACATTCGCTCGATCATTGAAAAAGCAAGAGAGTTTCAGAAAAACATCTATTTCTGCTTCATTGACTATGCCAAAGACTTTAGCTGTGTGGATCACAACAAACTGGAAAATTCTGAAAGAGATGGGAATCCCAGACCACCTGACCTGCCTCTTGAGAAACCTGTATGCAGGTCAGGAAGTAACAGTTAGAATTGGACATGGAACAACAGACTGGTTCCAAATAGGAAAAGGAGTACGTCAAGGCTGTATATTGTCACCCTGCTTATTTAACTTATATGCAGAGTACATCATGAGGAACACTGGGCTGGTTGAAGCACAAGCTGGAATCAAGATTGCTGGGAGAAATACCAATAACCTCAGATATGCAGATGATACCACGCTTATGGCAGAAAGTGAAGAAGAACTAAAGAGCCTCTTGATGAAAGTGAAAGAGGAAAGTGAAAAAGTTAGCCTAAAGCTTAACATTTAGAAAACTAAGATCATGGCATCTGGTCCCATCACTTCATAGCAACTAAATGGGGAAACAGTGGAAACAGTGTCAGACTATTTTTTTGGGCTCCAAAATCACTGAGGATGCTGATTGCAGCCATGAAATTAAAAGACGCTTACTCCTTGGAAGGAAAATTATGATCAACCTAGACAGCATATTAAAAAGCAGAGACATTACTTTGTCAACAGGTCCATTTAGTCAAGGCTGTGGTTTTTCCAGTCATCATGTATGGATGTGAGAGTTGGACTATAAAGAAAGCTTAGTGCTGAAGAATTGATGTTTTTGAACTGTGGTTTTGGAAAAGACTCTTGAGAGTCCCTTGGACTTCAAGGAGATCCAACCAGTCCATCCTAAAGGAGATCAGTCCTGGGTGTTCATTGGAAGGACTGATGTTGAAGCTGAACTCCAGTACTCTGGCCACCTGATGGGAAGAGCTGACTCATTTGAAAAGATTTTGATGTTGGCAAAGATTGAAGGCAGGAGGAGAAGGGGACAACAGAGGATGAGATGGTTGGATGGCATCACCAAATCAATGGACATGAGTTTAGGTAAACTCCAGGATTTGGTGATGGACAGGGAGGCCTGGCGTGCTGCAGTCCATGGGGTCTCAAAGAGTGGGACAACACTGAGCAACTGAACTGAACCGTACCTTCACTCACTTGGGTGGGATCCGATGAATCACTCAGAATCCAGAGGATCAGGCAGGATTCTCCCCTCCCTTTGACCACATCTTATAGAAAGAGCCAGGTGTGGCAAGTGGGTATAAAGCCTTGGGGTGTGGATAAGAAAGAAGGACAGAGTCATCATTGTGGCAGCTGGAGATGAGCAACCAGCCAGGTCAGAGGAAATGGACACAGTTAGTGCTGAGCTTCCCTGGTGGCACAGTCAGTAAACAATCTGCCTGCAATGTAGCAGACCTGGGTTCAGTCCCTCGGTCAGGAAGATCCCCTGGAGAAGGAAATGGCAATCCACTCAAGTATTCTTGCCTATAGAATTCCATGGACAGAGGAGCCTGGTGAGCTATAGTCCATGGGGTCGCAAAGAGTCGGACACGACTTAGCAACTAAATCACTAGCAGTGGACTCTTGCCTGTTGTATTTGGAGGCATGACAGTGCAGAGATAAAACTCACTTGGATATATATATTTTTAATATTTATTTATTTGGTTATGCTGGGTTTTAGTTGCAAGTTATGGGATCTAGTTCCTTGACCACGTATCGAACCTAGGCCCCCTGCATTGGGAGCTTGGATTCTTAGCCCCCAGACCACCAGGAAAGTTGCCTGGATTTTCACAAAATATGGTTTCACCTTTGTTTTGAAACTGTGACACGCAAGTACAGCTTGTTTCACAAGTTACACATGTTAGTCGCTGAGTCGTGTCTGACTCTTTGCTCAGTCATGTCACAGTTTGTTTGCTCCAAAGGAATTAATTCTCTCCTCCATGGAGTCCCCTCCCATGTGGATGATGAATCTTGAATCCACCAGAGTCAACCAGGGCAGGAACTTGTGAGCAAGATGGTAGGAGCAGCAGACAGCAGAGGGTAAAACGAAGTATGTAACTTACATGTAACCTCATCTCTTCGTTTATCATATTTTCTAAGAAATGCACAGTTTCCCATGTTACATTTAGGAGGTTTGGACTTTATGCCTTCTGTCCATTTGCACATGGGAGATTCCCTCTGAGGGCTGGGTGATCTGAAGTCTGGGTCCCGTGAGTCTCAAATCTTGGGACTCATCAGTTTCTGGGAAGATCCCCTTGTCAGATTTGAGCTTACATGATGTGGTTCCACCTACCCTGGACTAGTCTCCATGGGTCAAGGGACCATCGAGGCCCCTCTCTTAGGGCTCTCAGCATCCACGTCACAGAGCATCCACATCATAGGGCATCCACACACCCCTCGCACCCTCTGCTCTGACCCTGCTGAAGCTTCTAGCTCATCTCTCGGCTTTGCTTCCTCTGGGCCAGCTCCTCCCGTCCCAGGGACAGCAGCCTAGTGCCCACACATGTGGCAGTATCCGTCCCCTTTGTCATCACTCAGGCTGCCCTCTGCCCCCACAGCCCCAGCAGACCCCATCTCCTCGTCCACACCCCTACTCTGAGCTCCATCACTGGATTTATTTGCAGTAATAATTATGGGTCCAGCTCCTCCGTGCCGGCTCATGAACTCTGGGAGGGTAGACACATTACGGATTTGACTGGGATGCGCTTAACAATTAGGACATATCTGGTTGCCTAACAGGCATTCTTTTAATATGTAAACTAAATGTCAGTTTGAAATGACTTTTTTAGACCAAGCCAGATCTTAAATAAAACTAGTTGACTAATCTTTCAATTTTTTAAGGAACATAAAAATGCAAGAGTTGTACATCTGTGAGTTTTAACTTCAGTTCTTTGTTTCATTGTATGTTTTCTTTTTTCAATTAATTTTTATTGGCATATAGTGTTAGCTTCAGGTGTACATGCATTCTTTTTCAGATTCTTTTCCAATACAGATCATTATGGACTACTGAGTGGAGTTCCCTGTGCTATACAATAGGTCCTTATAAGCTATCTGTTTTATGTTGTTAGTGTGTATATATCAACCCCACTCCCCCGGCCCCCTCTAACCATAAGTATGGTTTCTGCATCTGTGACTCTATGTCTGTTTTGTAAATAGGTTCTTTTGTGCCATTATTTTTTAAGATTCCACGTATAAGCAACATCCCAAGAAAGGGTCAGAAGAAAAGAAACAGGAGAAGGAGGGAGAGGGGACTATGCTAATGCCTTGTCAGTCAAGGGATGGCAGGACCCTCTACTCACGTGAGAAACCCAGAGAACAAGGATTGGATATTCAATCAGTCACTCAGTTCACTCAGTTGTATCCGACTCTTTGTGACCGCATGAACCACAGCACGCCGGGCCTCCTTGTCCATCACCAACTCCCAGAGTCTACTCAAACTCATGTCCATTGAGTCGGCAATGCCATCCAACCATCTCATCCTCTGTCATCCCCTTCTCCTCCCACCTTCAATCTTTCCCAGCATCAGGGTCTTTTCCAATGAGTCAGTTGTTTGCATCAGGTGGTCCAAGTATGGGAGTTTCAGGTTCAGCATCGGTCCTTCCAATGAATATTCAGGACTGATTTCCTTCAAGATGGACTGGTTGGATTTCCTTGCAGTCCAAGGGACTCTCAATAGTCTTCTCCAACACAAATCAAAAGCATCAATTCTTCGGTGCTCAGCTTTCTTTATAATTCAACTCACATCCATACATGACTACTGGAAAAACCATAGCTTTGATTAGATGGCCCTTTGTTGGTAAAGTACTGTCTCTCCTTTTTAATATGTTATCTAGGTTGGTCATAATTTTTCTTCCAAGGAGCAAGTATCTAAATAATTTCATGGCTGCAGTCACCATCTGCAATGATTTTAGAGCCCCCCAAAATAAAAAGTCTATCACTCTTTCCATTGTTGCCCCACCTATTTGCCATGAAGTGATGGGACCAGATACCATAATCTTAGTTTTCTGAATGTTGAGTTTTAAGCCAACTTTTTCACTCTCCTCTTTCACTTCATCAAGAGGTTCTTTAGTTCTTTGCTTTCTGCCATAAGGAAGGGTGATGTCATCTGTATATCTGAGGTTATTGATATTTCTCCTGGCAATTTCGATTCTAGCTTGTGCTTCATCCAGCCCAGCATTTCACATGATATACTCTGTGTATAAGTTAAATAAACAGGGTGACAATATACAGCCTTAACGTACCCCTTTCCCTATTTGGAACCAGTCTATTTTTCCATGTCTGGTTCTAACTGTTACTTCCTGACCTGCATATAGATATCTCAGGAGGCATGTGAGGTGCTCTGGTATTCCCATCTCTTTAGGAATTTTCCACAGTTTGTTGTGATCCGCAGTCAAAGGCTTTGGCATAGTTAATAAAGCAGAAGTAAATATTTTTCTGGAACTCTCTTGCTTTTTCAGTGATCCAGTGGCTGTTGGCAATTTGATCTCTGGTTCCTCTGCCTTTTCTAAATCCAGCTTGAACATCTGGAAGTTCACAGTTCATGTACTGTTGAGACCTGGCTTGGAGAATTTTGAGCATTGCTTTGCTAGCGTGTGAGATGAGGGCAATTGTGCGGTAGTTTAAACATTTTTTGTCATTGCCTTTCTTTGGGATTAGAATGAAAACTGAGCTTTTCCAGTCCTGTTGCCACTGCTGAGTTTTCCAAATTTGCTGACATATTGAGTGCAGCATTTTCACAGCATCATCTTTTAGGGTTTAAAATAGCTCAACTGGAATTCCATCACCTTCACTAGCTTTGTTTATAGTGATGCTTCCTAAGGCTTACTTGACTTTGAATTCCAGGATGTCTGGCTCTAGATGAGCGATCACACCATCGTAATTATCTTGGTCGTGAAGATCTTTTTTGTACAGTTCTTCTGTGTATTCTTGCTACCTCTTCTTAATGTCTTCTGCTTCTGTTAGGTCCATACCATTTCTGTCCTTTATTGAGCCCATCTTTGCATGAAAGTTTCCCTTGGTATCTCTAGTTTTCTTGAATTGATCTCTAGTCTTTCCCATTCTATTGTTTTCCTTTATTTCTTTGCATTGATCACTGAGGAAGACCTTCTTATCTCTCCTTGCTGTTCTTTGGAACTCTGAATTCAGATGGGTATATCTTTCCTTTTCTCCTTTGCCTTTAGCTTCAATAGTTGGAGCCTATTCTGCTCCACTCTGTTCTGGCATGTTTAGAAGAGGAGAGAGGGTGTCCTTTATTCTTGATTGCTACAAGTGAAAGTGAAGTCACTCAGTTGTATCCCACTCTTCGTGACCCCATGGACTGTAGCCTACCAGGCTCCTCCGTTCATGGGATTTTCCAGGCAAGAGTACTGCAGTGGGTTGCCATCTCCTTCTCCAGGGGATCTTCCTGACCCAGGGATCAAATCCAGTCTCCTACATTGTAGGCCGATGCTTTACCATCTGAGCCACAGGAAAGTCCTAAATTTGATTCCTAAAACTATACTTAAACTTATACTTATGCATAATAAGTTTTACATGACTTCCTCACAAATAAAAGATATTTTGTTATGAAAAACAACAACAGCAAGAAGAAGAACTAGACTTTTGGACTCTGGGAGAAGGCGAGGGTGGGATGATTTGAGAGAATAGGATTAAAATATGTATATTACTATATGTGAAATAGATCGCCAGTCCAGGTTCGATACATGAGACAGGATGCTCAGGGCTGGTGCACTGGGATGACCCTGAGGGATGGGATGGGGAGGGAGGTTCAGGATGGGGAACACATGTACACCCATGGCTGACTCATGTCACTGTATGGCAAAAACCACTGCAATATTGTAAAGTAATTAGCCTCCAATTAAAATAAATAAATTTTAAAAAAAAGAACTAGAGTAGACAACCCTGCCGTGGTTTGATTGACAGGTGATTAGCACCTTCCCCCCTCCTCCTCCTTTTCGTCTGCTCCCTCCTCCCCTTCAGCTCCTTCCTCCACCTCCTCTCCTCCACTCCATCCCTGTCCAGTGTGGCCTCTGCTGCCTTCCTTCGAAATACTTCCCCTTCCTCTCCTTTTGATTGCAATGAGTTATTCCAAAGATGCTCTGATGGTCTCGTGAGAGACCTCATTTTTTTCTCTTATTATGTTTGCAGCCTTAACCCTTTCTGACATCCTTGCCCGTATCTGCTTCCTAGACAAGGAATCTCACCGTGGACGGGCACTTTGGCGCATGGTCTCCGTGGATGCCCTGCACGCACACGGACGGCAGCGCCGTGGGATCCTGCCTCTGCCGCACCCGCTCCTGTGACAGCCCGGCCCCGCAGTGTGGCGGCTGGCAGTGCCAGGGCCCCCGCATGGAGATCGCAAACTGCTCCAGGTGCGTCCCTCCTGACGCTTGGGCTTAAACGCAGGTGTAAACCCAGCTTGTCCAGGCATTTGGGAGATCACTTCTGATACATGCCTTCCCTCTTCAAGAGAAAGGTCACAAAAAGATAGAGACATTGACCACTTAAAAATGACATGATCTGTGGGAGGAGATTTTAAATTAAAAATCTAATTTGCAATACACTTATATACGTATGTATCCTGTACATAGATTTGTATAACTGAATTGCTGTGCTATATAACTAAAACTAACATGATATTGTAAATCAACTATAACTCAACTTAAAAAATTACATATCAGATTCTAAGCCTCTTTATATGTTTAGGTAAATCTAAAGCTATCCATGTGTTCATTGTTAGATTGGGAAAAGTGTTTCAAGTATGCAAAATGTTAGAAGGAAAAGCATACAGTTTCTGAATGTTAAATTAGACTCTGCTCATCAATTTTTTAAATGCAAAGGTGACTATCAAATCTCTATGGCATTTAAATTCCATTCACACATTCAAATAGTGATGTAACAGAAATATCTGCAACATTTGAAGCTTTTGGTGAAAAGAGAATTCAATGACAACTTGCAATATATGAAGGGTATCTAGTTTATCACCATTCTTTTAGAGGGCATCCAAAAACCACACTGTCCAAGTATAAACATTGTAATTGGCCGCTGGCCCATTGCAGGTACCTGTGTGGACATGGGAGCTTTAGTTGTTACCCTAGACCAGCCCTTTACACATTCAGGAATATTGACTCTAGGGGCCATTTCTGAAACTTCCAAAGCTATCCTACACTGGTGCTTACACTCAGGTGCTTCTTAAAGTGCATATTTCAATATCTAAACACTCGATCATGTCTGACTCTTTGTGACCCCATGGACTGTAGCCCACCAGGCTCCTGCATCCATGGGATTTTCCAGACAAGAATACTGGAGTGGGTTGCCATTTCCCTCTCCAGGGGATCTTCCTGACTCAGGGATCAAACCCACATCTCCTGCTTTGGCAGACAGATTCTTTACCACTGTGCCCTCTGGGAAGCCCCTCTAAAAGTGCATGTGGCTTTCCAAATCCACATGAGAGTGTCACTTACTGGTACATGAGCTATTAGTGATAATTTTTGGTTGGCGACTTAAGGGGAATCCAAGAACGCATGAGTTGATACACTGTGCCTGCATCTCTGTCCTTGCCTGACTCGGGGGTCGTGTCTATCATGGTAACGGAAGAGGATGCTCAGCTGCCAGGAGCATCCCATCTGCTTAATGGGGGTCTCTCATGAGTGCACATTTCAGCGTGACCAAGGGAGAGGAAGCTAGGACTCTGTCACTGGCAAAAACAGGCCATGTTGCGGTTTTATGGGTGTCACCAGATTTGATCTTCATCCTTTTGAACCACCTCACTGCAGGGTCAGGAGGGAGGAAACATAGCACTCACTCACTTCTACCACTGGGAGCCCCTGGTGCTGTCAAAGGAAAGAGACAGTTGAGAGAGGCCAAGTGAACAAGGCCAGTTCACGGCAAATACTTGGTTTTCCAGCAGCAAGGGCTTATTAGTTTACATATTCCTTTGAAGTTATCTGCCAAAACTGTGGTAATTGGCCATCAGAGATTGTTTTTAATGCCCTTTATCACTTGTTTATGTTGGCCTCAGTTTTGTTGGCAGCAGAAAAGTGGAAACCACCTAACTTGCAAACTGATTTTGTTTTTTGACTCAGCCACTGATGTCAAGTACTTCCTCAATTAGTGCAAAGTACATCAGAAAGCCTCTACAAAGACTGATCTAATGACTCTAAGTTAAACCCGTTCTTCATTTATCATTGTTATTGTTTAACTTAATATACTCAGAAAGTGTTGGGGAATTCAAAATATTGTTAATTCAATACATTTGGCAAATATAATATCTTTGATTAAATGCTCTCATATCACATCATTTAAATTTGTCATTATCTTGGAGCTACAGATTAAGAGCATTCAATTTATGCAAATAAATCTACAGTATAAGGTAATTAGCTAAGCCAGACTCTATTATCAAACTGGGACCAACTCAGACTTCCTATCAATCATGAAAATCTGGTTTAATTTTATAATTAAAGTGAACACATGACTGTCTACACCCCTTCTGAATTCTAATTCTTTGGGAAGGAGGAAGGAATGGAGAGACAAAACTCGAACTAGCTCAGTAGTAAGGTAGAATGTCAAGGAAGGCTTGGAGCTTTGACAGAGTTTTTGTCATCTAAATAAGTCTGCAGCATCCAATGATGGCTACTACTAATACTAAGTCACTTCAGTCGTGTCCGACTCTGTGTGACCCCATAGACGGAAGCCCACCAGGCTCCCCTGTCCCTGGGATTCTCCAGGCAAGAACACTAGAGTGGGTTGCCATTTCCTTCTCCAATGTGTGAAAGTGAAAGTGAAGTCGCTCAGTCGTGTCCGACCCTTAGCAACCCCATGGACTGCAGCCTACCAGGCTCCTCCATCCATGGGATTCTCCAGGCAAGAGTACTGGAGTGGCTTGCCATTGCCTTCTCCGAATGATGGCTACATATACCTTTTTTAATGGGACTTTTTTCCTAGGAGCAAAACCTGCATCTGTCCTGGTTGGTCAGGACGACCACTCTGACAGTGAGGTTGTGGGCAGGAAGTATGGAGAGGGTTCTGAGCATCTCCGGGGGGATGAGGAGAAGGCAGGAAGCTGGATGTGCTGTGCTGCAGGCCCCATAAAGACCGCAGCTGGTCACAAGGGGAGCTCTGTAGCTGCAGGACCCTGATGGTGTTAGATTCTCTCACCTGAGAGTTATAACCGCCAATACCCTCAGCATCTGGAGAAAGGCAGACAGACCAGAGTCTACAACTATGCGCTCTGACAGTAGCCGGGAGACAGAAGCCAAGTCTTTAATCACAAAGCTCTGCTCTGCGTTCCAAACGGTCTTCCCAGGTGGCTCCAGTGGTGAAGAACCCACCTGCCAGTACTGGAGACGTGAGAGACACAGGTTCGATCCCTGGGTCAGGAAGATGCCCTGGAGGAGGGCATGGCAACCCACTCCAGTGTTCTTGCCTGGAGAGTCCCCATGGACAGAGAAGCCTGGCGGGCTACAGTCCATGAGGTCACAAAGAGTCAGAGAGGACTGAAATAACTTAGCAGGAATGCTCAGAACACCCCAACGCAGCTAATAGCCGCTGCTGAGCAACTTGGAGGTGGCTCACACAGTGTGAGCCATGAGTAGGTTTTCTGTCGTCCGTATATTGTTTCGTTGTTGGCTCATTTTTTTTTTACAACCGTACTCACTTTTCTCCTCCCTTCCCCGCACCATGCATAGTGCTGTGGCCACAGTAAAATGTTCCTTTTTTTTTTTTTAACGAGTATAGTTGCTTTGCAGTGTTATATTAGTTTCTACTTGTACAGCAAAGTGCATCAGTTTGACGTATACAGATATCTTCTCTGTTTTGGATTTCCTTCCCATTTAGGTCACCACAGAGCATCAAGTAGAGTCCCCTGTGCTGTACAGTAGGTTCTCATCAGTTATCTGTTTTATGCATAGCATCACCGGGTTCCATTCCTGGGTTGAGAATATCCCCTGGAGGAGGGAATGGCAACCCACTCAAGTATTCTTGCCTGGAAAATCCCCTGGACAGAAGAGCCTCGTGGGTTATAATCAAAGGGTTCATAAAGGGTCAGACATGATGGAGGATCACAGATACACACACAAGATCAACAGTGTGCAGGTGGCAATCCCAGTCTCCCAATCAATGTTATATTTGAAACAAACACCAGGAAACTTCAAACTAACACAACATTGTGAATCATCCATACTGCAAAAAAAGATATAAAAAATTCAAAAAGCAAGAAGCACCAGGAAAGCTTCTCAGATCAGTGTCCACACTCACCCTCCTCACTTATTGTAGGACTCTTTTCTTAAGTGTTGTCTTCTTTCTAAGAGTCAATTTAGAATGCAGAAACCTCTGGGCAAGTTGTCTGTGACATCACTCACACTGACAATCGTGTTGGGGGACCACACTGTATGGCCACCCAGGGCCTGAGGACACTGCCTGCCCAAGAAGGGAAGGGCAGTCAGATAAGGAAAGGCAGGGTGCAAGGGCAGAATTTGCCCTCTGCTCACCATCTCCGTAGGCCAGCTCAGATGCTCCACACAGTCTACAGAGATTAGATTATTTGTGTTATTTCAGAAAACAAGAGCATATCAACATTGCATTATATGTTGTGTTATTTCTATAAAACTAAGGTGGTTTCCACAGATGCCGGGCAGAAACTTCATAAAAGCTATAGAACTGTTATTGTTGGAAGGCTGCAGTCAATGAGGAGTACTTTCTTTTATATTGTTTAATGGAAAAAAAGGACTATCACAGTCATTCTTGTGACTTTATTGATGCCTGCTCAGCTCTGGCTCTAGTTTTGGAATGCCATTCACTAAAAGGAGCTGTGATGCAAATAGTTATTTTCAGACTAAAAATCAAATATTAGTAAACAAGCCTGTCTCAGTGATGTTTTAAAGGCATTAAATGGATTGTTTCAGACTGACTTATTCAAAAAATGATCCATCTGCTGATATATGCTGACTTAATGCTACTCCGGGCTTCCTTGGTGGCTCAGTTGGTAAAGAATCTGCCAGCAATGCAGGAGACCTAAGTTCGATCCCTGCGTCAGGAATATCCCCTAGAGGAGGGCATAGCAACCCACTCCAGTATTCGTGCCTGGAGAATTCCATGGACAGAGGAGCCTGGTGGGCTACAGTCCATGTGATCACAAAGAGTCAGATGCAACTGACTAACACTTTCACTTTCAATGCTGCTCCTTTGGTTGCCTGCTGCTACGGCTGCCTCTAAGGAGCACTTTTAGGTGTGCAAACCCAGCTCCATAGAATAGTCACATATGTGGACAGTGCACTTATTATTTTCCTAATGTACTATATTCCTATTATTTAAAATACCTACTGCCCTGTATACAACAGGTTCCATAGATTGCGAGTAGATTACGTCATAAAGAAATTATAAATATTTCTTTTTATTTATGTTGAAATTTATGTTTATTTCTATTTTTATGTTTCTTTTATATATGTTTTCATGTTATTTATGTTGAAATTACATTATTTGGATACTTTTTAAAATTGTGCGAGGAATGATATGTAAGATACTAATTACTTGTAGAAACAGCTTCAGAAATCTGTCTTATTTTGTGTTCAGTTCAGTCGCTCAGTCGTGTCCGACTCTCAGCGACCCCATGAATCACAGCACGCCAGGCCTCCCTGTCCATCACCAACTCCCGGAGTACACTCAAACTCATGTCCACAGAGTCGGTGATGCCATCCAGCCATCTCATTCTTGGTCGTCCCCTTCTCCTCCCACCCCCAACATTTCCCAGCATCAGACTCTTTTCCAGTGAGTCAACTCGTCGCATGAGGTGGCCAAAGTATTGCAGTTTCAGCTTTAGCATCAGTCCCTCCAATGAACACCCAGGATTGATCTCCTTTAGAATGGACTGGTTGGATCTCCTTGCAGTATAAGGGACTCCCAAGAGTCTTCTCCAACACCACAGTTCAAAAGCATCGATTCTTCTGCGATCAGCTTTCTTCACAGTCCAACTCTCACTTTGGTTAAATTATTATGAAGCAGCTTTGTTATATCATACATCGAGGTATCACTTTATTTTGATTTTGATTATTTTTAAGTTTCAAAAAATAAAGTAGGGAAATATGAAATATACTAAGAATTTTCTCGAGGAGCTTTCATTTGAAATTGTGTTAGAAATTCCATATGTAGTGTGCTATTTATACCTTGAGCTTCAGTGGTATAGCTGTGCACCTGCATGCTTTTAAAGGAATGTATAAAGTAAAATAAGAATTAGTTCAGAGGAAATAGAAATACTATAGATAAGAGTAACAGCTATTTAGAAATGTATATGCGAATAGAGAAATAGAGAAAAAATTCTACATGCAGTTAACTATATGGGAGTTTGGACTCTGGTTTTAACATATATTTTATTAATAATACTTAAGTTTTTAAAAAATTCCTATAGTTTATTTTTAAATAGCAGGAACAAACTGATAAGGGAGATATTTAAATTATAAGTATTCTATAAGCAGACATTTTAAGGAAAAAAAATACAAATATTAAACAAAAAATTTTCTCTGGCTGTTAGTAGCAGTTTATTGTATAACCCACTTTTATAAAAGTGTTTTTTATTTTATATTTTAATATATCTGCCTTATTTTATACCTGTATAAAGTAACATAAATAAAGATATACACAATTGGCACTTCCTATTTATATTCTGCTGCTGCTAAGTCACTTCAGTGGTGTCCAACTCTGTGTGACCCCATAGACGGCAGATTCTCCAGGCAAGAACACTGGAGTGGGTTGCCAAATACTGTATATCTTTGTCAGATTATTAGACAATAGCCAAGAATCTGAATTTAAAATATCCTTTCTTCATTTTTAATAAAACTTGTTTTATAACTTTGGACATTATGGTACACTTTATCAATACGAATGCCATCAAGAGAGTTACTGATTGTCACTGCCATTAATAGATTTTAAAGGAAACATTTAGATGATTATTTGATTCAATGTGCCCTTTTCATAGATTATAACTGATACAGTACAAATCAAATAAAATCATAAAGGCCAAAGGTTCAGGGATTCATCTCTAATTGCTTTTCAAAAAACAAAAATAGCATTATTTTTCATTAGCTTAACGTTTTCACCACTAAGCTTTCTTGTTTCTAATTAGCCCGTTTTTAAGTTATTTGCAAGTACATGTAAAACTTGACTCTCAAGCTTTCTTTTTTGACTGGAAAATCAGGTTCGGGGGTGGGGACAGACTTCATAGTAACTGCGGTTCCCGAGACAGTGCATTGCATTGATTCCCGAGACAGTGCATTGCATTGATTCCCAGGGCTCCTTGCTCCCACGGCCTTCGCAGCCCGCCGTCAGTGGTCCCCGTGGGGGAACCCCCGTGTGACCTTGGGTGCAGATAGAGGTTGGGCCTCGCACAGTTGACCCCAGTGACCCTGTTGCTTCTTCCCCAGGAACGGAGGCTGGACCCCCTGGACCTCGTGGTCCCCCTGCAGCACTACATGTGGGATCGGCTTCCAGGTGCGGCAGCGGTCCTGCAGCAACCCCACCCCGCGGCACGGGGGCCGGGTGTGCGTGGGGCAGAACCGCGAGGAGAGGTGGGTACCGACCTCCGTGCCTCCGGCTCGCTACCCTCCCGCTTCCTGCCATCCCGGTGCGGTCGGTTTCCCTGCGGTTTCAGTTTCTGGATCCAGCTCAGCTTGTCTGTGGCCTCCTTTTCTGTTGAGCCGAATGAACCTCCTCTTTTCTTTCATCCTTTAATTTCGGCCAAAGCTTGGGGTGGACAGCATCACTGGGCGGGGGCGCCGTGGAGCCTGCAGGGTTCGCTCAGCACAGCGGCTCTTGAGGGATGGGAGATACAGGGACAGCGGGCATCTCTGTGCTGGGCTCCCCGGAGACGAGGCAAGTGAGTCTGCTGGGGAATGCCTGCTCTTATTAAAATTCCACTAGACTGGTCTCACACCTCCAGTTCCAGATAGGGCCTGAGCTGGTCCTGGGTCCAGATGGTGTTGATCAGAAGAGGTAAGTTTTCCATCACGACTGAATTAAGCCCTGGCATCAGGTGAGAGCCATAGTCAGTATTTTGATTAAAATTACGACACACGTGTCTATCAACAGGACCCCTCAGTGAGCCGCAGGACGGCCCAGAGTCGGGGTTCCTTTTCCATGTGTATTTCAAGCTTTCAGCACCTCCCCAGGACATTTCAGTTCAGTCTCGCGTTTAACAACTTGTTGCTCTTTGTAGACTCAAACATTTGGTTTCGGCCTTATAAATCTGCAGTTGTGATAACTGGCTCTTCCTTCCATATTTAAAGTACATCCTCGTTTATAGTTATTGGGAGAAAATCCAGGTAGGTGAAATTTCACATCACCTTTGTGAGTCTTAACTCTCCACACTCACCTCAGTTTATGTTCTTGGTCCATGAGAAGCAAATTGGCTTTCATTACTTTTTAATTAAATTGTAGTAAGACTTGTATCCTGTGAAATGACTTCAGTGAGCACCTCGTAAAAATACCTATGCAGTTATTGGCTTATGTGATTAATATTTATATAGACAAAGCCAACAGGCTTAGTGGGTAGGTAATTCTCCACCAGATATTTATTACAACCTGAAATTAACTGGAGAGAATCATTTTTTTTCTCTCTTCATTGTGTTCCTAAATCACCAATTAAGATTGCATTCTTTTGATTCAGAGAAAAATGAAGGATGATTTTTACAAGGCAAAGTTGGTTGTTTTTGAAGTAGTACCCTGTGACAGTCTAACACAAGCCTGTCATTTCCAATCTGACACCAGTTGATAAGTAGGAAGTCGATTATGGGAAAGATGTCTTCCAGCATTAGAAGGTTTTAAATTGGCTTGAAGTTTCAAATGCTGTATGTTGTCACATAATAGAGCCCATTCAAGCAAAGTGACCTCTATCCACCCCTAGAATCACAGCACTTCCACAAACCTCACACCTGTTATCACCTTTCCCAAGCTGAGCACACAGGAATGAAGAAGCTGGTTAATTGTGTGGTTAATATCTATATATGTTCTGTATCCATTTACAAGTGTTCCTAAAGCTTCATTTTCAGAAAAAGATCAGGATGGTTAATGTGTTTGGGGAACTTTCTTTTAAAGTGTTCTTATTTTACAGAAAAAACACTTTTGGACTAGATGAATATTTGCTTGAGGAGGGAACTTGGACTAAATAATAGACATGTGGATGATAAGAACAGGGCCTGTATCCCCAGGGAATCTCCCTTGGAAACAGCCTTTCTTAGGGGGTGATTGAGAAGTTAATGAAAGCTAGAAAAAACAAATGCATGGCATCTCTTTCTTGGCCTTCTCTAGCAAAGAGTTCTTAGTGTCTTTGTCATGTTATGTGGGAAGTCTCTCCACCTAAGTAATATAAAGAAATACCATCCTGATTTTGACAAAAGAGATATTTGAGAACTAAACTCAAGATTAAAGGAGATCCTGATCTTCATGGGAAGGTATGAAAGAACAAGGGCTAGACATATACACTCATTAATAAAGTCACATCATGCTTATTTAAACACCATCAAACCTAAAAATGAGATACGATGAGATGAGATGGTTGCATGGAATCACTGATGCAATGGACATGAACTTGGGCAACCTCTGGGAAATGGTGAGGGACAGGGAAGCCTGGCATGCTGCAGTCCATGGGGTCACATAGTCAGACATGACTTGGTAACTGAACAACAAACCTAAAAAACTCCTGAGTGGCCACAAATGAATAAATTGAGTCTCCCGGTAAGGTCCCTAAATTAATGCGAAGATTTTAGTGAGTGGCTTTTTATTTGTGACAAAATCTCCAATATGTGAAAAATTCAGTGAGAACATTATTGCAACAGAAATCTCAAAAACGATCACATCGATTTTTGTCTAAATAATGGATAAAGAAAATATCCAATTTCTATTCTAGATGTACTTGAAAAGGCATGGGCATTTGTTTCTCTGTTCCAAAATTTCCTGGAAAATTATTTTCTTGAGTAGTAGAAACTGAGTAGAAGTTTTGATTCCCAGAGAGGCTACCCACAAAGATGAAGCGGTGGACCCCTGTGTAAATATTACTGAAATGCGAATATCCTTGTCTGTGTTCACTTTCTCCTGCTGTGCAACAACAGTTCTACAAACTTACTGACTTAAAACAACAAACATGTATCACCTTCCGTCTCAGTGGACTAGGAGTTCTGATAGGATTCACCCGGGCTCTCTGCTCGGCCAGCACTGCGGGCTCATCTGAGGCTCACGTGGGGGAGGATTCACCTCCAAGCCCACGTGGCCGTTGTTGGCCTTCATTTCCATCAAACTGGGGACTTTGGTTGCTCACCCACTGTCAGTCTGAAACTGTCCTCAGTTCTTTGACAAACAAGCCTTCCCAACGTGGTCACTTGCTTCCTCACATCCAGCAAGGAAGAGAATCTCCTTACCAAATGAACATTACTGTCTTATGTAATGTCATCACAAAGGTGACATACCCACACCTTGCCATAGTTATTGGTTGAAAGAAAGTCACAGACCTAGTGCTCAATCAAGAGGAAAGACATGTACATCATACATAAACGTATGCATTGCACAGGATGTACACATCAAGAGGCAGGAATTGTTGGGCTCACCGTAGAGTTTATCTGCCATTAATGATAAACTGTCCCTATCACATACAACATGCAATGCACCCCATCTCCAGTTTCCACCCAGTTTTATACCATTCAGTCATTTCCCCAAATCTGGAACCTTACTCAAATCAGACCCAAAGTGAATGAGTCTCCCTGGCTGTAGTTCATTTCAGCCTGTCCATCTTAAACTGTGAGACAAGTCATCTGGCCACCAAAACACTTAGCAGACACATGGTGGGGCAGGCAGAGGATGACAGCTACAGTTGCTTCTCTTCAAAAAGGGGGAAATGGAAGGTACAAAGAAATTTCCATAAAAATTCTGAGATCTATGCAGATAAGTGTATGGAGTTGCTTGATGAATTTGCAAAGCTTGGGCATAATCCTCCACAGTTCTTAGCTCTGCTCTCATGTCTGTTCCCTGCTTGACCCTTCCTTTTCCATGAAAGGTAGCATGTGCCTGCAGCTGGTGAGTTTAATGAGCCTGCTTCCTGTCAGTGGAAGTTTGGGTTTCCAACAGCCTCATTTCATCTGTACTTTCTCCATATATTCAGTCTCAGCTGGTGATCTTTTTGCTGAAGTCAACTTCAGAAGTCTGCCATGAATTTCCTTGGGCTTTGCTCCACTAAACAGTCTACACCCACAGATTTCTTTGAGACAGCCCTTCTCTACCTGGGGCTTCTTCTAAGACGGCTGAGGAACAACACCCTCCAGCTTTCTTGTGATTGAGAGGATCTGCGACTCTTGCTCTTGAACTTCTGAAAGGACTCCTTGTGGGACTGAACACTACTCTGATCTTTTGACACTCCTGAGGTTTTAACAAAAGGTTGTACTTTCACAACTTCAGTTTTTTACTCTTTGCCAGCCTTTCCTGGTGGTTCTCAGAAGCTGCCTCTTCATTTTAGTATCTTTTGCCATCATGAGAGGCCAAGAATTTGCTTTCTGTTTAATATGATTTCCCTCAATTTATTTTTCTGCTGCCCCAATGGTAATACAGGTAAAGAATCTACCTACAGTGCAAGAGACATAGAAGACGCGGGTTTGCTCCCTGAGTCAGAAAGAATTCCTGGAGAGGGAAATGGCAACCCACTCCAGTATTCTTGCCTGGAGAATCCCATGAACAGAGGAGCCTAGCAGCTGCAGTCCGTGGGGTCACAAGGAGTTGGACACTACTGAAGAGACTGAACATGCATGCACATATATATGTACACACACACACACACACATATTTATAACATATATATGTACACACATATATTTATAACATATATGTATACCCACACACACACAGACACATATATTTATAACATATATATGTACACCCACACACACAGGCACACACAGACACATATATTTATAATATATATATGTACACCCACCCACACACACACAGACACATATATTTATAACATAAAGGGAAGGGAAGTCGCTCAGTCATGTCCGACTCTTTGCAACCCCATGGGCTGTACCCTACCAGGCTCCTCCATCCATGGAATTTTCTAGGCAAAAATACTGGAGTGGTTGCCATTTCCTTCTCTAGGGGATCTTCCTGACCCAGGGATCGAACTTGGGTCTCCTGCATTGCAGGCAGTCACTTTACCATCTAAGCCACCAGGGAAGCCCATAACATAAAATTGCCATTTAACCATTTTTAAGTGTTTGACTTCGGAGAAGGCAATGGCAAGCCACTCCAGTGCTATTGCCTAGAAAATCCCATGGATGGAAGAGCCTGGTAGGCTGCAGTCCATGGGGTCGCTAAGGGTCGGACATGACTAAGCGACTTCGCTTTCACTTTTCACTTTCACACATTGGAGAAGGAAATGGCAACCCACTCCGGTGTTCTTGCCTGGAGAATCCCAGGGACGGGGGAGCCTGGTGGGCTTCCGTCTGTGGGGTCACACAGAGTCGGACACGACTGAAGTGACTTGGCAGCAGCAAGTGTTTGACTTAGTAGCATTATTAGCTTTAAGTATTGTGCAACCATAACACCATTTCCAAAACTTCTGCATCCCCCGAAACAAGAACTCTGGAACCAATAGTTGATAAATCTGCCTATTAGAAGATTTCAGTAAGTACTGAATAAGTAGAATCATATAATCTTTTCTAGTTTGTACCTCACTTTTTTCACTTAGCATATCATTTACAAAGTTCATCTTGTAGCATGTATCAGAACTTCATTACATTTCAGGCTGAATAATATTCTTCTGTAATATTATACTAACAGTTTATTCAAAGGGATTAATTTTCTCTACCATGATTCTCAAAATTCTACTTGCTTCTACTAAGTTTCTAGTCCTGAAGTTTCTTTGATATTTTTAGATATTTCTTAAAGTAACACCATGTGTCTAAGTATCAAGATCTGTTCTAGTTGTCATTCATAAAAATATTGCCTCAGAGTTAGCTGACTAAAACACCACATGCTTTATTGGCTCACAGTGTCTCTGGGGTCGTGGCCTGGACCGAGCTTAGCTGGACCCTTTGCTTCAGCGTCACTCAAGGGAGCACCAAGGCATAGACTGTGGCCATGGTCTCATCTGAGGCTCCTTTGGCAAGAAGGGGGTCTGATTCCTAGATTGCTCCTGTGTTGTTGGACTGAAGCTGTTTTCCAGAAACTTCTCTGCATTCATTGCCTCTGGGACTTTCCCATCTAATTTCTTACTTCTTCGGAGCCAGCAAGAGAAGGAACGTCTTGAAAGAAGGACATTACAGGGTTAGGTAGCATATCACGGAAATGACGATCTGTCGTCTTTGCCATATTCTGTTGATTAGAAGCAAGTCGTAGGTCCCACCCACCCAGAGTGGGAAGGAATTACACAAGATGTGAATTCCAGGAAGTGAGGCTCACGGAGACCACACTAGAGTCTTTGAGTTGTGTTATCAAAGTAAAGAGACCCAGCCACCAATCGGGGTTTATGATCCGATTTTCCTATCTGCCCAGGCAAGTCTTCTTAACCCTGTGATGAGCCAAAGTGATGCTCTTTGCAAGTCATTAGCACTAGTCTTTCTTAATGGTTCCCTTAGCTTCTTCTTGGGGAAAAAAATAATATTGTGAAGAACTCAATACTTGTACAGTTTCTCTGGTGCCATGAAGATTCCATTCTCCCAGTGTGGCTCAGAAAAGCAACAATCACTTAAGGGTAAATCAAGGACAAAACAGTTCTCACAGGGCTCTGATTGGTTCAGGCTAACGGGTTTCATGAGAAACCAACGTGGGTGGAACCAGAACAGAACACAATTTGTAGCGTGAAGAAATAGGACAAGGGAACATGATACGGTATTGAAAATCTAGTCCACGCGGGATTATGAAAGGCAATTCTCTTCACAGAGACTGGGTCTGTAGAAAAATGGATAATTTATAGAGAAATAGCGCCAGGCTATTAATTCATTCTGAAATGCAAAATGAGAATGAGCAGTCATGGGCAAAATGAAAATCTTAATTTTTAATGCATCGTGAAATGCATCTGTGACTGTCAGTGCTCTACGAGGCTGGAGGCCTGGGAGAGCCAATAAGAGCTCAGAACTGTCCAGCTTGTCCTTCGGTAAAAGCCAGCCGTGTATAAAGGGCTCAGTAATGAAGAGCAAATGGCTGATATACTGTGTATCTATTTTATCCATAAATTAATAAAAATCCTTGCACACCCAGAGTCACCGAGGTAACTAAGTTGGTGTGTGCTCAGTCGCTCAGTTGTGTCTGACTCTTTGCGACCCTGCGGACTGCAGGCCGCCAGGCTCCTCTGTCCATGGGATCGTCCAGGCAAGAAGACTGGAGCGGGTTAGATGCCCATTGTTGTTCATAACCAAGAAAGACATCGGAGGCCCAGTCCGTAGTTTAACAAGAGGTACGTCTCTCTGGCACGTTTTCGCTAAATGAGGGAGTAAGAAGGGCAGACGGCCAGAGCTCTCTTGACATCGCAGAGAATCCAGAGCTAGGAGCTTGTAAGGGCTCGGCCTCTGAGCAGACTCCCCCAGCGTGAATTTTTGAGTGAAACCTAGGCATAAATGACAGACTAGCCCGGCAATTTCTAGTTCTCTCTGACCTCCCTTGCAGAGGACACCAGTTACATTATCTGTTGTGCCTTTTGTCATGGAACTATTATAGAAGAAGAAAGATAATAAGGAAAGCACATTATTGACCACCTTAAAATGCAGCCAGGGACATAATTTATAACACAGATAGAAAGTTCTAGGCAACATGCTGTTATCAGGCTGTCCTGCGGCAGACTTTCAGCTATAACAACACACTGAGTGTGTTCAGAGGGGAGCATGATATAGACAGAGATGAGAAAGGATACGTGCATTCTGATTGACTTCCTTTTGCTAAGTGGTAGCTCCGTTGCTGTGTTTTGTATTAAAAGGTCAAGGGTTTTTATGACTCCTATGAATAAGATTTTCCTTTGCCTGCTCTACTCTTAATGTGGGTTTGTTTTTGGTTTAGAAAGCTGAAGTTAGTGTCAAGGAGTCAAGGAATTCCAGACCCTTTAAATGTTGGCAACATCACTTTGGAAACTGGGGGTGGTCTTCTGTCCACATTGAGAAAGGCCCCACATGGATATTTTTAATTTACTGCTAAGAATTCTGATGTTTTGAGTATTCTTGACTTACTTCTTCCAAATGTCTTCTTAAAACAAATGGCAGGTTCCTCGTAGAACAATCACCGCACCGACATGGGTGTTAGTAGTCACTAAGGAGTCAGGATGCTTTGCTTTATGTCTTGTAACTGCATATTTGCAAAGGTCTGGTGCTTTTCGTCTACTATATCCTCAGTTTAGTTTTCAAGGTCATATTGTCTTAATTAGAAGCCTCCTTCCCCTTCCCTCCCACATGTAAGACTGTGCAGCATCCCAAGCTGTGAGACTCAGGGCCCTTGAAGACTGTCTTATGAAGAAGAGTGAGAACTCTTTAGTTTCACTGGCTACTGTTTCATGAGAAGATTTAGAGACGAAACCATTTTCCCAATTAGTCCCTGACTCTCCATCTGCTGTGAAATATCAGCCCTCTCTCCCTAGAAGTAAGCACGCCACCCACTATCATTGGAGAGGCTGACTTGGTTGGACACACCTGAGATGGGAAGCTCCTTTGATGAAGAAGAATAGCATCTTCTTACCTGTGAGCCGTAAACCCGTGCATTGCCAGCTTGTTTCCTTCTTATTGTTTGTTTCTCTCACTTCATTTTGTCTCACTTGTAGTATGAAAGACTGAGGAGAAATTTGATATATATCTAAGGCCAAGCATGGCTTCCTATATTTGGCTAAGAATTGGTAATGTGACTATACACACAGACGTATAGTCAGTCACTAAAACAAATAGACTAGTTGTCAACAGTAATTCACCTCTTTTTGGACAACAGGTGCTCATCGAAATTAAGGCTGCTGGACATCATTCTGGGAGAGTCTACAAATAAATTTAAAAATACAATAACCTAGGCAGTGTGTGGCTGGAAGCTTCACACTAAAATTAGACTAACTGTCCTATAGGGTATGTTACTAGGATTACAGGCCTTACTTGATTCAAGGATGAGAAATGAATCGCAAATACAATTTGCTGACTTTATATTCATGACCTACCTTATCTTTCCGTGTTTATGTTTCGAAGATAAATGCCCTGCTTAGGTATTTTGCGTGTGTTCTCATTTTCCGAGCGTCTGTCTGAAGGGCTCTGTTTGTTTGTCTCTCCTCTGATTGGCTGCACAGGAAGCTCCACCCCGCATTGTGAGTCTAGCATCCCGCGTTGTGTCCCGCGCATCCCACTGTCCCTGCACACAGAGCATGGCCAGCGCCGCATCCGCCTCCTTCCCTGCGCGACCACTCGGAACACGAAGCGCCCCTCCACGCGGAGCATGCGCATGGGTTCAACATCCGATGCAGGGACGGAGAGAGGACAGGCCCGCGGCCTCGCGTTACGCTAAACGGTTGCTTTTCCCCCTCTTGGTTTCCCCGTTACAGATACTGCAATGAGCACCTGCTGTGCCCGCCACACGTGTTCTGGACAGGATGGGGACCCTGGGAACGGTGCACGGCCCAGTGTGGGGGTGGCATTCAAGCTCGCCGCAGAACCTGCGAGAACGGTCCTGACTGTGCAGGCTGTAACGTGGTGAGTAGTCCTCATCCCCAGCCCGCAGTCTCTAGCTGGGAGACCAGAGTCATCAAACACTGGGGGCTCTGCAAACACAGGTGCTCCGCAGAGACTTGATGCCTCACCGACTAGATACACTGCACACAGGAGCGTCTATGCAGACACTTGATGTGCTGCAAACCTAAAATGCTCTGGAAACTTGATGTGCTGGAAACTTGATGCTGTGACTCTAGTGCCTATTCGGGTACTAGATGCTGTGAATCACAAGTCTTTCTGGCTAAGGAGAATGTCTGGAGGAAATACTTGGAATTGAGAGTGTCCTGATGCTAAAGCTGAAACTCCAATACTTTGGCCACCTCATGTGACAAGTTGACTCACTGGAAAAGAGTCTGATGCTGGGAAGGATTGGGGGCGGGAGGAGAAGGGGACGACAGAGAATGAGATGGCTGGATGGCATCACCGACTCGATGGACATGAGTTTGAGTGTACTCCGGGAGTTGGTGATGGACAGGGAGGCCTGGCGTGCTGTGATTCATGGGGTTGCAAAGAGTCGGACACGACTGAGCGACTGAAATGAACTGAACTGAACTGAACTGAAGGCTGATTGGAGGAAATCTTCCCATATGGGATAAGCTGCCCCAGGAGATTTTTCAGTTCTTGTCTCTGAGCTAGTACAAAAACTTCAGCCTGCTTAACTCTGGGTGCTGTATTTGGTTTGGGAAATGGGATAAGGTCATCAATCTGAGCCCACACTAAGTTATTAATTTAACATGAGGACAAACCTTAGACACTGAGGATTCACCAACTTTATGGGGCCGTTACCAGAGCACATTTGGTGCCAATTTTAAGGGCGTCTAAGACAACTTGTGGATTTCTTTCTCTTATGCCTTAGTGGGTCCTATTTCTCCTAACACTTTGGTCTGTGAAAATTCCACTTGTGCAAAGGCCTGATGTTGCTCTTCCTGTGCCATCTGTCAGAATGATTGAGCACTTCAGTCTGCAGGGCTTTGGCTTCATTTGCTTGCCCCCGGTGCAAACATTGCAGAGTGACTGTAGAGACAGTAGGGATGCCTTGGTGGGAAGGGTCAGCATGAGAAGTTCTGGTTGGGCACGCTTCCTTGCTGATCTTCCAGTTGGTCTTTGCAGTAATTTTGTAACCTTGGCTCAGGAGGCTTAGAAGGCTTTTGTGCTGCTGTAAAGTTTGTTTTTGTGAGACCTAAAAACCACACAATTCAGATAGTCTTGGGAAATTTGGAGAGGGGGAGAGGGTTATAAGATGCTTTGTCAGATATTACACCCAACCCAAGGAGATTTTATATTGGGATTTGCAATTAGATTTGTTCCCCTTTGCACTGGCAAAGATATTGCAGTAGCTTTAGCAGAATCTATTACTGATTATAGAGGCACTTCTTTCCAGGTCAGCCTGAACTAACATTCAACCATGGAATATCTTAGTGTCCAGTTTAGGATGATGTGAAGTGAAGTGAAAGTCACTCAGTAGTGTCCGACTCTTTGTGACCCCATGGATTATATAGTCCATGGAATTCTGTGTGGGTAGCCTTTCTAATTATTGATAATTCAGATGCTGAGATTTAAAATTACTTGTGAAAATGTGACAGGTAAATCTGTGATCACTTAGAAGGTCTAGGAAACCGTTCAAATGTGGTGGGTTTGTCCTTTCTAAAATATCAGTCCTTTTCCAGGTGGTTTGGCATCTAGCACTGGGGTCTCCACTCCCAAGTCAAAATTTGTCTCCTCTGCTGGTAAACCGTAGGGATGGATGACCTGAGTGGAATTGCACTTTAGTTTGTAAACTTTGCACTACAAAGAACTCATAAAACATTTCAAGTCATTAATTTTCTTATTGCAGACTTACTTAAATTATTACATATAAAAAGTTTAATGAAAGAGAAGTGTAACCTATCTCCTATGCAGTTGTTGGACTATGTGTGTGTTTGTGTGTGTGTGTAGTACATATGATTATAAATGTAAAACGAATGTCTTCCTAAAATGTTCATGTATTTGTTTTGTTTGGGTCTATATTTTCAGAATTTGGTTTATGAAAACTGTAATATCAGTTTTCAAATTCAGAGGAATATCGTGAACATCTCTAAGGAGCTTAGTATAAGTTTTTAAGTATTTTAGTTTAATTTTCTTATTCTTCCCCTGCATAGTTAAACTACTGGCCATGTAACTCCAGAAAACTGTTATTATGGCACACTGGAGCGTTCTATCTTTTCTAGTAGAAGCACAACTTTTATTTTTTTCCCTACAATTTTCCCCCTATTTATTCCACTTTCTGTCTCTTCCCAAGGCAGGAATGCCAACTGATAAGCAGAATGAAGGAGAGGCTTGATTTCTTTGGCTTGCTTAGAAAACATATCCTATCGGTTCAATTCCTAAAATGCTTATTTAAAAATAATAGCTATTTAGGTAATGTGACATGTTGATCATATTCTAGCTGCAGTTTAGAAATCTTTGGCCACAACGTATGTTTGTTTTTGTCGTCTGGTCTTTTATCAAGATGGTGGCACACAGCATTGTAAATTGACTATACTCTAATATAAAATAAAAATTAAATATTAAAGCAGGTGAATTTTTAAAAATATGAGGACATTTTAAATTGGTTTAAAAAAAAAAGATGTGGCTGTAAGTATAGGTAATTTGTTGATTTTGGAGTCACGCATTTCATTATCTGCGTGCCCTTGTCTGGATGGCATCAGGTGATATTTCTGAATCTCTGGCTCCTCTTCTGAGAAGAGGGTGATCTTTCATCCCTCCCAGAGCCACGGTGAGTGTCAAGTGCGGTGATGTCCGTGACCTCCTGCCAGAAAGTCTCAGCTTCCTTGTGAGTTCTTTTCCCTATTCTCACTTCTTTGTTATTCCTGGTCTTCAGCTGCTCCTTTGAGTTCAAGCTTGTTAAAAGTGATTTTTATACTAATGAAATGTTATTCACACAGTAAAGGACAGACTCGTGAAAAGTATAAAACTTAAATTTCATAAGCACGGCAGCAGCCAATAGAAAAAGTGTTGCATTCAAACTCAAGAATGAATAGGATATAAGAGACTTGAGAATCTTTTCTTGCTCTGCCATTTTTACTTGAAATTTCCCCAAAAATATTTCCCATGTTTCACCTGTGATGTTCATATGTCCTTGTCTTTGAATAAATCTCCAAGCCTTTATTTAAGTCTCAGTAAGAGATGGGCGCATGAGGTGGCCAAAGTATTGCAGTTTCAGCTTTAGCATCAGTCCCTCCAATGAACATCCAGGATTGATCTCCTTTAGAATGGACTGGTTGGATCTCCTTGCAGTATAAGGGACTCTCAAGAGTCTTCTCCAACACCACAGTTCAAAAGCATCGATTCTTCGGCGATCAGCCTTCTTCACAGTCCAACTCTCACATCCATACATGACCACGGGAAAAACCATTGCCTTGACTAGACGGACCTTGGTTGGCAAAGTAATGTCTCTGCTTTTTAATATGCTATCAAGGTTGGTCACAACTTTCCTTCCAAGGAGTAAGTGTCTTTTAATTTCATGGCTGCAATCAGCATCTGCAGTGGGTGGGAGGAGCAGGGGACGACGGAGAATGAGATGGCTGGATGGCATCACCGACTCTGTGGACATGAGTTTGAGTGTACTCCGAGAGTTGGTGATGGACAGGGAGGCCTGGCGTGCTGTGGTTCATGGGGTTGCGGAGAGTCGGACACGACTGAGCGACTGAACTGAACTGAAGAGATGGTCAGTCAAGGATCCTCATTGAGAACCATTAGTTTTTTTCTGTGAATCTCTGCTCTTAAAGTTCTAAAGTTGGTATCTCTTCACAATCCTGATTTTAGATTTTTTTGTTGTTGTTAAATATGTAGAAGTGGGCTTGCTGGGATTGTATGGTAGTTTTATTTTTTATTGTTTGAGGAATCTCTGTGGTGTTTCTCATAGTGGCTGCACCATTTTGCATCCCCATCTATAGCACACAAGGGTTTCAGTTTCTCTAGATCCAAAAGAATTGAAACCAAGATCTTGAAAAGCTCTCTATACTCCTATGTTCATTGAAGCACTATTCACAATAGGCAGGCTGTAGAAGCAATGTAAATGTCCATCTACTGATGAAAGGATACAGAGCAGGGAGTATATACATAAAATGGAATACCATTCAGCCTTTAAAAAGGAGGAGATTCTGCCATATGTATCAACATGGACCTTGAGGACATTATACTAAGTGAAATTAGCCATTCACAGGAAGACAAATAGCCTGTGATTCCACTTATAAGGAGGTATCTGAAACAGTCAGATACTTAGGATCAAAGACTGCAGCGGTGTTTGCCAGGGGCTGGGTGGAGAGGGAGATGGGGAGATAAAGTTTTAGTTAAGCAAGACGGACAAGTTCTAAAGGTATACTACAACACTGTGCCTACGGTCAACAATACAGTACTGAACACTTAAAACTTTATCAGAAGGTCAATCACATGTTAAATGTTTATCATGTTTACTGTGATAAAATAGAGTAATAAAAAACAAAGTTAAACAAAAGTAAGTTCCAAATGTCAAAGACTTGGGGGCCCCGACCCTTGGGTTGTTTGGGGAGCTCACTGACACATGCAGAGGGAGGGCCTGCATTTTTTTCAGCCAGTTAATTGTGTGACCCTGAGGTCTGCCCACTGTCTTCTGGGCCTCTGTCTCAAAGCTGGCTAGAGGCCATGTTCGCTGTCCCCGAAATCACTGATGCTCTGATCCTGGGGACACATGTGTCCTCACCTGGTGGCTGAGTCCTCTGATGAGTTTGGAATGAGATACAACAGGACACTTAATGGACAAACTCCTCCCACTTCTAAGTAAGCTGCTCTAGAACCCGTATGAGCACCGGGTCCCACTTCTGAGTAAGCTGCTCTAGAACCCGTATGAGCACCGGGTCCCACTTCTGAGTAAGCTGCTCTAGAACCCGTATGAGCACCGGGTCCCACTTCTGAGTAAGCTGCTCTAGAACCCATATGAGCACTGGGTCCTGCTTCTAAGTAAGCTGCTCTAGAATCCGTATAACCTGCTCTAGAACCCATATGAGCCCTGGGCCCCGCTTCTGACTAAGCCTCTCTCGAACCCGAATGAGCACCTGGACCCGCTGCTGAATAAGCCTCTCTGGAACCCGAATGAGTGCCGGGCCCACTGCTGAGTATGAGCACTGGGTTCCTCTGGTCCCCGCTGCTCTTCCCCAGCTCCCTTCACACCTGTGGCCTCCCAGAGCATGTGGGGAAAGCACAGGTGACAGGTGAGAAAGCTGGTGTCACATCCCAGCTCTGCCTCTGAGTACACAGGACGCTTGGGGCCCTGTTCCATGTCTCCAGTCAGCGTCCTTGAATGCAGTCCCCTGGCTGTCTGGGAGGATGCACAGAAGGTATGAGACATATGTTTATATATCATTGCTCAGTAGCAAACCCAACAAGGCAAATTGAAATAGAAAATGTCACCATCATTATTGAAGCTTCCCAGGTGGCGCTAGTAGTAAAGAATCTACTTACAATGCTGGAGACCACGGTTCGATCCCTGGGCCAATCGCTGGAGGAGGAAACGGCAGCCCAGTCCAGTATTCTTGCCTGGAGAATTCCATGGACAGTGAAGCCTGGTGGGCTGCAGTTCATGGGGCCACAAAGAGTCGAACATGACTGAGGATCCACCCACCATCATCATTATTGGCATCAAGTATAGTCTTGGGGAAAATCTTCTATTCTTGAATAAGATACCATTAGCAACTCACATTTTATGTTTTTCTATTTAAAATTACCTTTATATTCATATTTTATAATTTATAATTTGTATTTGTGTAAATATAGAAATTTATATTAAATGTAAGTTAGTTTGTGTTACCTGAAGTTGGCACATGTGTTCAGTTGCTCAGGTGTGTTCAACTCTTTGCAACCCCAAGGACTGCAGCCCACCAGACTCCTCTGTCCATAGGATTCTCCAGGCAAGAATACTGGAGTGGGTTGCCATTTCCTTCTCCAGGGGATCTTCCCAACCCAGGGATCAAATCCTGGTGTCCTGCATTGCAGGTGGATTGTGTATCTACTGAGCTACCAGGGAAGCCCAACGTTGACATATGTGTTTCACTTTTAACCTCTTTTAGTAATAGCTGATAACCATAATGATGCTTGTTAGATCAAGTCTTACAAATCCTAACTTACTGCATAATATCACACAAATTATTGAAATGAGGTGATGATTAGACACACTCGAGTTGTTATCTAGTCAGGTTATGATAGACTGAAATCCTGTGTCATATAACAAAGTGCTCATAGTAAACCTGGATAGCAGTAGTAAAAATAAAAATCACTCAGGCGTGTCCAACTCTTTGTGACCCCATGGACGATACAGTCCATGAATTCACCAGGCCAGAATACTGGAGTGGGTAGCCTTTCCCTTCTCCATGGGATCTTCCCAACCCAGGGATCGAACCCAGGTCTCCTGCATTGCAGGTCAATTCTTTACCAGCTGAGCCACAAGGGAAGCCCACAAGGGATAACACTAGGAACCAGGGGAAATGATGCTCTTTATTGAGCACCTGCTGAGAGCTAGATGCTGTCTATCAGCCTCTTGTTCTATGCAACCACTCTGTAAATGCGTCTCAACTACACCAGTGCTTATGGATGAAGCCTAGTGAGACAGCCCAGGGGTAAACCACCCGAGGGTACTGTGCCTGTCCCTAGAGGAGGAGGGCAAAAGTGTCTACATTCCAGTGTCTCCTCTTCTACTTGTGGGAAGATGGGCTGGGAGAGAGTCAGTGTCTGTTCCAGGTCTCCTGCCAGGATTTAAGCCTAGATCACAGCAGTGATTTGAATGCATGAGGATATACTTATTTTCCTTAAAAAATTAGATCATTTTAGAATAGGCACTTTGGGCTTAATTATCTTGGGCAAATTTTTTACTTCATTTCTAACCTTGTTTTTGCTGTTGTTCGGTCGCTCAGTCGTGTCTGAGTCTTTGCCACCCCAGTGACTGCAGCACGCCAGGCTTCCTTGTCCTTCACCGTCTAACAGAGATTCTCAAACTCATGTCCATTGAGTCGGTGATGCCATCCAACCATCTCGTCCTCTGTCATCCCCTTCTCCTCCTGCCTTCAGTCTTTCCCAGCATCACGTCTTTTTTCTAATGAGTCAGCTCTTCACATCAGGTGGCCAAAGTATTGGAGCTTCAGCTTCATCATCAGTCCTTCCAATGAATATTCAGGACTGCTTTATTTTAGAATTGACTGGTTTGATCTCCGTGCTGTCCAAGGGACTCTCAAGAGTCTTCTCCAAAACCACAGTTCAAAAGCATCAATTCTGCAGCACTCAGCCTTCTTTATGATCCAACTCTCACATCCATACATGACTACTGGAAAAACCATAGCTTTGATTATACGGACTTTTGTTGGCAAAGTAATGTCTCTGCTTTTTAATATGCTGTCTATGACGGTCATAGCTCTTCTTCCAAGGAGCAAGTGTCTTTCAATTTCATGGCTGCAGTCACCATCTGCAGTGATTTTGGAGCCCAAGAAAATAAAGCCTGTCACTGTTTGCATTGTTTCCTCATCTATTTGCCATGAAGTGTTGGGACCAAATGCCATGGTCTTCGCTTTTTGAATGTTGAGTTTTAAGCCAGCTTTTTTCACTCTCCTCTTTCACTTTCATCAAGAGGCTGTTTAGGTTCTTCACTTTCTGCCATAAGGATGGTATTATCTGCATATCTGAGATTGCTGATATTTCTCCTGGTAATCTTGATTCCAGCTTGTGCTTCATCCATCCTGTCATTTCTCATGATGTACTCTGTGTGTAAGTTAAATAAGCACGGGGACAATGTACAGCCTTGTACTCCTTTCCCAATTTGGAACCAGTCTGTTCCATTTTCATTTCTAACTGTTGCTTATTGACTTACGTACAGATTTCTTAGGAGGCACGTGAGATGGTCTGGTATTCCCATCTCTTTCTGAATTTTCCACAGTTTGTTGTGATCCACACAGTCAAAGGCTTTAGCTTAGTCAATGAAGCAGAAGTAGATGTTTTTCTGGAACTCTCTTGCTATTTCTACCACCCAACAGATGTTGGCAGTTTGTTCTCTGGTTCATCTGCCTTTTCTAAATCCAGCTCAAACATTTGGAAGTTCACAGTTCATGTACTGTTGAAGCCTATCTTGGACAATTTTGAGCATGACTTTCCTAGCATGTGAGATGGGTGCAATTGTGCGGTAGTTTGAGCATTCTTTGGCATTGCCTTTTGTTGGGATTAGAATGAAAACTGACCTTTTTCAGTCCTGTGTGCACTGCTGAGTTTTCCAAATTTGCTGGCATATTGAATGCAGTACTTTCACAGCATCATCTTTTAGGATTTGAAATAGCCCAACTGGAATTCCATCACCTCTGCTAGCTTTGTTTGTCCTGATGCTTCCTAAGGCCCACTTGACTTCCCACTCCAAGATATTTGGCTCTAGGTGAGTGATCACACCAATAACCATCAAGGTAATCATTATATTAAGTTTTCAAATCATAACTTACTGCATAATATCAAATAAAATGTTGAAACTATAACCAAGCAACCTGGAGTTATTATTTAGGTGTGTTATGATAGACTGAAATTCTGTGTTTCCTAATCAAATAGTTCAGTTTTATTGAGCTCCTACTGTGTGCGATGCATTGTTCTGGTCTCACTGTGTCCCTTCTAGGCAGTTTTCATTAGTACCTCCATGTGGAGATGAGGAAACTCAACTTGAGAAAGATTAATGAACTTGGCCAGTACCCTGCTGTAGTGGCCAGCATTTGAGAACTGGTTCTTTCGGTACAAATAGAATACACTGATACAACTGCATTTGCACATTTTTTTGCTTAATGTTAAGTAATAAATGATAAGATATTGTTTTTCTTTACTCTCATGAAGTACAAATTGTATCTTAAAAGAGAGAAGAGTGTGTTTTTTTTTTTTTTTTGGTCTTTCTATAACCCTCCCCTAGTTCATTAGCTTCCTTGATGTCCATAATATTGCAGTCATATCCTTTCGCCAGCCCCCATCATGAGAGTTCCACTTAGAGATTCTCATGAGCATGGGGATGAATTGAAGGTGAACTCATAACCCGAATATTGCTTCTGTGTTTTGGCTAAAAATTGCAACATACAAAAGGAAGAAAGACAGGACTTCCATGGTGGTAAAGTGGGTAAGAATTGGCCTACCAATGCAGGAGACATAGGTTTGATCCCTGGTCCAGGATCATCCTGCCTGCTGGGAAACAACTAAGCTTGTGCACCACAGCTACTGAGCCTGAGCTCTGGAACCCACCAGCTGCAACTACCAAAGCCCGTGCACCTAGAACCTGTGCTCTTCAGCAAGAGATGCTTCCACAATGAGAAGCCCACATGTTGCAATAAAGAGTGGCCACCACTCATTCAACTAGAGAAAGCCTGGGGGCAGCAGCAAGGACCCAGCAGAGGCAAAAATCAATACATAAGTTCTTTTTTAAAAAGCAAGGAAGGCATAAAATATTACAGTATATATGGAGTTGCTTCTTAAATTAATGTAATTCTGAATTCCCTCAAAGGTTTAGCAGAAGAATAAAGCTAAAGACAGTGTCACATATGGCTAAGATAATTCAAAAGCAGAAGCGGCCTTAGTCCTGCCAGCACTATATTTATTACTGAAATATCACACCCAGTGTAAAGCAGTTGACAAAAACCATGATTTCAGATATCATCAAGGAGCAGAGGAGAGGATCTATTTCCTAGATATAAAAGAACTGGACCACAGAAGGCCTTGAAAGGTCAGGAATAAAGACATCAAAATCAATACAAGCTGTCAAAGGGGCTTCTAGGAAGGTTAATCAGAGTTGATATAACACATTGGAAATTGTTTGAATCAAGTAATGGCACCTGTATAAGTTAAAGGTATGGTTTTTCCAGTAGTCATGTACGAGTGTGAGTACATTCTTCTCAAAGAAGGCTGAGTGCTGAAGAATTGATACTTTCGAATAGTCATGGTGGAGAAGACTCTTGCAAGTCTCTTGGACTGCAAGAAGGTCAAACCAGTCAATCCTAAAGAAAGTCAATCCTGAATATTCCCTGGACAGACTGATGCTGAAAGTGAAGCTTCAATACTTTGGCCATCTGATGCAAAGGTCCGACTCATTGGAAAAGACCCTGATGCTGGGAAATATTGGGGGCAAGAATAGAAGAGGGTGACAGAGGATGAGACAGTTAGATAGCATCACTGACTCAGTGTTCATTAGTCTGAACAAACTTCGGGAGATAATGAAGGACAGAGAAGCCTGGTGTGCTGTAGTACATGGAGTCACACGGTCGGACCAACTTAGTGACTGAACAACAACAAATGTCATCATGGATCCATTTGGAAGCAAGTGAGACCTGGCAATTGGCAGTTTAAATAGATTGCAATGTATGAAAATAATAACAATATTACAAAATAGCTGGGTCTTGTGTAGCACATTGCATTTCGCAAAATACTTTGGGAAAGGTTCTCTCATATGTTCCTGATTTCCCAAATAAGAACCACGGCTCAGGGAAAATCATTTGTGTACACAAAACCCTGAAGTTGACAGAGCAAGACCCTGGGTCCAGGTCTTCTGGCCTTAAGATACTGGAAAATCCAGAATGCTGTGGCCTCCTCAGAAGATACTGGGGTAAGAACCAGTCATTCTACAGGAGGCAGTGACCCCACCCACAAATTAACAACCACGCCTACCAAGATAATAACCCCGTCCACAAAGTAATAACCCTGCCCACAAAGCTGGATTAATTTCCTTTTCTTCTATATTGATAAAGTTATCTTTAGTCCACCCCTCCAACAAATTTTTTTAGTACTAAAATACCTTTCCTGGTGGCTCAGAAGGTAAAGAATCTACTTGCAGTGTTGGAGACCTGGGTTCAATCCCTGGGTTGGGAAGATCCCCTGGAGAAGGGAAAGGCTACCCACTCCAATATTCTGACCTGGAGAATTCCATGGACAGAGGAGCCTGTCCGGCTACAGTCCAGGGGCTCACAAAGAGTCAGACACGACTGAGCAACTTTCACTTTCACTGCTTTCAAAATATCTTTAAGAGGTGGCGCTGGTAATAAAGAATCTGCCTACCATTGCAGGAGATGCAAGAGACACGGGTTCAATTTCTGGGTTGGGAAGATCTTCTGGAGAAAGAAATGGCAACCCACTCCAGTATTCTTGCCTGGAGAATCCCACGGACAGAGGAGCCTGTCCTGTCCTGTGGCGGGCCACAGTCCACGGGGTCACAAAGAGACACAACTGAGCACGCACACATCCTACTACACACACCTTCAAGAGAATAACAACCTCCTTGCAGGGGCTTCTCCTCAGATGGGGCAGCTGGCACCTCCTTTCTGCAGAAAATAGGGAGGAAACCTTAGCTGGGAGAGACTGAAGTTTCTAAACCTTCAAAGGAGACTGCGTCCTGGTGCGTGTTGGCTAGTTTCCTTTGCACTCCTGTTTCGCATTTCCTCACTTGGAAAGGTGATTTTCTAGGGTTCCGTGGTCCTGCCGTGGAGAACAGGAACTTTTCTCTGAGGAGGGGCAAGCACGTTTTCTCTTGGTCCTATTGTTTTTGTTTGCTTTTGTTAACGTTTGGATGATGTAAGCCCAGCATATGATAGACAGAGGCACTTGCACGTTGCCAGTTTACACTAAGCTGTGTTATTCAAAGGGTTATTTCACTTCTACCAAAATCCACTTCTGCACATTTGTCCGTTTCCCTAGTAATACCTTGAAGGCTCGGTCACGAACACTGGCCCCCTATCTGGGCTCCTTCCTTGGGCTTCTCACTGAGCTGTAGGAAGCTCCTGTTTAGTCTCTCAGCCATGTCTGATTCGTCTGCGACCCCATGGACTGTAGCCCGCCAGGCTCTTCTTTCCATGGGATTTCCCAGGCAAGAATACTGGAGTGGGTTGCCATTTCCTCCTCCAGATCTTTCCAATCCGGGGCTCAAACCTGAGTCTCCTGTGTCTCCTGCACTGTCAGGCAGATTCTTTACCACTGAGCTGCCGGGGAAGCCTGAAAGCTCTGCTTACTTTAATAAGTGGCCCTGCTGGGTTAAATACAACTAGCTTTAACATCGTTTATGAAAATACCATTTCATAATTCTAAAATGGCTGTTCTCTGAAATAGAATTTAATAAGTAAAATTAAATAAAATCAAATACTTGATTCTTACTCAATGGAAACAATGAAAAATTTTATAAATAAAAATAATACATGTATATTTCATCACCATCACTCGCCCAGTACACTGTGCTTGTAAAATGCTTTCACTTGTACTTCTGCATATTATTCTGTGAGGGGAATGATGGATCTCTCTAGTTGAAACTAGATATTATACCTTCCTAAGCATGAGAATGCAAAATTGGCTTTGTTTTTTTATTTGAGGTTTCAGTGAAAAGCTTGCACATATGAAAGATTGTCAGCTTAAAAATGCCAGAATTTGTTGAAAGAAGCTTGAATATTTTTAAAAGGTTAATATCAGTACATGCAGTCAAGTGGTACAGCGGATAACTGAAAACATGTAAGCATTCTGAAATTTAGAACTGGAAGCTTGGCCATCAAGTCTGAGAATGATGTACGATGCAGATGGAAAGAAAAGAAAATGATGGATTGCAGGATTTAATCCATCAAAAGCCTGCCTCTAGAATGTATGAATAATGCTACCATCTCTGGAAATGGTAATTGGTATGGAGATCTGGACTAGTTCACAAAAATGTTTTTGTTACAGTGTTGGAAGAGGCTATTGCCCAGATTTCTTTGGCTTTATGGAAAATCGGGGTTATTTCTGCCTGTAACAATTCAAATAGAGTGATTGGAACATTAATTGAAAAGAGACGCTTTCGTGAAGAAGATTTTCTGTTGTAAAAGTGACTTTAGTCACACACACACACACACACACACACTCTTTCTTTATAGGTTGATAATACATTTCATGATAAAGATTTTCTAATAATTGGTTTTAAATTGCCTAAAATTAACTTACAGAAACACAGGAACAGTATTCTCAGCCATAACAATTGCCATTAAATGACCATGGGTTTAAAAAACTTTTGTAGACCTACACAAATACACAGTACACAAATAAGAAACAGATTTTCTAAAGATGTTAATAAATACTCAACTAGAGGAATCGAACCGACGCCCCCAGCAATGGAGGCACATAGTCTAAACCACTGGACCACCAAGCACGTCCCCCAGGCTTCTGTTTCAAATGATGCCAAAGTTTTAACTGCTGCAATATGAGTAATGAAATGGGACTTTCTAAACTTAAAGTCTCACCAACTCGATGAACATGAGTTTGAGTGAACTCCGGGAGTTGGTGATGGACAGGGAGGCCTGGCGTGATGTGGTTCATGGGGTCGCAGAGAGTCGGACACGACTGAGCGACTGAACTGAACTGAAACTTAAAAGTCTTAGTGAAGTTCCTGTAACACCAGTCGGGGAGTATTCTTCTCCAAATGCATCTTCAGTCTTTGATCATCGGCCTGCCGAGCCTTTGTGCTCATTGTGGATTATCCACAGAGGATGCTCCTGGGGTCGTTTATTCAACCTGATGTCTCTGCCAAACTGGGCACTTATTTCTAGTCAATATAGCTCACCTTGTAGTTGCACTAGGCACTTGCCACTGCAATTAAAGAGAATGGTCTCTTAGAGTCTGAACAAGCTTTGCTTGTTCCTAGTTTTTAAAAAAGCAACTTAGCTGTCCCATCAAATTGGCCTTTAAATGATGCTCTCCTTTGGAGATGAGGACTTCCTGTCCTCTGTACACAGTTTGCAACTGCGCTGTTGACTTTGGGTACTTCCCTCTCCCTGTGTTGTTCACAATATACTTTAGTATCAATGTTGATTTAGCACGAGTGGTGTGTTGTAGAAATAGTTCACATGTATACTAGGGCAACCAAAGAGTTTTAAGACAAGTTTTGGTCATATTATACTGATACTTGTCATTTGGCTTTACTGGTGGCAGACAGTTTTTCCTTTTAGGGGAAGTAACATAAGTGTTTAATTATATCAACAGTATGTTTTAATTGGTGTTTTGCCTAAGATTTGCATTTCCCATTTTTTTTTATTATTTCATCTGTATGCCTCCAATGGAATTATTGAACATGTATAATTTCAGTTGTTAGAACAATGTGCATACATAATAATTTTCAAAGCAACTTGTAATTAAGTAAAGAAAGAACTAACAGATGTTGGAACATGAAAAAAAATAGTTTTAAAACGTTGGATATTTTTCACAGATGCCATGGTTTTTTTCTTCCCAAGTGTTATCCTTTTATTAATCCTCGAATTTTCGAAGAACAAGAGCCTAGCTCAGAACTTTTCAATGTGAATACAAGAAAGAGGCTGCAGCTACATTTTGATTTTTTTGCATTTGAGTAGAAATGCAAGGTTCTATTTAGAAGCCTTTAACATTGGGCAGAAAAAATTTTTTTAAAGCTGAAGTTTTGCTCTGTGTTCTGAGGATGTGCTGAAATCGCACATATTCTTAGAACTGTTGCCTGTTCATTTTACTACTCGGCATGTTTTTTTTTTCAAGATCTGTTTGACTTGCAGAATCTCACGAGGTTCTAGTTTGAAAGAAGTAGTTTCAGGAAAGGCTGTTGAAGATGGAGTTGGCTCGTACCATGTCACATTCTTGCATTATTATATAAGCCAAGCTGCGTGAGAAAGCAGCATCCTCCACACTAGTATTTGGCATCTTGTTTTTATCATGAAGGGGAAGGTTTTCCACATCTGTTCCAGTCTATCCTAGTCCCATGAAATTGCCCAGTTTGCAACTATTAAAAAGCAGTCTTGCAGTCATCGTGCTGGGAGAAAGAAATGGCAGTGGCTGAAAAAAAGGAAGCTGTGGAATCTACCTTATAAAATCATTCAGGCTCCCTCGAAGCATGTGAGCCGTCGCCTCTCAAAGAGAGAGACGAAGCAGGGGCAAACAGATGGAATCCAGATCTTAGGAAGAGCCCTCTGATGTTAGCCCGGCGGTTACGAAGCTGATGTAATTGATTTCCTTCTCTTATCTTCTTGTCATGGCTAATAGCTTTTAGGGATAAGCTCTGACATCCGAAAGCGAAGGGTGGAAGGGAGCTTGGCCTGTTACATGAGTCATCTTTGATAATTAATTTCTCAAACACTTGGTGTGATCTCACGTGTAATTACTAATTTCTAAACAGTTTCACATGCGAAAGAAAAGAAGGTTCTCAGTGACTTGAGTTATGGATCCATGTCTTCCATTCTATCCTCCTTAGACTTTTCAGATCTTTTCATCTGCATATCTAGTCAACCAAAAATGTCAGACATGTGCTGTGTGTAAAGAACTGTAGGAGGTACTGTGGAATATGAAGATACGCAGTGCCTGCAAGAAAACTACCCATGGGAGAAAACATATAAATCTAATGGGCAGATTATAAGGAAGAAGTCAGGCATGCCAGAAAGCAGTGAGGTCGGAGGAGGGGGCAGTTACCTCTGGCTGCATGGGTCCGTGGCCCCAGAGGTGTGGCCAGTATTGGCCAAGTTGAAGTGGGAATGAGAGCTTCCCTGTAAAAGTAGCATAAAGGAAGGCTGTGGATCGGAGGGGTGGGGAACACCCTGGGAGCCACTGTTGTTCATTTCACTAAATTGTATCCTGTGACCCCATGGACTGCAGCAAGCCAGGCTTCCCTGTCCTTCAGCGTCATTGGTGTAGCCTGAGTCCGTTGTCAAGGAATATGAAGTGAAGTCGCTCAGTTGTGTCTGACTCTCTGCAACCCTGTGGGCTGTAGCATATCAGGCTCCTCTGTCTGTGGGATTTTCCAGGCAAGAATACTGGAGTGGGTTGCCATTTCCTCCTCCAGGGGATCTTCCCAACCAGAGATCGAACCTGAGTCTCCTGCACTGTAGGCAGATGCTTTACCATCTGGGCCACCAGGGCAGTCATCAAGGAATATTGCAAGATGCAATATGAAAAGCAAGGTGTTTCATTCCTGAAAGGTCTTGAATATCAGGCTGAGGTGGGGCGTAGCCATTTAACTCACTCACTATTGCAGCTGTATAACTGGGGCTACTGTAACTTTGTGTGTGTGTGTGTGTGTGTGTTGTTTTTTTTTTAACTTCTTGGCCACACCTCACAGCCCTAGGATAATTTCCTTGTGTTAATATTTCCACACTATAACTCCATGAGTGATTTCAAATGTATGAGCTACATCCTGGTTTCAGTTATTTTTCTTTATAGACACCACCCCACACACACTCAAGAGCATCCTGATTTTACTACCTAAAAGAGACTAATTGTCAACACGTACATGACATTGTGAAAGCAGATCTGTGTAGGCGCAGAGTCCTTATTCTAAAATTTGCTATTTTCCCACCGTCATTATTTCAACTTTCATAGGTGCTTCTAAACAAAACAAACAAACAAAAAAAACATAAATTAAAGTCAATGTTGCCCCCAAATATGTTATGTAAACTTGGGTTTAGTCCTATTTCAAAGGGGAAAGTACCATCACATTCAGTTCAGTTCAGTTCAGTCGCTCAGTCGTGTCCGACTCTTTGCGACCCCATGAATCACAGCACGCCAGGCCTCCCTGTCCATCACCAACTCCCGGAGTTCACTCAAACTCATGTCCATCGAGTCGGTGATGCCATCCAGCCATCTCATTCTCTGTCGTCCCTGTCTCCTCCCGCCCCCAATCCCTCCCATCACATTAATATGAGATAAATTAATTTCTTTTTTAAACATGGTTTAAATCCCCTTGGGTGATGTTTTTATTTCTATTTCTATTTATTTATTTGTCTTCATCGGGTCTTAGTTGTGGTATGTGGGGTCTTCATTGCATCATGCAGAATACTTTTTTGTGCCAAATGGTTTCTCACTATGGCCCTTGAGCTCAGTAGTTGCAGTACATGGGCTTAATTACTCTGAGACATGTGGGATGATCTTAGTTCTTCCACGAAGGTCGAAGCCATCTCCCTTGCATTGCAAGGTAGATTATTAACCACTGGACCACCAGGGAAGTTTCCTTTAAACTTATTAATACCCCAAAAAAGATGATATTTTAAGATTTTAGGAAGTGGCAACCCTCTCCAGTTGCCTGGAGAATCCCGTGGACAGAGGAGCCTTGCAGGCTACAGTCCATAGGGTCACAAAGAGACAGACATGACCAAGTCACTTAGCACAAAGTCTGTGACAATATCTGTCTTATTTGGGATTGTATCCTCAGTACCTTGCAGAATGTATAGCAGTGAATAAATGAAACTAGTTATTCATTTATGTATTAATTTGTTAAAGATGATGGCAATTTGGGGAAATGTTATCAACATCTTTGCAAATGAAGTGATTATACTTGTGCATTATATTGGTTTTGTCTAGTCTGGTTCTTTCTTACAGTTTCTTATGAAGGAACGTATTTTGTGATCAGTCTTCTTCACCCAGACTCTTCATACCCCGATGGAGCTGGGTTTTGTTCATATTTAGTTTTTCTTTCCATGGTCTTAGCTTATGAACTTTTCATTTCTTGTTCATATTCTTAAAGTATTTCAAATTCTTTCTAATTAACTTTACAAGGCTGCTCCAAACGAATCAAATTCGGCACTGAAAACCAGCATGCCTGCAGTAATAGCATGTGAAGTTCATTAAAACTGGTTTTGATATTAGATTATACTTGGCGGTGACCTTCCAAGACCTTATCAGACCCCCATAGGCAAGACTTGAGTACATATAACTAACTCAGAGCTCCCAATTAGAAAAAAAGATGTGGATTTAATATTTTAAAGCTGCACAGATTCCAGTATTTGAGCTCTCCTTTGTAAATAAGAAATTAAATGTAATGGCCCTGAGCCCTTTGCAGTCCATCAGCCTGCCTGTTAGTCAAACATTGCCTTATCTCCCTTGGTGCATTTCATGAGCACAGCCAACGTGGAGTCCAGTTCTGTTCCCTCGACAGTGAGTCTTGAAGAGCCTTGAATATGAACCACAGTCGGGGATGCGGACTGGGTGGTATGTGAATCTGGGTAGGTGGCTGTCCTTAACCTTGAGGAGCTCTCAGCCTAGGAGGAGAGATACTAATACTGATGACCCCATAACATCAGCTTCCGGTAGACAGTGCTGTATTGGAGATAAGTCTGTCCAGAAATTGGGAGGAGTCAGGCTGGTAGTTTTAAGCCCCCTCTATATGGGATGGGTTTTTCTGGACAAGCCCCACCTCACTATTTTAGCAGAAGTCAGTTCAGTTCAGTCGCTCAGTCCTGTCTGACTCTTCGCGACCCCATGGACTGCAGCATGCCAGGCCTCTGTCCATCACCAGCTCCCGGAGTCTACTCAAACACGTCTCTATTGAGTTGGTGATGCCATCCAACTTTCTCATCCTCTGCCGTCCCCTTCTCCTCCTGCCTTCAATCTTTCCCAACATCAGGGTCTTTTCAAATGAATCAGCTCTTCTCATCAGGTGGCCAGAGTATTGGAGTTTCAGCTTCTGCATCAGTCCTTCCAATGAACACCCAGGATCGATCTCCTTTAGAATGGACTGGTTGGATCTCCTTGCAGTCCAGGGGACTCTCAAGAGTCTTCTCCAACACCACAGTTCAATTCTTCAGCAATCAGCTTTCTTTATAGTTCAACTCTCATATCCATACATGGCTACTGGAAAACCACAGCCTTGATGAGACGGACCTTTGTTGGCAAAGTAATGTCTCTGCTTTTTAATATGCTGTCTGCTGCTGCTGCTAAGTCGCTTCAGTCGTGTCTGACTCTGTGCGCCCCCAGAGACGGCAGCCCACCAGGCTCCCACGTCGCTGGGATTCTCCAGGCAAGAACACTGGAGTGGGTTGCCATTTCCTTCTCCAGGAACAGCTCCTATAGAACACCTATTAAGTGCTGGCAGAAGACCCTAGACTTCCAAAAAGGCTGCTGCTGCTAGGTTGGTCATAACTTTCCTTCCAAGGAGCAAGTGTCTTTTAATTTCATGGCTTCAGTCACCATCTGCAGTGATTTTGGAGCCTTCCAAAATAAAGTCAGACACTGTTTCCCCATCTATTTGCCATGAAGTGATGGGACTGGATGCCACGATCTTAGTTTTCTGAATGTTGAGCTTTAAGCCAACTTTTTCACTCTCCTCTTTCACTTTTGTCAAGAGGCTCTTTAGTTCTTCTTCACTTTATGCCATAAGGGTGATGTCATCTGCATATCTGAGGTTATTAGTATTTCTCCCTGCAATCTTGGTTCCTGCTTGTGCTTCCTCCAGCCCAGCGTTTCTCATGATGTACTCTGCATATAAGTTAAATAAGCAGGGGGACAATATACAGCCTTGACGGCCTCCTTTTTTAGAGTTACTGAGAGTTAGAAGACCAGTGCTCAGTGAAACTTCAAATATGAAACAGATGGCTATTGGGAAGCTTCTGGCCAGCACAGGGGGCTCAGCTCGATGCTCTGTAGTGACCTAGAGGGATGGGATGGCCAGGGGCGAGGGAGGTCCAAGAGGGTGTGGACAAGTGTATACACATAGCTGACTCACTGTTGTATAGCAGAAAGGAACGCAACATTGTAAAGCAATTCTCCTCCAATAAAAAGATACAAATGGTGCCCCCATTGCTTTGCTCTAGCCAACCAGTTGTCAGAGCTTGACTGAGGTGCTGACGTTTCCCTGAGAATGTGTGTTGGGGGTGGCTTGCCTCTAGCACCCTCCCGGGGCTTTCTGAAGAACTCCGACTGATCACCCTGCTGAACAGAGGTTTGCCTGTGCACCTCCAGTGCATTTATCGTGTTTATCCATGCACTGCAAATCTCGTTGAAACAAACGGGTCCTTTAGCCTGCACAGTCATTCAGCTGGAAACGCAGATACTTCTGGCCCATTGGAATTGATTTCATGTTTTGTAAAACCCAATTCCTCGGATTGTTGAGGTGTCATTCCAGGTGTGTGTTCTTCGTGAGGGTTTGACGCCCTTTGTCTTGGGAGCACGTGTCTTCAGTGACCTCATGTCTCTCATGTTCTGTCTTGTCTGTCACCCTTGGTCCTCATGGATCATAATATTCTTAGAGGAGACCCGGGACTCACAGCGAAAGGAGAGGAACCTGACCTGAGGAAATCCCACTTCGTCCTGATACAAACTGTCAATTATTAGAATTCTGACTGTTCTCTTACCTGAATCTTGTCAAAAAATAATCAACGGAAATTGTAACTTTTTCCCCAGAATTCATTGCTCCTTATTCTTTAACAGAAGTTGCTGTTTAACTTTTGTTGCTTTTAGGCTGATATTTATGTAGGGGAGGCCTCCGAGTAGATGCAGCTATGAGTTTATTACATATTTATCTGGTTTTGCCTCATTTGAAAGGGATCTGAATTAACTTTCAGCATTTGTCCTCAAGTTAAAAAAAGATGAGGGACTAGTGTTATAAGACAGGTTTACAAGCTAGCGCTTTGCAGGCGTTTTATTTACATCTCGGTGGAAGACAGAATTGTGCTCGTCTGAGTTTTAGGTTGTCAATCTTGTCCTTATAACTATACCAGGCTGAAATCATGGGTGAGCCTGAATTTCCAGAAAGCTGAGTGATGCTTTTTTTATGGTGCACTCCACTAGAGAGGGGACGTGTCCCAGGAGGCTTGGGGACACCTTGCTGTGAACACCATGAAATTCCAAGCCCCCAAGTGCAGATGCCCTGCCTCTGGGGCTCAGCCCTATATCCTCAGCACTTTCTGGATACCGGGAGCAAAGTAGCTGCTCAATGAACTGTGTAAAAGTTCCTGGCAAAATTCAAGTGGAGAACCATCACAAATTTAAACCAGCAGCAGAGATCACACATTCTCTCATTAAGTCCCCACACAATATCCTTATTTTTCAAGAAGAGTCAGGTCTTCGTCATTTTAAGTTGCATTTGTATCTTTCTCACTTACTTAAGTGTTTATGTGCCTTTTCTTGTGGCAGCATCGCTGAGAAAGGGGATCATTTGAGAAGTCAGAGCTAGTGGTGCCAGCTCCTAGAGATGGCAGCAGGGATTCTGAGCAGTTGGCAACTTGGGACCCTTTGTTTCAAAGTGAGAAGCTCTTCTGGCAAGTTCTCCCAAGATAAGGTATCCAGTGGTTGAGTTGCAGGAAGGGGGACCCCCTCCAGGGCCTGAGGGTGGGCTCTTGTCTAACATTTGGAAATGAATTGTCCAAGGAGACACACATCCTGACAAAGTAAGAGACTTCACTGGGAAGGGGCACGCAGGTGGAGAGCAGTAGGGTGAGGGAACCCAGGAGGACTGCTCTGCCACGTGGCTCGCAGTCTCGGGTTTTATGGTGATGGGATTCGTTTCCGGGTTGTCTTTGGCCAAGCATTCTGACTCAGGGTCCTTCCTGGGGGCGCACGCATTGCTCAGCCAAGATGGATGCCAGCGAGGAGGATTCTGGGAGGTGGTCCAACACGTAGCATCTCCTTTAGACGTTTTTCAAACTTCTGGTTGGTGGTGGCTTATTAATTCCATGTTCCTTACCAGGACCTCCTGTCATAAAATAACTCACACAAATGGTTACTGCTGTGCCTGGACAGGGTGGGCAGTTGTACTCAGCATGTTTCCCCTACCCATTGAGTTGTTTGGTAAATGCCTTTGGCTTTGAGGGTTGGGAATGGGTGAGCTGCAGCACCTTTTTGTGAAGAAGTACCTGTTTCCCCTCCTGAGGGTCCCAACACCACAGGCTCGGTGCTCAGCAGGCAGCCAGCATGTTTTTATGCCCTTCCCTCCGAGGACAGACAGCCCTTCTGCCAACACTCATGGCTTAGGAAAACAGGCAGGCTGAATTTCAGCCCTCACAATTCCCTCTGCCAGGGAATTGTGCAGTGTACATATTGTGCAACCTTATACAATGTTAATTCATCAGACTTTATGTATAAATATAAATTATACATAGATAAATAATTGCATTTCACTTATATGTTCATATTTATGACATTTATAATGATCAAGTAGAGAACCTTGTAAATAATAAATTTGACATTAGTAAGATTTGAAAAGAAAAACAATGTTAGAGTTATCCCAATGCAGAACAAATGTTTGATAAAATTGAACATTCGTAATAGTTTTTTAAAAAGTCAACAAACAAAACGTAGATGGGAGCTGTTTTAACCTTATGAAGATACCTTCTAAAATGATACAGCAAACACCATCATACATAGTGGTAAAAGGTTAGATGCTTTTCAATTGAATTCAAAGACAAGCCATGGATTCCTGCCAGCACTGCTAATGTTCCGTATTGTTCTGGGCCTCATGGTCAATTCAACACAAGAAGGCAAAGAAATAATACTTGTTAGGTCAAGAATGGGAGTGATTTTTTCCCAAGGATTGCTGCCAGCTCGCTTACCGCGTCTTACTAGTTAATAACCAGTCAATAGCTGTAGGGTAACATTCATTTATTGTGTCTGGCTAATGGCGCCATGTTGGGCCTGGGCAGGAGGCATTGGGGTCATAGCAGGTGCCCAACTGGACCACTCCTGGCCGCAGCCCACTTCTGGCCCCAGCCCACTTGAACTATGGCCACTTGATCTTTGTGTATTCTCTGTTGATTGAAAGGTTATTCAGTGCTTTTAAAGATTTTGAGGAGCATTGAGGAAAAGCTGTCAAAGCACAAGTGCGAAGGCTGGTTTTCGGATGCGTGGACCTCATTAGTGACATGTTGTCAGAGGAAGGGCTGGGAGGTCTTCTGCTCCTTGACAGGTAGCAGGTGTCCAGTGAGGGGCTGAAAATTCTTCTGCTTTGTGACGGGAGCCAGGGTCCAGTGCCAAACTGGAAAGGGAGCCCAGAAACCAGGAAACTCAGAGGAGACGCTCAGTGCAGACAGGCCCTTTGGCAGCACATCCATTGTCTGTCGTCTTGAGGGTGCGATGGCGGCGTGAAGGAGGGGGTGGTATTTGCAGGTAAATGTAGGAGAATCCCAAATTACAGGAAAGGCAGCGGCAACAGAGACAGAGAGGCCTGCAGCCACGGCCTGCCTTCCCGGGTCCCTCAGACAGTGCCACGTGGTTCAAATACAGGGCACGGGATGGGAGGGGAGGAGCCAGTGCAGTGGATCTCACTTTCTGAATCTGGAAAGTTGAGCCCTTTGGGTTTTGTCCTACTGGTCACCCCAGCTTCCCAGGTGGCTCAGTGGTAAAGAATCCCTTGCCAGTGTTGGAGTCGGGAAGATTTCCTGGAGAAGGGAAAGGCTACCCATGCCAGTATTTCAGCCTGGAGAATTCTATGGACAAAGTAGCCATGCGGTCAGTCTATGGGTTACAAAGAGTCAGACACAACTAAGTGGCTAACACTTTCACATTTACAAAATCTAAGGAATGTATAGCACATGTGCTAAGTCACTTTGGTTGTGTCTGACTCTTTGCAACCAGCCTGCCAGGCTCCTCTGTCCATGGGATTCTCCAGGCAAGAATACTGGAGTCGGTTGCCTTTCCCTTCTCCAGGGGATCTTCCTGACCCAAGGATCAAACCCTCCTCTCTTATTGTCTCCTGCGTTGGCAGGCAGATTCTTTACCATTAGTGCAACCTGGGAAGCCCATGTATAGCATCAATTCAGTCGCTCAGTCATGTCATGATAAATAAATATCTTTGACAAAAATATGGATTTGGTGCAAGTTTATCAACTTAATAATTTAATCACCATATTTTATATTAAAGATGTATAGATTTTCAAATTATATTTAACTAGATGAAAATCCATAGTGTAGATCAGTCTTCAGAAGTTCATTTGGACAATTATTTTTTATCACAAACATCTATCAGTTCAGTTCAGTTCAGTCGCTCAGTCGTGTCCGACTCTTTGCGACCCCATGAATCACAGCACACCAGGCCTCCCTGTCCATCTATAGCCATATGTTAAGTATATTAAAGGCCAGAATTGTTTAGCTTACAAGTTTGGAGTTAACCTCTTGAATATCCTAATTCTACCACAGTCCTCACTGATAGGAAAAGAATGACATCAATGCTGGTGGCCAGTGTCAGGCTGGGTTTAGGAAGCAGGTGGGTGCAAAGGGTTTTTTGTCCAGCCTTGTGGCACAGGCTACAGGTCCTCGCAAGGTTTGGCTGTTCTCTTTGATACATGCTCCAAGCAGCTGAATGATCCGCTGTCCAGAATACCCCACTAAGCAGGGGAGAAAGAGGCCCATGAGAAGTGGGTACACAGGACCTCCCCACACAGTGTGTGCACACACGCTGTTGCTCAGGCATGTCTGACTTTCTGCCCCTCCCTGGACTATAACTCAGGAGGCCCCTCCATCCATAGGCTTTCCCAGGCAAGAATGTGGGAGTGGGTTGCCATTTTCTGTGCCAGGGCATCTTCCCCACCCAGGGATCAAACCCAAGTCTCCTGTGTCTCCAGCATTGGCAGGTGGATTCTTTAGTGCTGAGCCACCTGGAAAACCCCTGCTGTGGCCAAAAACTCAGTTTACAGAAAAAAAATATAAGCAGACGTGAGAAATATGTTTAGGCTACGACAAAAGAACAACCACCACAACATTAATAGTATTGTCAGCAGTAAGTAAATTTAATTATAACCCCAAGACATCAATAAACCATTAAACCATCATTGGGAATAAATTCTTAGGAATAAATCCATCAAGAGCAGTCTTAGACAAATGATTGTGTTACGTTGTTGGTTCATTCAGACAGAATGAATATTCACTATTGTGATCATTTATTTGAGAAAAATGTTAGGAAAGCCATTATGTATTTATATTACCACACTGAGATTGTGACTTTACCAAGAAAGAGCAGTGCCTTTCTCCTGGAGTTGAAACGCGTCTCCTTTGCTGCGAGATTGGTGGTCTCTTGTTGCTGTAGCTCCCGGCTTTGAGAGGAAAGATAGTAGAATACCAGTGTTCCCAGGGCACCACCCAGGCCTTGGAATGACCCTTGGCCATCAGTTATGACCACAGCCCTGGGCAGGATACCCTTTCACTTTCCTCTTTTCACCAGACCTACTGCTGGGACCCTGTGCATACATTTATAAAAGTGGGGCACAAAGAATTTTATCTTTAAGAAAAAATATGAACACATACCTAGCACTTTTGACAACTTATATTTTAACCTGTGGGCTTCCCTAGCGGCTCAGTGGTAGAGTCCACCTGCAAAGCAGGAGATCCTAGTTTGATTCCTGGGTTGGGAAGATCCCCTAAGAAGGGAATGGCAACCCAATCTAGTATTCTTTGCTGGAAAATCCCATGGACAGAGAAGTCTGGCAGGCTACAGTCCATGGAGTCTCAGAGAGTCAGACATGACTTCAAAGCAAAACAGCAACATTTTAACCTGTTGGCCATTTATTTTCTGTAATCTAAACTTTTTTAAGGTGGGTAAACGTGCACTGGGGTTTTCTTTTGCTTTGTGTTAGCAGTGAATCCCATGGACGGGGGAGCCTGGTCGGCTGCTGTCCATGGGGTCGCACAGAGTCGGATATGACTGAAGCGACTTAGTATGCATGTGTGCATTGGAGAAGGAAATGGCAACCCACTCCAGTGTTCTTGCCTGGAGAATCCCGGGGACGGAGGAGCCTAGTGGGCTGCCGTCTATGGGGTCACACAGAGTCGGACATGACTGAAGCAACTTAGCAGCAGCAGCAGCAGCAGCAGTGACTTTGTACAACAATATAATCATTGGTACAGAGCTTAAGGAAAAACATATCCTTGAGCAAGATGAGTTGTTTTGTTGTGTAATTATTAGCTCTGGGCTAAAAGAAAAAAATGTTTTATGTGACTAAGATGCAGGAATGTAGGGAAAAAAAGTTTGTCCTTTTCTCCTCCTCGAGGCCCCTGGTCTCCTTATCAACCTACCTAAGAATTAACTCTTTCAATCTTGAGTAACAAACAGCTATGATTACTGGGATAAGTATGAATGGAGGAGCAGATAAATTGATGGGTAACATGATACTTCTCCTTTCATGACTATGTTTATCATTCAAAATGCCATTTGGACAATATTACTTTGACATTTAATTTCAAAAATACAGTTGTTTAAATTTAGGTATTTAGGACATTGTCCACAATATCTGACAGGAAATACTCATGAGGTAATAGGGACCTAGTTAATCTGAATTATAAGAAGAAAGTCATTTAAAGAACCTTATCTGAGCACCATAATTTCCTACAATAAATTGGCCAAAAAAAAGAGCAAAAAAAGTTGGTTACTTGTGTTTTAAATTATAAGCAAAGGTATTGATAAAATATACATGTTTTTCATATCCCAGACCCATTAAATGATAGAATCTGAGCTTAGAGAACACAAAAAATACCCAAAGTTCCAGATATTTCCACATTGGTGAAAGGAAATGACTGAAGAACTTGGACCTTAGTAATGAAAGTTCCAAATGCATCATTCATGTTGTAGGAATTTTAGGTTAAATAAATGTTCTTACTATCTTTTAGGTTAGGTTATGACATCTTAACTAACCATTTAAGGAATGTGAACTTATTAAAAGCCAGTTTCATATAAACTCGGATAACAAATTTTAGAGATAATTATCTACTGGATGATCACATTACGGAGGGAGTGAAATGATAATACATGTAAACTTGAATGCAAGTTAAATTTAAACATATTTTGCCAGTTAGGTAAATCCGTTCCCCTGTGTGTAACTCTGCTGGGATCTTTTTGGGTTGCTGCGGCCATCTGTAGTTTCTTGGACAGTGGGTGATTTCTCAAGACTGCTAATGACCAACTTTGAAGAAACCCTAATAGCTTCACGTTCTGCATCCCATCTTCATCTCCAGGCTTCTGGGCAGACCAGAGATGCTCCATGTACCAGGATCTTTGCTGATCTCTGTGAATACGTTATCTTGTTAACACTCCTCAGTCATTGTGATGTATTCCTTTATATACAGGAAGAGAAGTCTGAGGCACTAGGTTAAGGTTAAGACCGTGTGGGAATACCTGGTTATTATATGGGGCCATGAACTTGGAAGTGAATGAAGTGTCTCCTGCATGGCAGGCAGATTCTTTACCACTGAGCCACTAGGAAAGCCCTATATATATGTATATATGTATATATGAATTCCTCTTGCTCTATATCAGAAACTAACAGCACATTGTAAACCAGCTATACTTAGAAAAATAAAAAAGGACTGTATCTTCAGTCTTTTAAATCCTGGTTAATTTTGGCAGAAGATAGGTGGCTTCCATATAACTTCAGAACCCTAGGGATACACCCCTGTCTCCAATTTTGAATCAGTGAAGTTGATTATAGAATCAGTCATTTGAGAAGTCTGCTCTCACCTTTCGAGAACTCTTGATTGCAGGTATTCTTGCCTAGAAAATCCCATGGATGGAGGAGCCTGGTAGGCTGCAGTCCGTGGGTTCGCTAAGGGTCGGACATGACTGAGCGACTTCACTTTCACTTTTCACTTTCACACATTGGAGAAGGAAATGGCAACCCACTCCAGTGTTCTTGCTTGGAGAATCCCAGGGACAGGGGAGCCTGGTGGGCTTCTGTCTATGGGGTCACAGAGTCGGACACGACTGAAGTGACTTAGCAGCAGCAACAGCAGCAGCATCCTCTCTTGGAGAAGGAAATGGCAACCCACTCCAGTGTTCTTGCCTGGAGAATCCCAGGGACGGGGGAGCCTGGTGGGCTGCCGTCTATGGGGTCACACAGAGTCGGACACGACTGAAGCAACTTAGCAGCAGCAGCAGCAGCATCCTCTCTGACTGCACGTGCTAAGATGCCCTCTATCCAGTCCTGCTTCCTGAATACCTCTGAGAAAAAAAGCTGCCAGTTCAGCTCTGATCAGTCCTGGCTTAATGAAACCCATTTAACTTTGTTGAACCCAGGGCTTTTCAGTACCAACTAACAACAGATGTTTTTCCCGGTAGTGCCGTGAGCATCCCACAGAGATGCATTTTAGGAAAAGCTCTTTCATGGAGGGAACGGAGCTTCATCTTAAATTCTGTTCAAGCCCTTAAAGCAAAAGCGCTTACCCAACATGTTTCTGTGAACACAGTGACCTGAAATCCACAGCGTTGATGGAACTGATGAGGTTGAAATATGATTTGATGATCAACACATGTCTATTCTGTCATTATTCCATGAAATTGAATTCAAAAAATTAACTCTGGATGATATCAGGCCCTTTTAATAAAACAAATTTGTAACAACCAACCTCAACTTGATAGTTAACATGCAGATTCTCATTAACACCTTGAATTTCATATGTAATGTTAAAGACAAGTAATGGTCATTTTTTTTTTTCCTTTGAAATTCCTGATTTATCCCTCCCCTAACCCCTTTCCCTTTTGGCAACCATAAATTGGTTTTCTATGTCTGTGAGTCTGTTTCTGTTTTGTAAATGAGTTAATTTGTATCACACAAGTTATACTTCCACCTGCAAGTAATACCATATGTTATTTATCCTTCTCTTTCTGATTTACTTCACTTATATGATAATCTCTAGGTCCGACTTCTATGGTAATCTCTAGGTTGCTGCAAATGGCATTATACTTTTTATTGCTAAGTAGTATTCCACTGTATATATGCCTATTGGTGTGTATGAATATTGATGTGATGTGTGTATATATGCATGCCTATGTACATACCACACTCTATCCGTTCATCTATATCATTCATGCCGTATGATCCAGCAATCCCTTCCCGAGCATGTATCTGGAGAAAAATCTATTTGAAAAGATACAGGCACCCATGTGGTAACAGCTCTATTTACAATAACCAAGGCACAGAAACAACCTAGATGTCCATCAACAGATGAGTGATTTTACTGATTATTTTTTTTAACTTTTAACTAAAACTTTCTTAGAATCAGAGGACTAGCCTAACAGGGACAGTGAGGTTTCCATGAAAGAAAATTCATTGCCACTGGGCAACCTGAATAAGAGGTAAAGAAGGCAGCAGATAAGACAATTCAGCTTAATTTGAATCATCTACTAAATTGAACCCCTGGACTATTGAAAGGAAATCAGAATCATGGAATAGATTCCCTTTTATATATAAATACCAAATAAATAAATATTTACATAGGACTGTATTAGTTTTCTTGGGCTTCCCAGGTGGCTCAGTGACAAAGAATCTGTCTGCCAATACAGGAGAGGCAAGAGCTGTACATTTGATCCTTGGGTTGGAAAGATTGCCTTGAGTAGGAAATGGCAACCCACTCCAATATTCTTGCCTGGAAAATCCCATGGATAGAGGAGCCTGGCAGGCTGCAGTCCGTGGGGTCACAAAGAGTCAGAGATGACTGAGTGACTGAGCATGCACATATTACTTTCCTATTGCTGTGTAATCAGTCAGTTCAGTTCAGTCGTTCAGTTGTCTCGGACTCTTTGCAGCCCCGTGGACTGCAGCACGCCAGGCTTCCCTGTCCATTGCCAGCTCCCGGAGTTTATTCAAACTTATGTCTATCAAGTCAGTGATGCCAGCCAACCATCTCATCCTCTGTTGTCCCCTTATCCTCCTGCCTTCAATCTTTCCCAGCATCAGGGTCTTTTCCAATGAGTCAGTTTGCATCAGGTGGCCAAATTATTGGAGTTTCAGCTTCAGCATCAGTCCTCCCAATGAATATTCAGGGCTGATTTCCTTTAGGATGGACTGGTTTGCTCTCCTTGCAGTCCAAGGGACTCTCAAGAGTCTTCTCCAACACCACAGTTCAAAAGCATCAATTCTTCAGTGCTCAGCTTTCTTTATAGTCCAACTCTCACATCCATACATGACTACTGGAAAAACCATCATTAGTACAAACTTAGTTGCTTAAAACATCATGCATTTATGGTCTCCCAGATCCATGGTTCAGACACCTGAACCCAGTGGAAGCAGTTCTTCTGCTCATTGTTTCACAGGCTGGAATCAAGGTGTTGACCGGAGCTACCAACTTCACTGAGGCTCATGATCCTGTTAGGAACCCTGTGGTTGTTGGCAGAACTCAGGTCCTTGAAGTCTGGGGACTGAGGGTCTTGGTTTCTTCTGACTGTGGGTAGGCGGATGTCATCCGTTCCTGTGGGCTGCCCCCAGGTCCTGGCCACGTGGTCCACTCACAGCGGGGCAGCTAACCTTCGCAAAAGGAGGAGGCTCTCTCTTTCGTCCACTGCAGGAAGGTCTCAGATAAGGAGGAGTCTCACTGTGCCGTCAGCTTCAGGAATCCACCCACACTCACAGGGAGGGGACTACACAGGGCGTGATATCCAGGTGGTGGGGCTTTTGAGGGTATCTGAGAATTCTGCCCACAAGTCTGTCAGTGGGTCCTTGAGAGCTCCCCTAAGATCATAGCTGTTCCGTAAGCAGGAATTAGGGGACAGGTGACTAGTGGCAAACAGACCACTTGCTGCCCGGGACCAAACAGGACCACTCAGCCCTCCATCCCTGACGAAAGGCAGAAGAACCTGATATCTTTTTAAGATTTCTTTCAGAATTTTGCCAATTGAATAAACAAATAGAAGATATTACAACTCTGTTTTAATCTAAGTTCCGTTAGCTGCAAAAGCAGAATAAAGAAAAAAACAAAGGTATCCAAATTATCTAAAAGAAGACAATGGTATTAAATTATTTTGTAATCAGTGGTCAGGTAGAAAACAGTTGCATATTATTTATAAGCAGCATCTGATTCCCATTTATTTTTAGTACATTTCTCAAAAGCTCAGAACCATTTGTTTTAGGGATTTATTTGTGTGTTATCCAACACAAATAACCACATGTTGGTAAATACTAACAGTTGCCTAGGCTGCTATGTAACAACTTTTAATATTAATACAATACACTTATTTTTTAAAACTAAGGTTTACCCAAACCATGAGTACGGTTTTAACCTGTGTCTTCATGATTTACAGGCTTTTCTGATAGCTCAGTTGGTAAAGAATCCACCTGCAATGCAGGAGACCTGGGTTCGATCCCTGGGTTTGGGAAGAGCTCCTGGAGAAGGAAAAGGCTACCCACTCCAGTGTTCTTGCCTGGAGAATTCCATGGATGATATAGCCCATAGGGTCACAAAAAGTCAGACACGACTAAGCAACTTTCACTTTCATGACTTACCATCATTCCCTTACTCCTTTTTTTCTTTTTGCATTTTCTTGCCAGTAAGTGGAGCCACTTCAGTGCACGCAAGTGTGACTTCTATGAATATACCCATAATATCCACATCTTATGTTTATAGGGAAGATTTCTTCCCTCTAATCATGTTTTTCTATTGTATATGTATGGTGAGATTCATACACACACACACACACACACACACACACACACACACGGTCCTATTCTAGTAAGAAAGCAGATGATTTGCTTTTCTTACTTAAAAGAATCCAGGGCAACTACCATAAGGTATTACTGTAAAAGCAAGGCCCCATGAGTTTGCCATAAACTTAAATAACAGAGCCTCATTTTGGTTTGTGTTATTTACTCTGGTTCTTCCAAAATTCCCCTAGAACTCTTAAAATATGTACAAATATTCTGAAGCAAGTATATTACAGTGAAGCATTTTTTCCTTTAAAAATGGAGGAATGGCAGTAATGGGTGGACGTATTTGCTCAAGGTCACCCTATTTCCATCATCCATCTGAGAAGGAAACATTTTTCCTAATGACAGCCTTTCACTCCTAACTAAAAGTAGTTTCTCTCGTTGCAAGGTGTTCGGGAAAAAAAAAAAGATGTCTGAATTCTTGATGTTCACTCTCAGAGACTAAGAATTTAAGGGCTTGATAGTGAAAGAATAAAGCAAATAAATGGATCTTCTCATTTGAGATGTAAGTTTATAGCGGACCACAAATCACAGCCCCTATAATAAAAAAGATTTCCAGCAAAAGCACTGATTTCCTTATTCTCTTGGTCTTTCTACAGTGTTATAAAAAGGAATGCCTAAAATTATGTGCAAGGAAGAAAGCCAGGTACCTTTTTATAGATATACACACGTATATAATCTGACCAAACACAGGCGCACACATCTCTTTTTTAGTGCAAAGGCACAGGAATATTTTGCCGCTTTTCTGCACCTGGGAGAATGCAGGCTGACTGCTTGCTGAAAGTAAGTGCACCCATCTGAACGCCCCTGAGAGGTTTATCCCAGTCTGTCCCCTTTGGAGCCAGCGGCACTGCTAGTGCTTCACTCCAATGGAAGGAAGCTGCTTCAACCCCGGGTTTTACCCTCAAAAAGCTCGCAGGCTTGGGGGACCCTTAGGTAGACAAATGATCTGTAAAGACTTATGAGCGTGGAGTAAGAGGGGGAGTGTGGCCGCTCAGAGGAGGTCTGCTGAAATGCAGGCTGCTGCTTCTAAGTCACTTCAGTCGTGTCCGACTCTGTGTGACCCCATAAACGGAAGCCCACCAGGCTCACCCGTCCCTGGGATTCTCCAGGCAAGAACACTGGAGTGGGTTGCCATTTCCTTCTCCAATGTGTGAAAGTGAAAAGTGAAAGTGAAGTCGCTCAGTCGTGTCCGACCCTTAGCGACCCCACGGACTGCAGCCTACCAGGCTCCTCCATCCATGGGATTTTCTAGGCAATAGTACTGGAGTGGCTTGCCATTGCAGGCATTTATTGCAATAGAACAGTGGGATTTTTTTAAATTAATTTATTTTAATTGGAGGCTAATTACTTTACAATACTGTAGTGGCTTTCACCATACATGGACGCAAATCAGCCACGGGTGTACCCGTGTCCCCCATCCTCAAACCCCTCCCACTTCCCTCCCCTGGGGTGGGGATTTTCTTTTTACATTTTAACAATACTTTTTAAAATGGAGTATAATTGCTTTGCAATGTCATGCTAGTGTCTGCTGTACAGCAGGGTGAGTCAGCTCCAGGCATGCATATACCCCTCCCTCTCTTGCCTCCGCCCCTCACCATCCCACCCCTCTAGGTCATCAGTGGGTACCAAGCTGAGCTCCTTGGGCGGTAGAGCAGGTTCTGCCTAGCGATCCCCTTTACACATGTGTCAAGTGTCTGTGTGTCAGATCTGCTCTCCCAGTTCTTCCAGCCCTCCTCTTGCCCTCTGTTCTCTACCTCTTCATCTCTATTCCTGCCCTGTAAATATGTTCACGAGAACCATTTTCCTAGGTTCCACATCTATGCACTAATATATTGATACACTTTTGGGTTTTTTTCCCCTCTCTGACTCACTTCACTCTGTATGACAGTCTCTAGTTCCAGTCACAGCTACAAATGACCTGATTTCATCTCTCTTTATGGCTGAGCAGTTTTCCATTTTATATATATACCACATCTTCTTTACCTGTTTATCTGTCAGTGGACATCTGTGTTGCTTACATGTCCTGGCTATTGTAAATAGTTTTATTATAATAAATTGTAAAGAGCAAAGCCTGTCCTGGCAGTGCACATTGGAGGCACCCTTGTTGTCTTTTTTAATTGTGATTTTCTGCTTGCTGGATCATATGGTAGTTCTATCTTTAGTTTTTTAAGGGACCTCCATATTCTTCTCCATAGTGGTTCTATCGAAGGATTTTATACGTAAAAATATTCACTCTTTTTGTTCCAATATTGCTTTTACATTTTAAAGGATATTTCTATGTTATGTCAGGGGGTCATTGATGATTAATAATATCAATGGAAATAAATCAGGAATATTCTTTAAAATCTCTAAATCATCGTCCTCTCTTCAGACGAGCTGTTGGTCACGTTGATGTTGTTCAGTCACTCAGTCGTGTCTGACATCAGATCTTTCCCTTTCTATGAACCGGATTCAATTGTGTATTGTTGTTTAGTTGGTAAGTCATGTCCCACTCTTTGGCAACACTATGGACTGTAGCCCTCCCAGCTCCTTTGCCCATGGGATTTCCTAGGCAAGAATACTGGAGTGGGTTACTATTTCCTTCTCCAGGGGATCTCGCAACCCAGGGATCAAACCTGAATCTCCTGCCTCTCCTGCATTGGCAGGTGGATACCATTGAGCCACCTGGGAAGCCCTCAAGTGTATGTACTGAATATTTATTTTCGGTCAGCAGACTAAATCAAAAGTAAGATGGTGGATTTCCAAAATGTGTTTGTTAAGTGCTTTGAGACCATCTTGTATAACCTCTCACTTGGTATTTTTTGGATGTGTTCTGCTATAGGCTGAATGCTTGTGCCCTCCCTCTGCCCTCCCACACCCCCAATCCATGTGTTGAGGACCTAATGCTGAAGATGGTGGTATTAGGAGATGGAGCCTTCAGGACATGATTAGACTATGAGGGTGGAGCCCCCATGAGTGGGATTCGTGTCCTTATGAAAGAGGCCCCAGAGAGTTAGCTGGCCCCTTTCAACATGCGAGGATATACAGGGATATCTGCAACTCAGAAGAGGACCCTCACCTGGCCATGCAGACAGGCACCCTGGTCTTGGACTTCCAGCTTCCAGAATGGTGGGAAATAAATTCCTGAACTGTGGTGTTGGAGAAGACTCTTGAGAGTCCCTTGGACTGCAAGGAGATTCAACCAGTCCATTCTAAAGGAGATCAATCCTGGGTGTTCATTGGAGGGACTGATGCTAAAGCTGAAACTGCAATACTTTGGCCACCTCATGCGACGAGTTGACTCACTGGAAAAGACTCTGATGCTGGGAAAGGTTGGGGGCAGGTGGAGAAGGGACAACAGAGAATGAGATGGCTGGATGGCATCACCGACTCTGTGGACATGAGTTTGAGAGAACTCCGGGAGTTGGTGATGGACAGGGAGGCCTGGCGTGCTGTGATTCATGGGGTCGCGGAGAGTCGGACACGACTGAGCGACTGAACTGAACTGAACAAACCACCCAGTCTGCGGTATTTTGGTGTAGCACCCTGAACGGACCAAGACATGTTCTAGGATTTGCAGAGGCTTGTCCTGTCAGAAGATTATTCTAGCAGTAAGTTAGAAGGTGGGCATCCCAGGTGGCGCTAGTGGTAAAGAAACTGCCTGCCAGTGCAGGAGATGCAGGAGACATGAGTTTGGATCCTGAATCCCTGAATCAGGAAGATCCCCTGGAGAAGGAAATGGCAACCCACGCCAGTATGCTTGCCTGGAAAGTTCCAAGGACAGAGGAGTGTGGCAGACTACAGTCCATGGGGCTGCAAAGAGTCAGACATGACTGAGCACAAGCACGCACAGAAGTTAGAAGGTGGCCTTCGGGCTGAGTTCTCCTTCTCCCAAGTCATCTTGCTGCACACAAACTTCTCCAGACTCCAAGGAAGATAATAACTCCTTCATCTTCAAAGACCCCCATCAGCATGGGAATGCACTGCAGCTAAAGAAGCTGACTGTAAGAGAAATACGATTGTAAAAGAATGCATTTCATTCACGTGTGCATAGTGCCTGTAGCAAGTAGTTGCTCCACTGCCTGATTGTATGTTAGAAAATAAGGTTTTTCAGGCATAAGGGATGACAGGTAAAATTGGGCTTGATGATGCCCATTTTGCATAATGAAACATTTATCTACAAGTTCTTAGTAGTTTACATCCAGATGCAAATATTCCAACATGAATGCCATAAAATAGCTAATTTTAGTTTATGTGCAGGTATGTGCAAGCAACTGTCTTGAATATCATTTCTAAATTAGCAAACTAACCATCATTTTTTTAAAGATATTTTTCTGTGACCATATGTTTTAATATTTTCATTGGGTATGATTGTTATACAATATACTGCACACGCTTAACATTTAATAAATTAACAAATATGTACATCCATGCAACCATCGATGCAAGAGGATAAACGTGTTCATCAACTCCAAAGGTTCCTTGTTTCCTTTTGTAACCCTCCCTCATACACATCCCTGCCCTCTCTAATCCCAGATAACTACTCAGCTTATTGATTCTACATGAGGTCCATGTTTCACGAGTTTCTGTGAACAGCATCATACTTCGTCACTCATTTTTTGGGAGCTTCTTTCACTCAGCACAGTTCTTTTCAGATTCTTCTGTGTTGAACATAACAGCAGTTCATTTTTTTCATTATCAAGTAGTCTCATTTGAATATAAGATGATTTGCTTAGATATCTACCTGCCGATGGATATATGCATTGTTTCCTTTTTTTTTGGCTAACGCAAATGAAGCTATTGTGAACATTCACGTCCAAATCTTCGTGTGGACATGTCCTTTCTTCTCTCTTGGGTAAATAGCTAGCAGGGAGAAGTCTAGGTCATGCAGTAAGTGTATGTTTACATTTTTAGCCAAGTGTCAAAAAGCTCTCAAATCAATGTCATTTTGCATTCCTACCAGCAGGGTGTGAGGGAGAGAGCCTTTCTGTGGCTCTGCAGGCTCACCAGCATTGGATATTGTCTGGTTCAGGGTTTCTTCTGTTTGTTACATGTTAAATTACTTTGCCAACCAAGGTCCGCCTAGTCAAGGCTATGGTTTTTCCCGTGGTCATGTATGGATGTGAGAGTTGGACTGTGAAGAAAGCTGATCACTGAAGAATTGATGCTTTTGAACTGTGGTGCTGGAGAAGACTCTTGAGAGTCCCTTGTCTTGCAAGGAGATCCAACCAGTCCATTCTAAAGGAGATCAGTCCTGGGTGTTCATTGGAAGGACTGATGCTAAAGCTGAAACTCCAATACTTTGGCCACCTCATGCGACGAGTTGACTCACTGGAAAAGACTCTGATGCTGGGAGGGATTACGGGCAGGAGGAGACGGGGATGACAGAGAATGAGATGGCTGGATGGCATCAATGACTCGATGGACATGAGTTTGAGTGAACTCCAGGAGTTGGTGATGGACAGGGAGGCCTGGCGTGCTATGATTCATGGGGTCGCAAAGAGTCGGACACGACTGAGTGACTGAACTGAACTGAACTGAACCCTTCTAAAGGGTGTGTGGTGGTTTCTTGTGGCTTTAATTTGCTTTTTTGTTTCTAAGAAATGATGTTGAGTATCCTTCAGTTCAGTTCAGTTGCTCAGTCCTGTCCGACTCTTTGGGACCCCATGAATCACAGCACACCAGGCCTCCCTGTCTGTCACCAACTCCATATGCTTTTCGCCATCTGTGTTTCCGGGGAACTGCAAAGGGACTCAGCCATGCACAAACATGTGTCCGTTCTCCCCCACGGTTTTGGTTGCTGTTGTTGGTGTTGAGTTTTAATTTTGTGATTTGCAGTGGGTGTGAGTCTTCTCGTCGGGTGTCTGATCTGAAGACGTTTTCTCCAGAGTGTAGCTAGTCTTTCATTCCCTTAACAGTGAGTGTCTCTCCACGAGAAGAGGCTTCTGATTTGATTAATACAACTTACTTTTAATTCTTTTTTGAGTGATGTTTTTGGCCTTGTTATCTAGGAAATCATTGCTTTACCTAAGGTCTCGAAAATATTCTCCTAGGTTTTCTTCTAGAAGTTTTATGGTTTTAGATATTGGTCTACTATTCATTTGAGTTTATTATCACAGGTCAAGCTAGATATTAATCAAAGTTCATATTTTTGCATATGGATATCAAATTGTTCCAGCACCATTTGTTGAAAAGACTACTTTCTCCACTCTAAATTGTCTTTGTACTTTTTCAAAGAATCAGTAGATCCTATGTATGTGGGTCTGTTTCTGGGCTTTTCATTTTGTTCCTTTGCTCAATCTTTCAATCCTAATGACACAACATTTTCATTATTGTAGCTTTATAATGAATCCTGAAGTCAGATTGTGTAAGTCTTCCAGTGATGTCCTTTTTTGTTTGTTTGTTTCAGAATGTGTTTGCTGTCCTAGAAACTCTGTATTTCTACATTTTAGAAATTTTAGAATTAACTTGTCAAATTTATATTTTTAAAAGACTTCTGAAATTGTCACTAAGATAGCTTTGATTCTGTAGATCATTTAGAAGATTTCAGTTTCTTTTAAGTGTATGAGTCATGCACATATTTTGAGACTTATTTCTAAGTATTTCATATCTTTGATAGTACGTAGGGATAAAATTATGGTTTATATTTATCTTATATTCTTCAGCTTTAAAAAAAAGCATGCAGGCTTTAACCTTTAACTAAGCTGTTGCTTATATGCTTTTCAATAAATGTCCTTTGTCAGATTTAGGAAATTTATTTCTATTCCCAGTTGATTGAGAGTTTCTGTAAGGAATGGATCTTTGAACCTTATCAAATGATATTTCTGTGATGCTCATATAGATTTCCTTTTTTAGTTAGAGTATAATTGACTTATAGTGTTGTGTTAGCTTCTGCTGTACAACAATGTGAATTAGCCATATGTATGCATATGTCCCCACCTATTGGGACCTCCCTCCTGTCTCCTATCCCAACCCTCGAGGTCAGCACAGAGCACAGAGTTGATCTCCCTGTGCTAGACAACAGCTTCCCACAGCTTAGATTTACTTTTTAGACTGCTGATATGGTGAATTACATGGATCCAATTTTAAGTGTTAATGCAAACTTACACCCCTGACATAATCCCTACTTATGAAATATTAGCCTTTGTGTATAGTTATGAATTTTGTTTCTTAAAGCCCTGTTAAGCACTTTTGTATCTCAGCTAATGGGGGATATTCACGTGTAAGTTTCTTTCCTTCTAATGTCTTCATCTGGTTTTTATATCAAATTAGAGTTGATGTTGTGTACAGTTGACTTTATATCTCTTCTGTATGTCTTCCATGTTTCTACTTAATATGTTAGTTTCTTCTAGCTCCTTGAATATATCCAATACAGTTATAATAACAGTTTTAAATATCAGCCACAGATATTAAAAAGCAGAATCACAAATTCTGTCACGTATGTCATTTCTGTGCCAATTTCGGTTGACTTATGTTTCTTCTCATAATAGGTTCTGTTATTTGCTTTTTTTATTTTTTCAGAAGCTTCTTTGCATATCTGGTAATTTTAGACTAGATGTGAGATATTGTAACCTTTTCCTTGTTCATCAGATAATACTGAATTCCCCCAAATATGCTAGAGCTCTCCTTTGGGACAAGATCAAGTTATGTGAAATTAGTTTGATCTTTTTGGATTTTGCTTGTAAGCTTTGTTAGTTGAGATCGGAACAGAGTTCAGTCTGGGTGTGGAAATAAGACCCTTCTTGGTACCCTAACTGATGCTGGGAGAGTTACGGAGTTTTTCAATCTGGCTCTTAGGAGCAAGCACTATTCCCAGACTCATGTTAGTGACAAGTACTGCTCTCTCTGATCTTTCCAGATGGGTCTTTCACCACCAATGTGTAGTTTCTTCATACATGTTCATGGGTTTCTACTATTCTAAGTACTTGAGGGAGAAGCTGTGCATAGCTAGAATTTTCTGGCCTTGTAGCCCTCTCCTTTGGAGAACTCCAGCGCCTTTGGCTTCCTCCAGTTTCCAGCTCTGTCTCCCTGAACACTAGCCTGTACCTGGCCTGGGTTTTTCCTTCCTCCACCACCTCCTAGAAAACCTTCTTAGGGTTGCAGGCTTGGTCAGTTGTGGGACTCACTTCATGTTTCCTGAACTTGGCTGTCAGTATCCTTCCTCACTTGATGTCCAATGTCTTAAGAACTGTTGTTTTTTGTATTTTAAGTTATTTTTGGTGAAAGAGTTAATCCCATTTCTGTTACGTCATCTTGGTTGGACACAGAAGTCATTCTGCGGTGTTATAATTTTGAATACACTGTCTCCCTTTTCTTCTCTTCCTTGCTGTGACCTCTAAATTAATTTCCAGGTTCCCTGTCAACCTTGGCTCTGTTTCCACAAGCTCCTGGGGCCACAGATATGCTTCTGTGAATGTGCTTTGGTGCTTTGGACCTTTGAAAGCACAGTTGCATTCCTTTCTTGTTTCTCTTATGCAGAATGACTTTCTGTTTCCGCGTGTGACTTGCTAAGTTACTGAAAGAAAACTTGATAAATGCGTGTAAAACGCATGAGTGTTCCATGATGAGGATATATTTATATATTCAGCTATTGATGAAATCACTTTAAGGGTAATTTTCTTATTTTGTGCCAAACATATGGTATCAATTTTTTTTTTCTTGGATTGTCACCATCTCTCTATTTTACTTTCAACCTGTGGAATATAAGATGTCTTCATTTTTCTCCATGGAAAAGTTAATAACAAAATAGAGGACCCACCTGACCATCTCATTTTTTCCCAAATTTATGCAAATTCCACCAGAACGGACTTTCTTGTGAATCGATCAGTATGATTTGTCCATTCACCAGAAATAATATTGTTGGCATTAAGGTTGATAGTTTAAATATGGCAAATGTCTTGCTCTTGATAAATTTTCAGTCTATTAATTCAGGCTGAGTTATACATATACAATTAAATGTCAGTGAAATATATGCTTTAATTCTATGAAACAGGCCTGAGGTGTCATGGCCTGAATTAGAAAAAGCGTTGATTAAGATGGGAAGGAGAGAATGAACCCAAGAGGCTATATATATATGTAGGACTTGACCTAGAGGTGAGGGAGAACAGGAAGTACCTCCCAGGTTTCTGGATCAAGCTTTAAATGCCTGGTCATGTCACTATTGACTGGGACAGAGAGAACACAGACAACACATTTGAAGAACTGCTGAAAATTGCTGTAGTAATTGTGTGGGTTTTTTTTGCTTTGCTCTTTTTGTCTTTATTTTTATTTTTTCCAGCTTTATTGAGATTTAACTGACACATAATGTTGTGTAAGGTGTATGTGTATATATTTAAAGTGTACAGTGTGTTGATTTGATGCGTTTATAAATCGCAAAATCGTCACCAGCATAGCATTAGCTGGTCTGCACCTCCGTCCTGTCACGTAATCACTATTTCTTTGCTACGGTGAGAACACTGAAGATCTGCTGCTCTGATAGCATCATTCAAGGGCGTGATACAGTATTCTTAGCTATAATCATCAAGCTGTACGTTAGATCCCCAAACATGTTAATCTTATAAGTGGACGTTTGTACCCTTGACCAATATTTCCCCATTTTCCCCAACCAGGAAGTTCCCTGGTAACTTCCATGTTGCTTTGTGTGTCTCTGAGTTTGTCATTTTTAGATTCCACGTATGAGTGAGATCAGACAGAGTGTCTTACTCTACCTCTCTTATTTCACTTAGCATAATACCCTCAAGGTCCAATCAAGTTATTCAAATGGGAGGATTTCCTTCTTTCTCGTGGCTGAATAATATGTGTGTGTGTGTGTGTGTGTGTGACATCTTTATCCATTAACTGGTTATTAGACACTTAGGTTTCCATGTCTTGGCTAATGTGAATAATGCTGCCGGGAACATGGGAGTGTAGATATCTCTATGAGATCCTGACTTTAATTCCTTTGGATGTATAGCAGCAGTGAGATTGATTTAGTCGCATTTATTATCTTAGCTTTTCCACGAGAATATTAAGAATCCTATATGGCAGGTAATAACAATTAGTTCCCTGAAATCACTTTTAAAACAAATTCTCTCTTTAACATTAAATGTAATGTTGTTCCAGGTCCGTGCAGATTTGCATTTGCTTGATTGTCACGGTCTCTCCATTTTACTTATAGCATCAATTCCTCAGAAAGTTGGAGCGCACAGGCACTGTGAAGCCTTACAACTACTCACCATTGAATTGAGTCACTTTATAATTTTGGTTATTAATATAAAACAGGTCAGTCATACCATTTCTCAGGATTTAATAAATTTGATATTTTAAGTGAATGCGTTATCATCAGATCTTAAAAAGCAGTTGAAAGGAGAGGTCCTGAAGCTCCTGTTGGATTTTGAGCAGTGATGAATTAATGGGACACAGGGAGACAGTTTGTTTTCAGAGGTTTAGGTCTAATCGCTCTGAGCTGTTCTTCTGTACCCTTGAGTTTTGCCCACCTCTGGGACGATTTCATCCCCACTCCCTGCTGAGCCTGTTAGCAGTACACGGAGGCAAACTCAGGTTTTAAAATATGTTCGCTACTCATCTGTTTCAAAACCAAAGCTTCGTCTCCGTAGAAGAGGTGAAATTTCTAGTACAAGGAAGCTCAGAATTACTGGACTTTCTACATTTTTTCTTGAGACACGGGATCTTAGGTTTGCGGGTGATTCCGAACATGTTAATGCTAAGAGCAGGAGTCCGTAAGCAGCATGTGCTTTAAGTCCATTTTGGCAAGGAGCCCATGGGCACTTGCCCAGCCAGGCTGGCACAGGGTGAGGAAGGAATGCGCGTGGAATTTCAGTCTGGGGCTGGCAGCGTTCCACACCATGGGCCTGGCTGGTCAGAGACAAGGTCGAAGGCATTCCTGGCCCGTGGTCTCCATTTCAAGTGAAAACAGCACACACGTGTTCGGTCTAGTGCTTAACGCGATTAGGTTTATGGCACCCATTAGGGCTGGTGTTTTTATTATTATTTTTTTCCATTTAAAAAGTAGTATCCGAAAGATGCCATAATGAAAGATGCTATAAGCAAAGGGAGTGAAGTCAACTGTCTTCCAGTATGTGTTGCTGTGGAGACGGGGGCCATCTGTGTGGGATGGGGAAGGGATGCCGTAGATCTTAAAGTAGCAAAGCAGTGATGACTTATTTTCTGTTAAAAGCCCATGAAGTCACAAAATGAAGACCCTTTGATTATGGTTCCTTGTAAAAAATTTTAAAAGATGGACCGTGAGTAGAGAAAGCTAATTAAATAATTAGAACTGTGACAAAATAAACATTAAAATAGGCTTCCAGTTAAGGCTTCTGGTGTGGACGCACATGGCTACTTTCTCTCCTACCAGAATTCATTTATACAGTATTACCAAGACTTTATTTTCAAAGCATACACCAGGCAACACAGTTCTTACTGTGTCCAAATATCTGATGGGGTGGGGGGGTATGAATGCATGACAAGTTCATAGAGGCTGGAAAACCATCCCCACAAAACAGGAGAGCCCTTGACTCAGGCTGGGAAGGAACTGGACGCAGACAGAAATTAATCAGTCTCCACAGCAGTCACCTGTGGCTAGTGTTCATCTCGCAGTGAGTGCAAACTCTGGACTTTGATCTAACCAAAAGCGCAGAGTGAGCAGTCAGATGACAGGGGCTGAGAAAGCTGCATCAGTGTTGGAGACATGGAATGAGAAAGAGAGGAAGTGAAGGCGCTCAGTCGTGTCCGACTCTTTGAGACGCCGTGGACTGTGGCCCACCAGGCTCCTCCGTCCATGGGATTTTCCAGGCAAGAGTACTGGAGTGGGGTGCCATTGCCTTCTCCAATGCAGAGTGAGGGTAAGGAATAAAAATTGAAATCCTTTTCCCATGTACACGGTTAAGAGATGATGCCTGTTACTGGAAAATTCTTGTTGTTAGCTCTAAGGGATAAATATCTAGATATTCGACTTAAAGAGATGGGGGCGGAAGGACAGAATTTTTCTTGTTCTTTGGTCCCTAAGTTGTGTCCGACTTTTTGTGACCCTATGTACTGCAGCACTCCAGGCTTCCCTGTCCTTTACTATCTCCCAGGGTTTGCTCAAACTCATATACATTGAGTCAGTGATGCCATCCAAGCATCTCATCCTCTGTTGTCCCCTTCTCCTCCCACCTTCAATCTTTCCCAGCATCACAGTCCTTTCCAATGAGTCAGCTCTTCACAAAGTATTGGAAATTCAGCTTCAGCATCAGTCCTTCCAATGAATATTCAAGACTGACTTTAGGATGTTCTGGTTGGATCTCCCTTCAGTCCAAGGAACTCTCGAGAGTCTTCTCCAACACCACAGTTCAAAAGCATCAATTCTTCGGCACTCAGATTTCTTTATAGTCCAACTCTCACATCTATACATGACCACTGGAAAAACCATAGCCTTGACTAGATGGACTTTGTTGGCAAAGTAGTGTCTCTGCTTTTTAATATGCGTCTACGTTGGTCATAGCTTTTCTTCCAAGGAGCAAACACCCTTTAATTTCGTGGCTTCAGTCACCATCTGCCGTGATTTTGGAGCCTAAGAAAATTAAATCTGTCACTGTTTCCATTGTCTCCCCATCTATGACATGATGGGACTGGATGCCATGACCTATGATTTATTATGAAAGATTTACTATTTCTCATAATAAATGTTAGAAAGCTACTTAACTCCCATTTGATATATAGGTTTAACATTAATAAAATTGTTTTAAAAGTATGGCCATCATTGGGTGTATTACATTTTGTAGGTTTTCCCTCTAATGAAGCATCCTTTGCTGTCAAAAGGAGCACTTGGGATCTAGTGCTGTGTTCAAGGTCAAACTCTGCATCTGTTAGGTTTGGTCTTGTTTCTGGAGACAAAGTGCTTAAAGTTCTTGTCAAATAGTTAGACCTAGGTGTCTGGTCCTAAACTGCACCACCCACAACTGCATGCACCACTTGCCTGGATCCTCGCACCTTTGCTTGCTGGGGAGGCACCTGGCAGTGAGGAAAGGGAACTAGGATTGAGAAGAACCATTGAGTTATCTTGTGGAAACTTCTTATAGACTAAAAGTTATCATGTGTTATCAACTGGATAGCTACCTTTCTAACACTTGGAATCTGTGATCCAGAGCTTAAGCCATTCATAAATCTCAAACACATTGTCATCCTAAAAACAAATATTGGTTTCATTGTTTTAATTACCTATAATCTTAAAAAACAAAAACAGCTAAACTTATCAGAATAAACAGCGTTTTCAGTCATTATTAAGTGAAAGGAAGATGATTTGGGGGATCACCATTTTTGTTGCTGTGCTCAGTCACTTCAGTTGTGTCTGACCCTGTGTGACCCCAAGGACTGTAGCCCGCCAGAACTCTCTGTCCATGGCATTCTCTAGGCAAGAATACCAGAATGGGTTGCTGTTTCCTTCTCCAGGGGACCTTCCCGACCCAGGGATTGAACCCATACTTCTTATGTCTCATGCATTGGCAGACAAGTTCTTTATTTCGAGCACTGCCTGGGAAGCCCTTTCACCATCTTTATTCACTTTCAGTAAATGTAATTATAGGTACCATTTTTATTCACATACAATCACATTTATCGTCTCATTCTCATTGTTGATGGAGAAACTGTGCAGATTCCTTTGCAGTTAACTTCCCTTAAATGCCTAATTTGACCCAAAAATGTGCTTTTAACTTTGTAGAGTGGCTGGTGGGTCTCAGGACCTGAAGTTTGAAAGAATCCTGTCTTTCACCCAAGGCAGGAAGCACCAGGCTCTGTTTCTGCAGTATGATAAGCACATGTCATGCGTTTTCTCTCCCAGGAGTACCAGCCTTGTAACACCAACCCATGCCCTGAGCTGAAAAAGACCACGCCCTGGACTCCCTGGACGCCCGTCAACATCTCTGACAATGGGGGTCACTACGAGCAGCGATTTCGGTATACGTGCAAAGCCCGTCTGCCTGATCCAAACTTGCTGGAAGTGGGAAGACAGAGAATTGAGATGCGGTACTGCTCTAGTGATGGAACCAGTGGCTGCTCCACCGACGGTGAGTCAGCCACTCTGTAGGGACTGACCTGCTTCCAGGGACAGGCATTCCCTCTCCTCTCCAAGTTCACAGAATAGTTGTGGCGGGGAGTGGATTTTTCCTGTTCATTATGGCTTAGCCATGTTTATAACACTGATCTCTCTACATCAGAACTGACTTTATAGCAAACTGGTGGGAAAGACCCTTCCTGTAAATATTCAGTTACATGTTGGGGTGGTTCCCTGACTCCACCCCTCAGAACAGCACCATATTTATAATGGGTCCAGAAAAGTTTATGGGAGATTCATTTAGTATCAGAATATATACTGAGGAAACCTCTGCATTCTTCCATCACCATTTTTATTCACATACAATTATATATATTTATCATTGCTGATGTCAGTCAGAGACTCTACAGATCCCTTTGCAGTTGGTACTGAAATGTAACCTGCAAATAAAAGCTTTTCCTTTTTTTACTCCCCAAATGGGACAAAGACAAAGGAAGTGCATATCTGTGTTTATATCTATGAAAGAATCTTTCTGCTGAAAAAGACAGTATGTGAGAATCCTTTGATACTCTTTGAAACTGCTTTGCCCCGTATAATTGTGTAAATCCCTTCAGTGTCGTATGCCTCATGTAGGGAGAGCACCGAGGTCGATGGGATGATCCACTCTGCCTGGTTCTGCCACTGACCGCCTTCCGCCACTAACGCCACTCCCGCCTCCCCCCACCGGGCAACTCACTAGCTCCCTCTGGAGCTCAGGTGTCTCAACTACAGAAAAGGCAGTGAGGTTGGCCATCCCAAAGAGATTCCTTTCTGCTTCTGTGTTCATCTCTCCTCTAACGCTCATCTGATTTTAAGAAGACCGGTGCAATCCTAGAAAGAAAATAAGATGGTTCTTGGAGCAAGATGATGACAGCAGTAGTGGTCATATCTTACACTGGACCAGCTTGCACATGTCTTGCACTTTTGCGTTTATGATTCTCTGTTATTCTCCCAGTGTGACTGTGGTAGAGAATACACAGTCACCATCAACATCATTTTCAGGTTCAGAGTGATGGGCCTTGACGGACCACAGAGCTGATGAGTCACCATGTTGGGCTTGCCGTGGGTGGGATAAGCTTATGGAAGCACCATGAGTCTGCTCCTGCTTTGTTGCACTGCTGTGCTCCCAAGGAGTGGCTCTGAGTGAGGGTCGCCAGCTACATGTAGGTCTCAGATCTCCATTCCTCCTCCTGGAGCTGCCAGCCTGGATGCTTTACGGCTCAATAGTTGCCCTAAATAGCCACTCCCAGTCATATTTCCACTGACATTAACTGTCTCCTGACCTCAGGATGGTTATTCTGTTCCCTGTAGTTCAGCAGCTATACAAGTTGTTCATTGTTTCTTGGTGGGGAAGGGGGCAGGAAGTCTACTATAGTGAAGTATTTTATTTGAATAAGTATACACTTTCAGCCAAAGGAATAAACACTACCTACCTAGGAAATCAAGCAACATGATATTCATTCTGATTCACTGTAAAATTCTGCTTTAGTGAGAAACAAAGATAGGTGATGGAATACAAAGAAATAGGTAACTGAAGGCCCATTTTAAATATCTATGTACCACAAGGGATCATCTTATGATCTCAAGTTAGGGTTCTGATATAAAATACAAAATGTTCAGTTTAATATGACTTTCAGATATTTTTCAAAAATTATTTTAGTATAAGTATGTTCCATGTGCTTCCCTGGTAGCTCAAATGGTAAAGAATCTGCCTGCCATGCAGAAGACCTGGGTTTGAGCCCTGCGTTGGGAAGATCCCCTGGAGAAAGGAATGGCAACCCACTCCAGTATTCTTGCCTGGAGAAGTCCATGGACAGAGGAACCTGGTGAACTACAGTCCATGGGATTGCAAAGAGTTGGACACGACTGAGCGACTAACACACACACATGCCATGTGTCTTTTTTTAAGATAGGTGTATCCCGTGCACTTATGTGCATATTTATACTAAAATATGATTTGTTATTTATCTGAAACTAAAATTTAACTGGGCTTTCTCTATTTTGTTCACTAAGTCTGGCAACCCTGTCTTCAATTCCGTCACTTATTCCCTTATTTCAGAGCAGGCTGTGAACTTAATTCTTCTGACATCAAAGGTAAAAAAGAGAAAATGAATGACACTGTTTCTTTAACTTTATTCTCTTTTCTGAACATATATTTCTTTAATTCTTTCTTTCTCAGATATATATAAAACCAACATTAACATTCATTTTTAATGATAGTAATATAAGCTAAGGAGCATTTTGATATACATTTTATTTTTATTTTTTTTATTTTACAATATTATATTGGTTGGTTTTGCCATACATTATTAAAAAGACATGTTTCCTCTGAAAGTGTATTGTGGGCATGGTTTGAAAAATACATCATCCTTTTCGTGTCTTAGGGCTTCAGGTTCTGATGACCAGCCACCCATCTTGGTATTGATACCCTGAAAATACAGAATTGGACTTGTTTGGTTCCTATCACACAAAACAAGGCTAAATTGTGTGTTCTATACAGACTAACCACAAAGGAGTGTCTCATCAGAGAAACAGGTTTCTCATCCATTTTCTCTGAAGAGCACCCACCCCACATAGGTTTCTGAGCCACAAATTTTAAGTAAGCAACCAAGAAGCCTAGAACCAACCATACCTCTGCCTCCTCACACCCAGAACCTCATGGCATACTTTGAGAGTTTTTTGTTAAAACCTGCTTCCATTTGAGAAAATGACTGAGTATTTCTTAATATTTTAAGGCAGTAGACATGTTCATCAAAATAATCACAAATTGCACAAGGGCAATTTGTTGCAGAATTCCCAATGGAAGTGAGAAGGGTGTATTTTCTTTGAAAGAAGTTTCTCAGAACAGTAAGTGATCTATTACCAAAAAAAAAACTGTTATTGTACAAGGACTTTGCCACATTCACAAATTGAGGTCTTAGTTGCACCATTATTTAATAGCAACTGTGGAGATAGAAGACTTGAATTATAGATGATCAGGGAAACTGCAATTTTATTTTTATTTCGTTTTTCACTTCTGCAGTGTAAAAATTGTTCCACGGGTACTTGAGAATGAGGAGATGGGGGCTGCAGAAAGAGAGTTAGTTTGGACTCTGGTTACTCTAAGAGCTCCTAACAAAATCACACCTGGGCCATTTCCTTGGCAGGCCTGTCCGGCGACTTCCTGCGGGCGGGGAGATACTCCGCCCACACCATCAACGGGGCATGGTCGGCCTGGACACCGTGGTCACAGTGTAGCCGAGACTGCAGCCGGGGCATCCGGAACCGGAAGCGTGTCTGCAACAACCCGGAGCCCAAGTTCGGGGGCATGCCTTGCCTGGGCCCGTCCCTGGAATACCAAGAATGCAACATCTTGCCGTGCCCAGGTGAGCAGGTCCTGAAATCTGGAAAAACTGAAACATCAAGGTCTTGGAAGACCTTCTCATCCAGCTTCCCTGGCTTTATGTTTGAGGTATAACTTGTGACAGATAGGTAGATACAGACACAGGTGTGGATGGAGGTGTAGATACCTAAAATGTGGGCTTCCCAGGTGGCTCTAGTGGTAAAGAACCCACCTGCTAATGCAGGAGACCTAAGAGACGCTGATTAATCCCAGGGTCAGTAAGATCCCCTGGAGGAGGTCATGGCAGCCCACTCCAGTATTCTTGCCTGGAGAATCCCATAGACAGAGGAGCCTGGAGGGCTCCAGTCCATGGTGATGCAAAGAGTCAGACATGACTGAAGTGGCTTAGCACAGCACAGCATAGATACAGGTTAGATATATGGACGTTGATGTGGACATAGATGTCAGTGTAGACGTTGATGTAGGTGTAGACATGGACATAGGTGTTAAGTGTAGATATAGGTTTAGATATATGGATACAGACGTAAGCTTCCAACTGCCTTGCTATAAACACAAATATAACCCAGACCAGATTATGTTCATCTGCTGCTGCTGTAACAGAAACTGGAACATACTCAGAGCCCGTCTGAGGGATAGTGGGCCCAGGCACCACACCTCAGGAGAAGCGGGCTGGTCTTCATCGTCTGGAGAGACGTGTCCTGTCCTTGACACGGGAGACTGGCCCCTCCAGACTGTGATAGGCCCAGCCCCCAAGAACTGACCTCCCTTCATACCACAGAGCCTTCACTAGAGTGACAGTTTGCAGGGCTGGCCCCCGAGGGGCCTGCCAAGCCCGTCCCGGGTGCCCTCAGCTGACAGGCGTCCACTGCCTCCTGAGTTCAGCCCTCTAAGAGTGCAGTACCTCTCCTGCCGGCTCACCGGAGGCAGGCTGTTAGAGTCTCCTTACTGAGTCCGTGAATTCCCGCACCAGCGTGGGGTCAGTGAAGGAGCGTCGAGGGCCCCCACGCAGTGTGTTGAGTACTGACACAGCTCCGAAGGCTCCTCTGTCGTCTCTGATCCTCTGACCATCTCTGTCTTCTTCCTGCCCTGGCTCTGAGTGCAGCTCTGTCACCTTGATCGCTTCCTCTGGCCTTCCCATGTCAGATCAGCTTCATTTAACCCTATGCTGCATGGCAATCCTGCGCCCTGGGCTCTGGTTTTGTATCCTGCCTTCGACTTTGTCAGAGTGACCACCCAAGGAGGGTGACCATCTCACTCCTGACCATGCCCTCAGCTCCCAGTGAGCCTGGCACGTGCTCCACATAGCTCCAGTGATGGTTGCTGAAGGATGAGAAAATAAGCAGTTTGTTTCTTGATCTTCCTTTGTTGAATTCATTCAGTTCTTCAGCAAACATTTTTGATAACCCACTGTGCATTATTTACCGAATATAAAAAGGCTTGGGCTTCCCTGGTAGCCCAGCTGGTAAAGAATCCACCTGCAATGCAGGAGACCTGGATTTGATCCCTGGGTTGGGAAGATCCCCTGGAGGAAGGATTGGCTATACACTCCAGTCTTCTTGGGCTTCCCTGGTGGCTCAGACAGTAAAGAATCCACCTGCAATGCAGGAGACCTCACTTCCATCCCTGGGTTGGGAAGATCCCCCGGAGGAGAGCATGGTAACCTGCTCCAGTATTCTTGCCTGGAAAATCCCCATGGACAGAGGAACCTGGCAGTCTACAGCCCATGGAGTCCCAAAGAGTCGGACATAACTGAGTGACTCAGCACAGCACAGCATAGCACAGAGAAAGACTCAGTGACCTGGTCCAGGATGGAAAGGAACTTAAGAGTTTAGTGAGGAAGCATCCTGTGAACAATGGCAAGGGTCACCAGCTAGTAGGGTCACCAGCTGTTTGGTTGATGACAAGATGCAGGGGCTATATCAGCCGGGGACCCACTGAGCTGGACTCAGGGTAGTTGTACCGAGCAGGCTGCCACTGGGCTGAGTCCTCAGGGCCAGATGTGAGTTGGCCATATGGACAAGCAGGGGTGGGGAATAAGGGGTCATGCTAAGTATGGTGCACAGGGTTTTTAAAGGCACAGAAGCCTGCTTCTGTAGCATCTTTTTCAGTTGGTTAAAAAAAACAGTTTTCTAAATTCCTTAAGCAAGGAACTGGCTTGCAACAGTACTTAGAGAGCATCTGTTAGATGGACAGATGGATGGATGATGAGCGAATTGTGGGCGGATGATGGATGGATGATGAGAGGATGGTGGGTGGATAGTTGGGTGGATGAATAAACATGTACATTAAACTGAATATACAGTCCCCCGCTTTGTAGCGGGGATTCCCAGTCGTGTTCCTGCTCCTCCCGCTACTCTGCGCTTCCGAGACTTATCTCTGCCTGAATTTCTCCAGCCTCAGGAGACTCTTCCCTCCAAACTACCCAGCTTTCTTGGCTGAGCCATGCGGAGGGGCTGGGAAAGGTCATCTCTTTCCCACAGCCCCAGTGTGGAGAGTGGAAGGGCTCCTCCCCGGGGAGCCAAGAGGAAACCCATGGGGCCACATGATTAGATTAGCATCTGTGCTGTAAAGAGAGGCCGGGAGGCAGCATGAGAAAGTCAGGACCCCTCGCCCACTCCACCTCCCCAGACTCCAGAAAGGAGCCCTTGCTGCCGTTGGCAGAATGTGCAGACTCCTGCAGATTCTTGGGTGCTACCCTGGCCCTCGGGTGCTAGACTGGGGTCCATCTCAGGCACATCCCATTAGCGTGACCTAGTGGCTGCTATTATTTTTGTGGATCTGCTGGTCAAGCCAGTACCATATATACATAACCTTGTTGTATTGCAATAGCTCTTTTGAAAGCCAAGATTCCCTCGAGGACTGTGAAAACATTCAGAGTGGTCCTCTTCACTTTCCACTTGGGAGGGTACCAGTTCAGGGGATGAGTGGGACAAATGCTATTTCTCTCTCCCACCTCCTAGAAAATTCCTAACACAACACGGAGGGATTAGAAGAGCTCAGAGCTTTGCATGCTGAGCTGCTCAGCCGGTTACGGGCTGTTTTTGCCTCATCGAGGACTCTTCCCTCTCTATGAATTTACTTCTCCTTCGTCCTCTTGGGTCTACACTAAACAGTCACAAAGGGGCACTGTATTTTATTTTTAAATGAGTTTTCTCATGGACTTCCTTGGCGGCTCAGAGGTAATCCACCTGCCGGTGCAGGAGGTGTGGCTTTGATCCCTGGGCTGAGAAGATCCCCGGAGAAAAGAAATGGCAACACACTCAGTATTCTTGCCTGGGAAATCCCACGGACAGAGGAGCCTGGCGGGCTACAGTCTATGGGGTCAGGCGTGACTTAGTGGCTAAATAACAGAAGAGTCAGACATGACTTAGCAACTAAATAACAACAGCAGTGTTCCATCTCTAACATATATTAGGCACCTGTGGTGTGCTGAGAACACTTATTGCTTCTCTGCCCGTGAAATCCTGAAGTCCACACTTTGTTCAGTAAACTGCAAGGAACTCAAAGGGAGCCTAAGACTTTGGTTCTGTCCTGTGTGGTTGGCAGCAGTGAGCAGTAGCTGGAACCTCCCCTGAACAGCTACAGAACCAGGTTCATGGTCAGCCCCAGAGGCTGGATTTTGTTCTACAGATAGATATACATGCGTTCCTCGGTCACCCTTGTGCTTGCATGTTACATGCTTAGAAATATTTCCTGGCAGAATTGAGAGGAACTGAGGAAGCGTGGGGAGGAATGCAGAAGACCCCATGTGCCCTCCTATGATGGTCCACGGTGTGCCCGACGCGTTCCCTCTGTGCAGACCCGGGGTAGCCCCGCCGGCTCAGTCAGATGTGCGTTTCAGAAGCGCTGTGCTTTTGTGCCCCTTCCCAGTGGATGGCATGTGGTCTTGCTGGTCGTCCTGGTCCACATGCTCTGCGACGTGTGGAGGGGGACACTACATGAGAACCCGCTCGTGCACAAACCCAGCCCCTGCCTACGGAGGTGACATCTGCCTGGGACTGCACACGGAGGAGGCGCTCTGCAACACGCAGCCCTGCCCCGGTAAGCAGCCCCTCCCGGCCCAGCACAGAGGACAGGGCGCTTTCAGCCTTCCCCTTGGTAAAGAATCTGCCCACAAAGCAGGAGATCCCGGTTCAATTCCTGGGTCAGGAAGATCCGCTGGAGAAGGGATAGGCTACCCACTTCAGTTTTCTTGGTCTTCCCTTGTGGCTCAGCAAGAATCTGCCTGCCATGTGGGAGACCTGGGTTCGATCCCTGGGTTGGGAAGATCCCCTGGAGAAGGGAACGGCTACCCACTCCAGTATTCTGGCCTGGAGAATTCCGTGATACCATCCATGGGGTCGCAAAGAGTCGGACACGCCTGAGCGACTTTCACTTTCACTTGTCACTTTGATGGAGGAATGGTGAAATTGACAAAAGCGTGTCAGAGCAGTGCCACAGTGTTGCCGGTGAAGTGACTTAATAACACGTTGTTCTGTTAATACAATGGAATCATTCTCACCATGCCATGGTTGCAGAACTAGCAGCAGAAACTGGTGATAACCAAGCATTCTTGTAATATTTGAGCTGGTAATGGGTACCGAGAAGCTTCCCCTCTGGCTCAGTGGTAAATCCACCTGCCAGTGCAGGAGACGCAGGTTCAATCCCTGGGTTGGGAAGATCCCCTGGAGAAGGAAATGGCAACCCACTGTAATATTCTTGCCTGGGAAATCCCATGGACAGAGGAGCCTGGCAGGCTACAGTCCAGTCGTACATGACTGAGAGAGCAGGCAGGCAGGGAATGGGAACCGATATTTTGTTGCTGAGAATCAGGGTGGGAATCAGAGCGCCTTTATGGAGTGGTTTCACTGGAATCCCCCCAGGACCGTGGGTGTGGGGTTCCGGGCTCCAAGGCTGGATGGCCCCGGTGCCCAGTGATACCCTGTAGCAGCCTTCCCCATCCAAGAATAGTTCAGTTTTCTGACATATAGGGACCACTTGGAGTGACAGTGGGACACTCTCTTCTGAATTTGACTTAAACTTTGAAACACACTAACACGCGTTTTAGAAAAGGCAGAGGCACCAGAGATCAAATTGCCAGTATCCGCTGGATCATGGAGAAAGCAAGAGAGTTCCAGAAAACCATCTATTTCTGCTTCATTGACTATGCCAAAGCCTTTGACTGTGTGGATCACAATAAACTGTGGAACATTCTGAAAGAGATGGGAATACCAGACCACCTGACCTGCCTCTTGAGAAACCTGTATGCAGGTCAGGAAGCAACAGTCAGAACTGTACATGGAACAACAGACTGGTTCCAAATAGGAAAGGGAGTATGTCAAGGCTGTATATTGTCACCCTGCTTATTTAACTTATATGCAGAATCCATCATGAGGAACCCTGGGCTGGAAGAAGCACAAGCTGGAATCAAGATTGTCGGGAGAAATATCGATAACCTCAGATATGCAGATGACACCACCCTTATGGCAGAAAGTGAAGAGGAACTAAAAAGCCTCCTGATGAAAGTGAAAGAGGAGAGTGAAAAGGTTGGCTTGAAGCTCAGCATTCAGAAAACAAAGAACTTGGCATCTGGTCCCATCACTTCATGGGAAATAGATGGAAAAACAGTGGAAACAGTGTCAGACTTTATTTTTTTGGGCTCCAAAATCACCGCAGATGCTGGTTGCAGCCATGAAATTAAAAGACGCTTGCTCCTTGGAAGGAAAGTTATGACCAACCTTGATAGTATATTAAAAAGCAGAGACATTACTTTGCCAACAAAGGTCCGTCTAGTCAAGGCTATGGTTTTTCCCGTGATCATGTATGGATGTGAGAGTTGGACTGTGAAGAAAGCTGATCGCCGAAGAATTGATGCTTTTGAACTGTGGTGTTGGAGAAGACTCTTGAGAGTCCCTTGGACTGCAGGGAGATCCAACCAGTCCATTCTAAAGGAGATCAATCCTGGGTGTTCATTGGAAGGACTGATGCTAAAGCTGAAACTGCAATACTTTGGCCACCTCATGCGATGAGTTGACTCACTGGAAAAGACTCTGATGCTAGGAAAGGTTGGGGGTGGGAGGAGAAGGGGACGACAGAGAATGAGACAGCTGGATGGCATCACCGACTCTGTGGACATGAGTTTGAGTGAACTCCGGGAGTTGGTGATGGACAGGGAGGCCTGGCGTGCTGTGATTCATGGGGTCGCGAAGAGTGGGACACGACTGAGCAGCTGAAGTGAACTGAACACGCGTATGTGTGTCTATTTTTTAAGCTAGCTCCTGAAGATTTTCCTTGCAGGTTTCTTGTATATTGAGACATGTTTGGAAACCATATTCTCAGTCACTCCAAAAACTGTTACCTTACACATTTCTCAGGAAATACTGTACCCTTTACAATCGATCAAAACACAAGTTTGGTTTCCAGATTTTCCCTGAAACTGCAAAGAGAATGCTTACATTTAAAAAGGAAGAAAAAAGCAAAGTGTGTAGAAAAAAGGAAGAGAAAAGCAAAGTGTGTACTAACAATATTTTTACATTATTAATATTTCAGAAATATGACTGAGAGTTCATTTTTTTTTAAACTCCTCACTTAAAATGTGTACTAATCCGCTCTTCCCACACATCTGTGTGCCTGGGTGAATTTAACAAATCCCAGTGAATCGCCTCATCTTGGGTAAAGCGGCCTTAGCTGGCTCATCTTTTGAGCTTGACCCCGGCGTGTTCATGGATCTTTGGTGTCTCAGGCACAGTAAACACAGGGTAGAATGAATTCTACCTCAGGTACAGCCTGCCAGTGGCACACTGACCCTGCAGGGCTGTTTCCATAACAGAAAAGAAAGTATGTGTAATAGCTTGAACCCCCTTCAGTAGCCAAGGCTTTCTCATTAATGTCATTTCTCTTGCCTGACTGCTGAGACCTGTAGAAATTGTCCAGGGAAGTATGTGAGCATGAATGACCCTGTAGAAGAGTATCTAACACCATCACTTTGGAGCGTGAAAATAATGTGCGTTTTGGAAAGTGTATTTTAAGCACATTATTTCTAATCAAAGGTACACGAGTTCTTTGATTCACGCTCCTATGTGTTTTATTCACTGGACTTGGTCATGAGATATGAGTCTGTCTTATTTGTAAACTATAAATATCATATGGAAAGTCGATGTCGGTAAGCTGCCAGGCTTCCAGGTTGGTAGATTCTAATGGTCTTGTTGCCACATCTCATCTCCTCGGGCCCCTGCAGAGAGCTGGTCGGAGTGGTCAGACTGGTCTGAGTGTGACGTGACTGGAGTCCAGGTCCGTGTCCGCCAGTGTGTCCTTCTGTTCCCCGTGGGTAGCCAGTGTTCAGGAAACACCACGGAGAGCCGACCCTGCGTTTTTGATTCCAACTTCATTCCAGGTAAGGGGGCAGAGATGCTTATTAGTGTGAACAAAACCACTTCTAATGTTTCAAGAGGAAATGATTCATGGGTGGGAGTTTTAACTGCTCTTTGAGGTTCTGTTTGGTAAAAACAAGAGATCATTCCATTGGTTCTTATGGTTTCAAGGTGATTATGAATTTGTGGGAGTTCCCAGGTGGCGCTAGTGGTAAAGAGCCCACCTGCCAATGCAAGAGATATAAGAGATGCAGGTTCCATCCCTGGGTCAAGAAGATCCCCTGGAGGAGGGCATGGTAACCCACTCCAGTGTTCTTGCCTGGAGAATCCCATGGACAGAGGAGCCTGGTGGGCTACAGTCCACAGGGCTGCAAAGAGTCGGACATAGCTGAAGGGATGTCGCATGCACACACACAGAGATGTAGGTGTGGAGGCAGACATCGGTGGCGGTGTCGACGTGGATGCAGGTGTAAACATAGAGTCGGCATGGTTATAGATGTCGTCATGGGTGGAGATCTGAGAGTTGGATGTAAGATACAGATGCGTGTGTAGATACACGGTGGAGACACAGATGGGACTTCCCAGGTGGCGCTAGTGGTAAAGAACCCCCCTGCCAATGCAGGAGACATAAGAGATGCTGATTCACCCTGGATCTGGAAGGTCATCTGGAGGACGTGGCATGGATACAGACAAAGAGGCAGCTGTAGACAGAGATATAGGTACAGGTTTCCCTGGAGGAAGGCACGGCAACCCACTTCACTGTTCTTACCTGGAGAATCCCATGGACAGAGGAGCACAGCAGGCTACAGTCCTTAGGGTCACAAAGAGACAAAACCAAAGCAACCTAGCAGGCACGCACACATGCATGGATCTGTAGGTAATGCAGTTGGAGACTTGAATTTAGGCCATGAGTTTTAAGATTTTTTAAGCACAATATCTTCTGCAATGTATTAACTATAACACAGTCAGATAGTTTGTTCAAAAAATGAAAATAGATTGCTTTTTTAAAAATATTAGATTAAATGCTTCGGCAATGCTGTGCATATTTGTTTGCACAGAGAAAAGAGGACCGTTCCTTTAATGTCATCTTAGTGTATTTGGGAAAATGGAAACCCATCCTTGTTTTCGTCTTAGAGAAGAGGTTGGCTGGCCCTTCGGCTACAGTCCTTTCCATGTGAAGTCAGTGTTTGCTTAATAGTGATAGCTTATCACCCACCACATGCTCACACAGGTACCAGCTGTTGTTCAGTCGCTAAATTGTGTCTGATTCTTTACGACCCCATGGACTGCAGTACACCAGGCCCCCTGTCCTCCACCATCTCCCAGAATTCACTCAAGTTCATGTCCATTGAGGCACTGATGCCATCTAAATATCCAACCAAAAGGCATGGGCTAGATACTTAAAAATATTTCACATATTCCTACCATGTGCCTTAGGACTCATGGACCAAAAGCATAGAGTAACCTCTTAAAAGATTGCAATAGGGAATACCTTGTTCTCTTCCGCTAAAGGAAAAGGTAGTCATGTTTTAGAGAAAGTTAGCTTAGGCCTCCTAAGGCACCTCAATCTTCCATTTTCTAGAACTGCAGGAGTGTTTATTGTTGTTTCCTTTTCAACCATAGAAATATTTTTAATTCAATAGACTGAAAAATCAGCATTACTGGACTCCTGAAATGGTATGTATCCTTGGGAGTTAAACAGTTAGGTGGATCTCTCCTTTTATTGGCATCCTACCTGTGGGTTTCACATAAGCATGGAAAATAGCATGAATGAGCTCTGAGTAGGAAAATTATTTGTTGAGACAATTTCCTTTGAGCTCTAGTGGAATGGTCTCCCATCCCAGGGAATGTGACAACACTGATTTTGATGAGACAAAAGTTCTGAGGCAGAAACCCAGGAGGTAAACGCTGCAGTGCTCAAGAAAATCTGCACAAATTCCACCCTTGTTTTGAAACAAATGCCCTGACTTCAGTCTGGGAGACCATAGTATTCTCTCCTTGCTGTAATGAATCTCACCCCTTTCCAATCAAGATAACCTTGACCAGATACATCTCAGGTTGGCTAAAACAAACAAATAAATGTGTTTTTAAAAAATAATTGATTAGGCTTTTGTAAACATTGACTCGCATAAAAGTCAAAATCATTAGACACTTTGTAAATGAGTCATTAATGTCATCTTCCTTCCCTTCATACATTGTGATTGAATCTTTTTTTCCCAGAAGTGTCTGTGGCCAGATCCAGCAGCAGAGAAGAGAAAAGGTGTGGGGGTGAGTTCTGCTTTTTAATTAATTCCTAGTGCATTTCTGATATTTTCCAGTCGTGTCTAATCTCGTATGTTTCATGTGATATTTCTGCTATTAACCAAGAAAAACAGATTAGAGGAACTCCTCGATCTAAACACATTTTATTTTGGCAATAAAAATGCAAAGGAGTCCATATTTGATTTCTGCATCAGTGATTCTTACATTGGGTCCTTAGATCAGCAGCATCAGTATCACGTGGGAACTTGATAGAAATGCAGGTTTTCAGACCCCCTCTTAATCTACAGAATCAGAACCTCACTGAGAGGGGTCCAGCTCTGTGGTTTAATAAGCCCCTCGGGTGTTTTTGGTGGATGTAAGCTTTATGATCCAGTGATCTGGGTATTCGGAGAAGGCAATGGCAAGCCACTCCAGTACTCTTGCCTAGAAAATCCCATGGATGGAGCAGCCTGGTAGGCTTCAGTCTGTGGGGTCGCTAAGGGTCGGACACGACTGAGCGACTTCACTTTCACTTTTCACTTTTACACAGTGGAGAAGGAAATGGCAACCCACTCCAGTGTTCTTGCCTGGAGAATCCCAGGGACAGGGGAGCCTGGTGGGCTTCCATCTATGGGGTCACACAGAGTTGGACATGACTGAAGTGACTTAGCAGCAGCAGCAGCAGATCTGGGTATTAGCTACAGTTAGATTTCCCATGAGTAAAGCAGAATTCAACCATATCGTTTATATTTATAGTGTAAATCCATGGCAGCCAGCCTCAAATCTCCAAAGGGCTGAAGCAATAAAACGATACAGTTTTGTTATGGGCAAAAGGTTAGACTTCTATCTCTAGAGATATTTTTCAAACTTCCAGCAACCCTGAATGACAGAAGTCGCATTCCCTGAGTCAAATCCACGATGCTCTTGGACTTTACCGTCTAGTTCTATCCTGTCTGGACGGGAGGGGCTGGCTGTCCATCGATCAGAGTCCAGCCGCTGTCCAGCTACTGTGTGGGGCCAGTACCCAAACACAAGACCAGTGTCTCCCTGTGTGTATGTGCTGACCATTCCTTGCATAATCTATTCCAACGGGGAGTCCCAGACAGCTCGGGTCAGAGGTCTCTCACACTCAGAAAGAAGCTGGGTTTTCAGAGGCGTGTTTTGGGGATGTACTGCGCTGATAAAGAGTTCACTATCTGTTATCCTCTGTTCACTCGGCCATCTGTTAATCCATTTGTTCAGTCGTGTTTACTGAGCACCCGCTCTGTTCCGGTTTTATGAGGGCTGCGTACAGTGGGGCCTCTAACAGCTCCAGCTCATCTGGAAAGAAATGCCATACCCTAGGAGAGCCCTGTGCCTGTGAAGGGTGATGTCTGGTGTCTGACGTGGGTCAGCTCACTGAGTTCACAGACCAGCGACCACTACCCTGGGATCCGGGCTTCCCCGGTGGCTCAGCGGTAAAGACTCCTCTTGCCATGCAGGAGACACAGGAGACTGGGGTTCGATCCCTGCTTCAGGAAGACCCCTGGAGGAGGGCATGGCGACCCACTCCAGTATTGCTGCCTGGAGAGTCCCATGGACAGAGGAGCCTGGTGGGCTATGGTCCATAGAGTTGCAAAGAGTCAAACATGACTGAAGTGACTGAGCACGCACACACCTTGGGATCCAGCTGCAGGATGAATGTGGGTTGATTTATGGAAAAATAATTGGCACTTTAGTATTTTTGGATCAGTCACTATGTGCTCAATACTGTATCAGATGACAGGAGGCATCCTGTTTCATCCCCGCAAAGTTTGTTCCTGTGGGCGCCGCAGCCCACAGTTCTTTTTGTAAAACCCTTAGCAGTAGAGGAGGATTCGGAAGTCAGCGTTTTTCAGGGTATAGACAGCTGATACTGGGCATATACAGTATGATACCCCTGAGGATCTGGGGCTATCATATCACTCCATAGTAACTCCAAGGTCTTTAAAGACCTTGCCATGGAATGTGGGTGAAGAGAAGCAGCCAATGAATGCTCCTCCTGGCATTTCTGGTCGGTTCTGCAACAAACGGTCGGATCGGGTCAGGTCGGGCTTCGCTGCCAGATGAGGGGTTTAAAAATCAGTGTTCAGAGACTGTGGTTTTGGGAATTGGAAAGAAGGGATAGCAGCCACAGCTTTTATCTGCATTTTATAAACAGAGAGAAGGTCAGAGAGAAGAGGTTCACAGGAAGTCGAAATGGAGCTGGGTCTGGATCCAGGTGGTGGGATCCCAGTGTGAGTGTTAAGCCTGGAGCACCGTGGGTTTCCGAGGTGGCTCAGTGATGAAGAGTCTGCCTGCCGATACAGGAGATGTCAGTTCAATTCCTGAGTCAGCAAGATCCCCTAGAGAAGGAATTGTCTACCCACTCCAATATTCTTGCCTGAGAAATCTCATGGGCAGAGGAGCCTGGTGGGCTACAGTCTGTGCGGTCACAAAGAGTTGGACATGACTTAGCAACTAAACAACAGTCACCACAAGAAAAGCATCCTGGTGCTGAGTGTCCCAGCAGAGGGTGTCTAGGATCTGCAGCCACAGCATCTCTGTCCAGACAACACTCTTTAGACAACACCCAGGGTCCCCAAAGTGGCAGAGTTTATAGACAGTGTCCCCATCATGAGGGATTTCAAGGCAGAACCTGGGGGCAGCCAGCTGATGCTTCTGCAGCATGACTGACCCTCCCGGTGTAACACAAATTCACAAGCCACTTTCCTCAGCCAGCCTTCTCGGGGTAAGATATGGGAGTCCTGCCGAGACCTTGAACATTCAGGGGGACATGATACCGAAGGCCCTTTATTTCTCTCCTTCAGTCGCTCAGTTGTGTCCAACTCTTGCGACCCCGTGGACTGAAGCCTGCCAGGCTCCTCTGTCCACGGGATTTCCCAGGCAAGAATCCCGGGAGAGGTTACCATTCCCTTCTCCATTCCTGACCCAGGGGTTGAATCTGAGTCTCCTGCACTGCAGGCCAATTCTTTACAGTCTGAGCTTTAGCGTCTGGGCTTCCCTGGGGGGTAAGAGGTCAGATGGGGCTAATAGTAGGGGTGACAAGTAAAAAGGGTTACCCAGCAAGGAGGTTTGAAGATGTTGAGGGGACTTCACAGGTAACTTTTTTCAGCTTATTGAAAAATCAGTCAAACTTTACACAGAAAATCGGCCAGTTGAGCCCGCTGGGTAGTTGGTCTGTATTCTAGATTTACTGAACAAAAACAACAGCAAAAAGCATATTCAAAGCGAAGTGCCACACTAAGCAGATTCAAGAGATTTAATAGGAACGATTTTTCACTTACACAGAAAAAAAAAGTAGGCCTCTTGAAAGGTTCCAACTTTAAGAGCTATTTTTAGTTGCACGAGACACAGAGACTATACAGTGATCCTAGCGATGTCAGCTGACCCAGCCTTCCCCAGGCACCTGCAGGAATGAGTCACTTGACTAATGACAAAGTATCTGCATGTGGACAGAGTCATACATCTTCCCAGTGTTATAGTATAATATGTTACTACTACAGAAGAAGTACTTTTATAAATTTAAAAGTACTTTATTGCCAAAAAAAGAAAAGGCTAACCATCATCTGAGCCTTTGGCAAGTCATAATTTTTTGCAATAGTAACATCAAAGATCACTGATCACAGAGCACCGTAACAGATTATAACAGTAATAAAAAAAAGTTTGAACTATGGCAAAAATTGCTAAAATGTGACACAGAGACATGCAGTGAGCAAATACTGCTGGAAAAATGGTGCCAATGGACTTGCTAGACAGACAGAGTCCCCACCAATCTTCCAAGTGTGAAAAGCGCGCTATCTGCAGCTGTGCTCTGTCTGCGCCGTCAGAACCCAGAGCAGCTGCTCCGTGCGTGCGCCCCTGTCACCCTCACTGACCTTTGCGTACAAGTAGCTGCATCTTGAAGGTTCACCTCCAACCCCTCGTCTGCGTCTCGCCTGTTGTTTTGGTCTTGTTCTCTGAATATTCCCACAGGAAGGGCTCGTGTGAACAGTGTTCTCCGAGTTGTGACACTGAGACGACCGATTATTCTCCTTAGACTTGAAAGTCAGTTTTGCTGGAAATAAAGAATAAAATACCTAGGAATACATGTACATAAGAAGGCAAAAGATCCGTCCTCAGAAACCTGTCAGACACTGGTGAAAGACAGAAAGATGACACAAGCAGATGGAGAGATGTGCCACGTTCTTAAATTGGAAAAATCAATATCGTGAAAATGACTGTCGTTACCTAAAGGAAGCTACAGATTCAGTGAAGTCCCCGTCAAATTACTAATGGCATTTTTCACAGAATTATAACAAAGTTCTTTTACAGTTTGTATGGAAACACAGAAGACCCCCAAATAGCCACAGCAAGTTTGAGAAAGAAAAACAGGGCTGGAGGAATCAGGCGCCCTGACTTCAGGCTATATTACAAAGCTACAGTAATCAGTACAGTATGGTACTGACACAAAAACAAAACTACAGATCAATGGGTTAGGATAGCAAACCCAGAGAGAAACACACGCTCCTATGGTAACCTAATCTGTGACAGAGGAGACAAGGATATACAATAGAGAAAAGACAGTCTCTTCAATGAGTGGTGCTGGGAAAACTGGACAGACAGCCACGCGTGAAAGAATGAAATTAGAACACTCCCTAACACCTGCACAAAAACGAACTCAAAATGGATTGAAGACGTAAATGTAAGACTGGACGCTGTAAAACTATTAGAGGAAAATATAGGCAGCAGAAGTACTTTTATCCCCACGTGGCCTTGACCCTGGGGGTCCAAATACTAAAGCATTGAGAATGACAAGTGTGAAATCCATGCTTGCTTATCTTGAGGGCAGCTTAAGGGTTAGACTAGAAGTTTCTAATGGTTGCTAGTAGAATGGTCCTTGCATGCTTTATCCAACTGTCCCAGATTCAGCCCTAGAGGCTTTAGACAAAATCAGGAAAAGCCACAGGCTTATTGATTCTTTTCATTTTGTTAAACCAGTGACCAAATAATCAAGAAGTGAAAAGTCGAGGTAGATGTCAGGGAATGGGTGGTACTGTGGAATGTTCTAGTAACATCCTCCTGGATTATCCAGCCTCAGGTGCTGAAGACACTGGAGGCCTGTGTTGGGAATCATCAGTTTAGAGTTTCAATGTGAGTGGGAGTACATTGGTTATGGCTCACAGAGGACAGAGGAGGAGGCTGCCCTTCTACACCATCTTCATCCACCTCAGCGTGCAAATCCAACTCCCAGGGCCCCAGAGCCCAGAACGTGGTGTCCAGGAGCAGCAAAGGGGCACAGCTTAGAGGGAGAAGCTCAGAGGGTTTAGAGATGGGTGAAGAATGATGCTCCACCTGTGCTCTGGATTCCAGGTGAGGCAAAGGCAGCTCTCAGAGTCCTTGGGAAGGAGCCCAAATGATTCAGGAACAAATATGCCAGGGCCTGCCGGGTACAGGGAACAGACTCACAGATCTTCTCTCCCTGGGGACCTCCCCGTGTGGCCTAGTCTTCTCATCCGGCATCCACAGTGGCACCCAGCAGGCGTCTTCAGTGGTCCCGTTTGAGTGCAGAGTGGACAGGTGGGAGAGGGCAAGGGTGACGCTGGGCATCTGGTGATGCATGGAGGGGACACCTGGGAGAAAAGCTGGGTCCTCAGATGTGCCCTGTGCAATGGAGACATGAGGCCAGTTACCCTCAGGCAACTGGTTAGCTATGCGTTGCCGAGGCAGAGGAAAAGCGTTGAGGTCATATTTTGCTTTACCTGAATTTCAGTAATTTCAGCTTCTTGGGCCCAGCTCAGATGTCATCTTTATTTCCTAAAAGGCTTAAAATTTTGATTGTCAGGTGTTTTACCAACACACAATGGATGTCTTATTTTTTCTTTTGTTGTCCTTTCTCAGACATTAAGCAGGCCTTGCTATGCCACTTTGATACCACTCAAACCAATCCTATATTAGCGACATAAGGCCCTATCAGTTCACTTTTTCAATATTTTATATTTATAACTCAAAATAACTTAAAGATGCTATTAAGTAGGAAAAAAGCACTGTATAAAAGAGGGTCATTTCATGACCATTAAAAAATCATATTTCTTTGACACAATTCCTTTGTTTCTCTGGAGTAAAGCATTTTACTTACAAGGTCTCCAAAATACAATGTGAGTGAAAAAAATGGTACCCGGGGTGACATTTACAACACGCACACATTATGTGAGTGTGCCTCGTGTCTCCAAAGCATAGTACAGAAGATGGTGATAGTCGTTTCCTCTTGGAAATTTAAAAGAAAAAAAAAACAGACTTATTCTTGTCTACCCTGTTGCACTTTCTAACATTCTACAATACGTGCATGTTCGTATTCCAAAAATGTGGTGGAAGAATAAGAACGATTCAATCAGAGCACATTGTTAAACAATATGAAGCGGTAAAGGGGAGGAGAAGTAGCCAGGCTTGCAGGTGAGTGGGGATGGGAAGCCGTGAGACGCAGCCTCGCTTTGTTCCCAGGACACAGATAAGCTGTGAACAGGGGCCCTCAGTCCCTTCAGGAACATGGGAAACATGTTCCCTAGGAACCCCAGAGACCACAGATCTTGCTGCGCTTGAGACAGGACTGTCTCATTCATACCTTTAAAGAAAAAAAAGCATGTCTCTGCTAGGGCATGTGGGGACGTCCGAAAGACTGGTTATAATCCGTAAAAGCATTGACATAAAGTACACTGTGCTCACTGCGGAGAAGCGTTTTGGTGGCAGTGACATTTTATATTTTTAAAGATTTTTTTTTTCATGGTCCACATAAAAAAAGGCTTTGTTGAAATTGTTATGATACTTTTTCTGTCTTATATCTTGTTTCTGCTTTTTTGGCAACAAGGCACATAGGATTTTAGATCCCTGACCAGGGATCAAACCCATACCGCCCCCCTTAGAAGGCAGAGTCTTAACTGCTGAACCACCAGGACGTCCCTGGGACACTTTAAAGAAAGGTCCAGTGATTCCCTGAGTTTGGAAGGAATGTGGTGCTTTCCCCTTGCATCCTTCTCTTTTCATCTGAACCCACTGTGCTGGGGAGGAGCATGTCCCTTTCCCGGTGGCCTCACTGTGGATCTTGTCTCCCCAGAGTTCAACTTGTTCCACATGATTGCCGTGGGGCTCAGCAGCTCCATCCTAGGCTGCCTTCTCACGCTGCTCGTCTACACCTACTGCCAGCGGTACCAGCAACAATCCCACGACGCCACCGTCATCCACCCCGTCGCGCCCGCCCCTCTCAACACCAGCATAACCAACCACATTAACAAACTGGACAAGTATGACTCGGTGGAGGCCATCAAGGTAGGAATCGGCAGCCACTGCTGTGGCCAGGTGTGCCAAGGAGGCAGGTGTTATCCTGGGGGCTGTCAGCAAAACTCAGGGGTGGTGATGCAGGTCATGGGCTGGAGGGCAAGGTGAATGACTTCTTTCCGTTAAGTTTTATTTGACATATAGAAAGACAGCTGATTAGCAGTGTTGTGTTAACTTCAGGTGTACAGCAAAGTGATTCCGTTGTATGTATATATGGTTTCTGATTCTTTCCCATTATAGGCTATTACGAGACATTGAATATGTTTCCCCCGTGCTGCTACCCTGGTGGCTTAGACGGTAAAATCGTCTGCTTGCAATGCTGGAGACCCGGGTTCAATCCCTGGGTCCAGAAGATCCCCTGGAGAAGGAAACGGCAACCCACTCCAGTACTCTTGCCTGGAAAATTCCATGGATGGAGGAACCTCACAGGCTACAGTCCATGGGGTCGCAAAGAGTCAGACACGACTCAGCGACTTTGCTTTCACTTTTCACTTTGCTTTCACAAGATATTGAATATATTTCCCTGTGCTGCACAGTAAATCCTTGTTGTTTCGTTTGTGTATAATGGTATATATCTATTAATCCCATGCTCCTAATTTATCCCACGCCCACCTTTCCCATTTGGGAACCATAAGTTTATTTTCTGTGTTTCTGTTTTGTAAGTGAGTTCATCTGTATTATTTTTTAGATTCCATGTATATTTGATATCATACGGTATCTGTCTCTGTCGGGCTTGCTTAGTCTGATCATGTCCAGGTCCATCCACGCCGCTGCAAATGCCATCCTTTCTTTGAGCTGCCTGAGTTTGGATATTCCCGTGAAGCTCATGGTTCCCCTTCATATTCCTTAGGGAGTATTTTGATGCCCTCTCTCTGCTATGATGGTTCCTTTCAAAATCCAGTTTCCTTCCCACGTGGCAAACGGAGTTCCTTCAGCCCTTACAGCTTCAGCTGGTTGGAGGCTCTTATGTCCCAGGATCTGCAGGGTCGTCTCTCGTTCCTCTCACCACCCTGGGGCCCCTATCTGCATAGAGGCAGAGCTGGGTCCAGCAGCCATCAGCACGTTATACTGATCCATGATAGAGCCGGGAAATGAAGCCCCAAGAATTAGTAACACACCCCACACCGCTTCTCAGAACCAAGCCCCCAGAGAATGAGAAGGAACATGAGTTCCCATGAGCAAGAATCTTCAGGGAGAAACCTCCAGTACCCAAGAATGGGGCCCTTCTCAGTGTGATCCCAACCCGTCAGCTCACCTGTGATCCGTTGCTTCAAGCATCTGAAGATCATTTAGCTGGTCTCCTGTTCTCACTGAAGATCCAGGAGCCACTTAATCTGAAATCTTGCTGCTCTGAAGGCAAAGTACTGCTGTCCAGGCTCTAATGAGTCTTTCTAGAACTTTCTTCTGACTCCTTGACCAGATAAATCCTGGACGTTTGGGCTCTGCCACCTACCTAACATCTTTGTTTTGAGTCTCTCATAATTTACCCTCTACCTGGGATAGTTTAGCAAAAGTACAGGTATGTGAAGTGAAGTGAAAATTGCTCAGTCGTGTCTGACTCTTTGGAAATCCATGGACTGCAGCCCACCAGGCCCCTCTGTCCATGGGATTCTTCAGGCAAGAATACTGGAGTGGTAAGCCATTCCCTTGTTCAGGGGATCTTCCTGACCCAGGGATTGAACCTGGGTCTCTTGCATTGGAGGCAGATTCTTTACCATCTGATCCACCAGGAGAAAGCCCCAAAGTATGGGTAACTATTCTCTTAGTGAGAAAGAGCTTTTGTGTCAGAAGTGGCTGCAGTGGAAACCACCGCCACCACAGTCACCTTCCCACAAGTGTAGAAAATGAGAAATTAATAATCTCATGCATTTATGTAAATGTGTTCCTTCAAAATCTTTGATCAATGTACCATGACAATCCAAAAGCCGCTTATACAGCTGCTCAGCTATAAGTGGTGATACTCAAAGTGCTCGTGAATTTGAAATCACTAGAGTCTTTGGTTTCCTGGAGGTTTCAATTTAGGTGTTCTAACTCTTGGAAATTTTTAGACTAAAGTTCTAAAGTAGACTTTCTGAGTAAAGCTCACAAATAATCTGGACTGAAAAACCTACCAACCTCATTCTAGTTATGAGCCAAGTCCTCAACAAGGAAAACAATGTGCAGAAGTGTATAAGTGAGAAAAGACAGTTTAAAATAATGAAGGCTTAGGGGAGAGCTCAAATTCCACACACAGCAGGTTTTTGAACAACACTGCATTTCTTGGGTCCACTTATTTGCAGATTTTTTCAATATTAAATACTACCGTAGTCCACAATAGGAGGTTGGTTGAATCCAGGATGCAGCAGCATTGTGGGTTCAGGCAGACCTCAGACATGGAAGAACCACACGTATGGAGGGCTGACTATAAGTTACATTCAGATTTTCAGCTTCGAGGAGGGTCGGTGCCCCTAACACCCGTGTTGTTCAAAGGTCAACTATGATCGTCTCCTGTTATATTATCTTTCTGAAATATTGCTTACTGAGTACTCATAAATCTTCTATCTTATATTTTACAGGCATTTAACAAAAACAACTTGATCCTAGAGGAAAGAAACAAATACTTCAACCCACATCTCACTGGGAAGACCTATTCTAACGCCTACTTTACAGATCTCAATAACTATGATGAGTACTAAGAGCTCTTCTATTTTTGGCTTCTTGTAATTCCCCCAGTTCCTTAAGGCCTGTGCTCCATGACTGCCCATGTCTCCAAGCCTTCAGCGATGGAGTGTGGATACATCTCAAGTGCATTTCAAGCTACTAGCGTCCCATTGCTGCCGAAGAGAAACGTTCTCAAAAGCAACAAAAGTCTAAACATGACCATGAAAATCTGGTCTACAGTTCTTGATGATTGTGTTTAATGAGCCATGGTGTGCAGTTTTGTTTTTTGTGTGTTCAGTCCATTTTTTCGAATAAGTTGGTTGCTTTTTTTGAGCTTTTTCATAACTCTGCCACCCACATTGGAAGGAGTCTTTAGAAATATGAACATCTTCTTGACTCCGAGCATAAATCTTAATGGTGATTTCATTCAAGAATGCAGGCACTTTATATGAGAGCCTCCCCACCTCCCCACATGCTTTATAGTATTGATAAAATGGAGAATATGAATGTGACCATACAAGGACTCACCACTGTGGGGATCTCCATCTTCTCATTCTGGATGGTACTGTGTGTGTTTGGACATGGAATGCTTCTCGCCTGAGGATGCCGGGGATTCAGCCTGACTTGCATCTGTGAAGGTGCAGGTATGCGATGTGAGGTCTCCACCCTCAGCCTTGCTGCCGTTGCTGTGTTGTTCCCAGGGGAAGTGAGTGTAAAGAGCAGAGGGACGGATGGGATGAAGGGTGAATGTGCTCTGCAGCTCACCGTGAAGCTCCCCTTAGTGTGATTTCATGGCAGTTCAGGGAGCTCTTTGCCACGCGGTCAAAAGGAGCCGCCTGTCTGGGCCATAGTAACATTCTGAAGAACCACTCTGTAAAATAACCACTTGTTTAGCATTTGTATAATAGATTCTGCACCTGCCCTCTCTCTGCAAAGAAAAATTCTGAACATTCATGATGCCAATGAAGAAAGTATTGAAAGAACTGAAATATAATTAAAGACAACTTTTTTTAAAATTTTCCATGCTACAGAAGGCATTGGATGAACTGACATTTAATGAAAAGCAACTTTCTATTTTCCATCTCCCTGATAGAACTAACGTATGGCCATCAGCCCCTACTAAGAGCATTAATGATGTGTAAAGCTGGCTTTCTGCAGCTTGTTGCTGTGCGTATTGAAGTGCTCCCCAAGTTCCAAGCTGTCATTTGCTGCCTCCACATCAGGTCAGGAGGTGACATTGAGCTTGGGTGCCTTTTGTTTTTCTATCTCAGCACTGCCTTCCCACCTACCTACTCCCATTTCTCTCTGCGTGGGGGCAACAACATTTCAAAAGCAGTACCCTGAGAAATCAGGGTATCTGGAAGTCAAGGCTTTCATTGATCCCTGTGGTTCTGAGCTTCAATTCATAAACATTTCAGAGTTATGATACTGTTCAGTGTGGTCCCCAGAAGGAAAAAAAAAAAAAGGATAAATTACTCACAAAAAAAGATATGTAATATATGGCAGTTGGTTGAATAATTTTTGAAAGTAACAAGAAGATTGAATCTATCCATTGGATGCCTGTGGGTGTCATGATAAAGGTCTGGATGGACATTAAAACATGTTCTTATTGATAAATGAACCTTCAGATCTGTGAAAATCTACAGTATGGGCATCGAGGGACACATGTATGTTTTAGCATACATGTATTCACCCTATCCTATTTAAAGAAATTCGAAATTTTTATGCTTAGTGATGAATGTTATTGAGTTCAAAGCATTTTCATGTACCCAAATTTTCTGAAACGGCTCTACTAAAATAAAATCTAAATCTCAGTTGGGCTCTGGGAGGTCTGATAGATTTCAAACGATGTTCTGGGTCTTTCCAGTGGGGAGTTTATGCTGTGTCTGCCGTACTCCCTTGGCTGCTGTGTGAGACTGCTCTGTTTGAAGTCCACACTGAGCTTTCGAATTGTCCTTGGGTTGCGTTTTCCTTGGTTGCTTCACCCTGTCTCATCACTGTCCCGTAAGACAGATGTCCGCATCGTTTGGCACGTTTAGCGGTTTTATGAATTTCAACCCCCACAATGTTTTCTAAGCTTAAAAGATCATTCTCTTTCCCCTAGGACAGATGATACTGACATTTCCAAAAAAAAAGCATCACTGGACTTGATGCGAAATGTTTTCTAAATGACTTCAAAGTTGGTCGTTAATCAGCCTTACACGCTGCCTAAGGAAAGCACCCTCCCCCACAACACACTTTTCACGTTGATTACATAAGCCTTTACGATTATCACCGCAAAGAAATTCATTCGTTTTTGTTCTCTGGCATTCTGTTCGAAATAAAACTGTTCTGCTCTCTCTCCTCTCTCTCCCTTCCCTCCTATCCCTTCCTCCCTTTATCCCTCCCTCTTACTTAACGATATGAATTGATTTTGGAGTAGTTTTAGCTATGATCTAAGAATTTTAACCAGCCATGGAATAACTTTTGTTTTGCCGTCACCGTTGGGCTACTGCTCTTGTGTCTGCCTCCCCTCTGTATCCTTCATTAAGCCCCCACGTGGCGGGCTTTCACGGTAAAGTCTCCCACTTCTGCTGGAGACTTCCAACAGCAGCTCTTCGTAAGGTGGATGGTAGAGATTCCTGCCAACACTTGTCACATTTTAAATTTCTGTGTAACTTCATTATCCAACCTTTTTCCTTCCTTTTCCTTTCTTTTATTCTTCCTTCCTTTCGTCTTTTTTTTTTTTCTTTCTGGAACAGGCAGCACAAATAAAAACTAATAGTTTTAAATTGTATTTCCCTGAGTCTAACATAAATGGCATTAATCACAGTTTAATTTCTAGGGTTGCTTCTAGATACAGTTGAAGTTTGTCTGATTTTCATTAGGAAACGGGCTTCAGTCTCACACTGAAATTCTTTAGAATCTGGTTCCCAGTGTTGGGTGCTTTCTCTAGACTGGATTAGTCCCTGCCTAGCACCAGCCCGCACTGCCCCAGGCTCCCTGCTCATGGCACAGCAGGTGCCTCTCAGAGTGGCTCTGCAGGTGACGGCTCTGATCACACTGCGGGCTTTATCTTCCTGGACGACCTTGACTCTGGACTCTGGGGACGCAGAATCAGGCTGTGCTGCGTGAAGACCCAGGGTCTCCGGCCTCGGGTTTTTTCTTCCCCGATTGCCTGGCTTGCTCTAGGCCTGCTTCTGTGTTGCTGCCCCTGGAACTTACAGGAGGATCTGAACGTTCCTGCTCTTTCAGGGACATGTCACTAAGCCTGTCGATTCCGACTAGAATTGGCAGTAATCCTGGGGAAAACAGGGTTCCCTGTGTGTGTGGAGGGTGGACAGAGAGTCTAAAGGAACTGAGAGGGTAAGCAGTGAGCGAATGTGAGGGCTCCTACGTGGAGAAGCCTCTGTGCCCAGGAACGGTCGGCCCGCGGGGTCAGCGAGAGCCAGGGGTCTGGCCCCTTGACTCACGAGTGATGTCAAAGAGAAAGGAAGTGAATTTGGGAGAAGATGACCTTGCAGAGAAGGGACTCTGGTCCCTCGCAGCCCAGGGCTGTGGACGATCCCAGGTGGAGACTGTGATCATCTCTCACAGTCCTGTGTCTGATCCCTGCATCTTCCGGGATCAACTGCCCAGAATGCAGGTGAAAGTGCCACTGTTTCCTCATTTATCTGCAAAAGGGTGGAGTTCATGGGCATCAAAGCCTGTGGTCAGAGTTCGCGCACGAGTCCTTCAGAGTTAGAGAGTCAGATGCCTTCAGAGTTATGGACAAATTTTCAGCCCAGGGGCTCCCTGAAAGGATGTGTTACTATAACTGCAAATCAAAAGAGATTTTTTTTTTTTTTAATGTACAAAGTCTGCGCTCAGCTATTCATTTTGTGTAAACACTCCCTTAATGCACTTTGGAGGTGCAACCATGATGGTGTTTGCATTTACAAATATCCTGATGTTCCTTTTTGACATTTTCCTCACTTTCAGAATCAATCATGAATATTTCCCCAACACTGTCAAACCACTTTCAACATTGACTTTGCCCCAAGGTCATCAACTTTCTATAGCCCTAGGGTGTCTTTTATATTTCAGTGGAATTTTCTTGTGTGTGGCATTTCATGATAACTACACTGAATTCAGTTTTTCTGTTTTCAAAAGGTGACTCTGGGGCATCTGTCCAGAGGCAACAAGTATCAGTGGTGAATGCCATGCGCCAGGTCTGCCTCTGTCGGGGCTGCACTTAAATCCCACAACTCCAATAATCACTGTCTGTGAAGGCAGGGAATGGAAAACAAACCAGCAAACTTAAATCTATTCATATGCAAACTGTTTTTCTGCTCTTGTTTTTAAGCTGATATAAAATGGAGTTCACAGATCTCATTGGCTGTGCCCAGCATATTCATTTCTTATTTCATGGTAATTTATGTTGACGTGGTGATTCATGTTGACAAGACTTTACCAAGTTTAAGTACCTCTGATTACCTATCTTTTTAACTATTGTCAGACACTAGAAAGCTGTTTTGAGGCCCCTGCTTATCTGATCAATGGGTGTGAAGTAGAAGAACACAGAGTAGCATTCATTTTGGCCTGAGAAATGTACAAAAGGGAATGCCAAATATTTCACAGTGAGTTGCCATCTGAGATAAAATACACGGAGACCAGTGGCCATCGTGGAATTTATTTGTTATTCTCTCCTATTGAAGTCATTAATAGTAATTGATTTAAATATATTTTGTAATTCTACAAATACAGAACCAATGCATTCTGTTCATCTATTTTGATAACCTGATAAAACACAAAATAATATATTGCTTTCATTCTTGCTTATTTTTTCTTTTGAAATCGAAAAGTAATGAGCAAGATATAAAGTTGGACTATAGGCAAAGATTTTTATCAAAATGACTATTCCATTCTCTTTTTTATGGGTTTATGTTAAAGATGTATTATAGATATTTTTGGAGCAGATGGATCAAAGTGGGAGTTTTTTAATGGTCATATATTGCATCATCAAAAATTTAGTACATCTTTCAGAAGCATTAGAAATTGAGAGCTTTTCTCTTTTGAAAATATGTGTTCACATTGCAAAATGTCTAACAGCATCATCAAAACCAAAATCAGAACCTGCCATGAATGTACTATTCCCAATGAAAGCTCTCATATAGTATTTTTAAAAGATTGTATTAATCCTGCCGTAGAAAAACAAAATATTCAAGCTTATTACCCATTGTGTGCGTGTGTGTGTGCACTTGGTTACTCCGTGTGTCTGACTCTTCGTGACCCTATGGACTATAGCCCGCCAGGCTCCTCTGGCCTTGGGATTTCCTAGGAAAGAACACTGGAGTGGGTTGCCATTTCCTTCTCCAGGATCTTCCCGACACAGGGATCAAACCTATATCTCGTGTGTGTCTCGTCTCCTGCATTACCAGGCAGATTCTTTACCACTGCACCACCTGGGAAGCCCCTTATCACCCATCACCCAATACCATTTCTCATTCAACCAAACTTGTTTTACGTTGTTGACTTGACAACGGTAGCTAGTCAAAGATATCATAACACCTGAAAGGAGAAAAACTGAAATGGAAAATCACTGTATGGCATTTCTTCAACTAACATGTTGGATGGGCAACAAAATTCATTCCAGCTCTCCCATATCAGTCAGAAATCTGAGGCCAGCCGTTCAAAGATGACCCTGTTCTTTCTCAGCTTTTTGGCAACTTCATGCCAAAAGTGGCCCAAATGTTAGATATTTAAAATGGTCCCCACATTAGATAAATACAAGCTGGAAAGCAAAATTTGGATTCCAGGAGACCCGAACTATCATCTCTAAGAAAGAGCCTGTTAGTACGTGCAGGTAGTTTAATTTCCTGTAAAAAGTTGCCAGTGCCTTGTTTCAGATGATGATTTATCATTTTATCTGGATATTTGTTCAAAGCAGAGGACTGATTGGCTGTACTTGAAAGAAAATCACTCATATGCCTCTTTGATCTCAGGAAAAGAATAAGAAGCACAGCATCATCAGGTGTGAATTCTGCCGCCACTGGGGCTGTGGTGCCAGAGTGGAGTGCCATGGTGTGTTCAGAATTTAGGTGAGCCCAGCCTTCCAGAAGGCAATGGTACCCCACTCCAGTACTCTTGCCTGGAAAAATCCCATGGACGGAGGAGTCTGGTGGGCTGCAGTCCATGGCGTCACTAAGAGTCAGACACGACTGAGCGACTTCACTTTCAATTTTCACTTTCATTCATTGGAGAAGGAAATGGCACCCCACTCCAGTGTTCTTGCCTGGAGAATCCCAGGGACGGGGGAGCCTGGTGAACTGCTGTCTATGGGTCGCACAGAGTCGGACACGACTGAAGTGACTTAGCAGCAGCAGCAGCAGCCTTCCAGAAACTGACATCACTTTAATTTTACATCTTCCAAAAACACTTGAGAGTTTGTTCTGTAGAAGGAATGTCAGTGGGATGCCTGTAGAAGTTAAAGGATCTTGTTGCTGTCCCTCTTCAGGCAAGTCTCTATAGACACAGGAAAATCAGATGGAGGCTGGTGATGCCTGGCAGATAGGGTGAGTGGAGTGACAACCGCATAGAATGTTGCCTACTGTTTGTTTGAAGTCAATGTCAAAACTGCTGCGTAAGTTCACAAAGTTTTCTTCCTTAATTTGAATCAAGAAAACTTGCAGTGTTTTCACTGTTAAATTTGATTCCTTCTCTCCCCTCAACCCATACCATGACTGTTGGCCAAAATCAAACTTGAATTTCTGCACTTTGAAAGAAAGCACAGTAGGAACCTTCAACACAAGCCCCTGCATACACCACCAAAATTCTACATTGTTTGCAAAGGAAGTGCACAAAATTGGTCCAATGTAAGATTCTTCAAAAGAGTGTAATTAAAATTGTGTGTTATGCCACTCGTAACCTTTGAATATGTTATGAAATGTTAAATGCCTCATTCCTTGTTAATTTGCTGTTGCCGTTTTTGTGATACAAAATAAACTTATTTGGGATTGTTTCTCTTTTTTTTTTAATTGAATTTTCTTGGAAGTTATCTTGAGCCTTTGGTAAACTTACAGAAAGCTACTGATCTTGAAATTCACGTGTAAGAGACAATATATATTCATCATAATGGAACTTTTTTAGAATGAGGTGGCATTGTCTGCCCTTCACTGGAGTGAGAAAAGTGGAACTTCAGTTGTCTTGTTGGAACGCTTGTGGATTTCTGGGTATTCCACTCATGACCATTGGGTGTACACACTGCACTGCTTTTCATTCCTTACATTATACTTTCAAGGTTTCATTGGAAACCTGGTTGCTAGAAATGTGCAGTCCAGATTTCCAGTGATCTTCACTTTCATCTTTTCTGTTCATCAGTTCACTGGTTTTGAAAAGAGTCCAGCATGACTGAAGTGACTCAACACGCACACAATTTTAGGAAAAGGAAATGGCAACCCACCCCAGTATTCTCACCTGGAGAATCCCATGGACAGAGGAACCTGGTGGGCTACCGTCCATTGGGTTGCAAAGAGTTGGACAAGACTGAAGCAACTTAACACACACACATGATTCACTGTTCTTAACTGCTTGCTGGAGAGCTGTTCAGGTCTAAATCTAAGAAAGTTGTCCAAGGACACTAGATAGATAATGCTGTTTTCAAAATCAGTTTAAAATACCGGCTGTGAAGCACAGGTAAGGAGCCCATTGCCCGCTACCCTGGATTTGTGATGGATGTTCAGGGGAGAGGCGGACATGGGTCACGCAGCCAGTCAGCAGACACCAACTCCCGCCAGCTCCCAGCCTCAACACTGAGGAAAACAAGCATGTCTACAAGGTAAAATGAGCTGGTACCCCAGAGGTGCAAGTGTCCTGCTCACTCACTGCTCTTAGCAGATTGCCAAGTTCTAGAACCCAAACCTTTGCATCTTTTATAAACAATTCATGAAGGATGATCCTGGGTCCTGCCAGCAGTCCCCCAATTTTCCTTCCACAGCAGTCCCCTCCTCATCTTTATCTGCAAACATTTGGGGGGAAAAGTAAGAGAATCCTGATATGTACAGTAAAAGTTGTACTATATCTTTTGTACTTAGGTTTTTATGTAAACAGTTTGTCTCATTCCATTGTAAGTTAGCATTGAAATAAACCCTACTGTTTAGGAAACAATTTAGTGGCAATTTTCTTTGCGGAGCCTCAGTGGCCCCTTTGTCTCCAGATGTGCTGAGGTGTGATCACTTAAAGGAAAGTGTTACACTGGAGGGAGACTGCAGACGACCTCCAGGGTAAACTCCACAACACGCTCCTGAGTGTGTTCCCATGGCATCTTGTGTGGAGGCCAAAACCGGACCAACCAGTCTCCTGATGATTCTGTGATGTGGTAAACAACTTTTACAAATATCTCAGTGGGCAACAAGAAATGTGTCCCAAGGAAAATCAATCAGGTTTTTAACCTACAAGGAGCTGATACCCTGTATTGACAATGATCAATTTATCTTTCTTTGAAGCTCATCTTCTCTACAGCACATCAGATTCCATTCTTTCTTGCATAAGACAAGGTTTTTCTAGAATGAACGCTGATGATTAGTAAGCCCAAATATAGCTAGAAGATGCCTGAGAGTCATATATTTCAGTATTCATGATCCCATTAAATCTCTCTGTCTCAATAGGATGAGATGGTTGGATCGGATCACTGATTCAAGGAACATGAAATTGGGCAAACTCTGGGAGGTTGTGAGGGACAGGGAAGCCTGGTGTGATGCAGTCCATGGGGTCGCAAAGACTCAGACATGACTTGGCCACTGAACGGCTGTCTCTCTATATATGTACACAAATATATGTTGTTGCTTGGTTTAGTTACTAAGTCATGTCAGACTCTTTGCAACCCCATGGACTATAGCCTTCTAGGCTCCTCTGTCCATGGGATTTCCCCACCAAACGTACTGGAGTGGGTTACCATTCCCTTCTCCAAGGGATTTTCTGACCCAGGATGGAATCCAAGTCTCTTGGATCACAGGCAGATTTTGTCCTGACTGAACTATATATATAGTATGCACACTCATTCATTCAACATTCAGAAAACTAAGATCAGAAACTCATTCAAAGAAAACTAAGATCACCTATGGACACCTTATCTTAGACAAAGGAGGCAAGAATACACAATGGAGAAAAGACAGTCTCTTTAACAAGTGGTGCTGGAAAAACTGGTCAACCCCTTGTGAAAGAATGAAACTAGAACACTTTCTACCACCATCCACAAAAATAAGCTCAAAATGGATCAAAGATCTAAATGTAAGATCAGAAACTATAAAACCCCTAGAGGAGAACATAGTCAAAACACTCTCTGACATAAATCATAGCAGGATCCTCTATGACCCACCTCCCAGAGTAATGGAAATAAAAGCAAAAATAAACAGATGGGACCTAATTAAACTTAAAAGCTTTTGCACAACGAAGGAAGCTATAAGCAAGGTGAAAAGAGAGCCTTCAGAATGGGAGAAAATAATAGCAAATGAAGCAACTGACAAAGAATTAATCTCAAAAATATACAAGCAACTCTGCAGCTCAATTCCAGAAAAATAAGTGACCCAATAAAAATGAGCCGAAGAACTAAACAGACATTTCTCCAAAGAAGACATACAGATGGCTAACAAACACGTGAAAAGTTGCTCAACATCACTCATTATCAGAGAAATGCAAATCAAAACCACAATGAGGTACCATTTCACGCCAGTCAGAATGGTTGCTATACAAACGTCTACAAACAATAAATGCTGGATAGGGTACAGAGAAAAAGGAACCCTCTTACACTTTTGTGGGAATGCAAACTAGTACAGCCACTATGGAGAACAGTGTGGAGATTCCTTAAAAAACTGGAAAAACCACTGCCACATGACCTAGCAATGCCACTGTTGGGCATACATGCCAAGGAAACCAGAATTGAAAGAGACACGTGTACCCCATTGTTCATCACAGCACTGTTTATAATAGCCAGGACATGGAAGCAACCTAGATGTCCATCAGCAGAAGAATGGATAAGAAAGCTGTGGTACATATACACAATGGAGTATTACTCAGCCATTAAAAAGAATGCATTTGAATCAGTTCTAATGAGGTGGATGAAACTGGAGCCTATTATACAGAGCAAAGTAAGTCAGAAAGAAAAACACCAATACAGTATACTAATGCATATATATGGAATTTAGAAAGATGGTAACGATGACCCTATATACGAGACAGCAAAAGAATGTATAGAACAGTCTTTTGGACTCTGTGGGAGAAGGCGAGGGTGGGATGATTTGAGAAAATAGCATTGAAACATGTAAATTATCATATGTGAAATAGATCGCCAGTCCAGGTTCGATGCATGAGACAGGGTGCTCAGGGCTGGTGCACTGGGATGACCCTGAGGGATGGGATGGGAAGGGAGGTGGGAGGGGGTTTCAGGATGGGGGACAGATGTATACCCATGGCTGATTCATGTCAATGTATGGCAAAAACCACTGCAATACTGTAAAGTAATTAGCCTCCAATTAAAATTTTAAAAAAATACACACCACTGCATTAAAAAAAAAGATAATAAGGATTTAGTGTATAGCACATGGACAGAAGGGAGGTGGGTTCAGGATGGGGAACAGATGTATGTATACCCATGGCTGATTCATGTCAATGTATGGCAAAAACCACTGCAATACTGTAATTAGGCTCCAATTTAAATTAAAAAAAAAAATACACACCACTACATATAAAACAGCTAAATAATAAGGATTTAATGTATAGCACATGGACATATATTTCATACCTTATAATAACCTATAATGGAAAATAATCTGAATAAAAGTGTGTGTGTATAAATATGTATATTTATATACATCTGAATCACTTTGCTGTATACCTAAAATTAACATAGTATTGTAAATCAACTACAGTTCAATATTTTAAAAAAACCCAGCACAATAAACTTTTCTGAGAAAAAAAAAAGAAAAAACAAATCATAAATCTATTGGGTCTATGTGTAATAGTTACATAAAATCATCCAATTATGGGGTCCATAGTTAGCTTCATTAGTTGCTATCTACCTTATCAGCTTACTGGACTTGTTGGTTCACTCTGAAAACAAAATTCCATTAATGAAGCTGTTGCTGCTTCTACTGCTGCTAAAGTAAAGCAATTAAAAACAAAAAGCAAGACTATAGAAAGGCATGGCTAACTGAAGACAACACTTATAATATACTGTTAATAAAGTATTTCCCCAAATCAAAAGTTTTTCCAGTTATCTCTGTCCGTGTTCTGAAAGTAAGTCTGCAGCCAAATTTTTTAGTAGAAAACTAATTTCAGTTCTTCAGCAAATCCTACTGCACAATGCTTTAATTTAAAAGTATCCATTTTCATACCATATTTTGTGGACAAGTCAACCATATTTTTGGTATGTAAAAAAAATACATAATCGTTGACAAATTGTTAAAAAAAAACCTGGCTAATAAATTTTGCATAAAATTTAAAAAAAGAAAAGTAAACTAAGATCAGAAAATTCATTCAACATTCAGAAAACTAAGATCATGGCATCCAGTCCCATCACTTCATGGCAAATAGATGGGGAAATAATAGAAGCAGTGAGAGACTTTATTTTTGGGGCTCCAAAATCACTGCAGATGGTGACTGCAGACATGAAATTAAAAGACGCTTGCTCCTTGGAAGGAAAGTTATGACCAACCTAGACAGCATATTAAAAAGCAAAGACATTTATTTACCAACAAAGGTCCGTCTTGCCAAGGCTATGGTTTCTCCAGTAGTCATGTATGGATGTGAGAATTGGACTATAAAGAAAGCTGAGCACTAAAGAATGCTTTTGAACTGTGGTGTTGGAGAAGACTCATGAGAATCCCTTGGACTGAAAGGGGATCCAACCAGTCAATCCTAAAGGAAATCTTCCCTTAATATTCATTGGAAGGACTGATGTTGAAGCTGAAACTCCAATCCTTTGGCCACCTGATGCAAAGAACTGACTCACTGGAAAAGACCCTGATGCTGGGAAAGGTTGAAGGCGAGAGGAGAAGGAGATGACAGAGGATGAGATGGTTAGATAATAACACCAACTCGATGGACATGAGTCTGAGCAATTTCCCGGAGTCGGTGATGGACAGGGAAGCCTAGTGTGCTGTGGTCCATGGGGTCGCAAAGAGTTGGGCATGACTGAGTGACTGAATTGAACTGATGCACGCTCATATATATATCTTAACATATATGTGTATGCTGCTGCTGCTGCTGCTAAGTCGCTTCGTCATGTCCGACTCTGTGTGACCGCATAGATAGCAGCCACCAGGCTCCTCCATCCCTGGGATTCTCCAGGCAAGAATACTGGAGTGGGTTGCCATTTCCTTCTCCAATGCACGCAAGCATGCTAAGTCAGTTCAGTCGTGTCCGACTCTGTGCGACCCTATGGACAGCAGCCCACCAGGCTCCTCTGTCCACAGGATTCTCTAGGCAAGAATCCTGGAGTGGGTTGCCACCTCCTTCTACATATATATGTATAATTCCCCATATATAATTTTCAACTGACCAGAAAGCTCATTTAATATGGAAGCCAAAAAATAACAAAATATGCAAAAAGATAAACTAATGAAGCATGCTATAATGATTAACTTTAACTCTAACTAATGAAATATGTCTGTTTTTACCCAGATGTTTCAGGCTGACTTGCGCAGTTTATAGACTTCTCTTCTATTGGAAGTTTGGGGGTCTTTTAATGCTAAAAGCACAGAAGAATTTCCTGCAGCTTCTTGGGGAGATTTGTTTTTTCATGACTGAGCAGGTTGACAATCCAAGAGATTATCAGCTCTGGCTGCATATTGATATTATCTGGGGAGCTGTTTTTTAAACATCACCCAGACCCCATCCCAGACCATTTGAGTTTGGATACTTCCTGAGTATCTGTATTATATGAAACAAAATATTAAAACACCACAAAAGAACCTACATTTGACTGTTAGAAAGTGAGTGGAATAAATGTGGCACTAGTTTTCTTCCTTGTGATTTTTTTCTGAATCTTTGTATTTACATGATGTATTATAACAGGGGGCTTCTCTGCTGGTTCAGCTTATAATAAAGAACATGCCTGCCAGTGCAGGAGACACAAGAGATGCGGGCTCGATCGCTGTGTCAGGAAGATGCCCTGGAGAAGGAAATGGCAAACCACTCCAATATTCTTGCCTGAGAAATCCCATGGACAGAAGAGCCTGGCGGGCTACAGTCCATGGGGTTGCAGAGTCAAACACAACTGAATGCACACGCCCCCCACACACTCATTGTAATGTTTAAACATTTTCATCTAATACTCATGTACCCACTTCCTCTTTTTTGAATGTACTTCATTTATTCTTAAAAAATAAAATTAGCATATGATTTAAAATGCCTCTCTGGATGTATCTGAAATACACAATGTAAATTTCCATTTAAAGTGTATCTTTGATCCCCGCTTATGAAAAATAACAGGAATGATTGAATGTATTGACTGCACAACTGTAGGAAATTCATGTAAGAAGAAATCGTCCTTAAAATAACATCTGAAGCTATATTATTTTCTGGAATTATACTTGTTTATATTTGGTTTACTTCTTTCACGGAGTTTGCATATAAAGTCCAAAAGGGATGTTTGAAATGGCTTTTCTCTCATTCATCCACTTGGCATATATTTTCCTTGGGAGTGTTCGGAGCTCTCACCTCACCCCTGCGGTCAGAGTCAGAACCAGGGCTGAGAGCAACAAGAGCACATTTGATGAACATCTGATAGAGCTGGCAGTGCGGAGCTCCCAAGACCCGCTACTAAAAACAACAGAGGAAACAGACTCAAACGGCAACCCGTGGTCAAGTGATCCCTCGCGCAAACCACCGAAATAGCAAAAATCGGTCTTCAGTTTGAAAAACCACTATTAATGTTTTGAAAATGAGTCTCACCGTAGAATACAGAGAAACCTTTGCTGAACGAAGATTTTCCAGTCTTCATGTATGTGAGCTCCGTGATATTTGTCAGGTCCTTGCCGTGACCTTTGCCAAAGGGTCAGTTGTTCATCCCAGTGGTGGTTCTGAAAGCAGGCTCTTTCTTCCCTTTCCTGTGTGCCCTCTTTTGCTCCTGAAACTCCAACACTTTGGTCACCTCATGCGAAGAGTTGACTCACTGGAAAAGACTCTGATGCTGGGAGGGATTGGGAGCGGGAGGAGACAGGGACGACAGAGAATGAGATGGCTGGATGGCATCACCGACTCGATGGACATGAGTTTGAGTGAACTCCGGGAGCTGGTGATGGACAGGGAGGCCTGGCGTGCTGTGGTTCATGGGGTCGCGGAGAGTCGGACGTGACTGAGCGACTGAACTGAACTGAACCTTAAAAGAATCTAATTATGGGAATGAGATCACTAAGCAGCTGAAGCTAACTCCTGATTTATGCTCTCCTGTGTGCACGCCGTGCCTTATCTAACCTGTTGATCCCTTTCCTAAATTAAAAAGCCTATTAGCTCTCTGCCCCCATAGCCCCTCCAAGCAATCCTGCAGACAGATCACATGGACAGGATAATATCTGAAGAGAGTCCGCCGGTCTGCACACAATGCAGACAGAACCCCCCCTCCTTCGCCGGCACCTCACTGAGATCTGCCCCTCTTCTCCCTTTTTTTTCCTTTGAAAACTGTCTTGGCCAAGCAGAATCTTTGGAGCCAGTCTCTGGATACAAGTCCACCTTCCCCCGAGATTGCTTGCTTTTGTATTTTTTTTTTTTTGTATCACAGCTACTTGCTGCCTGTAACTTTCTCTCTTTTTTCTTTTTGTTCTTTTTTTAAATTCATTTATTTTAATTGGAGGCTAATTACAACATCGTAGTGGTTTCTGCCATACATTGACATGAATCAGCCATGGGTGTACCTGTGTTTCCCATCCTGAACCCCCCTCCCACCCCCCCCCATCCCATCCTTCAGGGTCATCCCGGTTCACCAGGCCTGAGCACCCCGTCTCATGCATCGAACCTGGACTGGTGATCGTGATGAAAGCACCTTTGCTTTCTAATGACACCGGCCTCTCAAATGATTGGCCAATGAGCAGTGAGCAGCTGACCTGGGTTCGGATACAGGTTCATGGGTCATCTTTCCTGAAGCAGCCACTCCCACACTCGAGTGCTGTGCAGAGCCCTGTCCATGGGTCTCTTTGCCATCAGGGTCCTCCCCTCTGCCACCCCAGCCCGGCTGTCACTTCGTGTTTCCTGCTGTGAAAGTGCTAGTTGCTGAGTCGTGTCCAACTTTTTGCGACCCCATGAGCTGTGGCCCATCAAGCTCCTCTGTCCATGGGATTCTCCAGGCAAGAGTACTGGAGTGGGCTGCCATTTCCTTCTCCAGGGGGTCTTCCCGACCCCGGGGTCTCCTGAATCACAGGCAGATTCTTCACCGTCTGAGCCACCAGGGAAGCCCTGTTTCCGATAGTAGATGCCTGTTACAAGAGTCACGGCTGTGCCCCTCCCGAGGCTGGCACCCCCGGGAGCTGGGCCTCACGGTCCCTGAGAGAAGCCTTGGGGGGGGGTGGGGCAGCACCAAGGCGCCAGGACATGCCCATCAGGAGGAGAGGTGGGCAGTTGTCCCGTGGGTGCATTCACGTGCACTCACAGATCAGCACGGCAACTGGAAAGTCCCCATCTTGGACCTAGGAGGCACTCGCATTTCCTGAAGGGACAAGGGGCCACACACTTGCACAAGTACTCGTGACAGCTGCTGCGGTTCCCTTCTGAACTTGGAGAAACGCTTTCCATGGGCTTCCAGTCATTCTAACCTAACCGTCTGTGACACATGCATTTTGCAGCACATACTCAGCATAGATCTCACTTTAAAGCACCTGAAGCTTATCTAAATTGAGTGTCTTTGAGAGGAAAGGAATATGTGATTCACACTGTGACGTATAAAAATCAATGTTTATTCAGACTTAAAAAATAAATCTCTACAAATGAAAAAAATTTTTAAATTATGGGAGAAACTACATATATAATACTTCAAAAAAAAATAACAGATTGTGTGTGTTAACTACCAGACAAAAACTACGCTATTGCAGAAATAGAAGAGAATTATTAAACCAGGCTGATTTATCTTTACCAATAACACCGTGTTGTGTGTAGCCACGTGTGAAATTTCAGAGTTTCTGTCAAAATTTGGAACACTTCTTTCAACGTTTATTTTCATACAAGCTAAGAGACGCTGATGGTCACCTGTGCAGAGCAGCTGATGGCCTTGTGTTTCCTTCCATATCTTCCTTCCCCTCCACCGTTCCCAGACTTGTGCACTGCAGGATAGCACCTCTGATGCCACAGCTTCATGTCAACACACGGTGATGTGACAGACAGGTTAAGTGCTGCCGTATCGACAGCAAGACGCCTGCAGTAACGTCGCTTTACAGAGAGGTGATCACACACCACTTACACGCTCTTCCTGAAGCCCAACTGAATGTATCCCGCTCTCAGTTTCCGCATAGAACCTCCTAGAATTGCCTACAGCCATTCCAACCACACCCTGTAGAAGGGGAAATGTTAAGCGTGCGGAGGGGAATCAGAATGGAAATAGGAAAGAGTCTGGGGACGTCCCTGGTGGTCCAGAGGTTAAGACTTCGCCTCCCAATGCAGGGGATTCGGGTTCGATCCCTGATCAAGGAGCTGAGATCGCACATGCCTGGTGGTTAGAAAATGAAAACATAATACAGAAGCAATATTGTGTCAAATTCAATAAAGACTTTTTAAAAAACATTAAAAAATAAAAAGAGAGGAATCTGACCTGTGGTTGAATTCTCCACCTGATCGCATTTTAGAAAATCACTCAGATTTTAAAGAACCACAAGACACACGCAAGTAAGGGGACGAAGCATTTGCTCCAATACCTCCATGTACTACGTCTCTGGGCCTCTAGGCACCAGGTCTGGGTTGGAAGATGGGATAAGGTGTTGACTAAGACAGCTGTGTCTTTGGTTCCCTGATGACAGGAAGCTGGTGCTGGGCTGGGTTCCAACAAAGGCTCTACCCTTATGGCTGTAACCTTGGGGCTGATCACTGGTCTGTGACTCAGTTTCTCATCTATAAATGGAGATAACAAGAGCATCCACCTAAGTCTTATTGCATTCCATATTTATTGCATTTTATTGCAAACTGAAGGTGTGTGGCAGCCCTGCACGGAGCAAGTCTGTTGGTGTCACATTTCCAATAGCATTTGTTCCCTTGCTGCCTCTGTGTCACATTTGGTGTTTCTCAACAATATTTCAAAGGCTTTCCTCGTGTCTCAAATGGTAAAATGTCTGCTTGTAATGCAGGAGACCTGAGTTCAATCCCTGGGTCAGGAAGATCCCCTGGAGAAGGAAATGGCAACCCACTCCAGTATTCTTGCCTGGAAAATCCCATGGATGGAGGAGCCTATAGTCCATGGGTTACAGTCCATGGGGTCGCAAAGAGTCAGATACAACTGAGCAACTAAAACACACCACAAACAAAAAGATTACAATTCACTGAAAGCATGGGTGATGGTTAACATTTTTTAGCTATAAAGTATTTTTTGATTCAGTATCACGGTAATCCAAGTCTATGCCCCAACCACTATTCCAAAGAAGCTGAAGTTGAACGGTTCCATGATGACCTACAAGACCTTCTAGAACTAACACAAAAAAAAGATGTCCTTTTCATCATAGGGGACTGGAATGCAAAAGCAGGAAGTCAAGAGATACCTGGAGTAACAGGCAAGTTTGGCCTTGGAGTACAAAATGAAGCAGGGCAAAGGCTAACAGAGTTTTGCCAAGAGAATGCAATGGTCATAGCAAACATCCTCTTCCAACAGCACAAGAAACGACTCTACACAAGCACATCATCAGATGGTCAATAACAAAATCAGATTGATTATTTTCTTTGCAGCCAAAGAAGGAGAAGCTCTGCACAGTCAGCAAAAACAAGACCGGGAACTGACTGTGGCTCAGGTCATAAACTCCTTATTGCAAATTCAGACTTAAATTGAAGAAAGTAGGGAAAACCACTAGACTATTCAGTTCAGTTCAGTTCAGTCGCTCAGTCGTGTCTGACTCTTTGCAACCCCATGAATCACAGCACGCCAGGCCTCCCTGTCCATCACCAACTCCTGGAGTTCACTCAAACTCATGTCCATAGAGTCGGTGATGCCATCCAGCCATCTCATTCTCTGTTGTCCCCTTCTCCTCCTGCCCCCAACCTTTCCCAGCATCAGAGTCTTTTCCAGTGAGTCAACTCTTCGCATGAGGTGGCCAGAGTATTGGAGTTTCAGCTTTAGCATCAGTCCTTCCAATGAACACCCAGAATTGATCTCCTTTAGAATGGACTGGTTGGATCTCCTTGCAGTCCAAGGGACTCTCAAGAGTCTTCTCCAGCACCACAGTTCAAAAGCATCAATTCAGGTATGACCTAAATCAAATCCTTTATGATTATACAGTGGAAGAGACAAATAGATTCAAGGGATTAGATCTGATAGAGTGCCTGAAGAACTATGGACAGAGGTTCATGACGTTGTACAGGAGGCTGATCAAAACTATCCCTAAGCAAAAGAAATGCAAAAAAGCAAAATGGCTGTCTCAGGAGGCCTTACAAATAGCTGCGAAGAGAAGAGAATCGAAAAGCAAAGGAGAAAAGGAAAGGTATACCCATCTGAATGCAGAGATCCAAAGAAGAGCAAGGAGAGAAAAGAAAGCCTTCCTCAATGATCAGTGCAAAGAAAATAGAGGAAAACAGTAGAATGGGAAAGACTAGAGATCTCTTCAAGGAAATTAGAGATACCAAGGGAACATTTCATGCAAAGATGGGCACAATGAAGGACAGAAATGGTATGGACTTAACAGAAGCAGAAGATATTAAGAAGGGGTGGCAAGAATACACAGAAGAACTATACAAAAAAGATCTTCATGAACCAGATACACTCACCTACAGCCAGACATCCTGGAATGTGAAGTCAAGTGGACCTTAGGAAGAATCACTATGAACAAAGCTAGTGGAGGTGATATAATTCCAGATGAGGTATTTCAAATCCTAAAATATGATGCTGTGAAAATGATGCACAGAATATGCCAGCTAATTTGGAAAACTCGGCAGTGTCTGCAGGACTGGAAAAGGTCAGTTTTCATTCCAGAAACAGTATACAGACTTTATTTTTGGGCTCCAAAATCACTGCAGATGGTGACTGCAGCTATGAAATTAAAAGACGCTTGCTCCTTGGAAGAAAATTTATGACAAACCTAGACAGCATGTTAAAAAGCAGAGATATTACTTTGCTGTCAAAGGTCCATCCAGTCAAAGCTATGGTTTTTCCACTAGTCATGTATGGATGTGAGAGTTGAACCATAAAGAAAGCTGAGAATTGCCAAAGAATTGATGCTTTCAAACTGTGGTGCTGGAGAAGACCCTTGAAAGTCCCTTGGAATGCAAGGATTTTGAACCAGTCAATCCTAAAGAAATCAGTCCTGAATATTCTTTGGAAGGACTGATACTGAGGCTGAAGCTCCAATACTTTGGTGATCTGATGCAAAGATCTGACTCATTAGAAAAGGCCCTGGTGGTGGGAAAGATCAAAGGCAGGAGAAGGGGATGACAGAAGATGAGATGGTTGGATGAAGCAATGGACATGAATTTGAGTAAGCTCCGGGAGTTGGTGATGAACAGGGAGCCCTGGCATGTTGCAGTCCATTGGGTGGCAAAAAGTCAGACACACTTGAGCGACTGAGCTGAACTGTTTCTTTAATTAAGGTAGATATTTTTTTAGATATAATGCTCTCACACACTTAATAGACTGTGGTATAGTAGACACATAACTTTTACATGCACTGAGAAACCAGGAAAAAAAATCATGTGTCTGACTTTATTTCAATATTCACCTTATTCCAGTGGTCTAGAATCGAATCAACAATATCTCCAAGGTCTGCCTATACTGAAAGGTCCTTTAGATGATTCATCCAGTTAACTCAACTCATAGCAAAGGGCCTGGCCACATACCAAGTGCTGAACACATATGCCTTTGCTATTATTCGTTTTGTTGTGAATGGAAGAACAATGTGAATAATATTTAAATGTGATCCTTTATTGAACACTCCTTGTGAAAACTGGGAAATTAGTCAATTAAAAAGAGAGAAAAAAAAATCTCCACAGCGTTTTAAGAGAGGAAATGTGCTTTCAGGCCAAGCAATTGTCAGAACAGATATGTATAAACCGAGTTTTTTCAGGTTCCACATCTACGTGTTGACACACAATATTTGTTTTCTCTTGTGACTCACTTCACTATGTATGACAGTCTCTAGGTCCATCTACATCTCTAAAAATGACCCAATTCCATTCCTTTTTTGATGGCTGCATAATATACGTATTTCTTCTTTAGAAATACAGACACATATGTAGTGGACAAGCATGAACAGCAAGAGGAGAAAGGGAGTGGAGGGAGGAACGGGGGACGGGACTGGCCTGTGTATACGTACACCTGTGTACACTGTTGATACTATGCATAAAAAGGAAAACTAACGGGAACCTACTGAACAGCTTGGAGAGCTCGAAAGACATCTAGAAAAGGGGATCTATGTACTCATATAGCTGATTCACGTTGCTGTACACCAGGAACGAACACAAGACTGTAAAGTAACTATACTCCCATAAAAATGTAAAAACTAAAAAGAACAGCTATGCGTCCATTGCAGGGAAACAGGGAATCAGGCTGGTCAGATGCATATTTGAGGGTTCATTCCAGGACCTGCAAAACAGAGGCAAATTATGATTATCCACGATAGAGGTGCTGATGGGGAGGGACACTTAGATCCTTGATGGCTCTGTTCTGTAGAGCAGCCTGTATCCTCTCCTTACCATATGTTGGAAGGACTAGCTCAGACACGTGATATTCTTACAGGCCTCAGGAATGAAGGGTTTCTGTGCATTTATGGAAACATTCTCATAGCTAGTATGCATGACGTAAATAGAGAGTGTGACATACTTGAGTTTGTTCAAGAGTCATGGAAAAAGACTGGGCTTCCCTGGTGGCTCTGTGGGGAAGAATCCTTCTGCTGATGCGGGAAACATGGGTTCGATCCCTGGTCCAGAAAGATCCCACATGCTGTCGAGCAATTAAGCCCATGCACCACACCTTTGGTGCCTGTGTTCTAGAGCCCGAGAGTTGCAACCCCTGAGTCCACGTGCTAACTACTGAAGTCTAGAGCCTGTGCTCCACAATCAGAGGCCACAGTGCAACTAGAGAAAATCCCACACAGCAACAAAAACCCAGCATTGTCAATAAATAAACAAAATTATAAAAAAAATTATGAAAGAGACAGACTTCCTGTGGTCGGTAGTCGAGGTTGCTAGGTACCCTGGGCTCCTTGACCATGAGATAACCAGAGAAAGCAATAAGTTTTTTAAAGGCAGGTGCTTTTGCCCGTTTTAGTTGTTTCCAACCTATTTTTCTTTTTGTCAAGAGGGATGATGATGGGAAGCCCTGAGGGGTGAAAACAAGAAAAATCCAACCTCTGAACTTTGCTTCCGAAAATGGAGACCAGTGTTATCATGACTCCACAAGGGCCTGCTTGAGAACCAGGGAAAAACCTGCTGGTGGAAACACGTTTTATGATCTGGATATTTAACGCTCTCTCTTTGATCTTTGGGTTTACTTTTTCACTGTTCCATGTTTTTCAAAAGTTTTGTGAAAATCGGGATTCAGAAAAGCTGTAAAACATACCAAAATTCAGACAGCGTGGGTCCTGGAATTTCCCCAAAGTATTTCCCTGGGTGCAGGGGGCTGCAGGTAAGAAGAAATACATGAGCAAGGAAAGTCAGCTGGGGGCGGGGGGAGGCTTGCCAAGTGGCTCAGGGGTAAAGAATCTGCCTACAAAGTAGGAGAATCTGGATTTGATTCCTGGGTCGGGGAGATCCTCTGGAGAAGGAGGTGGCAACCCACTCCAGTATTCTTGCCTGGGAAACCCCATAGACAGAGGAGCCTGTTGGGATATCGTCCACGGGGTCGCAAAGAGTCAGATATGACTTGGCGACTAAACAACAAGAAAGTTGGCTGGAATGGAACCTTGCAAGTTGCATCCACAGCAGGATTCTGAAGCTATTTGCTGGGGCCTTACCTGCACATACTCACATAAATATCAAGTAGCCTTGGACAAATTCTGGTGTTTGAGAGCAGTGGGAAAAGAAAAGTTTGTCAAAAGCAAATGTGAACATGTCTTTTTAGCTGTGGTGATTCAGTCCAACAGGAGAGACACCTACAAAGGAATCAAAAGTCCAGACATCTGAAAGCACGTGGCCGCTCACTGCCCTGACCACCTTGTCCCCGAGGACAGAGCCAGATTCAGACCCGGTTTGATGAACTAGTGCAGCACCAGCTTTGAGCACTATCTGATCTGGCCGAGGCATCTAATGGAGGGGACCTTGTCGAGTGAGGACCGGGGCCTGAGATTCTTTGAAAGGAGGTGGGAGAAGCCACCACAGCTGGTTGCAGGAGGTCAGTGCAGGAAAGAGTGTTAAAACCCCAATCCTGTGTAAAGGAAAGGGCTGAGTGGCTGCTCTGATTGGGACAGAATAGCTTTTTGAAATGACTTGGTTTGCATTTCTTCTCCGAGTCACCCTGTTTGTTCCCTCTCCTTGTCTCCTGTGCCTTTTGAACTCAGGCTGGGCCGTGGTTGCTGCTGTTCCAGCCAAGGTGTGAATGAGCAGCGAGCGACAGAAGCAGTCAGATCCTCCTCACGCCCGGTGGGACCAGGTGATGCAGAAGTCCCTGCACTCTCTCCTGGTGTAGACGGAGAACTCAGGGCCCAGACCTGCCGTGGTGAGAAATGCTGTTGTTCAGTCGCTCAGTCGTGTCCTCCGCGACCCCATGGACTGCCACACGCCAGGCCTCCCTGTCCATCACCATCTCCCCGAGTTTGCTCAAACTCATGTCCGTTGAGTCAGTGATGCCATCCAACCATTTCATCCTGTCTTCCCCTTCTCCTGCCTTCAGTCTTTCCCAGCATCAGGGTCTTTCCCAACGAGTCGGCTCTGAAGGAGTCTTTGGACCTAGAAAAGAAAACAACGGTCTCAAAGGCCCTTGTTGACTCATCTAACTTCAGGGAAGACACAACCAAACTTTAAGTCTCACCCTGATGCTCTGGGCCGGTTGCATCTACCTGGGACTTATCACCCCCTGACCAGAAACCTCCCACCCCCGACATCTGCCCAGGACTTACCCCCTGCCCAAAACCTCCCACTCTATTCAACTACAAATGCCATCTCAACTAAAGATTACCCAAAACATCCCTCCTGACTAACATTTCCCTTATCGTTTTCACAAACCTCCCTTTAAATATGAAGCCTCCCTGATCCCTCTCACTCTCAGCCTGGTCTTTAGGCTGACTGTCGCCCCTCCTTGCCTGAATAAAGGTAACCTACCTCCGTTGAGGTCGTCTCTCCTTCTTTTCTGCCTCAGCCCGAACTATACCTTACAGGCTCTTCACATCAGGTGGCCCAAGTATTGGAGCTTCAGTTTCAGCAGCAGTCATTCCAATGAGTATTCAGGGTTGATTTCCTTCAGGATTGACTGGTTTGATCTCTTTGCTGTCCAATCAAATGTCAACACACTTATAGCAGCTGAATCTAAATACAAACCTACTCCTTCATAGATGCAGGAACCTACTATGAGGAACCTACTTCCTCATAGGAAGATGCCTTCTTGAAAAGGCAAATCTTTGTCTAAAATTGCAGAAAGTGGGAGTCTGTGAAGCTGAGATGACTCTGTTGGTTCCTGGTTAGCCAGCCCACTCTGCGGGGTGTTCTCGGGGGCAGGACCAGGTAAGGAGCTGTCCGGAGTGGAAGAGATGAGTCTGTTGTGCATGGCCCAGGCCCCTGGAAGGGGGAGAGGCCACGGGCTCTGCGGGGAAGCTGTCTGGACTAGGGAGAATGGAGGGAGGCTCCTCAGAGCCTGGCCATGTGGCACTTTCCCCAAAGGCAGGGACGGAGCAGAGGATGGGCAGGTGTGATGACCAGCAGAGCACAGAGTGTTAGTCGTGAAGGGAGGTGAGGATGCTCGGGGCAGGGTGCAGTGAGGCCTGGAAGAAAGAAAAGAGTTTGACAGGACGGAGTGTTTCTGTGGAGCGAGGTGAGAGGAGGGGCAGAAGTTAGATCTGGAGGAGCCCCCACAGAGGGCTCTGGACACCGTCAGAGACCAGCAGCTCTTACTCCCCCGGAGGAGTGGCCTTGATTTCTTTTCTATTTAAGTCCTTTCTTTTTAAAATAAAATGTGTGCAAAACACAATTGCACAGAACAGTTAACAGTAGAGCTGGCATGGCTGGGGCATGGGGACACTTGCTAATCCCAGGCTATTCCCCAGGCCCGGGGCTGCTTCAGTTCAGTTCAGTTCAGTTCAGTCACTTAGTCATGTCCGGAACTTTGTGACCCCATGGACTGCAGCACGCCAGGCCTCCCTGTCCATCACCAACTCCTGGAGTTTACTCAGACTTATGTCCGTTGAGTCAGTGATGCCATCCAACCATCTCATCCTGTGTCGTCCCCTTCTCCTCCCGCCTTCAGCGGCTGGTACCGTCCCAACCCCCAACCACAAGGCTGCTCTGTAAAGAATAGTGCCCAGAAGTCATCACTGGGAAGGTGGTCCTTCCATAGGCCTGGAGGCAATAAATGCAGCACAGCCAGGTTAAAACGGCTTTGTAATCTAGAGTCATCACTGGGAAGAAGGTCCTTCCATAGTGCCCAAGGCAATACATACAGCACAACTAGGTGAGAAGAGTTTTGTTACCCAGATTAAGAGAAAGGAGAGATGATGGGTGTGTTGGCATCAGGAAAGGCCCGTAGGGCAGAGTCTGGGCTTTTGTTAAGAATGGGCCCTCCGTCCTTGGCAGTCACCAAAAGTCAGATTCCCAAGACCTGAGACCAGGATGCAGGGTGAGCTCTCCAGGCTTAGAAAATAGCCAACTGTCCTATTTATCTTAAAACGCACCACTGTGAACTTGACAGAGTAGTCAGGTTCTTTTCTGGAAGCTTTTCAGAGAACAAGTTTCAACAGTGTAATAAAATTAAACTGGGTCCTAGGTAACAACCAATCCTATTGTTGAACAGTCTAAATTTTGATCCTTTGTGAGACAAGGAGATGTTACCCAGCCCAGGTGAAAATGCCCTTTGAATCCGTCTCTAGTACCTGAGGGGTGGAAGCTCCCTCACTTTGCCCAGTTTAATGTGGCTAATGGAAAGAAATGGATTAGATGCTTGGAGACAAGGGGCAGGAAGGGATTAGGGAAAATGTCCGGGCATGTCTCAGTCCTGCATCTCTACTGCCAGAACAGGGCATTGTTATTTACAAAATGCTGACAGCCTGAAACAAAAGCGAATTAACACCCGTAAATCACAAATGGATTCACTAGAGAGACCATGCCCAATGTTTGCCTCGTTTTGAGAAGACAGTCATTGTATTTGCTCCATTACATTGGATCCTCCCTTTAATGATTATATATGTTTTGAAGAGGGAAGTAATTTCTCCTGGAAAAGTTGGTCTGGTCTGTATTGCTCTCCTGTCACTTGTAAAGTGCTGTGACCAGTGTTCAACAAGTCCCCTATTTCTAAGCTACCCGCTATGCACATACTCAAAGAGTGTGTTCTAGGGAAATAAAGTACATTTACAGAAACAGCAGTGATACTTAAGGGTTTCCCAACCAGAAAAGCTCTATCGTAACTGCCTACCATCCCTTAAAGTAAAGATTTTGGTAAAACAGAAGATTGTGCAAAGTAGGCTTGAGGTGATAGACACTCTTGTAGGAGACGTAGGGGCACAACAGAACCAAGTAATGTTAAAGGGCATCCAGTCCCATCACTTAATGCAAACAGATGAGAAAAAAATGGAAACAGTGACATTTTATTTTCCTGGGCTCCAAAATCACCACTGACGGTGACTGCAGCCATGGAATTAAAAGATGCTTGCTTCTTGGAAGAACAGCTATGACAAACCTAGATAGTGTATTGAAAAGCAAAGACATCACTTTGCCTACAATTATCCCTGTAGTCAAAAGTATGACGACAGTAGTTATGTACAAATGTAAGAGTTGAACCATAAAGAAGGCTGAGCACCAAAGAATTGATGCTTTTGCACTGTTGCAAAGCATCAATATTGGAGAAGACTCTTGAGAGTCCCTTGACAACAAGGAGATCAAATCAGTCAATCCTAAAGAAAGTCAACCCTGAATATTCTTTGAAAGGACTGATGCTGAACCTGAAGCTCCAATACTTTTCTTTTTGCTGTTTCAAATGTTTATTGTTTAAATCACAAATAAATTCATAATCATAAAGTTTGAAAAAATTAAAAATGTAAGAAAAACTAGTGAAAAATTTTCTTATACTTACCTCTACAAATTGTTTAGCCCCTACTCCCTCCACCTCCCCACACAAACCTCAGCAAAGCAAGTAACTACTGTTACTTCTTCTGTCATTTACACACACACACACTCACACACACATACTCACACACACATGCATGAGTGCTAAGTCATGAAGCTCCAATACTTGGGCCACCAGATGTTAAAAGCAGACTCACTGGAAAAGACCCTGATACTGGGAAAGATTGAGGACAGGGGGAGAAGGGGATAACAGAGGTTGAGATGGTGGATGGTATCGTTGACACAATGGACATGAGTTTGAGCAAATTCTAGGAGAGAGCGAAGGACAGGGAAGCCTGGTGTGCTGCATCCCATGGGCTCACAAAGAGCCATACAGGACTGAGAGACTGAAAAAGAACAGTAGGGTCAGAAACTGGGAAGTCAGTTCCACCCAGGAGGTTAAGGATGAATACCCTGGGCTCACTACTGAGGGATCCCAGGCCTATGTTGGGAACTGGGATTCTGAGCTATTGCTGGAAAAGAGTAGCCCATGACAATGAAGAAACCACAGCCTGTGTGATGTGCAAAAAACTTCTACAGAAATAAATGTTGAAATGTAGCCTATAATGATAAAATTTCTGTTCATGCACACTCTAACAAACTTAGAAGCAAATCTTGAAAAGGTCAAGGCAATCAAAATAACATAATTGATCATCAGAACAGGTCCCAACACCTTACAGAAATAAAATAAAGTTCAACATTAAACCGCACAAATTTGCAATTTTCAGCATCCATTAACCAAATACCAAGCATGCAAAGAAGAAAATATGACACAAGTATTTGTATGCAAAATCCATAGCAGCTTTGTTCATGGCGGCAAAATGGCAAAAACAGCCCAAATGTCCAGCAACTGGTGAATGATAAATAAACTGTGGTATATTCATAAAATGGAATTCTGCTTAGTAATGAAATGGAATAAACTGCTGATACACACCAACATAAATGAACCTCAAGAGCATGATATGAAGTGGAACAAGCCATACGCACAAAAACATTACGTGAACTATGAGTCCATTGATGTGAAATTCTAGTAAAGCCCAAAAATCATAGTAACAGAAAACAGATTTTACTTTTATTGAAGTATAGTTGATTTACAATATTATATTTGTTCCAGGTGTGCAGCATAATGATTCAATATTTTTACAGATCATGCTCCATTAAAAGTTATGACAAAATCATGGCTATAATTTCCTGTGCGGTACAATATATCCCTGTTGCTTCAGAAACAGATTTGGGGTTGTCTGGGGCAGGAGTGGGAAAGGAGTACGTTCTCTGCCAGCGAGCCTGAGAGACATTTTAGGGGTGATATAAATGACCCTAGCCATAGCTAGAAGAGACTCACAGGGGACTCAGATGGTAAAGAATTCTCCTGCCAGTGCAGGAGACAGAGGCTTCAATCCCTGGGTCAGGAAGATCCCCTGGAGTGGGAAATGGCAACCCACTCCAGCATTCGTGCCTGGAAAATCCCAAGGACAGAGGAGCCTGGTGGGCTACAGTCCATGGAGACTTAAAGACTTAGCAACTAAAGAGTAACAACATGGCTAGAAAAACGTATATATTTGTCAACAACGATCAAAGTTTACCCTTATATTTTATTTTGTGTATTTTATATATTTAAAAAAATTAAATTAGTCTAGAAAAATGATAAACTTTTGTGAACCTACATGTAAAGCCCCATTATGAATTCTCCGCATCTGGGAGCAATGTGTTTCCCTAAAATAGATACCACATAAGGTAAGGGAAGAATATGACCACACAAGAGAAGATCCTTGAGAGATATTCAGACACTGCCATCAGGTGACGACCAGTCAGGGTATTCCTAGTTTGGGGCTACTTTAAATCTTATAAACAGTTTTGAAAACAAATATGCTTAAGATGTTGGAAAAAATAAGAGAAAGAGTAGAATTTGTAAGGCAAGAATAAGGCATGATTCACAAGGGAAATGGAAATTTGGAAAAGACATCAAAATCCTGAAAAAAAAAAACCAAAACTACAGTCATTGAAAAATATCTCAGAAGAAGGGTAAATGGTGAATTAGTTAAAGATGGAAAGATAGTAACTGGAAGATAAAACGCAAGAATTAAGACAAAATGATCCACAAATATGAAATACAAAATAGAAGTTAAAAGTCAAGACAAAAACAATGAGAAGATTGTTTAAAACAAGGTATAGATTTCACCTAAAGCTGAAGTAGAGAAGAGAGAAATATGTGTGTGGTAAGGTGTTTCACTTGTGTCCCACTCTTTGTGACCCCATGGACCATAGCCTATCAGGCTCCTCTGTCCAGGGGATTCACCAGGAAAGGATACTGGAGTGGGTTGCCATGCCCTCCTCCAGGGATCTTCCTGACACAGGGATTAAACCCATGTCTCTTATGTCTCTGCATTGGCAGGCAGATTCTTTACCACTAGTGCCACCTGGGAAGCCCAGAAAAATACAGTAGGAAGCACTGCTGGGAATCTGGCTTAGACTTAATGCAGTGGATTGAAGTAAAAGTACTAGACACTCAGGGAAAGAAAAGAGGAAAAGATTCTGGGGAAAATATACAAGACACATCTCAATGTCCCAGCATTCTATAAATCAAAACAAATGATGTATTCTGAAACAACAGTTGGTCAGAGGGCTTACTGTCCACAAAAGATCAGTGTTCCCTCATTGTAGGTTAGAGCTGTTCCCTGGAGGGGGCCATGCAGAAAGGGGCTGTATTTCCCTATCCTAGGGTCTTTAGGGGAATCAGGTGAGGATTCTGACCAATGGGCTGTGAGTCCAAGAAAAGGATACCCATCATTCCCAGACTCTGTTCTGACTGGAGGTGCCCCCCAGGCCTTGGAAGCTCTGTGCCGGACAAGGCATTGGCACTGCCTCTGCTGCTGCTGCTAAGTCGCTTCAGTCATGTCCGACTCTGTGCGACCCCATAGACGGCAGCCCACCAGGTTCCCCCATCCCTGGGATTCTCCAGGCAAGAACACTGGAGTGGGTTGCCATTTCCTTCTCCAATGCATGAAAGGAAAAGTGAAAGTGAAGTCGCTCTGTCGTGTTTGACTCTTAGCAACCTCATGGACCGCAGCCTACCAGGCTCCTCTGCCCATGGGAGTTTCCAGGCAAGGGTACCGGAGTGGGGTGCCATTGCCTTCTCTGGCACTGCCTCTGGGGACCCCCAAAAGAGTCAGGCTAATTGAGATTCTTTCATATTGCTGCTGTATCAACAGTTCATTCTTTGCCAACACCCGCCCCCCAGCCCTACCCCAGCACCACCTCCCTCTCAGCCTCACTGACGTGGAGACAATCTGCACAAAGTGTGCATGGCCACAAGACCTGACTTTGTGACCATTTGCACAAGAACCAAGCTCTTACAGTGTCTGAGCCATTTTCCCATTTGAAATCTTTCCCTCTGATCCGTTAGCTTACACTAAACGTTACCAAGACACTGCTGCAGGAACCAGTGCTGGAGAAACCAAGCACCACGCACGGAGAGTGGGAGAACTCAGGTTTATTACACCGGCGGGCCCAGAGGAGTTAATCTCTGAGCCCCGAACAAAGGGGTTACAGAGTTTTTATAGACAGACTATAGTGGCAACACTAACTGCTATAGGCTGGTTTAAAGTAAGGGGTTTGGTGCGCAGGCGGGAACAGCGGTCAAGATGGGGAGAGGGGTGCCTGACCTTTACACAGACAGGCACGATTAAGCAGGTTTGCAGGGGCCGGGCGATTGCAAAGAGCCAGACAAGGGTGAGTGAGATAAGCTCTAGTTTCTAGTACTGTAAGACCCTGCTTTCTGAGACTACATGACCTACATGATTCAGACTTTGCAAGGAGCAAGCTGAGTTACAGAGGCAGAATGAGCAGAAGGTTATATAAAATTTTAACTTTTCCTCTTCAGCATCATGCAACAGGTTTCTATACAAATATGCTTCCTCTTTCAGGCATTTTATCCCTTTGATCTTTTACAAAGATAATTACAACATTTCTCAAGACTTTTTGTTCAGTTAGTTCCTTCTGCTGTATCATTAGAGGTAAATGATGTAAAAATGGCTCTTATTCACAAGAAAATCTTCAACTAATACCATGTATGTTTTTCCTGCATTTTCCCAAATTAACCATTCACTAGAAAATATATGTTATTTCTTAAAAAGACAGTGATTCTGTGTTATGGTTTTGAAATACTCAAGGTCACAGAGCCTAGAAAGAATTTCAGTACATTTAATGTCAAGCCTCTCTGAAAAGTCACTGTTGGGTTCATGGAAAGTATGCATTGATGAGAAATGGAAAACATAAGGTCCCAGCATTCTCTAAGAAGGTAAGATACATTAGGTACTTTCAAGGAGAAAAATCTTCTGAAGATGGAAGCCATGATTTGAGGTTTCAGAAACTTTTATCACCAACCTTTACAGAAGCTAATACATCTCATCACATTTCCACTTGCCATTGCCTATGAAGGCATCACGGCACCTACTTGTACGTCTCATTGCACTTCAACCTGGAAAAATACAAATGATTCTAAGTCACACATTTAAGGGAGGAGAAGGTGCTGACACCTATATGTTTAATAGAAGCATACTAAAATGATGACCGTGTTAAGGCAGTAATAGCAACATTTATGACATTCATTCAGCCGTCATACTAAAATGTGCCTGAGTAAATATGAACATACTGAGAAGTACATTTGACAGAGGGTTGGACTGCAAGGAAATCAAACCGGTCAGTCCTAAAGGAAATCGACTCAATATTCTTTGGAAGGACTGATGCTGAAGCTCCAATACTTTGGTCATTTGATGCGAAGAACTGACTCTTTAGAAAAGACCCTCATGCTGGAAAAGTTGAAGGCAAGAGGAGAAGAGGGCAATAGAGTATGAGTTAGTTAAAAATCCACCAACTCAGTGGATTTCAATTTGCACAAACTCTAAGAGGTAGTGGAGAACAGAGGAACCTGGCATGCTGCAGTCCTGGGGTCGCAGAGTCAGACATGACGGAGCAACTGAACAATGGCAACAGCAAATTTTGAAGAAAGATCGTCGTACTTGCAATTAGATTCAGTTTCATTCCTTGATTGATTATTGTGATATATGCATGCCAAACAGTACAGCTTCCCTGGAGAAAAGCTGATCATTGTCTCATAAATTTTATATGTGTGTGTGTGTGTATTACAGATATGACCTAGTGATTGCACTCCTCCAGAGGTTAATTGTATATTCACACAAATACTTGTGCGTGAATGTTTGGACTGCATGCTTGCTCAGTCATGTCTGACTCTGCGACCTCATGGACTGTAGCGCGTCAGACTCCTCTGTCCATGGGATTTTCGAGGCAAGAATACTGGAGTGGGTTACCATTTCTTTCTCCAGGGGATCTTCCCAATCTAGGGATCAAACCCATGCCTCCTGGACTGACAGGCAGATTCTTTAGCACTGTGCCACCACGGGCACAGGAATGTTTATAGCACCTCTATTCAAAGTGTTTCTACTCTTCTTATCAAGGGGTCTTTGCCTTCCAGGGACTCCAGGTGTTATCTGTACTCCAGACAGGAAGAAGTAAGAGAGTGAGGGAAGAGTGGTCCTAAGAACTACCGGAAGACGGCCACGCCATCTCATTTGGCTAAGCCATCAGGGGCGGGAGAGGTTGGAAAGTGTCCTTCTTTACCTGGCACACTGCAGTTCTAAACAAAGGAAAGATTCTCTGGAGAAGAAAGGCAGGATTGTGAACATGTGGATTAAAAAGCAGTATCTGCCGTATACACTTGTCATCTGGAGATGACTGCTATCACTTCATGTTCCTTTCATTAGAAACAATGTGAAAAAGAATCCTCCTGTCAATCCTGGACACACAAGAGACATGGGTTCCACTCCAGGAAGATCCCCTGGAGGAGGAAATGGTGACCCACTCCAGTATTCTTGCCTGGGAAATTCCATGGACAGAGAAGCCTGGTGGGCTACAGTCCATGGGGTCATAAAGAGCTGTACATGACTGAGCGACTGAGCATGCATGCACATGAATATTTTTATAAGTACAGACAAATATTATTCAACCCATTTTTCCTATCTTAACATTGTACAGTAATTTGTTCCAGGAAATAAGCTGCTTGCTTCTCAGTCATATTAAATGGCTCCTTCATTCACCTCCCTGTCAGGAATGTACAACCTCTGTTTGAGGGATGTTAGGTGGTTTCCAAGTGTCATTATGAACAAGCCTGTGATGACTATATTTGTAAATATATCTTGGGATATTTCTTGTAAATGAAATTACTGAGTCAAAGTTAGGCACGGATTTGAGGCTTTTGATTTGAATATGAAATTGCCCTTTAGAAAATCTATCCCAATTTATATTTCTACCCTGTTTCCAAGTACTTTCACTAGGTATAAGGGGGTTATGTTTTAAATTAATCTAAACTGTGAGGGGTGCTAAGAAGATGCCGAACCTTAATTAGGAGAAGCTGAGGTCCATTTGTATGGAAGGCATGTTGTTGCTGTTCAGGAGCTCAGTCATGTCCGACTTTGTGATACTATTCCTTCACTATCTTCCGGAGCTTGCTCAAACTCATGTCTATTGAGTTGGTGATGCTGTCTAATCATCTTGTCCTCTGTTTTCCCCTTCTCCTCCTGTCTTCAATCTTTCCCAGCATCAGGGGCTTTTCCAATGAGTCAGCTCTTCACATCAGCTTGGCCAAAGGACTGGGGCTTCAAGCCCTCTCAACTGGAAGATGACAGAAACTGTACCTGGGCCAGTGAAGTATTGCCTAAAATAATTATGTAGTTTGCCATCTTTGGGTTACGAGCTCCCTACCATGTTAGTGGTGGAGCATCACCAGTTTTTTGCCCTGAGGACTCCTTCCACCCTAGTGATTCTTGGAGGACCTTAAAGGGTTCACAGGTTCCCCATGACCCCCACATATGACCCTTTTCCTCCTCTCTTGGCAACCCTGTCCCCCACTGTCCCACAAACTCTGCTTGAGAAGCTCCTCTGTTGTTTCAATCTTCCAAGGACACTAAACCCTCCAGGCAGGTCTTGGAGCTGCTGGGCCTTCAGGCTGCAGGCTGATGGGGGGCGGAGGCTGGGAGGAAGGAGGGTCTCCGCCAACTAGGTGCTTTACTTTGCGACTCTAGACACAAGGTCAGTGACTCAACATTCCAAATGACCAAGTTCTTCAGGTTGGTCGTGGTCTGGAGCATCTGAATCCCCTCTGTTTGGAAGTTTTAAATCTGCTCCAGGGACTTCAGCGAGCAGGTGCCCCTCGCCCTTGAAACTTTTCTTCTTCTCATTTTAGTCTCTCCTCCTCACAATCTCCCCTGTCTCCTACCATTTTCAAAATCAAGCACTTTGGATGTGAATGAAATGAAGCAATCCTACTGAGGGGCTGAGAGGGGCCTTGACTTCAGGTGCATTGGCTTTTATGCCTCCATGACGCCCTGGGCAAGGACTCAGACCAATGAGTTTGCTTGGCAAAGAAGCGAAGTTAAATGTGGTGAACTTGCAATGGATGGAATTGATTTTAAATAGAAGGGAGGTGGCCAGGGCTGCTGTTTCGCTTTGGAGCTACCTGGCGGTGTAATGAATCCCACTGAGCAGCAAGCAGCAGCGGTGACATGCACAGTGCCGCTGCCTGGTTAGGAGACGGAGTTCCCTCCCCTCCCCTTCCTCCTTTCTTCTTTTCACTAGCATGGTAATCTTGACAATTTCACTTACCATCTGTGAGTCTGTTTCCCTATCCTAGAAGATGAGGATGAAAGCATAACTTGAGGCATAATGTCACGGACTTCCCTGGTGGCTCGGCATGCCTGCAGTGCAGGTGACTTGGGTTTGATCCCTGGGTCGGGAAGATCCCCTGTAGAAAAAAATGGTAACCCACCCAGTGTTCTTGCCTGGAGAATCCCATGGAGAGAGGAACCTGGAGGGGTATAGTCCATGGGGTCACAAAAGAGTTCGACACTACTTGGTAACTAAACCAGCCAACATAATGTTATTAGCAGGGTTACATGAGGTTTATGCCTGTAAACACCCAAGCACACCGTTTGACTCCTAGGAAAGCTCTGTTGCTTTTAGAAATTATTATGTTTAGCTCTCTTTCTAGTGCAAAAGGTAACAAACTTCCAGTTTTCTCACTCCTCTCGCTTCCTGGCCTGTTTGTCTCAGGCCTTCCATGCTCTCATTACGGATCTTAAAACTATTCCTTCATAACCTCATTGTTTCCTCCAAACCCTGCCAGCCAGCCCCAACTTTCTGCTCTCCTTAGAAATATTATAGAATCCTACAAGATGAACTTTGAGAGATGGTATTATTAGTCTGAAGCCATACTTTCATTCTGGCATTTAACAGAGACAGAGATCTCTCGGGTGGTACAGAGGTTAAGACTTCACCTTCCAATACAGAGTATGCGGGTTGGAAGCTGAGATCCCACATGCTACCTGGCCAAAAAATAAAACAACAACAACAACAAAACAGAAAACAGAAGCAATATTGTAACACATTCAATAAAGATTAAAAAATATATGTGTGTGTGCTCAGTCAAGTCCTACTCTTTGTGACCCCGTGTACTGTATAGACCATCAGTCTTCTCTGTCCATGGAATTTTCCAGGCGAGAACACTGAAGTGCAATGCCATTGCCTAATCCAGGGGATCTTCCTGACCCAGGGGTTGAATCCAAGTCTCTTGCATCCCCTGCATTGGCAGGCAGATTCTTTCTCACTGAGCCACCTGGGAAGCCCTTAAAAAATGGTTCTCATCAAAAACAAACAGACAACACAGAGGCAGTTAACGCTGCAGACATGGTTGCACAGTAAAACCTGCATTGTTCCACCACAGGAACCCACCGAAGCTAATTTCATCCTTAAACCGCACCTCCTGAGATAGGTCCCATCGTTACCCTACCTGTCAGATGAGAACGTTGAAGCGCCAAGGGGTTAAGTAACTTTTCTGCAGTCACATGGTTAATGAGGAGGAGTCCAGGACCAGTTCCCAGAGAGGTGTGCCCCACAGTGAAGTGCTCCTGGCCACTGTGCTCTCATACCTGCAAATGAGATGCTCCTGCTTATTCCTTAGCATGAATTGCCCTCCACCAGTGCAGCGTGGATATTCCTGACCTGGCACCTGGAATGGCCTTGATTAGGACAAGCCGCATGTGGTCATCCACCCCTCTTGTTGGTGATTTATTCAGGCTGGACCAAGCCAAAGTGGGCCATTGCAATGGGAGGAGTTAATTAATTACATTCAGTGTCTCATCACATAAAACGGGTTAATAATCACAACCATTACAGAAGATTGTTAGTGAGGATTAAATGAGTCCATTTAAAAAGAGACCTGGCTTACCTAGATGCTAGCTATTATTTCTTCTGCAAATTAATACTCAATGATGGTTCCAATGGACTGAGCTTTGTGCTGTGTTTGTCTGGATGAGGTGTTTTGGTAAGAAAGCCACTTCAGTTTGTGCGTGAGAGGACTCCAGAGACACACTCAGAGAGGAGTTTGGAATTCTCTGGGTGAGACGCAGGGAGGGAAAGGGGAGCCTGAGACCCAGTGGACTGAGCAGAGTTCAGCTGGAAAAATCTTCCGGAGCTGAACGTGAGGGAAAGGGATTTGGATTCTTAAATTGTTTGTAAGGAATTTACTAGAAAACCACAGCTTCAGTCTCAGTTTGATTCAGAGACACTGGTCAAAATGTATTTGGTGACCAGTGAATGTGTTTGCTCTGGGCTTGGCATTGAGTCAGCGGAGCACGTTGCCAGCCCGGGATCAAAGGGCAAACAGAGTAGAGACAGGATTTAGGGGAAAATAGGAAGCCTGGATTTCTCCATGACAGATAGATTTCATTAGGATGCTGTCTCTGATTGAGGGCACGTGGGAGTCATGAATGCAGTGTTCTGAGAGCTCTGTGAAATCAGCCTTATGAAAAAAAATAAGATTGTTACAGAAGGAAACACAACGCTAGCTGCACGTCCGAAAGAACCGGGTTTCTCTGCAGTTGTAATTCCCCCACTGAACAAAAAATCTTTCCCTAATATTAAATAATATCAAGCAGCTTTATTGTGCCAATAGGTTGTACATTTATTCAATCACCAAACCTCTCTTATACCTGTATGCCAGGTATCCTGTCAAGTGCTGGGAAGACCCTGATTAATATGACTGTGCCTCTGTTCACCTTGAGGTCGCACTGAGCAGCTCTGCAGGGGAGAAGCAGTGCACTGTGGTCAGTATGCAGGGCTCGGAGAGCAGCTGGCGTCTCAGAGGACAGCCTCCGTGGAAAGGTGATGTTCGTGTTGCGCTTGGAAGGCGAGATGGATTCTGCCAGAAGTGAAGAGCAGCAGAGCTAGCTTGCCGGATCTTCTCCATTACTCCTGCAGACCTGTTCTCCTCCCTCCTCCACTGCTCTGAGCCTTTACTTACTGCTCCAATTGGTTCCTTTGTCCTCCAGCTCCCGTCTGGATTTGTACCATAAGTGGTCCTAGGAGCAGATCACAGCTTGGGAGAAGAAGAAAGCTTGGATATTTACTCCTGGCTCCCTGCCTGCTGGACCGGGGGCGGACAGTAACTGTGGTCTTTCACTGAGGGGCGTTGTGTCCTTGGGTGACCCTTTTCTGTACCTACAGCTCTCTTTGGGTTCTGGAGACTCTTTCCCTTGACACGCACCTAAGGCTGGTCATAGCCTTGCGTGTGTGCATGTTCAGTCCCTCAGTCCTGTCCGACTCTTGCAGTCTCGTGGACTATAGCCCACCAGGATCCTCCAAGTGGATTGCCATTTCCTCCTCCAGGGGATCTTCCCGACCCAGGGATCAAGCCCCAGTCGCTTGCACTGGCAAGCGGATTCCTTACCGCTGAGCCATCTGGGAAGCCCCTGGTCACAGTCTTCTAGTTTCGAAATTTGGGGTGGTAGAAAGTCGTTTTGGTTTGCTTTAACTTTGTTCACATCATTAACAATGTCCTATTTGACTGCCTTTGTTCTTCCTGGGAAACCCACAGATACAGCAAATATTGGGTTGGCCAAAAAGTTCACTCTTTAGTTCAAATTTTTTTTCCATGAGATATTATGGAAAAACCTGAATGAACATTTTGACCAACCCAATACATATCATGTCTCTGAAATGTACAGTTTACACATAGTAGAGGTTGTTGGTTTTCTCAGAGAGGCATGACCTGTGATGACATTAATCATAAAGCCCCAGTCATGCTTAGTTTTACACTTGATATCAAGCATAATTTGGGTCTCAAAAAAGTAAACCTGGAATAAACTAGGGATTCTTTAATGTAATGTCTTTTTACTTCTATTCAAACTCTGCATTTTCTACTCTGTCTACAGCTTTAAGAATAACTTATCCTCAATTTTTAATTAGTCAAACTATTGTGATAGAGTTTGAAGGAAGACTATATTTAAACATATTCTCTAAGGAGTAATGCAATTTAAAAACAGCTCATTAGCTACAAGAATGTTAACTAGGATATTAAAGGAACATTTGAAATTATTAAGTGATTTTACTATCTCTTAAATTATGGCAATACAGAAGAGCCAATGCAGTGGTTCCTATATGACATAATCAGTTATTATGAATCATTTAAAGATCAGGGAAAACTGATCATTATTAAAACTGATAAATTCATGATCGTGTTGCTTTTACCGACAAGAAATACTGCATTAGTAGGTTTTAGTTTGTACACCATATGAATGATTCTTAATCCTTCCATACTATGGGAAAAAATGAAACTTTATGTGCTTTCTATTGTGAGATCATCTCTTTAGAATTCTGCATTTTTACATTATGGAAGCAGCTATGATTCTGCAAACAACACATGGGTTAAAATCAAGGAGTGCTTAAGCCAAATTGTTGGATGATTTTCCCTTGACTTCTTACTCCCTTTCTTTGTGAAATATAGTTTTCTGATCCGCAGAAGTTTGAATAAGTTGTTGTTTAGTCACTAAGTTTTATCTGACTCTTTTGTGACCCCATGGACTGTAGCCCACCAGGCTTCTCTGCCCATGGAATTTCCCAGGCTAGAATACTGGAGTGGGTTGCCATTTCTTTCTCCAGGGGATCTTCCAGACCCAGGGATAAAACCTGTGTCTCCTGTTTGGCAGGTGGGTCCTTTACCACTGAGTCACCGAGGAAGTCCTTTGAGTAAGTTATCCCTCCATAATTTGTGTATACTGGGAGAATAAGAAGGGTTGTCTGGGCGTTGTGTATTCTCATCAGATTCAAAAAGAGACAGTTATTCTAGGAACACGTCTGGGACCTACTGCACTTGTGCTCAGTCCTGTACAACTCTTTGGACATCTCCAGGCAACAACCTGGAGAGGGTTGCCATTTCCTTCTTCAGAAGATCTTTCTGAAACAGGGATCGAACCAGTGTCTCCTGAATTGGCAGGCGGATTCTTGACCACCAGCGTGACCTGGGAAACCCCATGTGCAATCATCATCTTGTATGTAAGTTTGTTTTCTCTCGTTCACATAAATTCAGACAAAGGTGTATACACAAGTGTAGAGGTTAGATAAGTTCTGAACTCACAAAGTGAGATGCAGCCTTCAGAGCAAGACAAGACGTCAAAAGGGACTAGTGGTTGACCGGCGACTAACCTGAACATTTGCTGATGGTAGGACTATTCTGAGAAACATCTGTTTTCTTGTTTCTCTTAAGGGAAACAGGCAAATGTTTCTGAACTTTTTATAATAAAATTGATGTCTTTTATTTTTTCTTTTAAATAACCAAAGCTTTTCCTTTGGGGAAGTTTGAAAGACTTGATGGACTGTAGTAGCAGTAGTGTCAGTCACTCTGCCATGTCTGACCCTTTGCCAGCCCATGGACTGTGGCCCATCAGGCTCCTCTGTCCATGGAATTCTCCAGGCAAGAATACTGGAGTCTTCCCCACCCAGGAATCGAAACAGGGTCTCCTGTATTGCAGGCAGATTCTTTACCAACTGAGCTACCTGGGAAGCCCTTGATGGAATGTATCCATCAACAAATGATGGAATGCACCTACCATTCCATTTGTTCAGGCTTCCCTGGTGGCACAGGTGGTAAAGAATCTGCCTGCAATGCAGGAAAACCTGGGTTGTATCCCTGGATTGGGAAGATCCCCTGGTTAAGGGAATGGCTACCCACTCCAATATTCATGCCTTGAGAATCCCATGGACAGAGGAGCCGGCAGGTTACAGTCCATTGGGTCACCAAGGGTCAGACATGACTGAGTGACTAACACTTCACTTTCATCCACCAGTGTGCAGACAAGTACTTTATGTTGCTGTTCAATCGCTCAGATGTGTCCGACTATGACCCCATGGACTGCAGCTCACCAGGCTTCCCTGTCCAAAACTATCTCCCAGAGTTTGCTCAAACTCATGATTATTGAGTTGATGATGCCATCCAACCATCTCATCCTCTGTTGTCCCCTTTTCTTCCTGCCCTCAATCTTTTCCAGCATCAGGGTCTTTTCCATTGAGTCAGTTCTTTGCATCAGGTGGCCAAAGTATTGGAGTTTCAGCTTCAGCATCAGTCATTCCAATGCATATTCAGGGTTGATCTCCTTTAGGATGGACTGGTTTGATCTCCTTATTGTCTAAGGGAATCTCAAGAGTCTTCTCCAACACCACAGTTCAAAAGCATCAATTCTTTTGTGCTTAGCTTTCTTTATAGTCCAACTCTCACATCCATACACGACTACTGGAAAAACCATAGATTTGAGTAGATGGACCTTTCTTGGCAAAGTGATGTCTCTGATTTTGAATATGCTATGTAGGTTTTTCATAGCTTTTCTTCCAAGGAACAATTGTCTTTTAATTTCATGGCTGAAGTCACTGTCTGCAGTGATTTTGGAGCCCAAGAAAATAAAGTCTGCCACTGTTTCCATTGCTTCCCCATCTATTTGCCATTAAGTGATGGGACCAGGTGCCATGATCTTCGTTTTCTGAATGTTGAGTTTTAAGCCAACTTTTTCACTTTCCTCTTTCACCTCATCAATAGGCTCTTTGGTTCTCTTCACCTTCTGCCATTAAGGTGGTGACAACTGAGTATCTGAGGTTATTGATATTTCTGCCAGTAATCTTGATTCCAGCTTGATCTTCAATCAGCCTGGCATTTTGCACAATGTACTCCGCATATAAATTAAACAGGGTGACAGTATACTGCCTGGACATATTCCTTTCCTTATTTTGAACTAGTCCATTGTTCCATGTCCAGTTCTAACTGTTGCTTCTTGACCTGCATACAGATTTCTCAGCAGGCAGGTAAGGTGGTCCGGTACTCCCATCTCTTTAAGAGTTTTCCAGTTTGTTGTGATTCACACAGCAAAGGCTTTGGCTTAGTCAAAGAAACAGAAGTAGATGTTTTTCTGGAATTCTTTTGCTTTTTCTATGATCCAATACGTGTTGGCAATTTGATCCCTGGTTCCTCTGCCTTTTCTAAAACCAGCGTGAACATCTGGAAGTTCTCAGTTCACATTTTGTTGAAGACTGGCTTGGAGAATTTTGAGCATCACTTTGCTAGCTTGTAAAATGGGTGCAATTGTGCAGTAGTTTGCATATCTTTAGGATTACTTTCTTTAGGATTGGAATGAAAACTGACATTTTCCACTCTTGTAGCCCTTGCTGAGTTTTCCAAATTTTCTGAGTGCAGCCCTTCCACAGCTTTCACATTTTAGGATGTGAAATAGCTCAACTGGAATTCCATCACCTCCACTAGCTTTGTTCATAGTGATCCTTCCTAATGCCCACTTGACTTCACATTACAGGATGTCTGGCACTAGGTGAGTGATCACACCATCATGGTTATCTGGGTCATTAAGACCTTATTTGTATAGTTCTTCTGTGTATTCTTGCCACCTCTTCTTAAGGTCTTTTTCTTCTGTTAGGAAAGAAAGTAGGGAGAACCACTAGGCCTTTCAGGAATAACCTAAATCAAATTCCGTATGTATTTTATAATTCCTTGTATTAATTTTCTACATATTTGAAAAAACAACTATTTTACTATTAGAAACTACCATTATCAATGTGATTTTTTTTTTTCAGATTTTTCAAAGGAGGAGGCCACCACCCAAAGAAGTTGAACTTTTTTTACAGGCCAAAGTCAAAGAAAGCTATGCTTGTAGGAAAAATCTGTCCAAGCAGGTCAGGGGATTGATTTCATATAGGTTTCTGAGAAGTGGGTAATTAAGAGGCTGGTGGGCTTTGACAGGTAGAACTGTGTAAGCATTTGTTTCACTATCTGGGTGATCCAGACGTCAGTGCGAGTGTGGCGTGTATACGCTGGTGACCGGCTTGCTCTCAGACCAGCAGTTGCTGACGTGCTTCTGCCGCCCGTAGGCGCACTGTCAGGAGTGTGGCTTGTCGCTGGTTTCTCATTGTGCCCACTCAGTCATGTCAGACTCTTCGCGTTTCTGTAGACTATGGACCACTGGACACCTTTGTCCATGGGATTTCCCAGGCAAGAAAGGGAATCGATAGCCATTTCTTCCTCCAAGGGTTCATCCTGACCCAGGGATCAAACCCACATATCCTTCATTGGCAGGTGGATTCTTTACCTCTGAGCCACCTGGGAAGCTCACCTGCCACTGACTGACAGGCTGTAAAAGTGATGTCACAGAGCTTACTTTTTTTTTTTTAATTCATTGGACACAATTAATGCTAGTTCTTGCCATTTCTTGTCATGGTCACAGGACCCCCCCACGTTTTCCTGAAAGTCAGAGAACTCTTCTTCAAAATCTGCTTTTTTTATCACCCTTTATCCAAAGTTTCAGCCCAAAGTGGTGACTGTCTTCAATGTTGAATTTTCACATAGAGTTTGATTTATAGGTTGTGTGTCTGATTTAGAGTCTGAGATCTGATTTATAGTTGTGAGTCAATATTTCATTCTGTATATGTCTTTGAGTCTTTATAGGATAATTTGATGTCTCATTCTCTATTTTTATAAGCTTAAATGCTTTGATCTTCTGTCATTTTACAGTAATACATATGACTTCAAAAGTTGGAGTCTTTTTGAGGATTTGATTTGTAGTATTATTATAAGAGAAACATCATGGACACTCATTAAGGACAAAGTATATTGAGGAACAGATCAAATCACATGATGATGGTGAATTATGGTTTTTATAGAAGTAAAAGCATAACCACTCTTTTGGATCTTTATCAGTCTACCTCTTGTTAAGCTTAATTAATGATTAGAATATCCTTGATAAAGATGTATTTTAGCAGCATTAATTGTTGTTATGGCCATTTTTGAGTTTTACTAAGAACTGGCAAGGGATAATATGTCTGACAATTCTTAAAACCGTTTGTGTTAGCAATAATTTGTGAAATCTGAATTTTAAAGCGTGGGGTGGAGTTTGTCTATAATACGACATAGACTTAGGCAAGTTTTTACTATTATTAAAGTCAGAAATTTAAAATATGAACTGGTAAAAATATTGCCAAAAGAAGGAAGACCAAAAATATGATCAAAAGTATGCAAAAGGAGAAGGAAATGCAACCCACTCCAGTATTCTTGCCTGGAGAATTTCATGGACAGAGGAGCCTGGCAGTCTACAGTCCATGGGCTAGCAAAGAGTTTTACACGACTCAACGACTAACACCATAGAAAGGGAAATGTGACAATCAGTGGCTCCAAGGAGGTCCGGAAATCTTGTCCTGATGGCCTTGTGCAGAAGCTGCTGATTTCATAAAGTGTCTGCTTATTCTGAGACTCATATATCGTCACGTCCATGGACCATCTGCTTCCAGAATTCCTTGGAGAATGATAGTTTGAGATTTCCAATTGCTGTGATTTTTCCATTTTTTGTCATTTGAGAAGGGGTGAAGAAGCATTTAAAGATTGTTTTCTTGCAATTTCATCACTATCACAATGGTCATGAGACAGGGTACAGTCATTCCCAGTGATATGGGAACACAGGCTTTCTTTGGTATCTGTTTTATAACCTCAAACCATCTAGTTTTTGTCACTTAGGAGCTGATGATTGGTGAAGAAAAATATCCTGTGCAATTTCATGATCAGACTGAGTATACTGAGTTCTTCTTCTGCAATATTGAACTGTATCAGCTGTAAAGTATAGGAAGTAAGCATCGGTGATATATTTTTCTGTAACCTAGGCCTGCCAGTGACCACCCCAGAGAAGGAAAATATATATATTCCTGTGAGCTGGGAAAACTGAAGTTAGGAACTTAGACCTTGAGATTTCAAAGGTGTCTGCTAGTTTAAATCATTTTAGTTTCAATATTCTATTTTACTTCCAGGGCTTCCATGGTGGCTCAGACAGTAAAGAATCTGCTTGCAATGCAGGAGACCTGGGTTCCATCCCTCGGTTGGGAAGACCCCTTGGAGAAAGGAATGGCTACCCACTCCAGTATTCCTGCCTGGAGAATTCCATGGACAGAGGAGCCTAGTGGGCTATAGTCTACAGGGTCAAAAAGAGTTAGACACCATTGAGCATGGAGGCTTGCAGGTTATGAGGGCAGAGGACAGAGAATCTTATGGGGACAGAGAATTTTGCAGTTGAGAAAGCCTTAACTAAATCATGAATAAGTTTCCCAATAAAATATTTTTTTCATCATTGTAGGATGTTACAACTCTCTAACTAGAAAACACAAAATAATATTCTCTTTAAAATCCACTCTGAGTACTAAGGCTTTAAAATGAAAGGAAGGCTTATTTCAACATCTCTAAGAAAATAAATGTATTGTGACTAGTGCATTCCACAGCACACAGAGGAAGACACTCGTTGAACGTCCTCTTGGAAAAGCTCGAAAGATCGTTTTAAACTGTGATTGAATCAGTGTTCTGTCTTTACAGTTTCCCCATGAATCTATCTTCCTGTTCCGCAGAAGCCCTTTGGTCAGAACAGAGGGTCTAGTAGGAAGGTCTGCCAAATCTCCCCCTCTAGCTTACTTTTTTCCCTTTTCACTGTGGGCCTCTATCCTTACGATGGTGGGTTTGGGGAATAATAGTATCTAGGTATCAAGTCATTCTTATATTTTGGGCCATGTTCACAGGGGTGTCTTGGGAATCTAAGAACACTCTTTTTTCCATAGCATCCTGGAATTAAGAACTATTCCAAAAGCATATGACTGTGAGGGTATATATTTACCATTTTAAAATTTTTATTATATTTGTTGGAATGCGATGTTGTGTTAGTTTCTGCTGTGCAACACTGTGAATCAGCCCTGTAGACACACGTATGTCCCCTCCTTACTGAGCCTCCCTCCTTCCCACCCTCCCACCCCACCGCTCCAGGTCATCACAGAGCACCAAGCTAGGCTCCCTGTGCTACACAGCAGCTTCCCACTAGCTAGCGATTTTACACATAGTAATGCTGTGAAGAAAGCTGATCGCCGAAGAATTGATGCTTTTGAACTGTGGTGCTGGAGAAGACTCTTGAGAGTCCCTTGGACTGCAAGGAGATCCAACCAGTCCATCCTAAAGGAGATCAATCCTGGGTGTTCATTGGAAGGACTGATGCTGAAGCTGAAACTGCAATACTTTGGCCACCTCATGCGACGAGTTGACTCACTGGAAAAGACTCTGATGCTGGGAAAGGTTGGGGGTGGGAGGAGAAGGGGACGACCGAGAATGAGATGGCTGGATGGCATCACCGACTCTGTGGACATGAGTTTGAGTGAACTCCGGGAGTTGGTGATGGACAGGGAGGCCTGGCGTGCTGTGATTCATGGGGTCACAAAGAGTCGGACACGACTGAGCGACTGAACTGAACTGAATGTATATAAAAATTATTTTTACCATTTATCACAGTGGGTAGGATGTCAGAAAGAACAGATGGATGCATGCATGCATGGATATGTACAGATAGATAACTTGTTCACATTCAATTTAAATGAAATAAAAACCTTGCACCTCTTATAACAAAGTGAAAATAGAGTCACTCAGTTGTGTCCCCACACACTCTTTGTGACCCCATGGACTGTAGCCTACCAGGCTCCTCTGTCCATGGGATTTTCCAGGCAAGAATACTGGAGTAGGTTGCCATTTCCTTCTCCAGGGGATCTTCCTGACCTAGGGATCAAACCCAGGTCTCTAGCATTACAGACAGACGCTTTACCGTCTCAGCCACCAGGGACACATATGACAAAAACACTGTCAAAAAATGCATTCACAGGTCTATTCCAGAAACTACTTGATCCCTCAGCTCGTGCTGCTTTGGGACACACTCCACTCTTTTGCATGATATAAAAATAAATCTGAGGGCCTTGGCATCCAAAAATTATCTGGAGAAAAATAAAAGTCCTGGGGTGTTGTTTGTCTTTGTTTCCTCACAGTCGTGGGATCATTTACGACCATCCACAAGCTTCTCCATCACAGGAAACTGTGGCTGCACACATCTTGTTTTAACACTCTGCCTAGACAGAGGTACATCCTTTACAGCCACATGACTCTTGGGCATCTGATAGAACTCAAGACGACTGGTGTTTATCTATAAGCTTTTTAAGGAACAAGGTGCCACAGCTTGCATTGGCTTTGGAAATAGTCTGCTGACAGCACCATCACTCCATCCCCGAGGAAACTGAGGCAGGAGGAAACCATAACTTTCCAGGTCCCCGGTCTCACTGGTGGCAGAGTCAGGTCTGGGACCAACTCTTCTCACATATAGTGTCCTGGGATGGTGTCTCCTGCATGTGCGTCCATCTGAACACATGTTGCAGCAGCCTGTGTGGGAGGGTCTAACGCAAGCTGTCTCCCTCCTATCAGCGGCCCTCAGCCCCGCATCCCAGTTCAGCCGGGCAGAGGGTGTGCAGTGCTCTGAGGCTCAGGAAACAACAGACACGCATTTGTCAGATCTGTGCCCGGCACGGTCCTCACTCTTATCTAGCTGCCTGAAGACAAGACTGATCTTCCAGATGGATTAAAGAGATGTATCAATACACCTGTCTTCTTAGGTCGTGTACAAGTTCGTGGAGATTTGCTGCATTTGGTGTGGGTTTGGGATAATAGACAGAACCTGGAGTGCTGAAGCAGAGATGCCATTAATAAAGGCCAGTAGACTGAGCCAAGTGTATTTTATCAAAAAAAATCTGCGGAGCACAATTGTGTATTGTGACAAGTAAAACTAACAGCATTTTTCTCATGTTCTGGAAAAATAAAATATATATATCTCTTAAACACAACGGAGCTGTTCATAGGCTGCTACTGTCCAGTTGAGGATGGAGATGAAGATTAAAGCATCCGTGAGGATCCTGGAACTAATTCTTTCATATTCAAGAAGACCCTATGGAGAAGCGACCTCAGGGGAAACAGTGATGGGGGTATTTGGGATCTGAGGTGATCACAGACTGACCTCCAGAGGTTCACATCTTATTTTTATGTAATAACACCAGGGAGACATCAATAAGTTCCAAAAGAGTGGTTAAAAAGTGATAGCTTAGTTCAGAGGAGGGGTAGCCAGCTTCCCACTGGGATGTGTAGAAGGAAAGAAGAGAGACCATTTCTTCATGTCTTTTGACTTCGGCAAAGTATTTAGTATGAGTAGCTTATTAGAAAAGGCTGACTTATTAGAAGGGGCTAACCATGTGCTGTCTGCAACTCAAGGAGGAAGAAAGTTTCGACTGTGCATTCCAGATTCAAACATGAGGTCATCTCTTCTCTAGAAAGTCATTGCTTCACTCAAATGTAGCCACTCCTCACTGGAAAATGAGAATCTCAAAAGAAATCTTGGGTGAAAGTGTGAATTAGGATACTTTGAAATAAGCAAACATTGAATTCTTAAAATTAGGGAGTATGGTTTAATAGATTTAAGAGATTTTAAGATTTTGAAATCTTATACTGGATTTTAAAACAACGTTCTGAATTTGGCTTCTTTCATCATTAACCATATCTTTTCCCCAAACTTTGCCCATCTCCACCCCATTTCCATTATGATGCCCATTGTGTTAGATGAAAAGGCTCACATGACTACAGAATTTAGAAAATGGGAGAATTAACGAAGAACAGACAGAAGGCCACTTTAGCCTTCAGATTATTTTCTCTCTTTTATATCTATTTTTTCTCTTTTATACTCTGTATTTTTATGAATGCAAGTATTTTCATTTTATCATGTCCTTCTCATCTAATGTGTCTAATGTAAGACACAGCAGGTCTTCTCTAAAAGCTAGATTTAAAATTGATAAAAAAAAAAAGTATGTGACTAAATCAGTTAATAGAATATATTTCCACTGTACTAATAAACCATTCAATGTGTTGAAATCCTGTTACAAGGATTCCTAACTCCACATATTTGAGCTTTACTGAACTCGTAGGCGAAGGATTTGTTACAACTGCTCTAACTCAGCTCATGGCAGGCACGGGGGACTGAATGGCCCATGATGTGCTGAGTGGTGGACACTGTCCTGCCTTTTTGTAAATAAGGTGGCAGGTCATCATGATAGTTTAAGCATCTAGATTTTTCCTATAGTTGAAGAAAAAGAAAAAGGAGAGCAGAAAACAAATCTAAAAATATAAAAGGAGGGAGAAAAGTTGAGTTCGCGTCTCAGGAGGGTAGAACTTCGTAACTATGAACTGGGTAACTGATGGGAAGAACGCTTGTGTCCACATGGAAGACATAATCATTCACAGTAGGAAGGACGCTGTTAGGCATTAGAGGAAACTTATTTGGGGGAATTAAACGTCCAGGTTTCATTAACACCAAGGGCATCTTGACTCTCACTCCATCTTCATCACCCTGATTAGACACCTCAGGTGTTCAGCCAGATCTTATTTTATATCACCATCTCTAGTAAATTAAGACACAGTGAAATTCAATTGTCTGCAGCAGAACCCATGTGAACTGTAATTTCAGCACAGCACTGGAATCTACCCCCTGAAGTCTGCTCTGAAAGAGGCTGTGTCTCACATTATAGTCTGTGGAAAAGCATAATTGGCGCCAGTGACAACATCACATCCTCGTGATACGTGAAGTCAGTGGATTTGAGAGAAATCTAAAGAAAATGCTAAAAAGATCCAGCCATGAATAGCAGCTGACAAGTAACCACAGTGATTGCTGTTTGTGTTGCTATTTAGATGACTGTATTGACAATATTGACTTTGGGAAAAATTGCTAAATGACTCCAAAAATAATCATTTATTCAGAGAAATAAAGCTAGACAAAGAACAGCCTATCATATGTCTTTACAGGACTGTAGAATTTATATAAAGTCAACTTTCAAATAAAAAGAGATTTTGTATTCAGACTTGAGTTCATGTTCCATATACCTTCTAACTTCTGGTTCAAGTGTAAATGGATTTAGACTTGGTCTTAAAACTTTACTTATTTTGAAGACAAAATTGTATGTGTGGATGAAAGTGGAGAATAAGTGCTGTATCAAGCTCTCATACAGAAAGTAGAACTTAATTAAACCTTGGGCTTGGGGAGAATACAGGTACAGGTGTGAGAAACACTCTTTTGACCTCACAGATATAATGAATCTTAAGGAAAAAAGTATCCTGAGAAAAATTGGATGTGAAAAGTATGCACAGTTTATCTACATAAATTTAAATAGCAAATGAGTATTGACAAAAGTCATCAAAGAAAAAGATCAGCAGAGCCAGCATGGTGTATACCTACTTGCATTTTTCTCTAATGAAAAGAAAATATTGGGAGAAAATAAATCATAATCTTGTCCTGAAGTCTGCCAAAATCATCAGCATTCAGTAAATTATATATAAAGAGCTAAATTATGAAAGGTTACTAAAGCTATGTAACAGATACCCTAAAACTCAGCAGGATAAAACAAACATTCCTTATGATCAGAGATTCTGTGGGTCTGGGACTTAAACAGGTAAGCTCAGAGACCAGTGGTTTCTACCCCGCAACATCCAGGTCCTCATGTGGAAGGCCCAGAGTCGTCTGAGGATTCATTCTCTCACATGTTGGCTACTTAATGCTGGCTTTCAGCTGGGGCCTGGGATTCGACTGGAGGTAAAACTCTCCTTGTGGTCTCTCAACAGCTTGGACTTCCTAACAGTATGGCAGTTGGGTTCACAGGGCATGTTGGACTTCTGCTTATGAGAAAAAAATATATTCAGACTTTGACCTCAGTTCATGTAGGGAGTCATTTTATGGTCTGCAACAAGGGGGCTGAGCTCAACTGTTGTTTCTCTGAGCAAATTAAATGTAAGCCTCCACTTGTTGCTCAGTTGTGTCCTGCTCTTTGAGACCTCCTGGGTTGTAGCACGCCAGGCTTCCCTGTCCATCACTATCTCCCAGACTTTGCTCAGATTCATATCCATTGAGTTGGTGATGGTATCTAACCATATGATCCTCTGCCACCCTCTTTTCTTTTTGCCTTCAATCTTTCCCAGCATCAGGGTCTTCACATCACATGGCCAAAGTACTGGAGCTACAGCATCAGTCCTTCCAATGAAAATTCAGGGTTGATTTTCTTTAGGATTGACTGGTTTGATCCCCTTGCTGTCCAAGGGACTCTCAAGAGTCTTCTCCAAAACCACAGTTCAAAAGCATCAATTAGCACTCAGCCTTCTTTATGGTCCAACTCTCACATCTTTACATGGCTATTGGAAAAACCATAGTTTTGAGTATATGGATCTTTGTCAGCAAAGTCAATATGCTTTTTAATATACTGTCTAGGTTTGTCATAGTTTTCCTTTCAAGGAACAAGTATCTTTTAATTTCATGGCTGTAGTCACAGCCCACAGTGGTTTTGGAGCGTAAGAAAATAAAATGTCACTGCTTCCACTTTTTCCCCATCTATTTACCATGAAGTGATGGGACTGGATGCCATGATCTTAGTCTTTTGAATATTTAGTTTTAAGCTAGTTTTTTCACTCTGTTCTTTCATCCTCATATGAAGGCTCTTTAGTTCCTCATCACTTTCTGCCATTAGAGTGGTATCATCTGCATATCTGAGTCTTCTAATTCTATCGGCTTGCTTCTAATTCTAGAATATTTAGAGGTCTAAATATTTGGCTTCTCTCTGTAGATATATACAAGGATACCTTACCTTATTTAAAAAAAATTTTTTTAACCTATAGTGGAGTGTGTTTGTGTGTGTGTTCGCTTCTACTTTTTCTTTTGCTTTTTTAGTGGAGGGCAGAGTTCTTTGGGCATATTCTGCTCTTTTGACCAGAAATCAATCTTATTAGAAATAATGATTCACTTTTGGAATGGAGAGGCAAGGAAACTTTGAGGAGAACCTGAAAAATATCCTCAAGGGTTGATTAAATCATCAAGGTAATTTCTTCCTTCTGTTGTTATATGAATATATGTACAGATTAAAGGACCAGAGGAGAAGGCAATGGCAAGCCACTCCAGTACTCTTGCCTAGTAAATGCCATGGATGGAAGAGCCTGGTAGGCTGCAGTCCGTGGGGTCGCTATGGGTTGGACACGACTGAGCGACTTCACTTTCACTTTTCACTTTCACACATTGGAGAAGGAAATGGCAACCCACTCCAGTGTTCTTGCCTGGAGAATCCCAGGGATGGGGGAGCCTGGTGGGCTTCCGTCTATGGGGTCACACAGAGTCGGACACGACTGAAGTGACTTAGCAGCAGCAGCAGCAGCAGCAAAGGACCAGAAGAGTCAGTAATACTCTATTAGCAAAACTCTTTTATTGAGTAAATTGAAGAATGGCATAATTAATGTTTTAAAGTGTTGGCCAATTCATGTTTGCGAGTTCTCCAGTGGCACAGTGGTAAAGAATCTGCCTGCTAATGCAGGAGACACAAGAGACACAGATTTGATTCCTGGTTTTGGAAGATCCCCTGGCATAGGAAATAGCAACCCATCCCAGTATTCTCGCCTGAAATATTCCATGGACAGAGGAGCCTGGCGGGCTATGTCCGTGCTAGTCACAAAGACAGACACAACTGAGAGACGGAGCTCACACAAATCCAGTTGATTTTTAGGTTCCGGATAGTGGATACTTAATAGCACAATGGTGCGGATTAAACATCTGGGCTTCTTTGCAGCACATAAATGAGAAGTAATAATATCCCATTATTAATTAAGTAATAATATCCCACAATATTGATATCATAAATATTAATTCACATGTTCATTCTAAAAACTCATGTTCTTTTCATTTTGATGCACAGGTTAATAAAATAGCCACATATACACATACAAACACTCACAGTTACATACTCAGTCTCTTTAGAGCAAGTGAAGAACCACATTACTTTAGTGTCTACATTGCATTTGCAGTTTAGTTGAATTCAGTTTTAATAGTTACAGCCAATTAGTGAAGGCTAAATATCATGAGTCAAGTTTCCAGAAAGAGAAGACACACAGAGAAGTAGCAAGAATCTCATGTTAATAGGCAAAATGTTTATTTTTAATTTGGGGGAAACTAATTTCTACTAGATCACAATGAATTTTACCAAAAGAAGTAAGTAAAAAGTAATGACCCATTCTGTTCAATTGCTGTCTTTGTTCTCAGCAGTGAACAAAGCAGCAGGAGGAGAGCAAGTAAAAGATGCCTAAATGACTCTGGAATAGAGCGTATTTCATGAAGTATAACTTGTATAATTTCACATGATCTTTAATGGGCTCGTTGTCACATGAATGAATGATTGATAGATACAGCATGAATGAGGGGGAGTAATGTGAAGAAGCCAGCCTAGTTAGAGCAAAAGTTAAATAGGTATCAGTTTGTTTTTTTTCAATGTTTAGCTTTGCTTAACTTTTTATAATGAGGGGTAGAGGAATAGCATGTTTGGAAAATCAACCAAAGGAATTCTTTTATCAGAAGTGATAATAATAATAATGTATTTATCAGTTGATTAAAACTCCAAGCCAAGTGATAAATAACTTCCAAGACAGAATTGGTAAGTACAGATTGAGGGCAGAGAACTTCTCTATCATGTTCATTAATGTACTTCCATCTCCCAGGATGATTCTTGGTACCTGTTAGTCATGTTAAAAAATTATATTTAATGTGCTAATCAATTGATTTGTGGAAGGATGCTGAAATGCAGAGAACACAGGCACTGGGGATTAAGATGCAGTATTATAGTCCAGTTCATTGAAAGGACTGATGCTAAAGCTGAAACTCCGATACTGTGGCCACCTGATGTGAAGAACTGACTCATTCGAAAAGACCTTGACGCTAGGAAAGATTGAAGGTGGGAGGAGAAGCAGACGTCAGAGGATGAGATGGTTGGATGGCATCACCGACTCGATGGACATGAGTTTGAGCAAGCTCCGGGAATTGGTGATAGACAGGGAAGCCTGGTGTGCTGCAGTCCATGGGGTTGTAAAGAGTCAGACATGACTGAGCAACTGAACTGAACTGAACTGATACTAACAAGCTGTTTAACTTTGTAAACTTATTGAATTTTCTGGGACTAGTTCTCAACAGATGAGAAAAGATCAGATGATCCCCAGGCACTTTTAAGCTCTTATGGAATAAAATTAATGAAGCAAGTAGAAAATCTGGCCTGGAGGTAAATGGAGCAGTGATACAATCTTTGACAGGGATAGGTTACTGCCTCTGCTCACTCCTACACAGCATGGCAAATGAGCAGCAGAATCACCAAAACTCGGAAAAGTTATCCATCAGCACCTTCCTAAATGTTATATAACCTCAAAGTTAAAGCAAACTCACCAAACTAGGAAAACAAAACTGCTTTCCCTCCTCTTTCCTACTGTTTCAATCTCAGGCTATCCTTGTCTATCACTCTAATAGTAAAGGATAAAATTAACTGATGAAGGCTTGAAGTACGGGCCATTGAACCATGGAACTGTGAAAATAAAAACAGTGCATTGTGAGTACTTCGTGGCAGAAGGCTCTGCCTAGTTGCTATGTGCCAGAAAGCCCAGTAGTTATGGCTGTGTGCTTTGTTTCTTTTTGTTTTTTTCTTTTAATTTATTAATATTTTAGAAGAGAAGGAGGTCTCCATTTATTGCCTTTTCTCTCTGGAGTATTCATTAATTTTGTCTTTTCCTTTGTGTGTCTGGTAATTTTGGATTGTATCTTGGGTGTGGCTGAGACATCATAAAATTCTGATGTTCTGAATGTTCAGAATTCAGAATCTTGACATGTTCCTCTCAAAAGTGCTGATTTAGTTTCGTTTTATTAAAATCAAATTCCCTGCCCTGTCTCCATGGAAATGACAGTAGTTAAAATCTCAGTGCAGATCCTTTCTCCTTAGATGAACTTAGCTAGGTTTACATGTAGGACTGCATGCACATAGTAGGACTACATGCAGGACTACAGAGTCAGTCAGAGATACGGGTGGCTTCCACACAGAACCTGGGGCTATGCACTGTGTGTGTTAGTCGCTCAGTCATGTCTGATTCCTTGTGACCCCATGGACTGCAGCCACCTTGCTCCTCTGTCCTTAAAACTCTCCAAACGGAAATACGGGAGTGAGTTGCCATTTCCTTCTCCAAGGGATCTTCCTGACCCAGGGATCAAACCTGAGTCTCCTATTTGGCAGGCAGATTCTTTACTGTCTGAGCCACCAGGGAAGCCTCAATATCAGGATTTCCTTTCTCTCTTTCAAGCTTCCATATTCACTTTGAACTCTGTTATTTCATTTCTCAAGCCAGTAAGACCTGGTGTTTCTATCTGGGTCTTAGACATCCAGCATGGCCCTGATTGAAGCCTGGCTCATCTATAAGCTGGGAGAATGGAAACTCACAGAGTCCTCTTCTCTTATTGTGGAGAAGGCAATGTCACCCCACTTCAGTACTCTTGCCTGGAAAATCCCATGGACGGAGGAGCCTGGTAGGCTGTAGTCCATGGGGTCACTAAGAGTCGGACACGACTGATCGACTTCACTTTCACTTTTCACTTTCACGCGTTGGAGAAGGAAATGGCAACCCACTCCAGTGTTCTTGCCTGGAGAATCCCAGGGACAGGGGAGCCTGGTGGGCTGCTGTCCATGGGGTCGCACAGAGTCGGATGCAACTGAGGTGACTTAGCAGCAGCAGCAGATTCTCTTATTGGAATTTCTATTAAGTGTCCCTGGGTCTTTTGACCATTCACAAGCCGATTAGCTAAACTGCGAATTAAAGCAACTGGTTTTCCTGTATGTCTACTAAGTACACATGGCCTACACTTTTTCAATCTCAGTGATTTTTTTTGAGGTTAGCACCTCATACTAAAATTCTGTTCACTTTATCTCTTAACTCTTTATACCCCTCGCTCACATGCTTAACAAGGGGAACACTTGGAATTAAAGATGAGTTGAAGCTGGCTAGACACAGAGTACAGAATGAGCCTCTAATATTTTTCATCCACACCAGGTCACTTCTGAGAGTTAAGGAATGTTATTAAAAGATAACCAATATAAATGACAATGTCTTTGATAATTGTACTGATTAGGCTTATTTCTAGTTCTCCACTGTATTAGTTTCAACAGTTGCCACAACCAAGGACGGACCACAACCTGAGTGGCTTTAAAACAACAGAAATTTATTGTCTCAAAGTTTTGGAGGCTAGAAGTCTGAATTTAAGGTAATGCCATGGACATGTTCTCTCTGAAAACTGTAGGATGATCCTCCTTTGCCTCTTCCCAGATCTGGTGATTTTCTGGGATTCTGGCACTCTTTGGCTTATAAATGCATCAACCCAACCCTCCAGCTTCACAGGACAATGTCCCTGCATCCCGGCTTTCACATGGACATCTTATGATAAAATCCCATCTCTTTTTATGTCTCCTTTTTCCATTTACAATAGAAAATTGATGTAAATTCAAATGTCAACACAAGGTTCTGTGGTGGTAAGGAAGAGACAACCAAAGGCAGCTAAAGTAAAAGTCCAGCGTTCCCAGGATGACAGCTGGGCATTCACTCCAGGGAGCAGGGGACCCTCTCCAGAAGGCAGGACCAAGAGAGAAACAGTTGGAAACAAGATGGAACCAACAGAAGCATGGGATCACTGGACCAGGTGGAAAACACTACTGAGAAGTCTTTGAAGAAACTGGGAAGAACTGGTGAGGGTCACATAGAAATCTATGGAAATGAAAGAGCAGAATAGCTATTAATTACAGGAAAAATAATTCTTTATATTTAAAGAAAGGGGAACCAGGCACATGTACTCCAAAGTTCATTGCCACACTATTTACAATAGCCAGGACATGGAAGCAACCTAGATGTCCATCGATGGATGACTGCATAAAGAAATTGTGGTACATATATACAACGCAATATTACTCAGCCAGATAGAGGAACAGATTTGAGTCAGTTCTAGTGAGGCAGATGAACCTAGAGCCTGTCATACAGAGTGAGATATGTCAAAGAGAAAAGTAAATATCTTATACTAATGCATATATATGGAGAAGGCAATGGCACCCCACTCCAGTACTCTTGCCTGGAAAATCCCATGGATGGAGGAGCCTGGTAGGCTGCAGCCCATGGGGTCGCGAAGAGTCGGACACGACTGAGCGCCTTCACTTTCACTTTTCACTTTCATGAATTGGAGAAGGAAATGGCAACCCACTCCAGTGTTCTTGCTTGGAGAATTCCAGGGACGGGGGAGCCTGGTGGGCTTCCGTCTATGGGGTTGCACAGAGTCGGACATGACTGAAGCGACTTAGCAGCAGCAGCAGCAGCAATGCATATATATGGAGTCTAGAAAAATGGTACTGATGAACCTATTTGCAGGGCAGGAATAAAGATGAGACATAGGGAACAGACTTAGCGTCCACAGGGGGAACAGAGGTGGTGGGATGAATGGAGAGAGTAGCGCTGAAACAAACACATGACCATATGTCAAACAGCCAGTGGGAAGTTGCTGTGTAACACGGGAAGCCCAACCAGCCCCACGCTCTGTGACAAACTAGAGGTAGGGGATGGGGTCAGGGGTGGGAGTGAGGGTCGTGTGGTGGAGGCATATGTATACTTAGGGCTGATTCATGTGACTGTATGGCAGAAACCAACACAACATTGTAAAGCAATTATCCTCTAGTTAAAAACTTTTAAGAATCATTAAAAAAGCAAAGGGAGCCTAATCAAAGTACGCCACTTAGCTAAGCAGAAAACAGTAGTTACTGGTGATAATAATACAAGCTCGGAATCTGATGTCACCAACAGTTGTGGCAAAAAAGTTACGCGAGGAGAGGGGAGAAGAATCATGTATACCAGAAGTCTAAGAACCAAATCCCTATCTCCATAACAGAAAATCATAAAGTCTGACACTGGTAAGTCAAAGCAAAAATAATAAAAATAAAAAAATAAAAATTAGTCTTTTCAAAACAGGATTCTGAAAGGTAGCTACTTTATTATCATTAAAGTGTCCCGGTGATCATGATAAATCCCAATTGCCAGCTTACATTTATATTATACCTTAATAGACTCCAATGCTGGTAAATACATTTCCTGGTCATTTTTAATTCATTACCAGGATATTTTACAGTTTAAACAAAGATGAATTACAGAAGCTCCGAACCTTATCTTTCTCAGTAAACATGCTACAGAATAGATTCAAATGCTCAAGTAGTTTGCATGAATGGACCTTTCATTTTGGCATCCCTAGTTTTTCATTTACAGTGATTGCAGATTGTTCATATCAGGTAGGAACAAAAGGCTTTAATCTCTGAAAAACTGAGAAGTCCATACGAACAACAGCATTCAACAGTGCATCTATTTAGAGTATTAATATGGCCCAATTTTTATTCTACTACTGTTCAGTGTGGAGAAGGAAATGGTAACCCACTCCTGTACTCTTGCCTGGAAAATTCAGTGGATGAGGAGCCTGATGGGCTACAGTCCATGGGGTTGCAAGGAGTCAGACACGACTGAGCGACTTCCCTTTCTTTCTTTCTATAGTTCCTTTTGGAGAAGGGAATGGCAGCCCACTCCAGTGTTCTTGCCTGGAGAATCCCATGGACAGGTGGGGCTGGTGGGCTGCAGTCTATGGTGTTACAAAGAGTCAGACACGACTAAGCAGCTAACACACACACACTGGTCAGTGTACTAGTCCTCAGTATGAAAGTGTCATTTTATTACTTCATTCCCCTAGCTTGCCTTTTCAATCTTGTGAAAGAATATCCATTTACAACCTACTTATTTGGTACATTCACAATTGTACCTCAAAGTCTGAATCTTCTTCACTATTTGTGCTTTTATCCAAGTATTAAATAAGCACTTTTCTCATTTGATTTTATTGCTGACCTCAAACATAGGGTCATAAACCCTTGCCCACCAGGGCATTCTCAATTGTGCAGTGCTTTCCTTTGGTCAGCCTACAGTGTGTTACAGAAGTGGATTTGAATGTCTGTGGTAGTGTGTGTCTGTGTGTGTGTGTGTGTGTGTAGATCCAGTCCTCTTCACCTTGTACTTCTATTTATTTATTTATTTGATGTAGCATTGACTTAGGGCTTCCCTGGTGGCTCAGTGGTAAAGAAACCACCTGAAATGTAGGAGGCACAGTTTCAATCTCTGGGTCAGGAAGATCCTTGGAGAAGGATTCTTGCCTGGGAAAGAATCTTGCCAGTATGCCTGCTTGGGAAATCCCATGGACAGAGGAGCCTGGTGGGCTATGGTCCACGGGGTCACAAAAGAGTCGGACATGACTGAGCGACTAAACAGCAACGAGCATTGATTCGTATCACAGATTCCACACACTCAGCATTTTACTGCTAACTGTGCACGTCCTCCTGGGCGCTCACCACCACCATTTCATGCTCCACCTGTCACCATACACTTGACCAGCTTTGTTCTTTTCCCCCTTTCCTCCTCCATTTCTCTATTCTCTCTATCTACGTGTTATTTTTTTGTTTGGTTTGTTCACCTATTTTGTTTCTTCACGTGTTTGTTTATTGGTTTTTTCCTAGTCCACACGTGAGTGAAATCTCATGACCCTTGTCTCTCCCACTGACTCATTTCACTTTGCAGAATGCCCTCGGGGTCCACCCGTGTTGTTGCAAATAGCAAAATTTCATGTTTCCTGGCTGGGTAGCATCTCATTTTATATATATTCTGCATCTTCTTTATCCCAGAAATAAACCCCCAAGCATATAGACAATTTATGACAAAAGAGCAAAAAGAACAGTCAATGGAGAAAGACCAGCCTCTTCAATCAATAAATGGAGTTGGGAAAACTGGACAGCCACATGGAAAAAAAGAAAGAAAAGAAACTAGATCTTTATCTCAGACGATACACCAAAACTGACTCAAAAGGAATTTGACTTGAACATAAGAAACCGTAAAACTCCTGGAAGACAGCATAGGCAGTACACTCTGACGTGAATCTTAGCAATATCTTTCTAGATCTGTCTCCTCAGGCAAGGAAAAGAAAAACAAAAAAATAAATGGGATTACATCAAACTAAAAAGCTTCTGCACAGTGAGGGAAGCCATCAACGGAACAAAAAGACAGCCTACCAGATGGGTGAAGCTGTGTGCAAGTGTGTCTTCGTGTATTCAGAGAAATTACATGTTCAGGTTACCTGCCTGGCCCTGTGGACATTGAGTTTAACCACCTGTTACAATAGTAGATTGAAACATCTTGAAGGAAAGATCCCCACTCAGTCAGAGGATTTTCTGTAACTGACAAGTCACGCCTCCAGCAGAGGTGGAATTAGTGACCTGTGTTTCAAGATGCTTCTTCATTTAAATCCCAGGAGGGATTTAAGAAATCTGGGAGGCAGGGGTGCCCAGAGGTGCAGAGCTTGGCTCTGGGCTCAGCCTGACTCTGATCACTGCCCTCACCACCCACTCTGTGTATTTTGAACACTTTACATGAACTGTTGAAAACTGAGATCCTTTCTCTGCAAACTCAGAAATTGTGATGGTGTAATTACTGGGTTCAGTTGCAGATGAAATTGTATATACATAGTAGTATTCCCTCGACATTACCAATAATAGCAAAAATAACCATATTACTGATTTATTAGATAAAATTTAAGAAGAATTAAGATGACTAAGTAATTAAGGTCCCAGAAAGCAAAGTTCCAAATAGAGTTATGTTGCTGCTGCTGCTGCTAAGTCACTTCAGTCGTGTCCGACTCTGCGTGACCCCATAGATGGAAGCCCACCAGGCTCCCCCGTCCCTGGGATTCTTAAGGCAAGAACACTGGAGTGGGTTGCCATTTTCTTCTCCAGGAGTTATGTTAATACCATGCAATTTATGTTTTCTATTTTGCTTAATTTTATTATGATCTTACTAAAAGCCTCTTCCAAAATCTTTTTTTTTCTTTGTCCAGAGATGATTGTCTCAGTCAATTGTTGACGAGACTTAGGTCTGGTTACATCTTCAGCTTACTGGCTTGCGGTGCTGGCTAAATTTCCAGTGGATTTGTGTTTCTCTTCTAAGACCTCAGGGTCAGACTTGCTTAGCTGCTGTCTGAGAGGGGGCCACAGGAGGGAAAAATGACTTTTGCAGCAGACGGGCCCTATCTGCTGCCTCCCCTCTGATCTTTCAGGCTTGCAATAATAGCTGGAATAAATTGGTTCCATCTTCTTGAATAAATTCCTTACAAAGCTCTGTAGATTTCTGGACTGAGTCCCTTATGATTGTGAAAGTGGGTACAAATGGATTCTTTTGCAATTCATTCCAGTACTTGTATGTGTTAAATTTTACTGTCTATGCCTAGGTTTTTGGCTGGTTTCCCTCTTTTTTTAAATGAAAAACCTCTACCACTACGTCTTTATAGCCACAGTTGTTCATAGACTCACAAATAAAAATTCACTGGGGGCTCACTAAGGTTCCTCAAGTGTCATGTGTAAAGGAAACTCCCCTTCACACACTTGAGATGATGCCCACGCGTGACTCTTCCATCCTGAATGTGACTATTTTCACCTTTATCAAAGCCATCTTCCAACTCAAAAATAATCTGTGTGATCCCTGATTAGCCACGTGACTCCCCACCTTGGGAAAGAAGGTCAAAGACCAAGGTGCTTATCATATAAAACTTTTCTCTTTCTTGGAGCCCAAAAGAAAACAGGAGAAAACAAAACCAATAATTAAACGTGCTTTTAATAATTGATTCTAATAGTGTGAATTTAAGATTGATCATTTTTTGCCAGTAATTTAAATGGTTCTTAACAATCTGCTACAGAACTAGGCAGAAGTGGAAACAAAACAACCTGTAAATTAGCTGTTACTTTTGGATTTGGGAGGTGCTAAGACTGAACTGAACTGAAGTGCTAGCAGAAGCTGGCCAATGGAGGAGAATGCCCTGCTCAGAAAGAGAAGTTATGGGACCTGGTGACACATTTGAGATGATAAAGAGGAACTTAAACTTTCCCTTATTTAGCCAGATTTAAAATTCTGGGATGCAAGGACAATCATTTTGGAAAATAGCTGAGGAATAAAGAACTCCACATTTATTTCTAGATGTGTAAATTCATTTGTCCTCAATTTGGTGATGGACAGGGAGGCCTGGCGTGCTGTGATACATGGGGTCGCGGAGAGTCGGACACGACTGAGCGACTGAACTGAACTGAACTATGCTACTAAATTACTTTCTGAAGAATAAATCTGGCTTTGTGCATATGGAATATGGTCAATATGTATCATATAATCAGATAGCTTTCTTGGAAACATGGCCAATGAGTTCAAAAAATTATAAAGATTTAAAAATGAATATTTTAAAGAGAGAGTAAATTGGTTGTATTTTAACATGACTGCGTGAATAAAGCATACTGAGAAAGGAGAGTTTATTCTCACAGAGGGATAGAAATGTGGCAGAGGGTTTTGTGGTGGGCTAATTGAGTCGGACACGACTGAGCGACTGAACTGAACTGAACTGAATTGAGAAGGAAAGTCCTTCCTTCAGGGTGCCGTTGTCATAGTAGTGGTTGGAGACGACATAGATGACCTCTGACCCTCGTATGAGGACCACCATAGGGAAGAAGGTAATGGGGATCATAACAGATCGAAACTTGACTTATTCTCCTGACGCAAAGCGGTTTAACGCGATCTGAGCATATCGACTATTATGAAGAGAAAGTGAGAAGATTCATATTCTATATAAAAGAGTACAAGTCCATTTTTCTAAACCATGACTTAAAAATTACACATGCAGGCCCTCGCAGGGACAGTCCTCTCATTACCAGAAACCGCGTGTCAGTGTATTTGTGCAAGTTTTATTTTTTGTGACTTGTTCTCCCCACCACCACGCCCGACAGGGAATGCCTCGTGTATGCTGAAGGGAGAAGCCCTTAGAAGGAAATGTGTATAGTGGTTATTTTTGGGCAACTGGGAAAGAAAAGATGCTTCTTAAGTGTAGTTGAAAATATTCTACCCCAACAGAAACCCAACTCACACTAGCTCAATGTACACTGAGAATTTACTGGCTCCCAGAGCAGAGATCCAGTTCAGGCATGGCTGGATCACGAGGTTCTAACCTGATCAGCAGTCACCTCCATTTCTTCAATTCTCCTCTCCTCTGCATTTTGGATGGGCGTGTACACACATATGCGTGCACATGTGCACACGCACGCACATACACACACACACACCACACAAAGGAATTTTTATGCATCCTATTGGTTCTGTTTCTCTGAAGAACCATGAATAGTACAGAGCTGTAGACAAGTGGGTTTGGATTAGCAGCAGATCTGCCTCATCCATGGCACACATGGGTACAACGGGTACCATGGGTTAGCGATTCCTGCTTTACAGGGTTTCCACAAGGCTTAGAGGAGACCCTACAGATGAAGACCCCAACATAGCACCTGCTGCAGGATCAGTAAAAAAATAAATCTAACTTAGTTCTCAGCACTCAATGTCCTGTGGAAGAATTAGACACTGTTCTGATTTCAGAGCTTCAGGAAAGTACACTCTGTTCTGATGAACACGGTATCAAGGGGAATAGTGACATGGTATCTGAATCCCCATGCAGGAGTGAGCCTTCATTGTGGTTACATATGACATTCTCCCTCTCCTGGAGAGAGACCCTGCTTTCCAGGGTCACCCCCTGCCTTTCTCCTACCCACTCTCCTCCCAGGACACCCAGAGAAGACACACTAGCAGCCTCAGCAGCTGCACTAGAGCCTTCTCCAGGGGCTCATCTGACTACCCCGTGAGCAACGCCACTCCCTAGTCAGACAGGATTTGATGGCTTCCTCTTGGATCACAGCTCCCTCTTCTCAGGCCACAAATATCATGAGTCTACATATCTCTAAGTCATAACTATATAACTGCATAGTTATACCCTAACCATTGCAGGGACTGTAGAAGATGCTATAATTAGTCCACCCAAACTTATTACCACTCTTCTTCTATTTCTAAGGAAACAGTTTTAAAAATATATATATATTTATTGATTTATTTGGCTGCATTGGGTCTTAGCTGCATCATGTAGGATCTAGTTCCCAGACCAGAGATCAAATCCAGGCTCCCTACTTTGGGAGGGCAGTCTTAGCCTCTGGACCACCAGGGAAGTCCCCTAAGGAAACCCTTTATGTTGGTTGGGCAGCCATGTGTCCAGCTGAAAAATTTCAATTTTCCAGGCTGCCTGGAAAATGATACCGTGTTCATCAGAACAGAGTGTACTTTCCTGAAGCTCGTGGTGCCCATGTGACACAGTTCTGCCAAATAAGAAACTGTGGAGGGGGGGGGGTCTTCTGGAGAAGCTGCTCTTTTCTTAATAAAAAGTATCAGACTCAGCTGGCACATTCTTTTTGCCCCTTTCCCGTTTCTCTTTTGCTGCCTGAGATAGAAATGTGATGGCTAGAGGTGCAGCAGCCACTCTGTGAACATGAGGATGAACGTCATTCATTAAAGGTCTCAGAACAGGAAGCGGGGAGGAACTTGGTTGGGAGGTTCAGTTTGGAGATGCTCTTTTCATTCAGAATGCTTACTTCTAGCTTTCTGGTGCCTATGGACAAAACTGAATTAGTTTACCACTTTATTCAATTTTACATTACTTGCAGTTGAAGGAAACTCTGATATAAGTTACATAGGAGGAGGAAAAGCAGAATGCCAGACATCTTAACAGTCATCATGGAAAACGACAACTAAATGTGACCAAAGGCACTTGTTAGAAGATAAAACCGGGAGAAACACAGAACTTGATGAATATAGTCATTATCCACTCATTTACCCTCTAGCTCACCCCAGTTGCATTTGACCTTTCATACTTCAATATTTCACACACACATTCACACATATATCCATCTTATTTTAAATCTCCAAAATAGTCTCGACATGTTTTAATGGTCATTTTGGTTACAAGATTGGTAAAAAGGAAAGAGATGTTGGGAGAAAATGGTAAAATTTTCTTCAAAATCTAAGAAGTAACGATGTGCCAAAATTAGGAAGACAGTGCATTCTTAGTCATTATCTTTGTTGTCACGTGGTTAGACTGCATGACTTTCTATTCTGTCCTCTTAACAGAAAATTGCAAGGATCAGTGAACATTCATAATTGAGGCATGAAATTAAGGCCATTTTTACCTGAATTATCTATTTTGGCAATTCTCATCTTTGACAGTCACTGCATGATGACAAAATTTCTTCCTCAATTTGATCTTAGATAATCAGACTTCGTGAGAAGAAATATAAATTGATCTATATGAATATACACTGTTATAAATGTTTAATAGCTGTGTGCCACAGTCCTGCAGGCACTAATCAGAGTGGCTTCTGTATGCGAAAGAGCTAAGCAATTTTTACCATTCCAAAGGCAATACGAATCAGACATGAATGCTCTTAGGCCAGCTTGGCCTTTCCTTTTTCACTCTGAGAATTACGTGCGGGGCTTGAGAGGGTAAAATGTAGAGCTGCATAGTGGCGGAATTTGTTTCTCTCTGTTTTACCCTTCAAATTGCAATCGCAAACCAATGTTCTGGGGATTTGAAACAAATATTTCAGCCCCCTCCCAACAAATTGCAGGTGGCATTCACCTCACTAAAACAAGCTCTCTTGGGCAGATCATAATTGCAAACATAAGCTTAGATGTCTCAATTGCTCATACTGGATTTTCTCTTTCCATCGTCTGGTACAGAAAGGAGTCTCAGGTACTTATGTGATTTCTGATTCTCCATGATGCTTTCTTCCTCCAAACACCCAGTACCCAATCAGTGGCATCCCTTCCTCTCCAGGAGTCTCAGAAACCCTATGTATGGGGGCCTGCATCAGGGGCAGACCCAGAGGATGGGGGCATTTACTTGCTGTCTGGTGTGTGTCAGGCCAGGGCCATGTGCCAGTGAGCAGGGACTGAGCCATGGACTGTGGGAGGGTGGACCCTTGGCCCTAGATGGGATGTGAGGGAATCCGGGTACCAGCAGGCAGGTCCAACCCTGCCTTAGCAGAGCTCCAGGTGAGACCTGTCAGCCAGAAGGCTGAGGGACTGGGATTGGGCCTGCTGGACTTGTGATCACCGCCAACGGCTGGAGAGTCCAGGACAAAGGGAAGGCCAGGCTGAGGCCTGCCTCTCACCCACTAATAAAACATGCAGTGAGTGCGCTGGGCGGTCATATGTGGAGGATGGTCACATCAGTGCTTTTAGGCTCTGAGGATCGTTGGCTGGCTTCTTAGCTATCATTAAAATTCTGACCCTGGAATCAGAGATGCATGGAGTAGAAGTATTTTCTGAGGCTCTGGGATGCTGCGTTGCTCACTTCTATAAGGGAATATGATGTCTTCTGGGACATTTGTGCTGGAATGTTGGATGAAAGACAGATTTTTCTCAGCCTGAGTTGAGTAGGGGTGGAGCCAGGACTTCTAGGAAAATCAGAAGGCAAGTCGGAGTGAATTGGGGTCTGTACGTCCTTTAGGGGAGGACTTGGAGGGGAAAAGATCTCGTCTGAAAAAGGATCCATCTGGGGATGGAGGGCTTTCAGCCAGGTACGGAGGTGCTTACATACCATCTTTCCAGGGTAGGTTGACTGAGTTATTAGTATCTTTATTTTTTTATATAATGAAAGGTTCTTTAAATGCCACAGTGCTCTACAATTGCAGACGTTTCACACATGTGATTTCATATAATCCCACAATAATGCCTTTTTCCTGCCTCTGTATTGTTCCTTCCCCTTATTCCTCCCCATCGATAAACACTCAAGACCGCCTGTGTGCTGTCATGTCCGAGTCTTTGTGACCCCATGGACTACAGCCTGCCTCGGTCCATGGGATTCTCCAGGCAAGAATACTGGAGTGGGTTGCCATTCCCTTCTCTGAAAGGTTCTTCCCAACTCAGGGATCAAACCCAGGTCTCCCACATTGCAAGGCAGGTTCTTTACTGTCTGAGCCACCTAAATTACTTTCTAAATCTGTGAGTCTGGAGGCAGTCTAAGTAAGTGTCCATCAACAGATGAATGGATAACAGTATGGTAGATATACATATATATTGGAATACTACTCAGCCTTAAAAAGGAATGAAGTTTTGCCACTTGCAGCAGCATGGATGGACTTGGAAGATACTATACTAAGTGAAATAAATCAGGCAAAGACATACTGTGTGGTTTCACACAGTATGTGGTTTTTATACAGAATCTAAAAAACATAACTAGTGAATAATACAAACAAAAAAGAATTATTATTATCTTTCAAAGTTTGGAAAGGAATGAATACTTTCTATGTGGAATAGCTGCCAGATATTGAACTAGGTATCCTAAACCTACTCTTATTCTTTGGAGTCTGTAGACAATGATAGTGCCAAAGTCAAGGTCTGGGGAGACTTACCAGCTCACTCTGTGTAACTGAGCTTGGGGGGAATCTTTGCAGGTACCAAGTCTAGAAAGGTCAGAGACATCTTCCAGCAAAGGGTGGAGAGAGCTGTGATGAGAGCAGCCCAGGGAGCCAAATGGTATCAATCTGAGAAGAGCTGAAAACCGTCTTTTGCTTAATCCAGGTTTCTGCATATTATTGTTTTTTTAGGACTTAGATTATATACTTGTAAAGAAAGAGTGAAAGTCACTCAGTGGTGTCCGATTCTTTGTGACCCCATGGACTAAAGTCCATGGAATTCTCCAGGCCAGAATACTGGAGTGGGTAGCCTATCCCTTCTCCAGGGGATCTTCCCAATCCAGGAATCAATCAGGGGTCTCCTGCACTGCAGGTGGATTCTTTACCAACTGAGCTATTAGGGAAGCCCCTTTTTTTGGATGCAAGCAAAAAAAAGATACCCCACATCCAAGGGCAAAGGAGAAGCCCTAGCAAAATGGTAGGAGGGGCAAAACCTCAATTAGAATCAAACCCGATATCCGCCAGTGACACTGGGAGGGTTCAAACAAAACCGTGTGTGCACCAGGATACAGAGACCCCACAGAGACACACAAACTGAAGAGCAATCACACCAAATAGATTCTCACACTGTTAATAAAGTGCTAGGACCCACAGCAGATCTCCCAACCTGGGGATTTGGCAAAGCGACTGAGAACCCTCAAGGGTATTTGACTTGAGAGGCCAGTGGGATTTGATTACAGAACTTACACAGCACTGGGGAAACAGACTCTTGGTGGGCACAAACAAAACCTTGTGCCCACCAGGAGCCAGGAGAAAGGAGCAGTGACCCAACAAGAGACTGACCTGGATTTGCTCGTGAGTGTCCAGGAGTTCTCTGATGGAGGTGTGGGTCAGCGGTGGCCTGCTGCAGGGTCGGGGGCCCTGAGTACAGCAGTGCATGCATGGGACCTTTTGAAGGAGTTCACCATTATCTTCATTACCTCCACCAAGGTTGGACTCAGGTCAAATAACAGGAGGGAACACAGCCCAGCCCATCAACCGAAAATTGGATTAAAGGTTTATAGAGTATGCCCCTGCCCACCAGAACAAGACCCAGTTTCCCCCACAGTCAGTCTCTCCCATCAGGAAGCTTCCGTCAGCCTCTTACCCTTCTCAAAGGGCAGACAGACTGAAAACCACGATCACAGAAAGCTAACCAATCTGCTCACATGAACCACAGCCTTGTCTGACTCAGTGAACCCATGAGCCATGCCCTGTAGGGCCACCCAAGACGACGGAGAGTTCTGATAACATGCGGTCTGCTGGAGAAGGGAATGGCAGACCACTTCAGTATTCTTGCCCTGAGAACCCTAAGAACAGTATGAAAAGGCAAAAAAATAAGACACTGAAAGATGAACTCCCCGGGTGGGTAGGTGCCCAATCTGCTAATGGAGAAGAGTGCACCCCACCCCCCATCACCTGTTATCGCCCACGACTCAGCCCAGGAGGAGGAGCTGAGAGACATTCATCAAAGTGACAGATACACCCAAGGGGCGAGGTTAGAAGCACCACTCAATTCACTACAAAGTCAGACAACAATCTTCTTGGCTTGAAGACTCACTAAAATCAATAACTCTGGGCTTCATTATGCTAGAATGAACTAGTAATACGTTCAAGGTTCTTCAATCTGAGAAAGACATAATTCATTGGCCCTATTACTGTCTACTCAGCCCCAAAGTTGGGTCTACCATGGTGCTGGTATTTTATTAATGATAGTTTGTGATTTTCTGCCAGATCCTGAGCTAACTTAATTTGACTGTATTAAATGTGTATATATATATATATACATATATCAGACAAAGTATATAGTTTGGGTATATCCTATAGGTGAAAAACTTATTCAAAAGAATTATATCAAGTTTTAGGGTGTTTGCAAACCAATAACAAATAAATAGTAAAAGGAAATCAGATGAAATGCAAATCCCTCAAAGGGTCAATATACAAGGGCCAAGAGCTATGTGAAAAAAAGATTCTAGTCCGATTGAAACTCAAAGACATGAAATACCATTTCTCACTCACCACATTGGCCAAGACAGAAAAATGAAAATATTCCAATGTTGTCAAATCCAGCTTCCTCTTGCACTTCCAGTAGAATTATAAACGGATACAACATTCTCAGAGATAATTGCCAAAGTATTTCAAAAGCCTTAGAAATGTGCTTGGCATTTGCTTCGTCTGTGAAACACAGCAGAATTCCATGGGGAGTAGCTGCTGAACCGGAAAGGCTATGTGTCTTCCCATCTCAGTGGTGATCCTTGCTGGACTGCCGGCTCCAACAACTGTGTAGACCATGGGGTCACTGGGAACGGAACACCAGAGTCGCTAGGGCCTTTGTGCACAGTAGCCCGAACTCCAGACTGGGAGAAATGAGAGCCACGATGGGGTTGGAGTGTAGTGAAGAAGGGGAGAGAACGAATGAGGCATATTTTCAAAAAGTTTTTGGTGGAAAATGAGGGGTATGGGGGTAACCGGAGGAATATACAGGGCCAAGGGCATTTTTTAAAGATAGGAGGTTCTTGATCATTTTATTTATTTATATTGAAGGATAGTTGATTTGCAATATTGCACTAATTTCTGCTGTACAGCAAAGTTATTCAGTTATGATTCAGTTGTACACGTGTGTATGCATTCTTTTGAAATACTCTTTTTCATCATGTTGTTTAACATGGAATACTGAATACAGTCTTCTGTGCTAAACAGTAGGATCTTGCTGTTTATCCATGCTGTATTTTAATAGTTTACATCAGCTAATCCCAACCTCCTTCTCCGTGATTGTACTGTATTTAACATGCTATGTGTCTTGAGAATATAGCAGATACTAAATACAAGTTAACAGCTATTTATAACTTAATCACCAGTAATGCTGCCGCAACCAGGGAAAGGTTCAATCCCTGGTTGAGACATCATTACTTCTTTAAAACCGGAGTATAGTTGATTTACAATGTTGTGTTCTTGAACATTTCCAAACACTGATGAGGAGATAAAAAGGTGAGGTTGAATACAGAGCAGAAAGAAGATAATTGCTAGATCAGGACTGCTGAGAACTGAGGGAGGGTGTTCCTGTGTAGATGAGTCGATGGGGTATCCGGTGCAAGAGCTGGCTAAGTTCAGGAGCACCTTCTCCCAAGGACACAAGGGAGAAAGAAATGTTGAACACAAGTGAAAGCAATTGTGTGGGATTAGTGCTAAAAATCTGACATAGAGCAGGCAATGGTTTAATTCCCAAAGATGTTAGAAAGAAGAGTACCTGTATAAGCGAGATTTAGAAGGGAAAAGATTAGAAATAAGCCATAGAGAATGGAAAACTGAATTAGCTATAGTTTAAAGACTCAAATGGATTGGATAAGAATAAGTTCTTTTTCCATTCTGGGATGTTTATTTTAATGTAAAGATACATTCTTCTACACATTTGCCATCTACACTGTAACACAATTTATGTAAGTTCACAGAGTTTGAGCAATGACTTTGAAGATAGAAAGCAAATCTGCTCAGAATGTGATATAGCTTCTGTGTCTATTGAGTATTCCTTTTCACATATGCTATTTCTGTAATGATCTGGTAGAGTCTGATTTCTATCCTGACTCACAAAGCCCAGGGATTTCATAAGACAAACAGGCAAAAGATCACAACATGAAGAGAAGACCGAAACGCACAGTCATATTGTTCAGGCCCTAATTTTGATTTGGAGGAAAAGCTTTTCAGTCATTTTTATTCCACATCACTCCATATGGAAAAGTAGAGGAGAGAAAGATATTGAAAAGAATACAGAAAAGTTAACTTTAGATGCTGTGGCCCCCTGATACAAAGAGCTGAATCATCGGGAAAGATCCTAATGCTAAGAAAGATTGAGGGCAGGAGGGGAAGCGGGCGACAGAGGATGAGATGGCCTTAACCATATTTCCCCTCAATTTTAGTCTGTTTGCTTTTGACTTGTCTTTAAGTTTAATTATCCTTTCTTCAGCTCGCAAGATCCTGTTATCAAACAATCTTACTTACACTTAGAGCATACTTAATTTTATATTTTCAATTAGATTTACTTTTATTGCTTCAGTTTCCTTATTGATGATCTCCATTTGCCATCTGATTTCGTGATCGTATTTGTATGTGTGTGTACAATTTAAAGTTTGTGTCTGATAACATTAACTAAAATGTCTGAATTTCCCATGGGTCTGTGTCTGGTTTTTTTTTTTGGTTTTTTTGCTTGTTTTCTATCACTTGGTCTTATCTCCTGGTATGTTGAGTGATTTTCAAATTTAATGTCAAAGCGTACATTTCAAAATTTGTAATGATCATTTGTTATGATAAATGATAAAGTTTGTTATCATCCTTAGAGATTTATTGTTACTTCTGAGAAGCAGATCATTCATCACTAAGCAGCAAATGCCGCTTGAGGTTTTGTGAACTAAAAATTTGGAACCAGTAGCTCAGAGCAAATCATACATTGAAACTGACCAGGGATTAAATAATAAGATGTTGGACTTTGTTATTCTTAAATAACTTTATTATTATTCTTAAAGAGTTGGTGCATTTCACTTTGTTCTTACTCACAGCATGGAGACCTTCAGGATTTCCTGGGTTAAACACCAGGCATTCTCTTCTTGCTGAGACGCGAACTCCCTTTTTGGCCTCTCTAATGCAATGAGACTTCTGGAAATTCTGCTCAGCTTCTTCACCTCTCAGCTCTGTCTGTCTGATTAGTTTCTGAACCAGTGGGAATTACCCTTCTAATTTACAAATAGTTCGAGGGGGGAAAAATGTGTTTCATGCTGAATATGCTTCTCTGCACTTCTTTTATCTCTGGGATCCTGGCTTCTCCTGTCTTGATAGTTCTTCAAAGCCTTCAAACTGATAATTCCCTTTTATTGTTTCAGTTTTTCTAGCAGTTCTTGGTGGGAGGGTTGGAATGCAACAAACTAATCTGCAAATATCAGAAGAATGCAAATCCACTGATAACTCGTTAGAAACCTAGCTAAGCCAATACAAAGCAATAAAAAGAAAATAGGCACTGATAATATTATTTAGATAAATTTTTTATTTTCATGTACCTTTATCCTTAAACCAATAGAATTTACATAAATAGCCTGTCCCAAAGCAGTGTGAGCCAGTGGACAGTAAGGGGCGGCAATGAGGGTCAGGTTTCTAGACAGACTAGAACATCTTGGCTTGAATCACTCTTCCTCATATTCAAGCTTCAAGGTCTTTGGGAAATTGCACAACGTTCCTGTCTGTTATTTTTCATCTGTGAAATAAAGCCAAAAACCAGTCTGCCTTACAGCATTGCTATGTGGATAAAATAAAAGTGAGAGACGGATGTGAAGTCTCTATCAACTTTCTAGAACTATGCAAAGAGCGTTCATAACTTTCATTTGTATTTTTAACAGATTTTTCTCTTTAGGAGAAGACAAACTACACACATTATCTCGTTATAATAATGTTGTTCAATATAGAGGACAGAACTCTGAAGAGAAACAAACTTAGATTTATTTCCTGGGTAATTTAACATTATCTATGGAACCAAGCCAACTCAACATGTGCTAGTGTTTGAAATTACATGGAATTTAAGGGCTCAGAGGGAAGATCAACATTTTTGGCATCACTGATCCTAAGCAGGAGGCTTGGAGTTCATTGCTGGACTGCTTCCTAGGTGGTGCTTGTGGTAAAGGACCCATTTGCCAATGCGGGAGACTGGTAAGAGACACGGGTTCTATCTCCGGGCAAAGAAGATTCCCCGGAGAAGGGCGTGGCAACCCACTCCAGTGTTCTTGCCTGGAGAATCCCGTGGACAGAGGAGCCAGAGGGGCTCAGTCCAGGGGATCACAAAGAGCTGGACACGACTGAAGACATTTAGGACACACTCATGCTTGACCAAACTGAAACATCTAAGAGAAGCAAAGATAATTTATTCTCCAATTCTTTCTTTCCCAAAACTGCCCCTCCTGGAGGGCGAGGTGTCACAAACAAGTCATGAACTGAAGCTCTTGGGAATTTAGAAATCGTCCTCCCTGTACCATCAGGGGGCTTCCTGAGATTCCTGCTGTGTCAGAAACCAGTAATCTCCATGAAGTTGATTGATCCTTAATTATTACTGCTTTGGGCACAATTCAAAATCTCAAGACTTATGAAGCTGGTATAAAACTTGGTCGCTGTTGCTGCTGCTGTTGATGTACTTCGTGTGAATTGGCTGCTAGGCAGCATATTCAGTGGTAGCAGATAGCAGGTGCTGTTCTCCTGTTATTGACGCCGTAGAGCAAACTGTACATTACTTTTATGAGTACCTGGCTGAATGAAAGATGCATCACAGAAAGAATCAATCACCAGATACGATGAAAAAGGAAGGAATATATTGAAAGATTTGCTCTGAGAAAATCGCCAGGAGGGTGAAGAGTTTCAGACAGCTTAAGCCCCTCGTGTGAAAGAACTTACATCTTCCTGCCCTGCCCCGCTCCCCAGAAGGGGGAGCCAAGAGTGCAGACGAAGCAGGAGGGGGCCACTGAGTCCTGTTAATAATTCAGAGGTGATCGTAAGCTGAAATGCGGTGATGACCAAAACCTGAAGACGTTTATATAGGATGCTAGCTGGCTGGCCAGTTGATTGTAAAATTGATTGTGATTTATGTATCTATGGTGACACACCCCTTTTCCTCTCTCCGTTCCTTGGCAAACCAGTCATAATGCTGGTATTATTGTATCAAAATTACATAGAAATATCACCCTAAGTACCTCTATTTTTAAAATGGTTAGGAAAACCTGCCATATCCTGTAATGCTCTTGCTATAAAAGCAAATTTTTAAAAAAGACAATAGGATAAAAATACAAATAGAAGTGTGAGTAATCTAGTTGCTGAATGCTTGATCCATTGAAAAACTTAACAGAAATATGTCTCTATAAAAGTATCTGCTGGGAAACTTGAGAAAAAAATGGAAGTGGCAAATGAATATGTACGGTAATACTTCTGAAGTATAATCATGGAAACTTATAATAATGGTAAAGTCATTACCATAGAATCATGATAGTAAACATTCAGTTTTGGAATAGATGCGACAAGGGTATGAGTAAAATAATTGCCAAGTATCACTCAGCATCACCCAGTACTTTAATTGCTTTTTGAGAAGCAACTAGAATATCGCCACTTTTTTCTATGAGAAAAATAGTGAGTTGTGAAACATATTAAATTACATTTGCAAATAATTTTCCAAAGCCATGAGTCAGACAAAGCTTTCTTTCTGGAAGATTCATGCTATCCCCTCCTACTGATACCGTTGCCTTTCTCCACACAGGGAGATGACAAGGCAGCCTGGCGCTTAAAACGTAAGCAAACCCACCTGACCATCCTGACCACAAGATTCAGCCCAACTCCACCCATCTCCTCCCCTTCCCCCGGGTCCAGTCTTTCCCCCTCTCACCCCGGTGCACAGGAGGCTGTTTCCTAAGGTTCACTCCATTCAGGGCATTCTTGTCAGGACTCAGCATGTACGTCCATTGCTCTAACAGCCCTGTAAATTAGGTACTGGTATATTCTTACATTAAAAACAAGGAAACTGGCGGTTGGCCCCACGTGTTCAAGTCACAGAATGGCTTTGGGCAGAGCCAGGACTCAGACGTAGGTACCTGTTATCACAGCATTAGAGTTATCACCTGCCGTGATCCCTGTGTCTCGCTGAGTCCCCGCATGACTTGGTCAGAACTGGTTTTCTTCAGGCAGACGTTACACTGAACTGCTTCAGTCATATTTGTGTTAAAAGGGCTCCATATTACTGATAAAAGTACTGTTTTAACTTCCTCACTAAAGTGCTGGATTGAAGTAAGAAAATTGTTTCTATTCTGGTAAGTCTGACCACGATTTATTTCCCACTGACCCTCTTCTGTTTGCCTGAAACAGTTCATTACCTTATTTTTTCAATGATTTTTCCTTCTTATTGTTTCAGAACCACTTTATACTCTCAAAGAATTAAGGAGTGTTCCAAGGAATTAAGGAGCTTTTGTTTATGAGTTTCCCATCTGTTGATATAGAACACAAATCAGATTTGTTAATATGACTACCAAAGTCGTAAGAAACGTTTTAAAAGTATCAGGAAGCTGTCTAGTTCACAGTAGCTGACATAAGTTTTCCAAAATTCTAATTTTCACTTGAAAGCTCAAATTTTGTCATTGGAAACAGGTTTTGTCAGCTGTTTCCTTTGAAGAAAATGTCTCACTTTATTCATTTTTAAGAGAGTATCTGCCAAACATCTATGTTTGAAAAGCCATGGTTGGTCTGTCAGTTATTTTTTCAAATATAAAAGGTGTTCTGTGGAAAAATAGCTACTGTTGTTTGTAACTGAAATAATCACACAATCGTTTTTTCTTGAGATAACCATTACATCCCACTTTAACACCCAAAATATTTTTTAAAAGGATGTATACTAAAGGGTTGAGATTTAATAATAATAATTTTTACTGCTTCATCTAGGACATTCTTAAGTATAACCCTTTTTGAAATAAAACGCGTCGGTTCTGTTTTATGGGAGTGTGTAGTAGGAGGACGCAATGCCTGCCAGTACAGTTTCCTGCCACGACTTTGATTCACACGCCAGAAGTTTTAACCACCACTGCTTCTGCATCAATAGCAAAAATATCAACACTTCTTTTCTGAAATAAAACAAGAGTTTAGAAAAGTTATTCATAGTTCACATATTTCAACACCACTTAAGGTTTGTGTTACATATTCATGCACTGGCTTCTACTGTACAGCAACATGGATCACCCATACAAATACACATACCCCCTCCCTTTTGGGTAAAGCGACTCTATCTTCATTGCTCAGGTGCTCAGTCGTGTCTGACTCTCTGTGATCCCATGGACTGCAGCACTCCAGGCTTCCCTGTTTGTCACTATTTTCCAGGTTTGCTCAGATTCATGTCCATTGAGTTGGTGATGCCATCCAACCATCTCATCCTCTGTCGTCCCCTTCTCTTCCTGCCTTCAATCTTTCCCAGCATCAGGGTCTTTTCCAGTGAGTCAGCTCTTCAAATCAGGTGGCCAAAGGATTATACCTTCAGCTTCAGCATCAGTCCTTCTAATGAATATTCAGGACTGATTTCCTTTAGGATTGACTGGTTTGATCTCCTTGCTGTCCAAGGGACTCTCAAGAGTTTTCTCCAGCACCACAATATGAAAGCATCAAATCTTGGACGCTCAGCCTTCTTTATGGTCCAACTCTCACATCCATACCCGACTACTGGAAAAACCATAGCTTGGACTAGACGGACCTTTGTCAGCAAAGTAGTATCTCTGTTTTTTAATGTACTTTCTAGGTTTTTCATAGCTTTTCTTCCAAGGTGCAAGCGTCTTTTAATTTCATGGCTTCAGTCACTGTCCATAGTGATTAAAAAAAATAATTTTAGAAAACTTAAAAAAATCAAAATTTGAGAAAAAAATCCAGGTACTGGGAAATCTTTTTTAAACAACTATTTGGTGTTCCTTTTGGACCAATGTGAGCAAAATAACAAGTCCTCTCACATCTGGAAGTTTAGTTATGTGTAAGGCAAAGTACAATTCTGTCACTTAGATATTGATTCAGTCTTTGTGTTTGTAGCAAAATTTGTGAGCCACAAGTTACTGAATCCTGGGAAAGCAACACTGGATCATATGTTGCATTTGCACCCAGCAGGCACTCGGCTGGGGGTGTCTCAGATGTTCTGTGGTCCCCCAGACAATACAATGCAGTGACTCACCCTGGAGGACGCTTCCTGGCTGTCTCATTTCTGGTGTGAAGCTCTTTAACAGTCTGTGTGTCTTAAAGAGCTATATGCTTCATATAGTCAATTCCTTTTCCTCTAGTCTTTGAATGATTAGTCTCAAAATGATGCCTGTCACCCTAATGTTCTTCAAAATGTTCTATCACGTAAGATTCAATATAGTTAATTGTTAACGTCGATGAAGACAGGAAAAATTGTCCTCATCATCTTTTAATTTTCATATATAGTTTTACCCAGTTTCTTTGGAGTAGAGTCTTTTCTCTCATGAATCAGAGAACTCTGACATGGCAGTCTGATTTGTGGAGCATTTTTAAATATCGACAGTGCCATTGTAGTTTGAAAAAGTACTATAATACATTCACAGGCCAATGATAAAAGCTCAAAACAAGAAAAATGTAATATAAATAATCTCATATTTTAAAATTATACATTGTGAATTTCTAAAATAAACAACAATATAAATAAAAATTTAAAATTTAGAAGTATTTCCTATAAAATATGAAAATGTATTGCAAAAGAAGCAAAATATTGCATTTGCCTCTTATTAGTGTTTCTGCTTATGATTAAGGAGAAATTTCAACTATAAAATAGTTATCTATTGATTAATACTGAGCTTGAAAATTTAACAGAAGATATAATTGGATGTAAGAGTATTGAGAAAAAGTGAGTTAATTTTTGAAAATGCACATATTTATATTTGTATACTCAATATGAAAAAGAAACGTTAGTCACTCAGTTGTGTCCGACTCTGCAACCCCATGGACTTCAGCCAGCCAGGCTCTGTCCATGAGATTTCCCAGGCAAGAATACTGAGTGGATTGCCATTCCCGAAGGCGTGTTTGAAAATAACATTCATGACCCAAACCAGCCATGTATTACTGTACATATACAAGGACTACATTTAATTTAGAACTGCATTTAATTTACTTTCCCAGCCAACACTCATCTGCCTCCCACAGGAGCATTGCATGACTTACAGTAAAAAAATTTATAAGCTTCTGCTTCAATAACCATTGACCCTGCTGAAAGTCTGATGCCCTGTGAGTAAGACGGGGCCTCAAGGGAACCGGGAAGGCAACAGGCCACGTGGTCGCTGAGAGCTGGACACAACTGAGTGACACAGCACGCTGAGCTGGGCTGAGGGCCTCACACGTTGGTCTGACCCTGGGATCCGGTGGGCTGTGGCTTCATTTGATGATCTAGTCCCATTCAATTTCTTCTCCTCCCGAGTCTTTTCTCTATTTATTCATTAAACTCACACTATATCACTTTACAGGTTGCTTGGGATAACTGAGACTCTTTCACATGCATATAGTGTCTACCAAGAAACACTCACTTTGCAGAAAATTCTTCCGAGATGGCAGGGGATGTCCTGCCAATCATCACGGTGACTTTTGATCCCATTTTATTAAGTCAAATCTCAAGCTCGCTGCTCTTCCTTGTTGCTGAATCCTGCTATTCTTTCATTGGTAAATCCTGAAGATTAAATGAAACATTCATGTAAAAGCCTCGGCACGATACCTGGAATGTGACAGAAATGCACTTTTAATGCACAATTATGACCTCTTTGTTCTGCGAATGCAAAGTTTACCACCCTCGTATTGCCACGGAGTCAGCACAACCTCTTCATGTTTTCTACAGAAGACATTACATTTGCTGTGTGTCAAGTTTGCTGCCCTGAATTAACTGTGTCTGATCTTTGTTATCTCGTGTCAGACACCTTAGATTATTAATACCATTTAAGTATATCAACTTCAGTGTCACACATCCTACTACACTGCATTCAAAGTTTATATTAAGTTAGAAGTGTTACCTCTCCAAAATCACAGTACTAACTCACTCAAAAGATTTTTTAAAACATTTATTTGATATTATCCAAATTGTCTAGTTCTTTTTTATACATTTATGAGAAATGTTCCCAAAGAAAACAACTGAAATGAACTTAAATTAAGAATTCAATTGTAAATGTTTAATAATAATATATGGATGAGATCATTACTTGCCAATTTTGATCTGTAAACCATTCTGAGGCAGAGTATCAACATCAGTCCAGATTCTGATTGCATCTTACTAAACCAGGACTTCTGAACTGGCTAAGTTACAAATCATTATATTCTTGGTCTAAAAGACTTGCTTTGCTGCTAACAAATGCATGCTCTGTAGAAGAAAATTTCAACTTGAAAATAATGTTTTCCTCTAATAGTATCCTCTTTTGCAACATCCAAAATAAATTTAGTTGTTTTATAATACATGTTGAAATGAATATCATTAAATTGACCAATTTTCTGTTCCATTTTCTGTAGTTTCAGATTCACTAAATGAGTATTTCTTTTGTTCCTTTCCAACAATGCATAAGAATCTGTGCAGTAAAGATCTACCCTTACACTGGCCAAGAGATGTTTTGGCAAAGGCTAAGGCAGCCACATGGTTGAGGAGGCAGCATTTTACTAGGTGAATGGTTTGATTGAGAGGCATTTCATCAAACCTTCCCCTCCAGTGGGCCACCTGTCAGTTCATTGAGTCTCAGGGGAGGGGTATTCCCCAGGTGGTTCTGAATCCATGGTTGGCTCCAAGTTACTGAGGAGAAAAATGATAGATTCCTTGACAGGAAGAAAGGAAGATTTTTTTTTTAACTCTACAAAAGAGATATTATCCACAAGCACAAGCTTTGTGAATCTAAACAGAGCAATTTCCCTGCCTTCCCTGCCCTCCTGCATCTCACATCCCGGGGACTGGGTGCCTGGAAGTGGATGGGTCCCCTCCTTCGCCAGGGAGATACAAGGTCTTCCAAAAGATCTAGTTCATTCCTAGGCAACCAGAAACAGCGTGCACTGTCTGTGTGACTATAAGAATGTTACTTATCCCTCCCAACTTCTTCCTTTTTTTTAGGCTTAAAAAAATATTATTTTGTATTGGACTGTAAATATTTTACAATTTTGCATTAGCGTCTGCTGTTCAACAGAGTACATCAGCTATAAGTATACATATATCCCTCCCTCTTGGACCTCCCTCCCATGTGTAGTGATATGGATGGACACAGAGTCTATCATACAAATTGAAGGGGGTCAGAGAGAGAATAACACTTTTGGTACATTAACACATATATGTGGGATCTAGGGGGGAAAATGGTACAGGTGAACCTATTTCCAGGGCAGGAATAGAGACACAGACGTAGAGAACAGACATGCAGACACAGAGGGGGATGGGGAGGGTGGCATGAACTGGGAGGGTAGGGTTGACATATATACACTACTGTCTGTGTGACAGGTCGCTAGGGAGCACAGGGAGCTCAGCCTGCGGCTCTGTGATGACTAACTTCTGCATGGGAGGAAGGATCAGCTCACTCAGTCCTGTTGGGGAGGTTTAATGGGAACATGGAGATGTCCGGTGATTTCAGTTGTTTCCATTTCCTTCCTTGATGCTCTGCTGCATTTTCTGCTGCCTCCGTTGGGAGCGGTGGAAAGCACCTGTCTTTCACTCTCTCAGCAAACCCGGGGAAGGGCATCTCTAATGGTGCTCCATGTGCTTTGTCCTACTCAAAAGAAAGCAACATTCAGGCAAAAAATGGAAATTGGAAGCTTTTTCATGGCAGGTTCAGCCTGGCAGGCTACAGTCCATGGGGTTGCTAAGAGTCGGACATGACTGAGCGACTTCACTTTACTTTCCTTCATGTTTTGACGCCTCCTCTGCTAGGACAGAGGATTCTGTGCAGCCCAGCTGCCTGCACTTCAGGGAGTGTGTGTCCAGGGAGGCACAGAGGGAAGAAAACTCAGATCCAGGATCTGCAAGACACTGCCTGTGAATTCTCCTCTAATCCTTACTACCATGCTATGACTGCAAGGAGACCAAACTAGTCTATCCTAAAGGAACACCATCCTGAGTGTTCACTGGAAGGACTGATGCTGAAGTTGAAGCTTGGATACTTTGGCCACCGGATCTGAAGAGCTGATTCATTAGAAAAGACCCTGACGCTGGGAAAGACTGAAGGCAGGAGGAGAAGGCAGAGGATGAGATGGTTTGATGGCAGCACCGACTTGATGGACATGAGTTTGAGTAAGGCCCGGGAGCTGGTGATGGGCAGGGAGGCCTGGCGAGCTGCAGTCCGTGGAGTTACAAAGAGTCAGACACAACTGAGTGACTGAACAGCAACCATGCTATGAAGGATGGTACTGTGATCCCCACGCCTTAGATGAAGCCACGTAAGTTTGGGGAGTTAAATGTCTCTTGGTCTCTGCAGTAACTTCATTCTACCTCAGGGAAAATGGACAGCATCTGAGCAGCACTGCTGTCTGTGGTTCTCCCCATCTCCTGCCTCATGGGCACTGTCACAGCAGGCAAATCAGCAGAAGTGCATAATTATGGCGCTCCTGTCATTCTAGCATGGCACGGAGGAAGTCCTGCTGAACACAGGGAGCTGGATGCAATAAGAAGAGTTAAAACCTGGAATCATGTGTGATCTTTTTTGTTGTAAACAACCGTTGAATCACTCTGTTCTAGAAGCCTCTGTCATTTCTTGATGGTTTCCCTGAGAGTCTAGATATTAATGCATACGGCTGTGTGCCTTATTCCTACCCAAAACCACACAGCTCACACTTGATTCGTTAATGATTGATGTAAGGAGATTGGAAAGGAAAAAGCCACACTTCATCCCACTATCCCATTTGATTTAAACATGAATTCCAAAAAGCCATAACTGGACTAACGTAACAATGTCTTGTTCTGTGTAACTGAGCAGTGGACACCCTGAAAAACTACCCCCCAGGCAATTTTTAATTTAAAAACATTGTGGGAAGTTCAGCTTTCTGATAGACCTTTGTGCTTCCATAGCAGGCCAAAGCTCTCACGCATTTTTCATGTAAATTATTCAATCTGAACTCACAGCAAATACACTATATTGCAAGGGCAGCTGTTTTATTTGTGTTGCATTAAGTAAAGACAATAAGGCTCTTGAAAGGAAATGTCTTTTTCTAGGGTCACGAGGCCAATAATTTTTCAAGCTGGATTTAAAGTACTGGTTAATATTTTTTTTTCTACTAAAGTACGATGTATAGACTAGGTAATGTAATTAAAATTAAGAGTAAGCTATTTATTTTTTTAATTAATTATGTTTCTTAGTTCCCTAGAGAAATCATGTCACTAATTCAAATATAAACGGAAAGAAACCAAGTTGTACCGCATGAACTATAGAAAGGATAATGTAGCATTTTCAGCGTCCATTGTTTTTGGAAACCTAATTGCTGTCAGCGCGGACAGTCGGGGGATCTCGCCGGTACCAGAAAGTGTCTCCTTTGCGTCCGGCTTCCCCGCGAGCCTTGGAACGAGTCATCTGATGACGCGCGCCCCTAGTGGACAATCTTGTCATTGCACGAGGTAGTGCGCGCACGCCGCCTGCAGGACGCTGTCCGAAGTGCTCCGGGTGTGCTCTACTCAGAACAAATCATGACCCAAGGATTCTGTCCCTTCATTTTTAGAGATAGGGGTATGAGACACCTCAAGATTAACCATGGAACTTACAAGTCGCAAGAGTAGTAAGGGAAACAGTTTAAAATCAGGTGTTCTAGACCCCCAGCCACCCGTTTAACTTTAGAGCTACCTGGACTTGCCTTCACAATGAGATGGACACTAGGCATGTCCCATGAGATGGACTGGAGGCAGATCCAGTGCGACGAGACGGTTGCAGGGGGCGGGAGAGGACCTCAGGAGAGAGCCAGGTGGAACACTGGGCTGCTGAGGTGTGGAGGGGACAAGTGAGCAGAGGGCGTGCGACCGAGGGCGAGGAGACAGGACGGAAACTAGGCTGGAGGCGGGAACCCCCGTGACTGGGAGATGATAGAGCTGATTCTGGAAAGAGCAGATGATTGACTAGGAGAAAAGCTGAAGGCAAGGTAGAAGTCAAACTGAAGGCAAATAGAGAACACGTGGGAGCCCTAGACCCAGCAGATGTTAGTTTTTGAAGTTTGTGAGTAGAGAAGGAGGTGAACACAAATAGAGATTGCATACCTGCTGTGAGATGGCCATGGTACTGGGTATTCTAATATCTCATTTAAATCCCATTAATCAGGTGGAAAAACAGTGGAAACAGTGTCAGACTTTATGTTTTTGGGCTCTGAAATCACTGTGGATGCTGATTGCAGCCATGAAATTAAAAGACGCTTACTCCTTGGAAGGAAAGTTATGACCAACCTTGATAGTATATTAAAAAGCAGAGACATTACTTTGCCAACAAAGGTCCGTCTAATCAAGGCTATGGTTTTTCCCGTGGTCATGCATGGATGTGAGAGTTGGACTGTGAAGAAAGCTGATCGCCGAAGAATTGATGCTTTTGAACTGTGGTGCTGGAGAAGGCTCTTGAGAGTCCCTTGGACTGCAAGGAGATCCAACCAGTCCATTCTAAAGGAGATCAATCCTGGGTGTTCATTGGAAGGACTGATGCTAAAGCTGAAACTGCAATACTTCGGCCACCTCATGTGACGAGTTGACTCACTGGAAAAGACTCTGATGCTGGGAAAGGTTGGGGGCGGGAGGAGAGGGGGATGACCGAGAGTGAGATGGCTGGATGGCATCACCGACTCTGTGGACATGAGTTTGAGTGAACTCCGGGAGTTGGTGATGGACAGGGAGGCCTGGCATGCTGTGATTCATGGGGTCGCAGAGAGTCGGACACAACTGAGTGACTGAACTGAACTGAATCTTAACATTGGTAAGTCGATCCCCATTTTACAGAACAGAAAACTGAGGCTGGGAATGTAGTGTATTTTGAACCGCTTTGTTGTTTGACTCCCTACATTGCTGGAAGTTTAGAGATTTCATCTGTGACTTTGTGAAGTTGTCTATTAGTTCAATGACTTCATTAGAAATTTGACCAAACGAGAATCGACAGATCGGGAAGCAGAATTTTAAACACAGTTTTCAATGAATTTTTGCTGGTATGCAATTTGAAACAGCCCTATACAAATGCCAAGTTACTTCATTTTCTCTTACTTCTGTAGGGGAGTTCTTCTGGCCAGCTTCCAAATGGAATGCATTTAAATCACAGCTACTGGCTGACTGTTAATAGTGATTCAAGGGAAGGAACTGGAGACCAAAATTTTATTCTAGAATTAATCCAAAGTTGTCTGAAAACTTACCTTCCTGTAATGAATCAGATGAAGATGAAAGCATGATCCATTTAACTATAATTGACTTTGTGTGGGCATTGCCATTCATTTGCATATTCATCACGTCCCATGGAATAATTTTCTTATCCATTTGAGGAAGGGCCAAGACATGGGTAATTACAAGGTGAACCGACCTCTGGGAAAAGGTCTCAAACTTCCCAGACTGAATCCACTGGGCGTTCTTTTTATCATTGTACACACACTTAGACATGACCTGGTTCTCTGGGCTTGGAAGCTCTGAAGGAGACACCCTGTTGTAATTGCTTAGTAAGGAAGTAGGAAAGCTCTGGGGAATCCCTCCCTGGAAGGCTGGGATGTCGCTGGCCTTGCTGCTGATGGATGCCCTGACTCAGTAGAGCTTTGGGGCCCCAGGCTTTCTGTCTCTCCAGACTCTGGTACATAGCACAGCTTCTGCCAGGACTCGTTTCCTCACAGTGGGATCTCTAGGATCTGGGGCTCCAGGATTTCCTCATTTATATCTGGAGATGGAAAAGGCTTCTCCTGGGCATTCCCCAGAAGACTGACAGTAGTGTCATCTGAAACCGGTGGCAAACCTCTATTTGTACTTCATTGGTCCAGAGGGTGCCATGTTTCCACTCCCGATCCAAATATTGTCAATAAAGATGGATTGATTGACATGGATTATTCAGGATCACATCTGCAAATGAGGGTGAGAGGTTGAATTAAGATTTTTTAAAGATCTGGAACAAAATCAGGGCAATGGAAGGAGCTGTATTTAGTGAGAGATATTTTCACCATTTGTTTTATTTCCTTAAGCTTGATTTCCTTAGATTTAAAAAAATATGTATAATAGTTGATTTAAAATGTTTTTCAATATCTGGGTTTCCCAGAGGATGGCTTCTATTGACTGCTATTTCTCTGTGTGAATGGGCAATATTCTATAACTTTTTTTTAAGTTAAAAATAAGACATTTCAAATACTTTGCCACTCTAGAAATCCATTTCTCACCCCACTCCAAGGTTTTTTGCTCCTATGTGTGTAGCGGTTTGTTTGTTTAGTGACTTTTTAAAATCAATTTCTGTAAAGTCTGTATCTTTGATGTATCTACTTATTAGTTTAGTGATCAGCTAGAGATTGTAAAGAGATTTCTCTAATTGCCTAGGACCTCTGGTTCTTCCAAGGAATACCAATCAAATCAGATAATGATGCCTATTTGGGAATGAGGCTGTGGGAGGTTTCTAGTCCTGCTCAACTCCCTCTGATCTGGGAAGTTGGGCTGTTATTTTCCGAGGCTGCTATGGAGCTGGGCAGCAGGAGATGTGACTAAATGACTTGAAATGCTGCAAAGCTCACTGTTCTTACTGAACTTTAGCTCTTTTTCTTGACTAAATGCATGCCAGTTTGCTGCCAGCTATGAGTTGATTTTCAGAGATCTGAAAAAGTTGATTCTGACAAAAGTTGCCAGTTTTCTCGTTGCTTTTATGGAGAAGCAGATGTGAGGAAGTCTTCCACCCTGCCACTTTTGCAGACATAACCCCCCTCTAATTTTATGCCTCTGTTTCTTCACACATGCTCTTGTATCCATCCAAAAGGAATAGTGAAATTGAACTAACTAGTAAAAGGGATAAAGAGAATTTTAAGGAACACAAGAAAGATAGATGTAAACAGTAACCACTAAATCTAGCAGTAAGGGAAATATCTAAGGGAATCATTTAGTTGAAAGAACCCACCTAAACAACATCCAGAGCTGAGACTCAGACCTTGTTGGAAAGGATGCACCTATCACCCACTGTCTCCTTTTGCCAATAACTTGCCCATAAAATAAAAATGGAAAGAAGGGAAAAACCAAATTAATATCTACAAATAGTATAAATATATATCAAATGTGAGGAAATATTTCCCTGAGGCTGGGAAAGATTGAAGGCAATAGGAGAAGGGGGCATCAGAGGATGTAAGGGTTAGATAACATCACTGACTCAGTACACGTGAATCTGAGCAAACTCCAGGAGATAGTGGAGGACAGGGAAGCCTGGTGTGCTGATGTCCAGGGGATTGCAAAGAGTCAGACACAACTCAGGGACTGAACAAAATGGGAAATATGCAAATATATGATAATTCTTATTTTAAAAATTGGTCACAAGGCTGTCGTTGGTTATCTCTGGCTTTTTCCTTCCACAAACATTTCACGTTTCTCCTCAGCCATCCCCTGGAGAAGGGAAAGACTACCCACTCCAGCATTCTGGCCTGGAGAAGTCCATGGACTGTATAGTCCAAGGGGTTGCAAAGAGTCGGACACAACTGAGTGATTTTCACTTTCACATAAACTGGTCAGGGCTCCTCAGCTGGTAGAGTGATTCAAGCTTTCATTCCCATATAGTGTTGATACTCAGGAGTTCTGTTATTTTGATTGCTGTACTTTTCCATTAATTTTTACTCTTGGGCATGGACAGTTAAGCATTAAAACAAAGCACCCCTAGGGGTTCTAGAGACAGTCTTCCCTGTCTACTCTTGTGGGTGCTCAAGATGATATCTTGTTGATATCAAGATGATTATCCTGATGATAATAAAGATCAATCATTCTCCTCAGGAAAGTAACCCTTTTCTTTCTGTTGGTTCAGTGGCATAAGAAGGCCAAAATATCAGATTCAGGTATCTCATTTTACATTACAGTGAGCTATTGCTATATGCCTTCATGCAAACATCAACCTTTGAGAAAAATAAGACCCCCAAACCAGGAGAGCTCAATGCATCTGGAACAGAAAGCAAAACTTTTGTGAGTTGCTTGTTGCTGTTGCTGATGCTGTCACTTCAGTAGTGTCCGACTCTGTGCAACCCCATAGATGGTAGCCCACCAGGCTCCTACGTCCCTGGGATTCTCCAGGCAAGAATATTGGAGCGGGTTGCCTTCACCAGGCTCCTCTGTCTACGGGATTCTGTAGGCAAGAATACTGGAGTGGGTTGTCATTTCCTCCTCCCAAGTTGCCTGTTAGGGATAATATTAAGAGACGACGTACCAACTTTTAACCCTTGATCCTCAGATTCATGCTATCTGGCTATGGGGGAGAAAGCAGCATACAGTGATCTCTGATTCAAAGAATAAAGTGTGCCTATAGCACAGAACACCAGTCTGGATCTGGGTATTGTGTTACTACTGCTGTAACTGAGTTCCCGGTAAGCCCTTCTACCCTTTGTTCTGACCACTGCTTCAGGTGGGGGCAAATGTGACAGCAACTGTCCTTTCCTTGGATATAAGTCCCTTGCAGTGCTTGCTGCCATGAAGGGAGTTCCTGGTCAAAATCATTGCTGTGTGGAACCCATGATAATAGATATTAGGAGTATATAGGTGGTGGCGTAAGCAAGGCAAATTCATATCGAGAATGCGTCTATCCCAGTGAGACGTCTGCATAGCTAGGCTTTTACACATAATTTTTTTAGATATGGAAATAAATACTCTTTAACCTGTTTTCCCCCTTAACATTGTTCATAAGGATATTCCATGGAACAGTCTGCTAGGTATTCCTCCCCATCATGCTAAGTGACTCCACAGCTTCCATGTCATGAAAGTAAAATCCCTATTCGTGTGATGTTAGGTCATTTCCAAGAGTCATTATTACAAACAAGACTGAGATGACTGTTTTCATAAGTATCCCTTAAGAATATTGGCTGAAAAAAAATTGCTCAACTTAAAAGTTGAGAGTTATGTTTTATTAGGGGCAGCTTTTAGGTCTTCAAATTTTTAGAGAGGCAGCATCTCAAGTAATCCTGAGAAAATTGGTTTGAAGAGCAGGGTTGGAGGAAGCCAGGATATATAGGAGTTTTACAACAAAGAGCAGGTGGTCTGCACATCAGAAGGTCATTGTTATTTAAAGAAAACCAGATATCTCAAGTTAAGGAATTTAGCTCCTTTTCTATGTATGGGAAGATGCAAGAGTCTGGGATTACTGAAACTATTCTTTCCAAATGCACCTTAGCTGTCTGGGGCCAGTATCCTGTGGTTTCTCATCCTGAGTTTCCTCGGGGGCTCACTATAGGGAGTGGCTGCAGTCTGATGGCTGCTAGATGGCAGGCATTCTTTCCCTCTTGAGTTCCCTCACGGCTCATCAGTTCAGCAACAGAGGTGACTGCAATCCCTGATGACTGTGACAATCTTTGTTTACTGATACTCCAGGAAATAGTTAATTTCTCAAGACATTTCCTATAAAAAAATTTATGGGGCCAAAGTTTGGCATTTATTTGAGACTTTTTATTTGATTGCTAAATTACTGTCTGTAAAGGTTATCCTGATACATATTTCCACCTTATTTCCAGGTACCTTCACTAGTGCTAGGGAATCATTTTTTTTCCCCCCAATTTTAGTCAGTTTCGGGAGTGGAATCTTTCTGGAGTTAAGAACATGAATGTATTTAATTAAAAGAAAGTGAAGCCTGCTGTATAAATGGTATAAACCATATCAATCAAGAGATCAAGGGAACTGTTCCTGGGAACAGTGACATGGCTATGAGAAATGATGATGTGGTCAGTAGCAATTGCACTGATAAATCCTTTCTGTGTTGGTGATGGAGTACCAATCCTTACCCCCATGAGTCCTCCAGTTATTTCTGGAAATTCTTAGAGGCTTCCCCACATGTCCCCATGAACACACAAGGCTTCCCCTTTGTCCTTCTCTCTGGGGAAGTTCTCATGGGCTCACGAGTTCTGACAACGGAGGACCCCCTTGCTGCCCCAGTTTTATGAGAACACTGAATACCCACGGCAGGTCTCCGAGCATCCAGACATCTAGGCAGGTTGTGCTGGGCAGGGGCTAAGAGGGAGAGGAATTTGCCCTATCACTCAGAGGAGACCCTGAAGGACAGTGGGGAAAGAAATTTCTCCAAGTGGGACAGTAATACTGTAGCTATCAGTTTTTCAATTGTTACTAGTTTACTGTGAGGACTCATCTGTAAACCAGGCTTGAAACTTTACATTCTCAGTCAGCCAGTCATAAGCAATTCCCCTAAGAAGCTGTAGGAACGAACTGAGGACAAGGGAGCAATGCAACAGGATGGTAAAGATTCCGAGCCACCTGCTCTGGAACAAAACTGTTGTGAACATTTGTTGCAGAAAATCATAGCAACTCATTAATGAAAACGATGTAGAACACTCTGCAGTCTTGAAAAGAAAGAAGCCAAAAATCCCCACATCAATGAAAAAGTGAGTTAAAGTAAATCTTCTCTGAAAACTAATTATCCAAATAAATTTAACTATTAAGATAAAAACAATATATGTGTGAATGGAAAGAAGGAAATCTATCCTCCCTTCTGGATGTGGAACTGGTTCTTTCCTTCTGTGCTGTCACTGGTGCTGGCAACTCATGTGACCTGGGAACACTTGCAGGGAGGGTTGGTTCTCCCTCAGGGGAGAAGGACTGTTATGGACAGAGGGCCACAGTGCAATTAAACAAGAAATGCTCATCTCCTTACATAGGCTTCTCAGGCAAAACCTGCCCTTCAGCACCAGGTCACAGAAGGTAGAAAAGCTTCATCTCAATATCCTCCTAATTCAGAGAATCAGCAGCATCACAACACCATCAACAATCATCCTGGTAGACAGTCAAACCCAAGCACAAGGTTAGGAAACAAATACAATTTTATAAAGATTAAAATGGGAAAAATATGCAGGGAGACAAACAAAAGATGTAATGAAACTCAGCATAGAGAATTTCTATCTTTTCTTCTTTCCAAAGGGTTATGATTTTATTGGAGAAGAAAAGTGATATAGTTGAGCTCTGTCCTTTGTAATGCAGGCTATCAAAAAGAGGAACTAAAGAATCTCTTATTGAAGGTGAAGGAGGAGAGTGAAAAAGCTGGCTTAAAATTCAACATTCAAAAAACTAAGGTTATGGCATCTGGCCGCATCACTTCATGGCAAATAGAAAGGGGAAAAGTACAAACAGAGGCAGATTTTATTTTCTTGGGCTCCAAAATCACTGCAGATGGTGACTGCAGCCATTAAATTAAAAGACGCTTACTCCTTGGAAGGAAAGCTGTGAAAAACCTAGACAGCGTATTAAAACACAGAGACATCACTTTACTGACAAAGGTCTGTATAGTCAAAGCTGTGATTTTTCCAGTAGTCATGTACAGATGAGAGAGTTGTACCACAAAGAAATCTGAGCACTGAAGAACTGATGCCTTCAAACACTGGTGCTGGAGAAGACTCTTGAGAGTCCCTTGGGCTGCAAGGAGATCAAACCAGTCCATCCTAAAGGAAATCAGTCCTGAATATTCATTGGAGGGACTGATGCTGAAGCTGAAGCTCCAATCCTTTGGCCACCTGATGGCGATTAACTGACTCATTAGAAAAGACCATGATGATGGGAAAGATTGAAGGCCAAAGAAGAAGGGAGTGACAGAGAATGAGATAACTAGTTTGCATCACAAGCTCAATGGAAATGAATCTGAGAAAACTCTGGGATACAGCGGAGGACGCAGGAGCTTGTCGTGATGTAGTCCGTGAAGTGGCAAAGAGTTGGACGTGACTTAGAGACTGAACAACAAGAACAGCAAATCCAGAAGCTGAATGTTTGATATCTCCAGTTCAGGAAGTACCTGGAAGAATCCCAGTTTTCTGTGTACATGGTGCAGAATAAGTGCTGAAGTCTTCCAAGGAAGCCCCGTTCAGATCCTCCCTTGAAGAACTTTTCAAGGATTACATCTTGTGACCCCATTTTGGTTTCCTTGCTCTGCTTGTGTCTGGTATAGGAATTGCATCTGAATTCTCCTACGGTTAAGAGTTTCTGTTTTTGTAGATGGCCTGAGATGCGTGTAACTATTGATTACTCTTATATACATTACATTATCTCCAGATTTTTAAGTCATGGAAATACTATCCAGCTGGTTTTCTCATTCAGTTCAGTTCAGTCACTCAGTCGTGTCCGACTCTCTGCGACCCCATGAATCACAGCACGCCAGGCCTCCCTGTCCATCACCAACTCCCAGAGTTCACTCAAACTCATGTCCATGGATTCAGTGATGCCATCCAGACCTCTCATTCTCTGTCGTCCCCTTCTCCTCCTGCCCCCAATCCCTCCCAGCATCAGAGTCTTTTCTAGTGAGTCAATTCTTCGCATGAGGTTGGTTTCAGCTTTAGCATCAGTCCTTCCAATGAACACCCAGGACTGATCTCCTTTAGAATGGACTGGTTTTCTCATTAGTCTGATATAATTAGCCATCCATGTTTTTGTTCCTTTTTATTGCTATTTAATCTTCCCTACCAATGTATTTGTTATGTGTTCCCCCCATCCTGGTAAAGATGATATCTAAGGATTTAAAGTACATGAAATTTTATTTAGGATCCCTACTACCAATGTCATTGCTTGTCTATAAGTTAAGGTAACTGGGTATTTAACACAACTGACTTTTCCCAAGTCCTCAACTTCAAATGCTGTGTGTATGCTATTAATATGTCAATCATGTTGTTCTCGGACAGAAAGCACTTTATGTTCTAAAATATCATTCAGAGTCCATTAGCTCAAAGTTCACAGTAGTTAGGCATGCTGTGCTGAACATAACCTTTGAAAGCTTCTGTGAAAAAAAAGAAGGTCCTGAAAAAAATAATAATGCAAATAAAGGACATTTTCTCCAAGTTAATAATGACATCATACAAATTTTCCTGGCTTTGCATTAGTACTCTCTCAGATTCCAAGATGGAATTGTAACATGAAGTAGAATGTAAGTGCCTGATAATGGTGTCGAAAACTTGATCTCTGTGCACTGGTGCTCAATCAAACCTTGCAGAGAGTTTTGGGCGAAGTGGAAAAGAATAGCTTTGTTGCTTTGACAGGTTTTATAGCAACAGTTCAAGGTCAAGTTTGCAAATAATATGTAGGGTGACTGGAAGACCTGCACTCTTTTAATCTGATCTCAGGTTTTCTCGTAATGAACTTCTCTGCTTCCTTTAACCTGGCTTCAGGTTGTCTTCTCTGGAATGAAGAATTTTGACTCCATTTGTTGGGGGTTTTGGTTCTGTAAAGAGCTCAGAGATATTGCTATGTGTTCCCTTGAGATGGAACTATTGTTTCTTGTCTCCTCCTCCCTTGTCCTTTTTTGATTAACGGCTGCTCAGATCTACCCTTTGGAACTTAAGGAAGGTCATGGAGGCTACAGTCTGTTCCCTACAAGCAAGAAATGGGGGACACAGAAATGCTTCTCTAACCAGCAGCCCTGCAGAGTTCTACTCAGTTGCAATAGGGACAGAAAACAAATGTTTCCAATAATTTATCATATTCTAGGCATTTTGCTAGGTCTTGGAAATGCAATGATGAATATCATGATGTCCTTAATTTTGAAATATCATATTCTAGAAGGAAAAATAGATATGTATTTTGCATTCACTTATGATAAGAAAGGGTTTCCCTAATGATTCACTGAAAAAGAATCTGCCTGCCAATTCAGGAGACTCAGATTCAGTCTTTGGGTCAGGAAGGTCCCTTGGAGAAGGAAATGGCTACCAACTCCGGTATTTTTTCCTGGGAAATCCCTTCGCAAAAAGAGCCTGGCTTGCTATAGCCCTTGGGGTTGCAAAGAAGTTGGACATGACTAAGAAAGTAAGCAACGTCAAAAGTTTTAAGAAAATCTATAGTAGGAATGTTAATAAAGTGTTACATTTATGCAAAGAAATATATGGATAAAATGGATATATGGAGAAATGATGGATAAAAAGACTTCACAAGAGATACTTGGGTTGGGTCTCTAAAAAGAGCTAAAGATTTAAAAGGAACACCAGAAGATATTACTTAAAGGTTTCTTGGACAGAAGGGTGTATGTAGACATGCATGGTGTGCTCAGATGAAGGTACGATATCGTGAGGGCAAGCAGGAGAGGACGTGTGGGGAAAACAGAGAAAGAAAGCCTATGAATACAGGGTTCAGTTACTGGTAATATTGCTTGGTTGGAAGCTCCAAAATCATTTTAAGGTTCCCCATTTTATACTCTGCATTTAATAAAGAGCCACTTGAGCATTTTAGGCAGAATGGCAATGTCTCCAGTTTCACTTTGGAGATAAATATCTGGGCTGTTTGGAGGTGGACGGGAAGCAAACACAGTGGCCTGGAAGAGAGGTGATCAGGTTCGAAACTCACCTGGGGAGGAGTGAAGATGGAAAGACACAGAGAGGTTTTGGAGGTAGAGGGATTGGGGCGCAAGATGGGGGGAAGAGAGATTGAAGACTTCAGTGTTACAACTTGAAAAGCTGAGGGGTAAGTAAAGAAGGATATTTGAAGGTAAGAAGAGTGGGTGTCTTTGGGAAATGATAAGCTTTAGGTGCTGGAGGAAATTCAGTCAGGAGATGAATTGGGGTTCCAATTGTCCGTCTTCATCACCAGTTGCTATAGACACTATATGAAGCTGCATGAAGATATCCAGGAAAGGGTTAAACCAGGAACCTGGAGAGTCAGGGGCAGGGCTTGGGAGAGAGCCTTTGAGTGAGGGGCCAGCCACAGCAGTGAAGCTTCAGCAAGAATCCCAAACAAATCCAGAGAGGGCTCAAACAATAAGGAGGGAAGTGAGGTCATGACGGAATTAAAGGTTTTGATGTCATGGCTGAAGGAGATAGGGAATCGTGAGGACTGAAATAATTGTTTTTAAAGTTATGTTAGGGCTTCCCAGGTGGCTCAGATGGTAAAGCATCTGTCTGCAATGCTGGAGACCCAGGTTCGATCCCTGGGTCAGGAAGATCCCCTGAAGAAGGAAATGGCAGCTCACTCCAGTACTCTTGCCTCGAAAATTCCATGGATGGAGGAGCCTGGTGGGCTACAGTCTATGGGGTCTCAAAGAGTCAGACACAACTGAGTGACTTCATTTTTCTTTTCTCGGAGATCAAAGGATATAGCTGAATGTGGAGGAGACATGGAAGCCAGGTGGCTGTGGGATGAGTTGTTCATGAAGGATGATGAAGCCTCACCTTTGAAATTGTGGCTTAAATGACTTGGGTAGGAATGCAAAGGGAGGTGAAGCCGGATGGGAATCCAGGATCAGAAGTGCTTAGAAAAGTAGACAGGCCAAGGAAAATAGTATGGAGAGAGATCAAGAGAAAATTGCTTTTGATATAAGAAATAGGTGATTTTAATAACCTTGGCTCCCCTCTAAGCAAGGGAGATTTTTGGTAATAGACAGATCTGAGTAGACATTCCCCAGGAATTCATAAGAGTGCTGGGGGTGCCAGGCAGAGGACAGGAAATAAGGAAAGCCTCCAGGCCATGCCTATTCTGACACGTCACAGGAAGTCCTTTAGCACAGGTGGTCACAGGATGGGGCCCGAGGTCAGGCCTGGGGTGCATTCATAGTGGAGTGGCTGCAGAGTGTCTGATGAGCTTGGAGGGTAATCATAGATCCTAAAATGGCTTCGATATCTGACTTTTAGAAAAAGTAAGGACATTAAGGGACTTTGAAGTTTTTTTACGATTTTTATTACAAGAAGGACATTCTGACAGTGTGGACAGTGCTTAGGGATGCTCAGAGAGCTGGAAGAGAAGATGGATCAATAGGCTGAATGAAGGAGATCAACTCTCATCAGTGCAGGTGGGTCTCATTTAATCCCTTGAAGGACTCAAATAGAACGAAAAGGTGGAGGAGGGACTTCCTCTGGTAGTCCAGTGGTAAAGAATCTGCCTTGCAATGCAGGAATGTGGGTTAGATCCCTGGTCAAGGACCTAAGAGCCCATGGATCCATACCATGGAACGACTAAGCCTGTGCACCTCTACTGAGCCCACGCACTGCAAGTGGACAGTCCATGTACTGCAGCAAAAAGATCCTGAGTGACACAGGGAAGATCCGATGTGCTGCAGCTAAGACTAGATGCAGCCAAGTAAACAAATAAACAGCATTAAAATAGGTAACCAATAAGGACCTACTGAATAGAAAACAAAAATGGTGGAGGAAAGATGAATCTTCTCTCTCCTCTTGAGCTAGGATGTCAATTTTGCCCTGCCCCTGGAATCAGCAGAACTCTCGGTTTCACACCCACACACTCACAAACTCACACCCACACTTCTCAAACCTTTGGCCTCAGACTGAATTACACCCCTGGCTTTCTTTGTTCTTCAGGCCGTCTATGGCGTATTTTGGCATATCTCATCCTCCACAACACATAAGCCAATTCTCATAAAAATTCTCCTCTTGCATATCTATGTTTCCTGTTTGTTCTGTTTCTCTGGAGACCTCTGATTTACAAAGAGAGTAGTCAGAAAGCAGGAATAACAGGGAGGTTCAGGTGAGGGATGAAAGAGATTCGAACTAGGCAATGATGCTGATAAATAAGGGGATGGAGATGAGAGATGCTTAGGAGGAGGAAGCCACAGCCATGGTGGGATTGATTACTCTGGGGCTATGATGGTTCCAGTGCCTAACTGTGGTGAATTATTTAATTTGGAATTATAATAACATTGATACAGTGTTTCAAATTTACTTAAAATAATGAAAATATTCTTTCTTTGTCTACCTATTCAGTTCAGTTCAGTTCAGTTCAGTCACTTAGTTGTGTCCGACTCTTTGCGACCCCATGAATCACAGCACGTCAGGCCTCCCTGTCCATCACCAACTCCCGGAGTTCACTCAAACTCATGTCCATCAAGTCGGTGATGCCATCCAGCCATCTCATTCTCTGTCATCCCCATCTCCTCCCTCCCCCAATCCTTCCCAGCATCAGGGTCTTTTCCAGTGAGTCAACTCTTGCGTGAGGTGGCCAATGTATTGGAGCCTCAGCTTTAGCATCAGTCCTTTAGATCAGTCCAGACTGATCTCCTTTAGAGTGGACTGGTTGGATCTCCTTGCGGTCCAAGCGACTCTCAAGAGTCTTCTCCAACACCACAATTAAAAAGCATCATTTCTTCGGTGATCAGCTTTCTTTACAGTCCAACTCTCACATCCAAACATGACCACTGGAAAAACCATAGCCTTGACTAGACGGACCTTGGTTGGCAAAGTAATGTCTCTGCTTTTCAATATGCTATCTAGGTTGGTCATAACTTTCCTATTACTACATAATAAGCTACTCCAAAACTTAAAAATAAAAAATCGGGTAGAACCCGTGAGAAGTGCTGAAGCCAGGAGGGCAGTTAACTGTGTCTTGTCTTCTAATCTGTGCAGGGCAGAAAAGGGTTGGGAGCTGCTGGGCATGTTTATCTCCACCTGGGCATTGCTTTCCTAGGATGTTCATTCTGTGAAAATTCACTGATGGGAACACTTGAGCAATTTTCATATATTGCATTCCAACAAAACAGCTATTAAAAAAATAATTGTTGCATATGTTCTAAAGTTTCTGTTTACACACCCTAATAAGAAAATTGGTTAATCGTATCCTCACGAAGAACTCTCTCTAATTAGGAAATATTAGTCTCTATTACCTTTTCTCAACATAAATATTCATCACCTATTAAAATTTGGACTTCCCAGGTGGCATTAGTGGTAAAGAACCTGCCAGCCAATGTAGGAGACGTATCCTACATCCCCTGAGACACATCCTATGCATCCTACACCCCCTGAGATGCAGGGAAGATCCCCTGGAGTGAGAAACAGCACCCACTCCAGTATTCTTGCCTGGAGAATCCTACGGACGGAGGAGCTTGGAGGGCTACAGTCCACAAGGTCACAAAAAGTCGGACACGGCTGAGTGACCAAACACACTTATTAAATTTTGCTTATAACTTTTCCCTAAAAGTGGAAATTGTTTTATGGTAGAGGTAAGTCTTTCTAGCAGATTAATTTTGAATCATCTCCTCTAATCATATTGGATATTTTGAGGTTCAAAGCAAGCATTCTCTGGTAGATTACCTTATGGCATTAGTAGTCTTGAAACTTATTTCAAACAATACTTTAGTGTCTGTGGTAGAGATAGCTCCCTGGTCACCAAGGACTCATGTATCTCTTCCATAATGTAGCTATTTTTGCTGACCCCTTTTTGTCTGAATGGGGTCACTGACTTCTAGTAAATTGGATGTGGGCCGATGTAATTTATGTTCTTCCAGCTCTGACCCTTACAGACTTCCAGACAGACCGTCCAATCTCTCTCTCCCCGCATCAGCTGGGAGGTCATCCAATGCAGGTGGCCTGGGGACCCATGCGTCTCACATGGCTGAGCTTCTGTTGGCATGGACTCTGGAATGCCTGCACAAAGCTGAACAATCCATTGTACTTTACAGGAGCAGGAGATCATTTTTCTTGCTGAGTCACTGGGATTTCAGGTTCATCTGTTCTTCCTCTGAATATTTTGCTTGTCTTACTGGAAATGGTTGTAAATTGCTTGCATGGAATATTTTGTCCTGTCTCCTTGCAGAACCTTTGGTTTACACAGCCCAGTACTCCCATACTCTGCACTAGGCCAATTAAGCAATCTGTCCCTGAGTCAGTCATTCCATCTGCAGTAATATTCGTATTTGTCCAATTAGTCAGAAGTTCTTTATTATCTTGTTTTGTAAGGGGAACAAGTAAAGCCACCTGTGTGGATAGAGCCTCAGGGGGTTCAGATTTCAGTCTTCCTTAATTTGCTGCTACTTTGCATATTTCTTTTTTTTTATTATTTAATTGGAGAAAAAATTGCTTTCCAATGCTGTGTTGGTTTCTGGCATATGACAACGCGAGTCAGTCATAACTTTATGTACATACCTCTTCTCTCTTGAGCCTCCCTCCGCTCCCCATTTCCCATCCATCTAGGTCTTACAGAGCACCAGGCCAGGCATATTTGTTCTGAATATAGTAGCATCAGTTATGGGCTTCCCTGGTGGCTCAGTTGGTAAAGAATCTACCTGCAATGCAGAAGATCCAGGTTCTATCCCTGCGTTGGGAAGATCCCCTGCAGAAGGGAATGGCAACCCACTCCTGTATTCTTGCCTGGAGAATTACATGGACAGAGGACCCTGGTGGTCTGTGGTCCATGGGGTCAATAAGAGTGGGACACAACTGAGTGACTAGCACACACATACACACACACACATACAGCATCAGTTAAAGGTAGACAGTTGATGGGCATCAATTCTCAGAGAGGGAAGTAGCCTCCATGTGGTTGCATGATTCAGGGTGATTCTAGTAATTAAAAAATCTGCCAGGACATATAACAGGCACATGGGACGCCTGTGTTAAATGATGTCTGCTGATGTGGGAGAGTGTGTGGCTGTCGTAATAAAGACTGACAGGGTGCTCCAGTAGGCACGCTGCTTGAAAAGTCAGCAAGTCATTGCTAGGCCTTTCAGCAGATCTCCACACCTGAGTGGTGGGTGCTTTTATGAATGCGAGATAATTTTATTTCTCTTATCGTTACATTGGATCCCATGTGAACACTGAGCTGTGTGATAAAACAAACCCTGCCTTTCCTGATCCCAATTTGTTTTAGACCTAGCTGAAAGAAGAAACATTCCTATAGGACAATAAAACAGTTCCACATTTAATTTTGTATTTTCTCTCATCAACATACCACAATTGAGTTCAGTTCAGTCACTCAGTCTTGTCTTGAGTCTTTGCAACCCCATGGACTGCAGCACGCCAGGCCTCCCTGTCCATCACCAACTCCTGGAGTCCATCCAAACCTATGTCCATTGAATCGGTGATGCCATCCAACCATCTCATCCTCTGTCATCCCCTCCTCCTCCCACCTTCAATCTTTCCCAGCATCAGGGTCTTTTCCAATGAATCAGTTCTTCACATCAGGTGGACAAAATATTGCAGCTTCAGCTTCAGTCCTTCCAATGAATATTCAGGACTGATCTCCTTTAGGATGGACTGGTTTGATCTCCTTGCTGTCCAAGGGACTCTCAAGAGTCTTTTCCAGCACCACAGTTCAAAAGCATCAATTCTTCAGCGCTCAGCTTTATTTATAGTTCAACTCTCATATCCATTCATGACTACTGGAAAAGCCATAGTTTTGACTAGTCAGAACTTTGTCAGCAAAGTAATGTCTCTGCTTTTTAATAAGCTGTCTAGGTTTAATTTAATGGTTTCAGTCACCATCTGCAGTGATTTTGGAGCCCCCCAAAATAAAGTCTCTCACTGTTCCCATTGTTTCCCTATCTATTTGCCATGAAGTGATGGGACCCGTGGCCATGATCTTAGTTTTCTGAATGTTGAGTTTTAAGCCAACTTTTTCAGTGTCCTCTTTCACTTTCATCAAGAGGCTCTTTAGTTATTCTTCACTTTCTGCCATAAGGGTAGTGTTATCTGCATATCTGAGGTTATTGATATTTCTCCTGGCAATCTTGATTCTAGCTTGTGCTTCATCCAGCCCGGCATCTCACATGACATACATATATACAGATGGCATATAAGTTAAATAAGCAGGGTGACAATATACAGCCTTGATGTCCTTTCCTGATTTAGAAGCAGTCTGTTGTTCCATGTCCAGTTCTCACTGTTTATTGACCTGCCCACAGATTTCTCAGGAAGCAGGTCAGGTGGCCTGGTAGTCCCATCTGTTTAGGAATTTTCCACAGTTTGTTGTGAAATAATGTTTGATGGAAGTAAAGTCCGATGTTGTAAAGAGCAATACTGCATAGGAACCTGGAATGTGAGGTCCATAAATCAAGGCAAATTGGAAGTGGTCAAACAGGAGACCACAAGAGTGAACATTGACATTTTAGGAATCGGTGAACTAAAATAGACTGGAATGGGAAATTTAACTCAGATGACTAGTATATCTACTACTGTGGGCAATAATCCCTTAGAAGAAATGGAGTAGCCATCATAGTCAACAAAAGAGTCCAAAATGCAGTTCTTGGTTGCAATCTCAAAAACAACAGAATGATCTCTTTTCATTTCTAAGGAAAAACATTCAATATCACCATAATCGAAGTCTACGGAGAAGGAAATGGCAACCCACCGCAGTACTCTTGCCTGGAAAATCCCATGGATGGAGGAGCCTTGTGGGTTGCTATCTATGGGATGGGGTCACACAGAGTCGGACATGACTGAAGCAACTTCGCAGCAGCAGCACGCCCCGACCAGTAATGCTCAAGAAGCTGAAGTTGAGTGGTTCTATGAAAACCTACAAGACCTTCTAGAACTAACACCCGAAGAAGATGTCCTTTTCATTACAGGGGACAGGAATGCAAAAGTAGGAAGTCAAGAAACACCTATAGTAACAAGCAAATTTGGCCTTGGAGTACGGAATGAAGCAGGGCAAAGGCTAATAGAGTTTTGCCAAGAGAATGCACTGGTCATAACAAACACTCTCTTCCAACAATACAAGAGAACACTCTACACTTGGACATCATCAGATGGTCAACACCGAAATCAGATTGATAATATTATTTGCAGCCAAAGATGGAGAAGCTCTGTACAGTCAGCAGAAATAAGACCTGGAACTGACTGTGGCTTAGATCATGAACTCCTTATTTCCAAATTCAGACCTAAATTGAAGACTGTAGGGAAAACCACTACACCATTCAGGTGTGACCTTCATCAAATCCCTTCTGATTTTACAGTGGAAATGACAAATAGATTTGAGGGATTAGATATGATAGACAGAGTGCCTGAAGAACTATGGAAGCAGGTTTGTGACACTGTACAGGAGGCAGTGATCAAGACCATCTCCAAGAAAAAAAAAGCAAAAAAGCAAAATGGCTGTCTGAGAACGCCTTACAAAATGCTGTGAAAAGAAGAGAAGGGAAAGGCAAAGGAGAAAAGGAAAGATATACCCATTTGAATGCAGAGTTCCGAAGGATAGCAAGGAGAGATAAGAAAGCCTTCCTCAGCAATCAATGCAAAGAAATAGAGGAAAACAATAGAATGGGAAAGACTAGAGATCTCTTCAAGAAAATTAGAGATACCAAGGGAAAATCTCATGCAAAAATGGGCTCAACAAAGGACAGATATGTTATGGACCTAACAGAAGCATAAGATATTAAGAAGAGGTGGCAAGAATACACAGAAAAACTGTACAAAAAAGATCTTCATGAGCCAGATAATCACGATGGTGTGATCATTCCGTTCCGTTCCGTTCCGTCGCTCAGCTGTGTCCAACTCTATGCGACCCCATGGACTATAGCCTACCAGGCTTCTCCATCCATGGGATTCTCCAGGCAAGAATATTCACCTAGAGCCGAACATCCTGGAATGTGAAGTCAAGTGGGCCTTAGGAAACATCACTATGAACAAAGCTAGTGGAAGTGATGGAATTTCATTTGAGCTATTTCAAATCTTAAAAGATGAGGCTGTGAAAGTGCTGCACTCAATAAGTCAGCAAATTTGGAAAACTTTGCAGTGGCCATAGGGCTAGAAAAGGTCAGTTTTCATTCCAATCCCAAAGAAAGGCAATGCCAAAGAATGCTCAAACTACTGCACAATTGCACTCATCTCACACTCTAGTAAAGTCATGCTCAAAATTCTCCAAGCCAGGCTTCAGCAATATGTGAATCTTGAACTTCCAGATGTTCAAGCAGGTTTTAGAAAAGGCAGAGGCACCAGAGATCAAATTGCCAACATCCGCTGGATCATGGAAAAAGCAAGAGAGTTCCAGAAAAACATCTATTTCTGCTTCCTTGACTATGCCACAGCCTTTGACTGGGTGGATCACAATAAACTGTAGAAAATTCTGAAAGAGACGGGAATACCAGACCACCTGACCTGCCTCTTGAGAAACCTGTATGCAGGCCAGAATGCAACAGTTAAAACTGGACATGGAAAAACAAACTGGCTCCAAATAGGAAAAGGAGTACATACATCAAGGCTGTATATTGTCACCCTGCTTATTTCACTTATATGCAGAGTACATCATGAGAAATGCTGGGCTTGAAGAAACCCTAGCAGGAATCAAGATTGCCGGGAGAAATATCAATAACCTCGGATATGCAGATGACACCACCGTTATGGCAGAAAGTGAAAAAGAACTAAAGAGCCTCTTGATGAAAGTGAAGGAGGAAATTGAAAAAGTTGGCTTAAAGCTCAACATTCAGAAGACTAAGATCATGGCATCTGGTCCTGTCACTTCATGGCAAATAGATGGGGAGACAGTGGAAATAGTGACTGACTTTATATTTTTGGGCTCCAAAATCACTGCAGATGGTGATTACAGCTATGAAATTAAAATACACTTATTTCTTGGAAGGAAAATTATGACCAACCTAGACAGCATTAATATGCTGAGAATCATTACTTTTTCAGCAGAGACATTACTTTTTCCACAAAGGTCTGTCTACTCAAGGCTATGGTTTTTCCAGTAGTCATGTATGGATGTGAGAGTTGGACTACAGAGAAAGCTGAGCACCAAAGAACTGATGCTTTTGAATTGTGGTGTTGGAGAAGACTTTTGAGAGTCCCTTGGAATGCAAGGAGATCCAACCAGTCCATCCTAAAGGAGATCAGTCCTTGGTGTTCATTGGAAGGACTGATGTTGAAGCTGAAATTCCAATAGTTTGGCCACCTCATGCAAAGACCTGACTCATTTGAAAAGACCCTAATGCTGGGAAAGATTGAGGGCAGGAGGAGAAGGGGACGACAGAGAATGAGATGGCTGGATGGCATCACTGGCTCAATGGACATGAGTCTGAGTGAACTCCTGGAGTTGGTGATGGACAGGGAGGCCTGGCGTGCTGTGGTTCATGGGGTCGCAAGGAGTCAGACATGACTGAGCAACTGAACTGAACTGAATATTTGGTTTTGCTTTTCTTTTTTTCGTTTTTAAGTAGAGTTAAAATTTTGTAAATTTTACTGGTTTAACTAGGTGCTAAAATCCAGCTTCTGGTTCTGCCTGTTTTGTCTGCTGGTTCTGTTTTCTGTTTCATTGTTTCCACTCTTTTATTTTTTACCTCAGTGTTTTCTGCTTCCCTGATAGCTCAGCTGGTAGAGAATCTCCCTGCACTGCAGGATACCCCATTTTGATTCCTGGGTCAGAAAGATGTGCTGGAGAAGGGATAGGCTACCCATGCCAGTATTCTTGGGCTTCCCTGGCAGCTCAGGTTGTAAAGAATCCACCTCCAATATGGGAGACCTGAGCTTGATCCCTGGGTTGGGAAGATCTCCTGGAGAAGGGAACAGCTACCCACTCCAGTATTCTGACCTGGAGAATTCCATGGACTGTATAGTCCATGGGGTCAAAAAATTTGGACATACTGAGTGATTTTCACTTTTACTTTTTTCATACTTATTTTGGTTCAATTTCCTCTTTTTCTGTCTTTTTAAGGTGGAATTTAAATAATTGAAGGTGTCATTGATTGCCAACTTTTTACTTTTAATGTACGTTCTGATATTTTTAGGTTTGTGTGTACTAATGTACTTATTCGTATCTGTCAACTAATAATTGGCACTTGCCACCTCTACAAGGATTAAATCGTGTGCTGCAGCAGCTGCTGACCTTAAACCTCCCCCTGAAAGCAGTTGAGGGTGGAGAGCAGAAATGAGGCACTCTGTGCTGGGCGAATGTTTGACAGGATAGGTTTTCAGATAGTTAGATATTTTCAGGAGCTGATTTTATGAGCCCTGATTCTTGTATTTCCCCATATTTAGAAAAGCACTAAAATCCTTTATGGTGACAACTGTTCCTTATGACTTGCCAAGGTTCACGAGACTAGTATAAACCTGGAAAAATATGTGCTTGCTTGCATGTTTTCTCCCTTCACTGTAAACACATAAATACTGAACTTTCCCCCCTGTCTCTTTGGAGTAGTTTCTCAGTGTTATCTGAGGCACTGTCTCCCAGGCTACAGTCTTCATTTTGCCCCCAATAAAACATAACTTGCATCTCTCACATTGCATATATTTTTAAACTTGACATATTGCATATTAATGTTTCATTTTTTGCTTTTCCTTATTTTTTTGAGAGTGATTTTAAATACTTGACTTTTGTCTTCAGTTTTGGAATATTTACTGAATCTGGTTCATTTAATTATTTTTAACAATTGCTCTAAGAGTTACAATTTACGTGTATTGTCACGGACTACTTCTAAATCATGCCATTTCAAGTAGAGTGTGAGAGCTATACAGTACTTACGTTCATTTTCTTCATTCCAGTCTAAATGCTAGTGGTTTTACACATTTTACCTCTCCATATGTTACTAACTTCAAAACATATTGTTATTATTTTTCATTTAAATAAGTGGTTTTCGAAGAACAGCCTAAGGTCTCCTGTGGTCCATAAGATCCTTTCAGATCACGCATAAGTTTAAAATCGTTTTCATGATGGTGAAACAGTGTTTGCTTTCTAAATTTTTACACATAAAAAAGAATTTTCCAATTGCTGAATTATGTGTTATATTACAACAAAATGAATGAAAAAGCAGATATTATACTTTAGCTGTCTTTATTTAAATATTAAAGAGATTTGAAAAAATGAAAAATAATCTCATCCTGTTCATTATTTTCTCTTTTGGAAGATGTAGCTATTTATTCTTATTTGTTGCTGTTCAGTCGTTAAGTCCTGTCTGACTCTTTGTGACCCCACGGACTGCACCTCACCAGGCTTCCTGGTCCTTCACCATCTCCCGGAGCTTGCTCAAACTCATGTCCATTGAGGTGGTGATGCCATCCAACCATCTAGTCCTCTGTCATCCCCTTCTCCAGCCTTCAATCTTTATTTTTTAAGTTAAAAAATTTTTTATTTTATAGTGGAACATAATTGATTACCAATGCCTTGTTAGTTTCAGGTATACAACAAAGTGATTCAGTTATATATGAACATGTATTTTGCATGGTTTATTATTAATACTTAAGTTCAGTTAATTCAGTTCAGTCGCTCAGTCGTGTCCGACTCTTTGCGACCCCATGAATGACAGCACGCCAGGGCTCCCTGTCCATCACCAACACCTGGAGTTCACTCAAACTCATGTCCATCAAGTCGGTGATGCCATCCAGCCATCTCATTCTCTGTCATCCCCTTCTCCTCCTGCCCCCAATCCCTCCCAGCATCAGAGTCTTTTCCAGTGAGTCAACTCATCACATGAGGTGGCCAAAGTATTGCAGTTTCAGCTTTAGCATCAGTCCTTCCAATGAACACCCAGGACTGATCTCCTTTAGAATGGACTGGTTGGATCTCCTTGCAGTCCAAGCAACTCTCAAGAGTCTTCTCCAACACCACAGTTCAAAAGCATCAATTCTTCAGCGATCAGCTTTCTTTACAGTCCAACTCTCACATCCATCCATGACCACGGGAAAAACCATAGCCTTGACTAGATGGACCTTGGTTGGCAAAGTAATGTCTCTGCTTTTTAATATGCTATCTAGGTTGGTCATAACTTTCCTTCCAAGGAGCAAGCGTCTTTTAATTTCATGGCTGCAATCAGCATCTGCAGTGATTTTGGAGCCCCCCAAAATAAAGTCTGACACAGTTTCTACTGTTTCCCCATCTATTTTCCATGAAGTGATGGGAGCAGATGCCATGATCTTTGTTTTCTGAATGTTGAGCTTCAAGCCAACCTTTTCACTCTCCTCTTTCATTAATACTTAAAGCAAGTTAATAAATATTTAAAATATTTATTAATGAAGATATGTTCTTATTTTAGTTTCTTACACGACAAAGTATTGTTAGATATTACAATATCTCTGTGGACCTCAATAATTTTTAAGACTGTAAAGTTCATCTGAAATAAAAAATTTTATCTCAGAATTGGTTCCTTAAAATTTTTCAGAATTGACTATTGAAACTAAACAGGACCCTATGGGAGCCTCCAAGAAATCCTTTTAATGTTCTCATTTCTTGTTTCTAGAAAAAAAGCTTCAGCCTCCTAGAACTTCCCTGAATATCAAAGGGCAGATTCAAACAGTTGCTGTTTAGAAAAGTTAGGAAATGCAGAAACAAAGCAGAAGCAATGTAAACCAATAAAGCAGAGTCCTGGTTCCTCCCCAAGGAATATACATAACAATACCTTAGAGGTTTGGTGTTTTTTCTTTTTGCTGAAACTAAGGGCTTCCCTGGTGGCCCCCAGTGTCTCAGATGGTAAAGAATCTTCTTGCAATTCAGGAGACTTGTGTTCGATCCCTGTGTTGGGAAGATCCCCTGAAGTGGGGATTGCAACCCACTCCAGTATTCTTGCCTGGAGAATTCCCAAGGACAGAGGAGCCTGGAGGGCTACAGTTCCTGGGGTCGCAAAGAGTCAGACAGGACAGAGCACCTGCCAGGCTCCTCTGTCTATGGGATTCCCCAGGGAGGAATACTAGAGTGGGTTGCCATGCCCTCCTCCAGGGGATCTTCTGAACCCACGGATTGAACCTGCATCTCTCAGGTCTAACCTGCGTTGGCAGACAGGCTCTTTTTCAGGCTGAGTTCAGGAGCCCTGGAGTGACTTCCTATAACCTCACCAGCAACCAGTCATAAGAAACTCTGCAAACGGTGGAAGATAACACAGACTCTGACACCTCCCGAAATGATTAACTACAGTTAGCTTCCCCCTTTGAAAACTCTCATGGTTCAGTAGACTCTTTGGGAGTTGGTTCTTACACAGGAGTCCGCCTTCTCCCCAGGTTGTCAGCCTCCTGAATAAAGCAACATTTCCATTCCAACCAACACTTTTCTCTCACGTACTGGCTTTCAAGTGGTGAGCAGTCAAATTTGAGTTCAGGAACAAAAATTCTCTTTAAAATAAATACTTAAAAATCTCTTATTTGCCAACATATTTATCATTTCCAGTCCTCTTCGTTACTTACGTAGATACAGGTTTCCATGGAGTATTACTATTCTTCAACCTGAAGACATTTCTTTAACAAAGTTTATAGACAAGGTCTGTTTGCAAATAAAAAAAGTTGTCTCTATTTTTGTTTGATTATGCAAAACTTCGTTTTGCTTTTAGGAGGAAAATCTAGCTAGATATGTTTCTACATGGTCATCTCCCCTCTAGTAACTCATGGTATTCGTGGTGTCATCCTCCCCTAGTTCTCTTCAAGTTGCTAGGAAAGGTTATTTGAGAAGGTTAAAGTGAACTGCATGTTAAGGAAAACAGGCAGTTGAAATAAGAAGATTGACCAAAGTATTAACTCTGCATTTAATTCAGTGTTAAAACTGCCCTTTTTACCCATTCATGTTCCATCATGAAAAGCTAAAGTATTTCATATTGAGTTGCATTATGAAGTTTATAATTTTCATCTAACCTCAAATATTTAAAATCTTTGCTCAATAATTCAAAGATATATTTCAGTTGAATTAAAATTTTTACCTTTGGTCAATGGTATCACACATTTTTGAGAAAAATATAAAGAAGCAGTTGGGTGACCTTTCCAGTCACCCCCCTCCACCATCCTCAGCACTTATTCTGCTAAAGTGATATCAGAAAGCCTTCCTAGAAAATGACAGCTCTTTACAGAATGTCACATTATTATTATATAGTTGGCATTTGAACACAGGTATTTTCTTTAAAACTTTAAAAGAGACTGATCTTTTCTCCTTAGATACTTACAGCTTTGGCCCTATTCAATGCAAACTCCAGAACTTTCAGAAGAAAAAAGCACAAATCCATGTGTCAAAAGAGAAAGAGTGGCACCAGTCGATTACCATCAAATACCAGCTCCAGATTTTGAGAAACAATGAACAAAAAGCTTTTAAAATAAATGAATATTTAATAAAATTTATACGTGCACTGTACTAGGAGCTTAAGACTCTACTATTAGAGGAAGCTATACTTTGAAGGGAAGGTGGATTGCTGAGCACCCAGTTCAAGGCACTCATGTTGAAAAAATACATTGCCTCAGTTCAGTTCAGTCGCTTAGTCGTGTCTGACTCTTTGCAACCCCATGGGCTGCAGCATGCCAGGCTTCCCTGTCCATCTCCAATTCCCAGAGTTCACTCAAACTCATGTTCATCGAGTCATCGATGTCATCCAACCATCTCATCCTATGCCGTCCCCTTCTCCTCCTGCCTTCAATTGTTTCCAGCATCAGGATCTTTTCAAATTAGTCAGTTCTTTGTATCAGGTGGCCAGCGTTTCAGCTTCAGCATCAGTCCTTTCAATGAATATTCACGACTGATTTCCCTGCTAAAAAAGGAGTTAACTGTGATGTTCCACCTATGACGGTCTCCTTTTAGGAAGCCCTGTTTGACCTGCTTGCTTGCTTTATTTACTTTCTCTGTGCTTTAATTTCTACTCTTAGATTTAAAATCCACCAATGGAGAGTGAACGTGTAAAATCCTAGTCACCCCACCCTTGATTCCAATAAAGGCAGAAGCTGAGGTCTCCCCATCTCCACTTCACTGTGTGACTGCGGGTGTGCTGTGTACCCTGCAGGACTTGTTTGCTATTGTAAGTTTGCTATTTGAAGCTTTCCTGGTGCTTGTTGCTGAGGAGCAACTTACAGTAATAGCAAGATGCACAAGGGCTGGTCTAGCCAGCCATGACACTGTCTCTGACAGGGAAATACCTGTGGGGACAGCCACAGGTAGTATGTGCCCAGGTGAGTGCCAGTCATTCCTAGTGGAAAGCATCCTTGTCATAGGCTGAGACTGACCCGGAACCTCACTGCAGGCTCTGCCGTCTAGACGGATGCGATTCACTGATGCATCCTACAGGGCTTCTCGCCATTCAAGAGTCTTCACCTTGAACACCTGCCTGCACCCCTAGGCCTTCTCCCTGCCTTTATCCAAATCCTGCTCGGTCTTTAGGGCTCGACCTAAAGTCCTCATCCTCTGCGAAACCTTCCAGTAAACTCAGAGGGAATCAACGCCCTTTTCTCTGCATCACAAGGATGACTTTATATTAGTTTAGCAGCATTTTCGTTGGTGGCTGACTTGTTTGTGCTCCTCCTGAACCATGCCAGGAGGTTGCTTTCAGATTCTGCTAATGAACCAAGTCTCTTTGCCTGATGTGCAGCAAGACAAGCAGAGAACACAGAGGTTCACAGCTAAGAAAGAGTTTATTTACAATGCAACCAAGTGAGGACACGGGAGGGACAAGTCTCAGATCTGCCTCCCAGAGGTGAGGGGCTTGGGATGTTTATGGGGTAAGAGTGTTGATCTTAAGTTTGGGGAAAGGTTATTGGAGGAAGAGAAAAGGGGAGGTAACCAGAGTTTTGCACAGGTGCATGTCAGTTACCCAAAGAAAGGCAATGCAAAAGAATGCTCAAACTACCGCACAATTGCACTCATCTCACACGCTAGTAAAGTCATGCTCAAAATTCTCCAAGCCAGGCTTCAGCAGTATGTAAACCGTGAACTCCCAGATGTTCAAGCAGGTTTTAGAAAAGGCAGAGGCACCAGAGATCAAATTGCCAACATCCGCTGGATCATGGAGAAAGCAAGAGAGTTTCAGAAAAACATCTATTTCTGCTTCATTGACTATGCCAAAGCCTTTGACTGTGTCGATCACAATAAACTGTGGAACATTCTGAAAGAGATGGGAATCCCAGACCACCTGACCTGCCTCTTGAGAAACCTGTATGCAGGTCAGGAAGCAACAGTCAGAACTGGACATGGAACAACAGACTGGTTCCAAATAGGAAAAGGTGTACGTCAAGGTTGTATATTGTCACCTTGCTTATTTAACTTATATGCAGAGTACATCATGAGGAACGCTGGGCTGGAAGAAGCACAAGCTGGAATCAAGATTGCTGGGAGAAATATCAATAATCTCAGATATGCAGTTGACACTACCCTTATGGCAGAAAGTGAAGAGGAACTCAAAAGCCTCTTGATGAAAGTGAAAGAGGAGAGTGAAAAAGTTGACTTGAAGCTCAACATTCAGAAAACAAAGATCATGGCATCTGGTCCCATCACGTCATGGGAAATAGATGGAAAAACAGTGGAAACAGTGTCAGACTTTATTTTTTTGGGCTCGAAAATCACTGCAGATGCTGATTGCAGCCATGAAATTAAAAGACGCTTGCTCCTTGGAAGGAAAGTTATGACCAACCTTGATAGTATATTAAAAAGCAGAGACATTACTTTGCCAACCAAGGTCCGTCTAGTCAAGGCAATGGTTTTTCCCATGGTCATGTATGGATGTGAGAGTTGGACTGTGAAGAAGGCTGATCGCCGAAGAATCGATGCTTTTGAACTGTGGTGTTGGAAAAGACTCTTGAGAGTCCCTTATACTGCAAGGAGATCCAACCAGTCCATTCTAAAGGAGATCAATCCTGGATGTTCATTGGAGGGACTGATGCTAAAGCTGAAACTGCAATACTTTGGCCACCTCATGCGACGGGTTGACTCACTGGAAAAGACTCTGATGCTGGGAAAGGTTGGGGGCGGGAGGAGAAGGGGACGACGGAGAATGAGATGGCTGGATGGCATCACTGACTCTGTGGACATGAGTTTGAGTGAACTCCGGGAGTTGGTGATGGACAGGGAGGCCTGGCGTGCTGTGATTCATGGGGTCGTGGAGAGTCGGACACGACTGAGCGACTGAACTGAACTGAACTGATGTCAGTTACATGCATTTGCATGTTCAAAATGGAAATGCATAGCATGACCTGAAGGTAGAGTTTCTGAGTCCTCTGATACCACGAAGCCATTCATCAGACACCTGCATAGGCCTCGTTTTAGGGTTGGTGGTCCCAACCAGACCTAGCCATCTGACACGGTGCAGGAGCTGACTCCAATTCCTGTAAAACAATTGGGTTGCATGAAGTTCGGAAGGTATATGATTAAGAAGAAAAAAAAGAAAAAAAGAAGCTTAATCAATGAAGGTAGTATATGAGCAAAGGCTTTTAACATGCTGTTCCCCCTTTTGTTGTTAAGACAGGTTTAAGAATTTCTAGGTGTTGGAGAAGACTCTTGAGAGTCCCTTGTACCGCAAGGAGATCCAACCAGTCCATTCTAAGGGAGATCGATCCTGGGTGTTCATTGGAAGGACTGATGCTAAAGCTGAAACTGCAATACTTTGGCCACCTCATGCGACGAGTTGACTCACTGGAAAAGACTCTGATGCTGGGAAAGGTTGGGGGCGGGAGGAGAAGGGGACGACCGAGAATGAGATGGCTGGATGGCATCACCGACTCTGTGGACATGAGTTTGGGTGAACTCCGGGAGTTGGTGATGGATAGCGAGGCCTGGCGTGCTGTGATTCATGGGTTCGCGGAGAGTCGGACACGACTGAGCGACTGAAGTGAACTGAACTGAACTAGTTATCAGCTTCTGGTAACTCTATGGGACATAGTTTCAATCCCACTAGTTCTTGGTACAGGTAGAGAGTGGGATTTCCTAGGAAAATTTATGAGCCGAGAAGCAGAAGAGCACATGGATCCCTGAATTCTCACTATTTCATACCTTGTCTGCACCAGCCAGGGACCAACCTGCCAGTGTAGAGCGTCCCTGTCTTCTGTTGATCCACCTTTAGCTTCTGGGAGAAAGGAACACCTGTGTGACTGTCACCAATGGACAGTCCCTCGTTTGAGAACTTCCTTTCTAGGAAGGGCGAGCAGTGGCTGGTATCAGCCTATGTGTCTGTTGAAATAACACTGACTTGGTAAGTTTCCTTTCTGCTGAGCCCCCAAAGATGTGAAAGTGAAACTGTTAGTCGCTCAGTTGTGTCCTACTCCTTGCAACTCCAAGGACAATAGCCTGCCAGCCTCCTCTGTCCATGGAATTCTCCAGGCAAGAATACTGGAGTGGGTAGCCATTCCCTTCTCCAAGGGATCTTCCCAACCCAGGGATGGAACCCAAGTCTCCTACATTGCAGGTAGATTCTTTACTCTTTACCCGGGCCCCCAAAGAAATGAGAATATAAACCTCAAGGGCCACCCAGATTTGCTACCTTGAAAACCAAGTGTTGGCCTTGTTCATTTTTATATCCTCAGTTCTAGCACTGATGAACACAATAAATACCCATGATGAACTGGTGGACATCAGTATCCAAAAGGCATTATATCTGCTGCTACATTCTCTGGACAGGAGATCTCTGCATGAAAAATAGCACATGAACTTTCTTTTGAGGTCTGCAAGAAACCTCTGATATAAGCTTTCATCAGAATGTTCCAACACATTCCCGTTTGAATAACCGCTCAGTGGATGGGGTCATCAGGCCATCAACCACAGGGGTGAGACCCCACCGTCAGCTGTCCTTGGGGTGAGAACAAGCCTTGGCACTTCAGCCTTCCACGTCTGGCCAGTATCCCCTCGTTGGCTCCACCAGCCCCTCTGTATTGCACATTATTGCCTCAAACTTAATAGCCTCAGTGCTTGCCAGCTGTTATTTCATGTTGTACTCATTCCTGGAAGCTGAGGGAATATCCAGCATAGATGACTTTTTCTTAATGTATACTTGTATTTCCACAAAGCAAGTACACACTGCTGAGTGTGAAAAAGAGAGATGCACTTCCAACTATCAGACAAGTTATGGACCTGCTTCGACTCTGGCAGGTAACAGTATTTTAGCAGCTTTAGCACAAGGAGAACAGCTTTGCTGTACAGTTTTGTGCTGCTGCTGTTGTTATTCTAAAATTCAAGAGCTGTTCTATTTCACTGCCCTATGTTGGAATACATGAATCAAGAACAAAGATACAAGGAAATGTATTTTGTAGTGACAGGAACACAGGGCAAAGTACATTGGAGACTTCAAACTCAAATTAGTTCATCACAGTATCAGTCAGGAGAAGAGCCTGAATTCCACCTTCACAACCAGTGACTTATTCATTGCAATACCTGAGATTTGGAAATAATTCACTGATTATTTAGTTAGAGTAATTCCGTCAGTCTCCATCTTGGTTTACTCGTCTCTTTTGTATTTTCACAGCCTCAGGTGGAAATTCCTTTTAGAGAACAAACTTCTCCATTAGCAATATGTCTTCATTAGCAAGCAGCTGTGCTAAACGAACCTTGATATTTCAATTTTTCACGTAATTTTGTGCATATGATCTCAGCTGAATGCCATCTACCCAGTTCATTGCCACAAGTGCAAGCTAATAATATCTCAGGTATGAAATGTTAAACACCATCAGATTATATCTCAAAAAGGGAAATTTACTTCCTCTGAAGCTTCTCTTACAAACTCCGTAGCATTTGATGTCCAAACCATCAAGTATTAAATTGCAAAAAAGCTCCTGCTGCTTCACTGGTGGCTGTCACTTACAGTCAAAAATCTTAAATTTTCAGCTTCAGAATCAGAAATCTCTGGATCACACTAACCTTTCCAAGTTACACTGGCCAAATCCAAGAAATTGACAAATAAAGTAATAAACATATTTTATAGGGCTTCCCAGGTGGTGCCAGTGGTAAAGAACCCTCCTGCCAGTGAGGGGACATGAGATACTTGGGTTTGATCCCTGGGTCGGGATTCTTGCCTGGATAATCCCATGGATAGAAGAGCCTGGCAGGCTATAGTCCATACGGTCAGAGAGTCAGACATGACTGAAGAGACTTAGCACACACCTAGTTACCTACATGAAAAATGGTCTCTTTTTTGGTAAGTTACTCTATCAGGATCAACATGATCATTACACGTTTGACTAAGTCATTCTCTGTGGGGCAGCAAGAATTTAAAATGTTCTCATGAAGCTTTCAGAAGTTGAGATGTATTGTATCAGAAAAAAAAAATGTGCTGCAATAACAAATATGTCTAAAATCTCAGTGGTCTAAATAGTTAAGGTTTGTCTCTGCTTTTTACATTATGGACTGGAAAAGATGTTTTGCCCCAAGATTATTATCCATAGTCACACTAACAAAGCTTTCTCTCAGCTCAAGTTGCCATCATGAATGGGAGCATGATAAATCATGCCTTGGATGTTAAAGTTTTTGCTCTGCAGTTATGTATTTCACTTCCATTCACTCTTCAATGGCCAAGACAACTCAAATGCCAGCTCACTTTTAAACAGAGAAGTGAAGTTCAGGCTTGACATGTGCAAAAGAAAGTGGAAAAGACACCTGTTCGTAAACATCTCTAATGCCTGTGACACAGTTAAGCTGTTGGTAGAAATGCAGGTTGAGAGGGAACTTCTTGGTAACACAGTTTAACCCCTTCAGTTCATAAGTTGAAAAACCATGATTGGTGGAGGCTAACTTCAGGTGTCAGCCCTCAGCTTGGCCTCAAGGTTCCTGTTGAAGTCATTCATTCTTGGGTCTGTAACATAAAGTTACAGGAACAGAAAGGGTGTTAGGACTGTATATTTAGCATCCCATCAAGCCCAGACAACTTTGTGCTTATTGATAGCTAATTGGAAGCCTGGAAGGTTTATGTGAACAGAGTTGCCTTACTATTATTATTTTTTAATCAGTCTTCAGACCAAGACTCAGAAGAGAAGAAGCATCTTTAGAACACTGTTGTCTGAGACCCAGTCCCCACCTGGAATGATAATTGGGGATATACAATTCTAGCTGAACATTTTTATCATTCCAACGCCTAGTCCGGATCTAACCACAGAATAAACAAACCATAATCTCCAGGTGGGACACTGGTATGGGAATAGTTTATTCCAGTAGGAATTTTAATTGTGTAGATTCCCAAACTGGCTCTTTGTGGTGTCCACCCATGGGCCCCAAGCGAAATACAACAGTTGTCCTTAATTGTCACAGGTGTGCCAGAAGTGGGAGGTGGGTGGCAGTCCTGGTACCTGAGCCCCATGCTCGCTGGCTTCAGGGGTCACAGGTATCAGTGCTCTTGGCCTGTGTGTATTCCTCTTCAGGACAGAACAATAGAGGTCTTCCTTGGTTGACAAACTGAAAAGAAAGCATTGCTTTTCAGAAACATTTTTCCTGTAATGTTATTTACCCTTTTATAAACAAAAAGCTTAAACTACTCAAACAGATAAGGTTGCTCTCATAAAAGCTCCCTGAGTGTGCTAATGGTTTGCAAGGACCACCTTCAAAACAGACCTTCAAAGGCAAAATCAAAATATTGGGCATTTTTTTCAAACTGATCAGTTACCGCTGTGACCTCTTCTAGGCTAAAGTCCAAATGGAAAAATGAAAAAGTGCAGGGCAGAGCCGCTGTCCAGGCATGATAGAGCGAGGCTCACTGACCTCAATTACCGTCTGACTGCCATTATCTCTAACGAGTGAGTGGCTGCCCAGGTTCAGACAAGCCAGCAGCAGGCAGGCAGCCATTTGTTTCCATGCTGATAACACCATATATCAGGCTCCATGAAACTGCTGTCTCTTAAACGCCAGGAAGGGTTGAGCACCTGGACATCAGTGTCACTGGGATGGGGACCAGTGGCAACAGATGGAACAAGGTCCAAGGCTGCCAGCTGGATTGAGACCAGTGACCCTTAAGCAGCAGGGGAAGCTGCAGGTGAGCTGGAGTCAGAAGTCCGTGTCAGTGCAGGGAGAATCTCACATTCAGGGCTGTGGTTCCCATGTCAGCTTTGTTACCCAAAAGACGAGGGGCCGTGACCTCTGAAGAGGGTAGACAAGGTTGTCCCTGGCTGCCCTGGGTGCTTGGTCTTCAGTTGGAGCAGTAAATCCCTTCCCAGGACGTTCTTGGTGTCCGGGATGTCTCTGGTCATTCTTGAGTCAGACTTCAACAGACACTTCCGGGAGAAGGGATAGATTACAAAGCAAATCCATGCCATGAGTTTGAGTTCCGTGGCTGGAAAGGCAGATGGAGACTGACCCATCATCACAGGTTTGAGATGGTGCTCTTTCTTCAAAGTCATGGTGTGTGAAGCAAAGAAAATACCATGTTAGGAATTTGGGGGTGCCCTGATCCATCTTTAGAGCCTCGAGTGGGGTCAGATGGCAGGCAATAAAGAAAGAGAGGTCAAGGAAGGTGAGGTCTTCTCCCTGTTACCCTTGCAGATGAGCAACTTCCCGTGCAGCGTCCATCCCAGTGAGAAGAGGTAGGGAGGGGATGGCAGGGGCTGGGAAGTAAACGAAAGGGAGGGGAGGGTGTGGGCGAAGAATGAAAAATGTGGGAAGGGATCGGTAAGGGAACTGAGGGAGGGAATGAGCAGAGGGACTCTAGGTGGGAGGAGTTGGGGTGGGGCGGGTTGGGAGGGACTGGTGGGACCAGGGAGGGGACACGTGAACACGAAAAGCAAGTCCAGAGCCCCATACTGGAGGGCTGTAGGATAAACTGTTCTCTTGCCACATAGACCTGGAGAGAGCTGGCCTTTGGAAAAAATGGAGAGAAGACACTTAGATCATATGTCTCTTGAATGATGCGGTCTTTTTGTTAGAACCAATTACAATTTGAGCTTGGTCTGCTTATTTAGCACCCACTACTCCCATTCACATGCCCTGAATTCCAAGCCAAGCTAAAAACTGATGTGACATGAAGTGAAAAGTGAAATCGCTCAGTTGTGTCCAACTCTTTCGACCCCATGGACTGTAGGCTCCTCCATCTGTGGAATTTTCCAGGCGAGAATACTGGAGTGGGTTGCCATTTCCTTCTCCAGGGGATCTTCCCGATGATTTCTATTAAAATTATGAAAATCTGAAACACTGACAACACCAAATGCCGGTGAGGATATGCAGCAACAGAAACTTTCATTCATTGCTGGTGGGACAGCAAAATGGTCCAGTCACCTTGGAAGACAGATTGCTGGTTTCTTACAAAACTAAACATCCTTTTACCTTATGATCCAGCAATATCTTCCTTGATATTTACCCAAATCAGCTGAAATCTTATATCTATAAAAACACCCACACACAGATGTTTATAGCATTTTTATCCATAATTGCCCCAAACTGGAAATAGTCAATATACTCTTCAGTAGGTGAATGAATAAACTGTGGCAATCAGACAAATGAATATTATTTAGCACTTGAAAGAAACAAGATATCAAGAAGAGACACGGTGGAAACTTAAATGCATATTACCCCATGAAAGAAACCAATCTGAAAAGGTTATATACTGTTACATTTCAACCATATGACATTCCGAAAAAGGCAAAATCATGAAGACAGTAATAAGCAATGGTTGTCAGGTACTGAAGGATAGGTGATGAATATCCAGCGCACAGAGGATTTTTAGGGCAGTGAAGCTCTTCTCTATGATGCTATAATGATGGACATGTGTTTAAATCCATAGAATGCACAGCACCATGAATGAATCCTAATGTGAATCATGGCGATAATGACGTGTCAGTGCACAGTCATCTGTTATAACAAATGGACATCTCTGGGGGAGGATGTTGATGACGGGAAAGCTGTCATGTATGAGGGTAGGAAGTATATGGGACATTTCTGTACATTTTCTAGATGTTGCTTTGGACTTAAAAGTGCTCTAAAAACTAAAGTCAGGTTAAAACATTTGTGATCATTTATTTATTTTCATGATATATGGGATGGGGTGCAGAGCCCCTTTGCTCTCTCTGGGCATTCTACTGTCCCAGCATATCCAAATAGTCATCAACCAAGAAACTCTCTGAACCTGCAGCTCAGGGATCATTGTGGAGGATTCATTATGTAAGCATGATTGAATCATTGGCTATTGATTCAATAGCCAATTGAATTGATTCAACCTCCAACCCTTTTCAAAAGAAAGGAATTTGGGTGTGCCCTGATCCATCCGTAGAGCCTTGAGTAAGGTCAGATGGCAGGAAATAAAGAAAGAGAAGTCAAGGAAGGTGAGGTCTTCTCCCTGTTACCCTTGCAGATGAACAACTTCCCGTGCAGCATCCATCCCAGTGAGAAGGGGTGGGGAGGGGATTTGTGATGTTTTAAAATGGGCCATGGGATCTTTTCCGGCACAACTTTATTTTGTCTAGCATTGTTGCTGTTCTTGTTCGGTCCCTAAGTCCTGTCTGACTCTTTGCAACCCCATGGACTGCAGCACACCAGGCTTCCTTGTCCTTCACTATCTCCCGGAGCTTGCTCAAACTCCTGTCCATTGAGTTGGTGATGCCATCCAACCCTCTCATCCTCTGTCGTCCCCTTCTCCTCCTGCCCTCAATCTTTCCCAGCATCAGGGTCTTTTCCAACGAGCTGACTTAGGTGATCAAAGGATTGGAGCTTCAGCTTCAGCATCAGTCCTTCCACAGTTTGAAAGCATTAGTTCTTTGGTGCTCAGCCTTAATTACATGGCTGCAGTCACCATCCACAGTGATTTTGGAGCCCAACAAAATAAAATCTGTCACTGTTTCTACTTTTTCTCCATCTATTTGCCAAGAAGTGATAGGACTGGATGCCATGATCTTTGTTTTCTGAATGTTGAGTTTTAAGCCAGCTTTTTCACTCTTCCTCTTTCACCTTCATCAAGAGGCTCTTTAGTTCCTCTTTGCTTTCTGCCATTAGACTGGTACTGTCGCCATATCCGGGCTTCCCTGGTGGCTCAGACGGTAAAGACTCTGCCTGCAAGGCAAGAGACCTGGGTTCGATCTCTGAGTCAGGACAATCCCCTGGAAAAGGAAATGGCAGCTCAATCCAGTATTCTTGCCTGGAGAATCCCGTGGACAGCAGAGCCTGGTGGGTTACAATCCATAGGGTCGCAAAGAGTTGAACACGACTGAACGACTAACACACACATCTGAATATCTGAGTTGGCTGATATTTCTCCTGGCACTATCAATTTACTATGCATATTATTATGTGAGGCTGGATAGTATGTCTTCACCCTTTAAAGAAGTTCTGGGGCCCCCTCTGTAAAATGGACTTCTAGAGCAGCCTATTTGTACCAGCCTTGTGACATGTATTCGGATGATCTTGCATTTGCCTCAACCATTCATATCCATTTCTTACCAGATCACATCTTATTTTAATTCAGGAATATGTTCTACTTTTTACTTCTAGCTATTATTAGGAATGTGGTTTGCAGGACTAAAAGAACTACTGCTCTAGAAGTTATTCAGTTTGCCTTTATTCAGCTCTAAGGAAGGCCGGCTTCTGATCCCTGGTGCTAATTCCTAAACTAATAACTGGATGTGCGTTGCTTCCGCATCGTTCGATGATCCTCTGTCCAGCTCCTTGCAAAGCCCTAACTCAGTGTTACTCGGTCTCCCTCCTAGGTCACCAGCATTCTCGTAATTACACTACCTTTTCTTATACAGTAACTCTTTCTGAAGAAAGATCTAGCAAGCTTATTTGTACTAAACTGTAACTGGAAATTGACTGATAAATTATCCCCTGATCTGGGACTTAAGGGATATTTCCAAGTGAGAGGAGCTAAGAACCTTAAATCATTAATTTTCAAAATGGGACTCACATATGTCAGGACAGGAAGCTGTAAGATAAAGATGAGGAACTTCAAAGTAAAATTAATTTTCCTTGAAGACGGGTTATACAAAATATTACTTCTCTGAAAAAAGATAAATGTAAAAAGTGGTACATGGTAAAAATTCACACGGTATTTATAGGTGAAACATGAGGATTCATTCTGAATCTCAGTTTCTCTAAAGCTAGGCTTCAGAGTGCAGTTGCTTAGATGGTAAAGAATCTGACTGCCAATGGAGGAGACTCAGGTCCTGATGATCCCCTGGAGAAGAGAATGGCAACCCACTCCAGTATTCTTGCCTGGAAAACCCCATGGACAGAGGAACCTGGTAGGCTACAATCCATGGGGTCACAAAGAGTCTGACATGATTGAGTGATGAACACTTTCACTTTCAAAGTTATATTTTCCCCCTGATATCTCAGTGGTCCCACTACTCTCTTTGCCCTGAGATATAGGTCGAGAGGAAGATTTTAAGCAGCGTTGCTGTAGACAGAGAAATGCTATCTTGCAGAACCTGATTTTACAAGAATTCTTGTAGAATCAGGTTAAGTGCATATGTTTTAACAGGTAAGATGAAAATGGAGATCCTGAGTAACATTGGGTCATAAACCGTCAGCCTTATCCTCACGGACACTGAGATACGCAAGAATCACTCTTGAGTAATGACTGAGGTATGACAGCACCTAGGAAGGAAAGATTTAATTTTTTAAAAACCCTGGAAGAAATAAGGACCCCCTTCCAGCAGCTCTGTCTTTTAGGGTTCAAGGTGTCTCCTTGGTGCTGTTATGCACGAATAATAATCCTGCCTGCAGGGAAACAGGTGTTTGAAGGAGAAATCTTGATTAACGACAGCATCTGGAAAAGTCTGTAGCACCACATCAACTGTCCTTTTGCCAAAATGGAGATGAGATGCATCTGGTGACACATCACAGCTTAGAAACCGAGGGAAAAACAGGGGCACTTGGTGGTTTGGTGCTAGCGAGTGCTTCCTATAAACAGGCAGGCAGAGAATAAACGAGTCAGGGGAAAGCTTCACTTCACTGCTTAGGTTCCTCCGCTTGTCTCGCCTTCTGGGAAAGGTACTGAGAGAACAGAAGGCTGGTTCAGCTTCTACAGCAGGTTTTTACAATATTCCCGCCCGGAGTGCGTTGGTTTCCTATATGTGTCTGTTTTAGATGCTTCATTGTGTCCGATTCTTTGCAACCCGATGGACTGTAGACCACCAGGCTCCTCTGTCCATGGAATTCTCCAGGCAGGAATAATGGAGTAGGTTGCCATTCTCTTCTCCAGGAGATCTTCCCAACCCGGGGATCAAACCTGGGTATCCCAGAATTGCAGATTCTTTCCAATCTAAGTCACCCTCACTCTAAAGCTTACATGTGGGATCCTTTAGATATCTGTGCTTCCATTCCAGCTGTGAGGGCATCCTTCTTCTTGGAAGGGGTTCAGGCAGCAAGACCCTGAAAGGTGATGGATTTACTCTCTAGCTTCTAATTGTCTTCAGTCTCTGTGACTTTTAACATATAGTATTCTGCTTGATTTTCTGGCCCATCAAGAAGCTGATTCTCAGGCGAGCACAGTTGTCTAAGCAGAAGAGAACTCATGGATTTCTTTCCATTCAGGGCCCAACTGTGGTGTGGAGAAGACTCTTGAGAGCCCCTTGGAGAGTCCCCAAGGAGATCAAACCAGTCAATCCTAAAGGCAAATCAACTCTGAATATTCACTGACAGGATTGATGCTGAAGCTGAAGCTCCAATACTGACAGGAAGAGCCAACTCATTGGAAGAGACCCTGATGCTGGGAAAGATTGACGGCAGGAGGAGAAGTGGGTGACAGAGGACAAGATGGTTGGATGGCATCACCGACTCAATGGACATGAGTCAGAGCAAACTCTGGGAGATAGTGAAGGACAGGGAAGCCTGGTGTGCTGCAGTTGTTTCGGTGGCAAAGAGTCAGACACGACTAAGCGACTAAGCAACAACAGCAGGGCCCAAGACTGCCCTGCTCCATATCCCACATTTGCTGAAGTGAATCTGGACTCCATCCTTGAACAAAGCATTTTGCTAATAGTCATTCAGTAGTCTCCACTACCCATGATCATTTCCTGTTGCAAATTCTGGGGCACACAAAATTGAGAGACTCCTTAGCCCCCAGGAGCCTGGCTGGCAGCTCTGTATGGGAAGGAGGGGGTGGCATCCACAGGAAATAACCACAGGAGGGGCCCTTCCACTTGCCTGGGTGCAGGGAAAGTTAGAAGATGCAGGAAGAACTGGACTCAAGATTTTCAGAGCTGTCTTACTTGTTCTGCCCCAAAGCATCCCTGTGGTGTAGTTAAAGCCATGGGGAAGCAGGAACGGAATGTGATGTGAGGCTTAGAGCTCAGAGTAACCCATGGAGATGACTATTCTTCAGAGTTATTTGAATGAGGGAGCTAGGATTGGGGAGTTGCTAGCAACAGGTGATGTTTCTGTATCCAATAAATCTTGATGGAATCAAGATTGCCGGGAGAACTATGAATAACCTCAGATATGCAGATGACACCACCCTTATGGCAGAAAGTGAAGAAGAAGTAAAGAGCCTCTTGCTAAAAGTGAAAGAGAGAGTGAAAAAGTTGGTTTAAAACTCAACATTAAGAGAAACTAAGATCATGACATCTGGTCCCATCACTTCATGGCAAATAGATGGGGAAACAGTAGAAATAGTGACAGACTTTATTTTGGGGCTCCAAAATCATTGCAGATGGTGATTGCAGCTATGAAATTAAAAGATGCTTACTCCTTGCAAGGAAAATTATGACCAACCTAGACAGCATTAATATGCTGAGAAGCATTACTTTTTCAGAAGAGACATTTCTTTTTCAACAAAGGTCTGTCTATTCAAGGCTATGGTTTTTCCAGTGGTCATGTATGGATGTGAGTTGGAATATAAAGAAAGCTGAGCACCGAAGAATTGATGCTTTTGAACTGTGGTGTTGGAGAAGACTTGTGACAGTCCCTTGGACTGCAAGGAGATCCAACCAGTTCATCCTAAAGGAAATGAATCCTGAATATTCATTGGAAGGACTGATACTGAAGCTGAAACGCCAATCCTTTGCCACCTGATGCCAAGAACTGACTCACTGGAAAAGACCATGATGCTGGGAAAGATTGAAGGCAGGAGGAGAAGGGGACGACAGAGGATGAGATGGTTGGGTAGCATCACCAACTCAATGGACATGAGTTTGAGTGAACTCTGGGAGCTGGTGACGGACAGGGAGACCTGGTGTGTTGCAGTCCATGGGGTCGCAAAGAGTCGGACACGACTGAGCCACTGAACTGACTGAACTGAAAGGTGTTGGCATTTCCAGGATTCCCAACTAGGTGTGAACCCCATCCTGCATCTGAAAAGGAAAAGAAACCGAAGGGGCAAGGAGAAAGCTAGAAAACTCAGAGTGGATTGAGGAACCTGATCGCGTGGCTTGTGCAGCCAGCAGCTTATAAGTAGGATCAGTTTATCTTAGAGCCTTAAGACGTTCACGTCTTCCCAGAAAAGTGCAGGTAAAGGCCCCCAAAGCAGCTGTTTTTCCAGGTTAATAAGGGGGTAGGAATGAATTAAAAACATTTGAGTTTGGAGGTTGGATAGAAGATGCAGAATTCCTTTTCTTAAGTCCTACTGGATGAAGGGAGATAAAACTGTAAAATTTTGTTGTCATGAAAAATCACAACACTTAAACTTTTTCTTAAGTTATTTGCTTGGGGACACTTGGCAATCTGTGGAGGGAATGGTCTTGTTCTTGGTTCAGGGCAGAGGACTCTATAACAGAAAGACACCAGCAGAGAGTGTAGGCTGTGGGGACAGACTTCAGGGGGACCCCATCTTGAAGGAGGCTGCTTTTCTCCACGAGGCATCTGCTGAGTGTTGGGATGCAAGGAAAGGTAAACAGCAGGACTGCCTCCTCTTGGTGTCCAGGAAACCACATCCCCCTAGAGCAAGGGTCTGGGGCTACAGAAGAGCAGAGCCCACAGGCTCCAGACGACGGAGAGCAGAGGAAGGCTGGGCGTTGCTAAAGCGGCTGCCAGGCAGGGCCCTCTCCAGTTCCTCTCTGAACTGAGATGAGTTCCTCGTCACACCCGCCTTATAGAAGAGTGATGCTTGTCTCTGGGAAACAAACAGAAACAACTCACAAATCCCAGAGTCTACAGTGTTTTCTACAGAGCTGACAATAAATAATGAAGTTACCAGACATCGTATATTGTTATCAGTCAGTTCAGTTCAGTTCAGTTCAGTCGCTCAGTCGTGTCCGACTCTCCGCGACCCCATGAACCACAGCACGCCAGGCCTCCCTGTCCATCACCAACTCCCGGAGTTCACTCAAACTCATGTCCACAGAGTCGGTGATGCCATCCAGCCATCTCATTCTTGGTCGTCCCCTTCTCCTCCCGCCCCCAACCCTTCCCAGCATCAGAGTCTTTTCCAGTGAGTCAACTCGTCGCATGAGGTGGCCAAAGTATTGCAGTTTCAGCTTTAGCATCAGTCCCTCCAATGAACACCCAGGATCAATCTCCCTTAGAATGAACTGGTTGGATCTCCTTGTGGTACAAGGGACTCTCAAGAGTGTTCTCCAACACCACAGTTCAAAAGCATCAATTCTTCGGCGATCAGCTTTCTTCACAGTCCAACTCTCACATCCATACATGACCACGGGGAAAACCATTGCCTTGACTAGATGGACCTTGGTTGGCAAAGTAATGTCTCTGCTTTTTAATATATTATCAAGGTTGATCATAACTTTCCTTCCAAGGAGTAAGCGTCTTTTAATTTCATGGCTGCAATCACCATCTGCAGTGATTTTGGAACCCAAAAAAATAAAGTCTGACACTGTTTCCACTGTTTTTCCATCTATTTCCCATGAAGTGATGGGACCAGATGCCATGATCTTTGTTTTCTGAATGTTGAGCTTCAAGCCAACCTTTTCACTCTCCTCTTTCACTTTCATCAAGAGGCTTTTGAGTTCCTCTTCACTTTCTGCCATAAGGGCAGTGTCATCTGCATATCTGAGATTATTGATATTTCTCCCAGCAATCTTGATTCCAGCTTGTGCTTCTTCCAGCCCAGCGTTCCTCATGATGTACTCTTCATAGAAGTTAAATAAGCAAGGTGACAATATACAGCCTTGACACACTCCTTTTCCTATTTGGAACCAGTCTGTTGTTCCATGTACAGTTCTGACTGTTGCTTCCTGACCTGCATACAGGTTTCTCAAGAGGCAGGTCAGGTGGTCTGGGATTCCCATCTCTTTCAGAATGTTCCACAGTTTATTGTGATCCACACAGTCAAAGGCTTTGGCATAGTCAATGAAGCAGAAATAGATGTTTTTCTGGAACTCTCTTGCTTTCTCCATGATCCAGCGGATGTTAGCAATTTGATCTCTGGTGCCTCTGCCTTTTCTAAAACCTGCTTGAACATCTGGGAGTTCACGGTTCACATATTGCTGAAGCCTGGCTTGGAGAATTTTGAGCATGACTTTACTAGCGTGTGAGATGAGTGCAATTGTGCGGTAGTTTGAGCATTCTTTGGCATTCCCTTTCTTTGGGATTGGAATGAAGACTGACCTTTTCCAGTCCTGTGACCACTGCTGAGTTTTCCAAATTTGCTGGCATATTGATATAAATTATTACTAATTCCCCTGGTAGATCTATGGTGAATCCAGTGGGTTTTGTTGATGTTGTTGTTTTTATTTTTTATTTTTTCGTTGAAAATTACAAGTCTGTTCTCAATTGTCTATGGAAATGCAAAGGATGGAGAATACAAAACTACCTTGAATAAGATTCACCAGTTTCCATATCTTAGGATAAAGCTATATAAGGGATGTTTGATGAAATTCAGCATCATTTGTGATTTTAAAAAATTATCAAGTAAAGAAGAAATAAAAAATGCATTTTATTACCTGATAAAGATCAGCTATCAGAGACCTACAGCAAATGCAGTGCTTTTTAGAGATACCAAAATAGCAGGGAAAGATTGAAGGCAAAAGGAGAAGAGGGTGGCAAAGGATGAAATGGTTAGATGACATCACCAACTCAATGGACATGAATTTGAGCAAACTCTGGGAGACAGTGAAGGACAGGGAAACCTGGCGTGCTTTCGCAGAGGCAGAGTTGCAAAGAGTTAGACACGGCTTATCAACTGAACAGCAACAACAAATAGGTATTCTATTAAGCAAAGGAGCAAGACAAAGCCATCCTCTCTTCCCTATTATTCAATGAGTGTTCAGTGTATGTACAACTTCTGCACAACAATGCACAGGAGATTCTTTCAATTCAGGTATATGAGGAAAACAAGTAAGTGCTATGGGAGTTGCGAAGAAAAAAAGACAGCTTTTTCCTTTTTTTTTATATTGTAGATACATAGTCTGCACAGACAATTTACTGGGAAGGTACTATATCAATAGATTAGAATAAATTACGCTGCAGGACACCCAAATTCAGAAGTCTAACAGAGGAAGCCTTCTTTCTTGCTGACTCGGTGTCCACTGTGTCTCCAGACTGACTGCCCTTCACATGTCCCTTGTAATAACTTTCCTGCTGAAGGAGACACCACTGCCCTGCAGCCTCCTTGTGTTACAGGAGACATCCTTCTTTGCTGTGAGTTTGCTGTAGGGTCAGAAAGAGAATTGGATACTGATTTTTAAAAGCGGACATCTAGAAATGATAAACATAATTTTTGCCCACATTGATCAAATCAACACACCTGTCCACATCCTACTTCAAGGTGGGGTAGTTTAATCCTTCCAAGGATCTGGAGGAGAGAATGAAAGTATGAGTAAATAGCAGAAAAGTCTACTGCAATCACCTAGAAATAAAACAACAAAGAAGATGGATATAACATATGGAGAAAACTGTGAAATATTATTTGAAAAAAAAAATAATGTAATAGAATACTATGGGAATAATCAAAGCAAAATATTAATTTTATCTAAAATAATGTATAAATTTAATAAATTCTAATCAAACTCCTAAGAATTTAACAATTAAATTTGATGAGCTAATCTTATATATTTCTTGAAGAATTCTCATTTCAAAAAATTTTTTAGTATTTCTTTTTTATAAACAAATGATTGATAAAATAATGCAATATACAACAAAGCTAATTTTTAAATTCCTGTGAAAGAAAAAAAAATTTAAGAATAGATAAAGTTGAAGGAAAAAATGGAGTAGCATTGATGACTTAAGATAACATGATATGTCATAAAATAATAATTACACCATCTTTGAGTTTTCTTCACGGAGGATAGATAAATAAGTTTAAATAACTGGGGAAACAAGAAATAGAAATATGAATATGAGACCTAATAGCAGAAATATTTGGGGAAAATGAGAAAAAATTGTTTTTTTTTAGAGATGTAACTGAACAAGTGGAGAAATACACTAAATTTTAGATAAACATGTAAATGTGAAAGCAATATTTGAAATGCTTAGATAAATATATAAAATATCTGTGTTCTTGTAATACAGAATAATTTTTATACAGGAGACAAAAGGCTACATAGAGGAAAAGATTGACTGCATTAAAATGTAAAACTTCTGTATGACTTCTATGTGACATTAAACATAAAAGTCAAAACAGAGATTAGAAGAAGAGGCTTACTTATTACAAAAGATTGGTATTCAGAATATATGATATCATTACAAATCAATAAAAGGCAAAGCTTCTTATTAGAGAAGAATATCAAAGGATGTAAGCAAAGAAATCAAGGTAGAACACAAAAGCCTTAATTTAACATGAAATGATTTGCAATTGTACTAATAATGAAAGCAGATTCAACAACAGATGATGGTCTCTTGCAAAGAGTCCATGGGGTCGCAAAGAGCTGGGCACAACTGAGTCACTGAGCCCACAAGCAAATAAGCATAAACACTTCGGAGAATTGTTTAGTTTCATCCAAAAGAAGAAGGTGTATTTGTTTCATGATCCCACAATTTCACTTTTGTGTAGAGACCAAAGATGAAATGAATCACACATTTACAAGGATATATGTACATGCATGTTAAAAGTAGTCTTACTTTAAATGCTGCTGCTGCTGCTAAGTCACTTCAGTCGTGTCCGACTCTGTGTGACCCCATAGACGGAAGCCCACCAGGCTCCTCCATCCGTGGGATTCTCCAGGCAAGAACACTGGAGTGGGTTGCCATTTCCTTCTCCAATGTGTGAAAGTGAAAAGTGAAAGTGAAGTCGCTCAGTCGTGTCCGACCCTTAGCGACCCCACGGACTGCAGCCTACCAGGCTCCTCCATCCATGGGATTTTCTAGGAAAGAGTACTGGAGTGGCTTGCCATTGCCTTCTCCGTTAGCAACAGCCAAAAATTATGCGTGTATGCAGCCATATCTGTTAATATATGTGAATATGTGTATGAGTATGTAACTATATTTCACTGTTTAGGTGAAAAACATATGTGTGTTTATACACACGTGCATTTTAAATAATCTTTATTTATGGGAGTATCTTCACTGACACTCACAAAACACACATATTATCTACCTATTTATCCATCTACCTATCCATATGAATGCTTTACTGAAGAAAAGATAAAGTTTAATAATAGTAACATTGTATGTATGAAATTAACAGTATAAATATATTGCTGGTCGGAAAGTAAATTCATACACTTATTCTAAGATATTATTTGACAGCAACCAAGAGTTTAAAGATCATTATCATTTTGAATTTAGTAATCCTACTCTATGCATTTATGATGGAGAATTAATTAGAAGTCATGTCAAGTTTTATGCAGAGTGTTTTTGATTATACTACTATTAATAGATTAAAGATAAAAATAATTACTGTTCATTAAAAAAAGATTGACATGAATTATGTGATGTGTTTGCTCAGTCGCTCAGTCGTGTCTGACTCTTTGTGACCCCTCGAACTGTGGTGCCCTGGGCTCCTCTGTCCATGAGATTTTCCAGGCAAGAATACTGAAGAGGGTTGCCATTTCCTTCTCTAAAATTATGCAATAACAGACACTAAAATGTCTCTTTGGTGATGTAAGAGAAGATTTACATAAATGGAAACACATTATCCTTTTGAAGGAGGTGATTCAATAATCTCAATATGTATATTACTTTGAACTGTTCTGTGTGACTAACAAAATTCCAAAGTGTAAGTAATGGAATATACTTTAAAATGACAAGTTATTCTAAAACTATAATACATAAGTACATATATTATCTAAGGTATCAGAAGGATAAATTAACTTGGCTACAGTAACAAGTGACACCCACATCTCATTGATTAGAACAACAAATGTTTGTTCTTCGCTCAGATCATTATAGATTCTTGCTTTGCATGACTGTAATTTTCATGCCAAAGTCAGCCTGCTGAGACTTCAACTTTCTAGAACGGCCTTAGATAACAAACCAGAGAAAAAACAACATAAGATGAAGGGCACACAGATGCTTCTTTTTATCTCTTGATTTGATAGTAATTTTCCTTATTTACTGTTTATTTATCTGCTTATTTTGGCTGCACTGGGGCGCGTGGGCTCTTTGTTCTCCAACCAGGGACAGGGCCCGCACTCCCTGCATTGGAAGTACAGTCTTAACCCTGATTTCTATTTTGTTTGGCACACTGACTCTTACACTAATGTCTGAGATCGTCGTGTCACTTTCAATCTCATTTGATTGATCAAAGCAAGTAACATTGCTGTGTGTCAGCTCAGAATATCCAGGAAGAATAATTCTCCTGAGGAAGGGCAGTGGTAACTGCTACATAATTTTAACCTGCAGAAAGATGAACAGAGGAGCTAAACCTCTTGGACATAAAATAACTAACTTATTTAGAGCAAAAATAGTATCCAGAAATATATGCATATATAGTGTCACCTAACAATATCGCCTGGAGAATCCCAGGGACGGGGGAGCCTGGTGGGCTGCCGTCTATGGGGTCGCACAGAGTCAGACATGACTGAAGCGACTTAGCAGCAGCAGCAGCAGCATACCATAAAATATTGGGAATATTACTCAAAAATTAAAGAGGATGTTGCTGTAGTGACACATACAACATTAATAAATCATAAAATACCCTGATTGAAAGAAGTATATTCTCTCTGTGTGTAATCGTTTATCATCTACTTATACGTAATTATAGAAAATTCAGAAAGTAAATTGGTGCATGTCTGGGGATGGGAGGCAGACTCTGAAGGAGGACGAAATTACAGAAGGGCACAAGGATTCCTGCAGAGTTGATGAATATGTTCACCATCTTGACTGTGGTAATGGTCATGTTTTCTTGCACATATTTTATGTTTCTATATATGGTTTACTGTATGTCAATTATACCTCAATAAATCCTTTTTAAAGCTCCAGCACACATACATACTTCACAATGCAAAAGTAAGTCATCTTTCTTTAACTTTTTTCCTATAGTATAGCTTTCATGCATTAAAATATCTCTATGATGGATTCGTAATAAAATCCAGAGTTGATCGCCTGAATTGCTCACAAATATTTTGTTAGTTTTTTTCCCCTTTATCTCTCACGTTGAACTTTCAATTAGTCTTAATTTACAACGGATCCCTAATTGTTCACAGGGTGTCCTGTTCAGTGAATCATAGGGTTTAATCTAGTGAAGCCTGCAGATGTTATGTTTTGCTTTGTCATCACTTGTGATAATTGACTATTGTTAGTGGCAATCTATTAAACAATGTGCCATTATCAAAAGTCTTTAGTTATAACAGTTTCTTTAATGTAGTGACTAATAGTTAAAATTCCCACACTAGAAATCCAAATCCATAAGTGGAATTGCATAAAAGAACTAGCTCATTTAAAAATATTTTATAGTTTCTAATAAAGATTTCTACTCCCATGCCTTAAAGTAAGCTTGGACACTGCAAAAATGATTAAATAAGACTAGTCTTGGGTGAAACTATGGCCATGACTAATTCTCAAACTTTCCTGAATATATTGACTACTCTGAATTGTTTGTGTAGCATGAACTCTTCTCACTTTATCTGAATTTCCCATCTCACAGATTTAGGTTACAATTTAATCTAGTATGTCTGATTGATATGCTATAATTTTGACAGTGTTCTTACTTGAATAACCCTAATGAAAGAGAAAATTAAAAACTATGCACTCAGTCATTTGCATTTTTAAGAAGCATCACTTTTTTTATATTGACGCTTAATTTTCTAATAGTTTTAGATTTCAAAAAAAGTTGTAAAAGTAGTTTGAAGAGTTCTATATACTCTATACTCTTTCCTCTATATTTTTTTCTTTATTGAAGTACAGTTGATTTAGAACATTGTATTAGTTTTCAGGATGACATAGTGTCTCAATGTTCTATAGATTACACTCCATTTGAAGTTGTCACATAATGTTGGCTATATTGCCTGTGCTATAAAATGTATCCTTCTATCTTGCAGCTTATTTTATACAAAGTAGTTTGTAACTTTTACTCCACGAAACCTAGTTTGCCTTCCCTCCATCCCTCTCTTGACTGGTAACCATTCATTGGTTCCCTATATCTGTGAGTATGTTTCTGTTTTGTTACCTATTTATTTATATTTTCGAATATTATATATATATATACATTATTTGTTTTATTTTTTGGATTCTACATGTAAATGACACCATGGATTATTTGTCTGCCCCTAACTGACTACTTTCCCTTAGCATATACCCTCCAGGTTCATCCATGTTTTTGCAAATGGCAAAATTTCATGGCGTGCTGTGATTCATGGGGTCGCAAAGAGTCGGACACGACTGAGGGACTGAACTGAACTGAACTGAGTGTGCAATTGCATGTGTGTGTGTGTGTGTGTGCGTGCACGTGCGTGACTGTGTGTATCCCACATCTTGTTTGTAAATTCCTCTGTTGATGGACACTTAAGCTGCTTCCTGATCTTGGCTATCATAAATGAACAGCCATAAAACTGGGGTACATGTAGATGTGTTTAGGTTTTTTAATCAATCACTCTATGTTTCTTGATTTGGATTATTTAGTCCCTTGACATTAAAAGGGATTATCGATTGCATGCATTTATTGCATTGTCATTTTGTTGCTTTTTTGGAAGGGGTTTGTTTCATTTCTTAGTTATTCTTAGTTCTTTTCTTCTTCTCTTAATCTCTTGCTTTGTGATTTGTTGATGTTCTTTAGCATTGTGGTTGAGCTCGGGTCTGGAAAGTTTTTGTGTGAGTATTGTAGGTCTTTCATCTGTGATCACCATGGGGTTCACATGTGTTGACCTGCAACTATGGCTACTTATTTTAAACTTATAATCATTTAAATTCAGATACTTTCTAAAGTACATTTTTTACTTCCTGCCTCTACGTTTTGTGTTTTTGATGTCGCATTTCATATCTTCATGTCTCAACCTTAATGGTTTATTTATTGTAATTATACTTAATTTCACAGTTCTCGTCTTTTAATCATACGGGCTTTGTAGGTGGTTGGTTCGCATCCTTTACGTTTCCTTTACTAGTGGAATGTTTCCTGTCCTACAAATTCTTACTTCTTATCGTGTTCTCTTTTCCCCTTAAAGAAAGCGCTTTGACATATCCTGTAAAATCATTTTAGAATGTGTGGACTCTTTTCGTATTATCTTTGGTTGTAGAAGAGCCCTTTTTCCCAACTCCAGGTTGTTTTCAGGGAGAGCTGCTCTACGTGTAGAATCTCCTTGTGTTTGTGGGAGTCTGGAGCTCAGGGTCCTCTCACTTCACCATCTCTCCTCCCACCCTGCCCCGTTAGCATCTTATGTTCTGTGGTATATTTCTCACAACTAGTGATCCAGTCTTGATCACTAGTGCCAACTGAACTGTATATTTTATTACACTTTATTTGGATTATCTTAGCTGTACCCTATTCTCCTTTTTCTGTTCCAGGAGTTCATCCAGGATAAAACACTGAATTCATTTATCATTTCTTCTTATAAAGCAAGCTCTTGATACTTTTGAGACAAACTTCCTCCCTGAATTCAAAACATTGTCCTGGATTTGTTCAGTGGAAGCACACTAGTCAGGAGATTTGCAATGCAAATATCTGGCTACTTTGTTATGCTAGTATGTTACTATAAGAATAGTTTGTACAGAATCATGAAATCTTAGAGACATATAAGAAATCATCCAGTCTAATGCCCATCCCAAATCATACATTTGAAGTATGTTGTTCCATCTATGTTCAACATGTTAGTCCATGTACTGTATTTTAAAGCATCACAAAACAGACAGCCTTTTCCTTCCAAACACAGACCCCTTTAAACCTGTGATGTTGCCCCCTGAAATTCTTCTCTAATCTCTGCTATGAGTGGACTGTCTCCTGTGGTAACTGGCCCACTACTTGAGGTTTCTTCCAGACCCATTCTGGTGTCCTGTTGATCCTCTTCTGGGTACTGCTGCTGCTGCTGCTGCTGCTGCTAAGTCACTCCAGTCGTGTCCGACTCTGTGTGACCCCATAGACAGAAGCCCACCAGGCTGCCCCGTCCCTGGGATTCTCCAGGCAAGAACACTGGAGTGGGTTGCCATTTTCTTCTCCAATGTATGAAAGTGAAAAGTGAAAGTGAAGTCGCTCAGTCGTGTCTGACCCTTAGCCACCCCACGGACTGCAACCCAAAATCCATGGAATTTTCTAGGCAAGAGTACTGGAGTGGCTTGCATTGCCTTCTCCGTCTGGGTACTGCAGTTGTTACGAATCCTCTTTCATATGGCAGAGTTGTACTCCAGGTACATTCTAATTTCACCCCTTTAGCTCATGTCCCCACAAGAAGCTACATTTCTGATTAGCACAAATGATGTAGATCCCAATAGGGAATTTCTCAGTACTTATAGTGAGTTTATTAGATACATCCAGGTTTATAGCCAAGCTGCTATGATGAACAGTTTAATAGTCTTTCTCACAAATAGCTTACTGAAACTCTGACAATTAATCTTGTTTTAAAACCCTGAGTGCATTCTTCAATGCAGTAATGAGCTTCATATATCGTCAACTAAATTCACGTGCAAAGAGAAATCATATGTGTAAATAAAGATCAATCAAATGAGAAAATCAAAAGCTACTTATACAGAGCTTGCCAGAGTAAAGGAGTCAGTTACCATCACTTGCATTTTGGCAGAGACTCGAAGGCAGGCAGATGAGTGGGGAATTCTATTTTGGAAAACCAAGAGATAGTGTTTGGTGTGCTCTGATTGGAACTTGTTGGTGTAGGGAGGCTGGAGGTGAGCTAACTAGAATTGAGGCCTCCAATGTGATTGGTTAGGCGTACACTGGTTAGGGGTTACTCTGGTCAGTCCTAGATTAAAAGTGGGGATAAAAATTAGGGAGGCTGTCAGTTGTTAACCAAGTCCTGGTTCTTTCTGACCAATCATTACAGGGATTATTGATGAGGTTCCAGGATGAGTCCCGAAAAATAGTAATCTGACTTCCTGCAAGTCTGACATAGAAAGCAAGCTGGCTTCCTGAGCCCTTTATGTGGATAATGGTTTGGCTTCCTGGGCTGGCCACTGCAAATTGTGGGTCAGGGTTCTATTTTCATACACGGTCTAACATTGTCCATTTGTGTATTCAATCTCTCACATGATTGATTCCCAAAAACGTTTTTGTGCCCTTTTAGAATTATGCTCATAGGAATAATGGAGATGTGTCTGGCTCCCTAGTGACACCCAGATGCTGAGGTGATCCGCACGACATCACTCACAATCTGTGAGGTTTGGTCTGTGCTGCAATATTTCATAAAAGATATGGGAGCAGCTTAGACTGCATTTGGCTTGCAAATCAAATGAAATATTGTGTTTGGTGGTACACAGATAAGTCTATGAAATAACAAATTTAAATGTATTTCTGCTCTGGGAAATATTCAGTGAATTGGAAAAAAAAGCAATACATAATGTAGTCAGTTTTAAAATAGGTCTTGTTCTTTGACTTCTCTGGTCCTTTCGGCAGAGCACACGTTTTTTTCCTGTTTGATAAATCAAATTAACACAAAAACATCAACTTCAGTCTCCACCAGCTGTGAGAAGGCAGGCCTTGATGGACAGAACCTCTAAGAAAGTCAAACAGAAGATGCATAAAAGTGAATTGCCGTAAGAGTAAACACACAGGAGATAATAAATATTTACTTAAAAGTCACATTTCTGTCTTTTTAATGAGAAATGACTGTGGGGTCTTTCCTTCCCCAGCGGGCACCATAGAAGCATATCCTTGTTGGAGTCAGTAATTATTTGTTTACACTCTTCTCCTGCGATTGAACCTGAACTCCTCAGAGGCAGAAACCTGTTTTTGTTTTCGTTGTTGTTGCTGCTGATTTTGCTGTCATTCATCCCTTTCCACACATTTCTAATCCCTCTCCTGCAGAAACAAAGGAGAATTTCTGATTCACGGAAGGTGCTGGTAAATGTTTTTTCAGCAAATAGGTGCAGAGAAATGAATGAACAACTTTCGTTTCTTTCTCAGGTTTGTTCAAAATGCCAGGAAAGCGTTTTGCATTCCAGGGCTGTTCTGCCCTTGATATACCCTTGTTTAGAATATTATGCACTTAATATTTTAGATATTTGTTTAACACTAAATTCAAGAAATGATAATGGTTGAAATATGATACCCAAATTGAAACATGAGTGTGTATGTCTCATTAGGGCTGGTTACTGACCTTTGTCCATGAGTAATTTGTCAGTGAGGGTTTAAACAGGACAAAGGGAATCATTTTGCCTATTTAAAACCACTACACAATATTGTAGTTGGAGTCTAATTAAAATAAATTAATTTACCAAAAAAAAAGAGGAGATTTAAACAATGTTGTTTATACACATGATGGAGAAATTGAGAACCTGAACAAGTTTGTGAGGCCACCCAGGGATGGGCCATAAAGGACAGGACTTTATTCCTCTGTAGATTGGAAGCTCAAAGGCAGGAGGCAGTGTCCAGAGATCAGGGCTGGGGTCACCCAGTGGCAGGGCTGGCGCAGAATTCTGTCTGGAGCCACAGAGGACACTCAGCTGCTGACAAAGTCTCCAGCAGTGATAGATTTCTTCCTCCCCTTCTCCCTCCCATTTCCCTCTCAGTTTCGGTTCAGTTCAGTTCAGGTCAGTCGCTCAGTCGTGTCCGACTCTTTGCGACCCCATGAATCACAGCATGCCAGGCCTCCCTGTCCATCACCAACTCCCGGAGTTCACTCAAAATCATCTCCATCAAGTTGGTGATGCCATCCAGCCATCTCATCCTCTGTCGTCCCCTTCTCCTCCCACCCCCAATCCCTCCCAGCATCAGAGTCTTTTCCAGTGAGCCAACTCGTCGCATGAGGTGACCAAAGTATTGCAGTTTCAGCTTTAGCATCAGTCCTTCCAATGAACATCCAGGATTGATCTCCTTTAGAATGAACTGGTTGGATCTCCTTGCAGTCCAAGGGACTCTCAAGAGTCTTCTCCAACACCACAGTTCAAAAGCATCAATTCTTTGGTGATCAGCTTTCTTCACAGTCCAACTCTCACATCCATACATGACCACTGGAAAAACCATAGCCTTGACTAAACGGACCTTGGTTGGCAAAGTAATGTCTCTGCTTTATAATATGCTATCTAGGCTGGTCATAACTTTCCTTCCAAGGAGTAAGCGTCTTTTAATTTCATGGCTGCAATCAGCATCTGCAGTGATTTTGGAGCCCCCAAAAATAAAGTCTGACACTGTTTCCCCATCTATTTCCCATGCATGAAGTGATGGGACCAGATGCCATGATCTTCGTTTTCTGAATGTTGAGCTTCAAGCCAACTTTTTCACTCTCCTCTTTCACTTTCATCAGGAGGCTTTTGAGTTCCTCTTCACTTTCTACCGTAAGGGTGGTGTCATCTGCATATCTGAGGTTATTGATATTTCTCCCGGCAATCTTGATTCCAGCTTGTGCTTCTTTCAGCCCAGTGTTCCCCATGATGTACTCTGCATATAAGTTAAATAAGCAGGGTGACAATGTACATTTCCCTCTAGAGCCTCGTATTGGCAGGATCCCACCAGAACAAAGCTGTCATGGGAGAACGAGAGACACAGTCTGTTTGGGCTTCCCCAGTGGTAAAGAATCTGCCCACCGATGGAAGAGAGGAGGTTTGATTCCTGGGTCGGGAAGAATCCCTGGAGGAGGAAATGGCAACCCGCTCCAGTGTTCTTGCATGGCAAATCCCATGGACAGAGGAGCCTGGCAGGCCACAGTCCATGGGGTTGCAAAAGGGTCAGACACGACTGAAGGATTGAAGGACATACACAGATACACTAGAAAGCAGGGAGGAGAAGGATGGAGAATGCAACAGAGACCAATAGGTCCAGAGTAGGACCTGTTGGAGATGGCAGTGGTAAGGTGACTATCTCTGGGTCCATTCCCAGATAGCTGGTTGTGACCAAGTTATGAACTCATTTGAAGAAATCCACTCTGGTGGGAGTTTCCTGACCTAATAATCAGAAAAGATTGATTCCAACTCTCTTTCAGAACCTGGGGACAGCTGAACATATCCCCCAGATCTCTCCAAATTTCCATCAAGGTCTACATTTCCTTTGTTGTCAACATATTACTTCTGTGAGCTTCATTATCTCTTGTCTGTTTTAAGATGGTCTTTACTTAATGCCCTGGTATTCTACCAGTAGTCATGTATGGATATGAGAGTTGGACTTTAAAGAAAGTTGAGCACCAAAGAACTGATGCTTTTGAACTGTGGTATTGGAGAAGACTCTTGAGAGTCCCTTGGACTGCAAGGAGCTCCAACCAGTCCACACTAAAGGAGATCAGTCCTGTGTGTTCACTGGAAGGACTGATGCTCAAGTCGAAACTTCAATATTTTCGCCACCTGATGCAAAGAGCTGACTCATTTGAAAACACCCTGATGCTGGAAAAGATTGAGGGCAGGAGGAGAAGGGGACAACACAGGATGAGATGGTTGCATGGCATCACCAACTCAATGGACATGAGTTTAGGTGAACTCTGAGAGTTCGTGATGGATTGGGAGGCCTGGTGTGATGCAGTCCATGGGATCGCAAAGACTCGTACAGGACTGAGTGACTGAACTGAACTGAACTGAATCCTTCCAGACCCAAGAAATAATCCCTTCTGCTTTTTTCTCTCTGCCTAAGGCAATTGCTAAATTTGGCTTGAATTCTTTCCTGAAACACTGGGAGGGTCATCTTGCATCCTGCGTGAACTGAAACATACAACGACTGTGTCTCCTTTCAGTTAGCTTGACACTGACATCTCTCCCTAACTCTTCGCCAGAGGAAACCCTGGCTCATTATCTTACCCTCTCTTTTCTCTTCTTCCTACTCCTGTGTGAATTCCTCACTCTTTCTCCTAGAAAGTAGCTGGCCATTCACAGTTCTTGTTTCAGTTCAGTTCAGTCTCTCAGTCGTGTCCAGCTCTTTGCGACCCCATGAATCACAGCACGCCAGGCCTCCCTGTCCATCACCAACTCCCGGAGTTCACTCAAACTCATGTCCATCGAGTTGGTGATGCCATCCAGCCATCTCATGTCTAGCATTTTACTCACCCCGGCTTCCATTGATAAACTCAGCTTTACAACCACCTCATAGCATTGTGTAGATCAATAAGAACTCCTCTGTTATAGGCCCTTCCCCATGGAAAACAGAAGTGACTTTAAACAATTAATAAAAAGTTATTAACAAAACCGTCTTGGTCCCACAAGGGGTAGAGGAGAAGTAGAGTGTGTTTAGCTATAGATAATGATATTTGGTTTTAGAATTTTAAATTTCACCTGCCTTAGGACATTTTCATGAAACTGTTCTGTATGCAGCTTGGATATGTGGATTTACGCATCCGGAAAAAGTCAAAATGCTGAAAGATGTTTAAAAGTTGTCAGTGGTAGCTAAAGACATAGGGATGGATATTATGATCTGTAAATGATGCAGAGACGGAGAAGAAATTTGGCTTCATCCTGGACTTCTGAGTAACAGTGGGAAAGGGGAGAGAGTGGAGGAGGAGGGGAAGATGTAAGTGCTTGAGACGTGAGCTGTGAAGAAGTGCTGTCTGTACAGATCCCAGGGAGAAGGCAATGCTTGTGGAAGACCAAAAAGTCCCCAGGAGATATTTTAGCAGTCAATTTAAAGAATGTCCCTTGCATTAAAAAAAAAAAAAACACACAAGAAATCCTTGGATATGCAAGTTATAGGCCACTGTTGACCTTGGCAAATGCAATTTCCAGAAAATAACAAATAAATCAAATTAATTTTAAGGAAATAGCAGAGTTTGGGACTTGGCCAATGAATGAGAGTTAAGGAAGTAAGTACAGTGGTTCTTTATTCAGTTTTTTCTTTTATTACTTTTTAAAATCTTTTGGTCATGCCACATGGGATGGGGGGGTCTTAGCTCCCTGACCAGGGATTGAACCCTCAGCCCCTCCTTTGGCAGCATGAAATCTTAACCAATGAGTCACAAGGGAAATCCCTAGATGGTTCTTTCTAGGGGTTTGGAAGAGAAGAAAATGATAGAGACAGGTTAGCTGCATGAGAGGAAGACATGATGAGAAGATTTAGGAAATATTTCTTTCAGAGATATTGACTAATGGACACTTGTTGTTGCTCAGTCACTCAGTCCTGTCCAACTCTTTATGACCCCGTGGACAGCAGCACACCAGGCTTTCCTGTCCTTCACCATCTCCTGGAGTTTGCTCAAACTCAAGTCCGTTGACTCAGTGATGCCATCAACCATTTTATTCTCTGTTGTCCCCTTCTCCTCCTGCCTTCAATCTTTCCAAGCATCAGGGTCTTTTTTAATGAGTCAGTTCTTCTAATCAGGTATTGGAGCTTCAATTTCAGCATCAGTCCTTCCAATGAATACTCAGGACTGATTTCCTTTAGGATTGACTGGTTGGATCTCCTTACAGTCCAAGGGACTCTCAAAAATCTTCACCAACACCACAGTTCAAAAGCATCAATTCTTTGGCACTCAGACTTCTTTATGGTCCAACTCTCACATCCCTACATGACCACTGGAAAGACTATAGCTTTGACTAGATGGACCTTGGCAAGGACCTTGGCAATGAAATGTCTCTGCTTTTTATATGCTGTCTAGGTTTGTCATAGCTTTCCTTCCAAGGAGTAAACGTCTTTTAATTTCACGGCTGCAGTCACGATCTGCAGTGATTTTTGGAGACAATACTGTATGTTATGGCACTACTGTATGCAATGGACACTAATGTTTGCCAAAGGAAAGGGGGTAGAAAGACATGATAGAAGTCATGCTTCATTGTGCAAAGTCAAATAAAGTCATAAGTGCTAGGAGAAGAATTGACCCTCATCAGGAGGCAATGCTATTCTCATTGTCTATGAGTATCCCATGGAGAAATAGCCGGGATGCAAGGTCTTTAAAACCTCAAGTAGTTGACTCCTACTTCTGCAAGGATCTGAAGATGAGCAGGGAAAATCAAGCAAATATATAATTTATCACTTTATTCCTTGATCTAGGATCATAGCATGGAAGACTTGTACCTGGTGGACCAGGTTGGACTGGGTGTAAAACTTGTCCCGATGTGATGAAGCCATGGAGTGTAGGCTGTACCTGAACTCATGGCTTTCATAGGGAGAGGAATTCTCTCACCGATCCTGGCAGATAACAGGGACCCCTTGAGGCTTCTGCTGAGGAGGGTTTATTGAAAAGAAACAGAGAAGACTTCTGACACAGACATCAGAAGGAGTGAAAGAGAATACCCGTGTTGTTAACTTGAGCAGAATATTATATGCCTTTTGATTAGTTACTAACAATGGATCAGAAGACTATCTCAAGTTTGTAAATGTTCTCCCAGAAACTCTCCCTCAGCATACATCTTGAGATAACATAGGTACAAGATTAGCCAGAAGGAAAGGGTTCCTGTTAAGAAGAAGAAACATGTCCTCAAGCAGGATACTTTGCTGTTATATAATCATTAGCACAGGACCTAAGGAAAAACATGTCCTCAGGGAAGATGCGTTGTTGCTCTATAGTCATTAACACAGAGCCTAAGGAAAAACATATCTTTGAGCAAGATAGATTGTTGTTTATAGGCAAAGAATGTATACCTCCTTCTTAAGGGGCCTTGGACTCCTCATCAACTTGCCTAAAGTTAACTCTATCAGGTATTAATTACACACTCTTGGTTCTGAACAGGACAGGACAGCAACATGAACAGCAAACACACTTGCCGCAGCAGCTTTCCCACATCTGTTCGTGCCCCTCTGTTTCACCCTCCGCAGATGTGCACTGCAGTGGGGAGGAGGATGAGATGCTTACTTCCTCAAGTCTTATGTAGCTGGCCAAAACTCACATGTTCTCCCCCTTCGGGATTCTTTCCTGTGCATTCTAAAATTTCAGATGTTGGTCTTGTGCAGATGTAGCCTGCTTTAGCTGATAACTGAACATATAAAAACCCAAAGAATGTTCAAACTGGCCAGCCCAAAAGAAAAGAGTTGACTATGACATGAGGAAGGAGGAAGCACAGCATGCAAAAGAAGAAAAATCAAAGAGGAAGAAGCTCCCAAGAAGAAAGATTCTCCAAGGGATGTGCCAAGTGGGTTTCACAGGTTTTATCTATTGGTTTTTAAATTTAGTATTTGCTGGAGTAGACTCTTGAGAGTCCCTTGGACTGCAAGGAGATCCAACCAGTCCATTCTAAAGGAGATCAATCCTGGGTGTTCATTGGAGGGACTGATGCTAAAGCTGAAACTCCAATACTTTGGCCACCTCATGCGATGAGTTGACTCACTGGAAAAGACTCTGATGCTGGAAGGGATTGGGGGTGGGAGGAGAAGGGGACGACAGAGAATGAGATGGCTGGATGGCATCACTGACTCCATGGACATGAGTTTGAGTGAACTCTGGGAGTTGGTGATGGACAGGGAGGCCTGGCGTGCTGTGATTCATGGGGTTGCAAAGAGTTGGACACGACTGAGCGACTGAAATGAACTGAACTGAACTGAACTGATTTATGTTTTCTGGCCATGCCATGTGGCATGTGGGATCTTAGTTCCCTGTCCCAGGGATCGAACCCATGCTCCCTGCATAGGGAGGGCTGAGTGTTAACCACTGGACCACCAGGGAAGTCTCAGGTTCTACAGTTTCAATCTTTATGCTGACAACTCTACTGATCGCACCATTATGTCACAACAGTGACCTTGACTTTGAATCTTATCCTGGTTATTCTAGATGAAGAAGTCAGGGTGGCACTAGGAACAGTGAATGGGAACTGAGAGAACAGAGTCATGAAGTAAAGTAAACTTTTATCCTATTCATTCATTCTTAATCAATTGCAGCAATGCTTATTCAAGACTCAGTATGTGCTTATCCTTGGGCCTAGTACTGAGAATACTCATAAATTAATTGGTTCTGTGTTCTGGCACAGGGTCCAGTCTGATGGCAGAGGCAGTTAAAAATTAATTTATAACATAATGTGAAATATGACGTAATGGCTTGACTGTATGTATTTACAGACTTCCTGGGTGGTGCTAGTGGTAAAGAATGTGCCCGCCAGTGCAGGAGACATAAGAGCCACAGGTTCATTCCCTGGGTTGGGAAGATCCCCTAGAAGATGGAATGGCAACCCACTCCACTATTATTGCCTGGAGAATCCCATGGACAGAGGAGCCTGGCAGGGTACAGTCCGTGGGGTCACAAAGAATTGGACATGACTGAAGCAACTTAGCATGTACGCACACACATGTGCTTACTCCAGCATTGGGAGGTCAAGGATAGCCTTCCTGAGAAAGTCATGTCTAATAAGAGGACTGATAAACACACAAAGGTGAAAAGCCAGTAAAGTTTAATCAGGCCAGCAGAGGGGGGCAGGGTACAGATGAGGGAACGTGGATGTCCAGAGTCCAGAGGGTGGGCACTGGGGAACTGAATTAAGCTAAAGGAAGGAGGGCTGGAGCCCAGAAGTGGCTGTGTTAAGCAGAGCCTCGACTTTGTCTTGGGGCAAAGGGACATCCTTGAATTGATCTGCATGTTTAGACGAGTCTCTCTCGGTCAGCTGGGGTAGAGATTGAAGAAAAACAGATCAGTCACCAGGTACCAATTCAGGAGAACAGGCGAGAGGGCATTCACCCAGGTCGTGTCTAAGAAAGTGTGGAAAGGTAAACACATTTCAGCTATATTAAGAAGGTAAAATTAACAGAGGGACTTTGGGAAGAGAAAACTTGGTGTCTTAGTCCATTCAGAGGCTATAATAAAAATGCCATGTACTGAGTAGCCAGAGCAACAGAAATTTATTTCTCACAGTTTGAAAATGGGGAAGTCCAAAGGTGAAGACACTGGCAGATTTGGTGAGTGATAGGGCTGCTTCCTGGTTTGTAGATGGCCATCTCTCTGGGTCGTCACGTGGCAAAAAGCGTGAGGGAGTTCTCTAGAGTCTCTCTTATGAGGACACTAATTCCATTTAGAGGACTCCACGCTCAGGACCTACTCACTTCCCAAAGGTCCCACCTCCTACTCCATCAGTTCAGTTCAGTTCAGTTTCTCAGTCATGTCTGACTCTTTGCAATCCCATGGACTGCAGCACGCCAGGCCTGCCTGTCCATCACCAACTCCCGGAGTTTACTCAAACTCATGTCCATTGAGTCAGTGATGCCATCCAACCATCTCATCCTCTGGCATCCCCTTCTCCTCCTGCTTTCAATCTTTCCCAGCATCAGGGTCTTTTCCAATGAGTCAGTTCTTCACATCAGGTAGCCAAAGTTTTGGAGTTTCAGCTTGAGTATCAGTCCTTCCAATGAATATTCAGGACTGATTTCCTTTAGGATGGACTTCTTGCAGATCTTGGACTTCTTGTTGGATCTTCTTGCAGTCCAAGGGACTCTCAAGAGTCTTCTCCAACACCACAGTTCAAAAGCATCACACAGGGGATTAGACCTCAGCATAGCAATTTTGGAGAGACACAAACATTCAGTCTGTAACATCTGGCTACAACTCAGCTGCATTTGCAAGCATTTGATTGAAAGTACACCGTTATCTGTGTACAGGATATGCTGATTTCTATCAAAATGAATGCAGAAAGATTAAGTGGAGTGGCACTGTGGTATAACTGTAACCAGTCAGATGTTAACATATGAATAAACATCAAGAACACCATGATTTACTAAATATACATTTGGCTCAGAGTGGCAATTTTTATATTAACTCACATTTATGAAGCATCTGCTAAGTGTTTCACATAGCTGATCTCCCATTCCTGAATCTACATAATGAACTGTGCCTTCATTTACATATGAAGAGACGAAATCCGGTGAGAATCAGGAAGCTCGCCCACCTAGGGTGGCTGGTCTGAGTCAAGGTCAGGGGTGTCTCACCCCAGAGAATCAACTCAACCTTGAGTCTTCCTCCCAGGAGGGGTGCTCATCTGTGTGATTCCCGGCTTCTCCCCATGGCGCCCAGGGAGGAGCCAAGTCCAGTGGGCGCCCCTGGAAGGGCGAGCTGGGCGACACAGGCTGCCCTGCCCTGTCCTCTCTGGGGGCACTTGCCTGACCCAGCAAGTCTGCCAGCAGGTGCTGCCCTTGGCCTGAGTGGAGGCGGGAGACAGGCCTGCTCCCAGGTTCACTGAGCCTCTTTCCTCTCCAGAATCCGGTGTCCCCACTAGCCTTTATCAGGTAGGGTGGTGATGCTTCATGAGACATCTGCTCATTGACTCCCTGGCAGATGCGGAGTCCCAGTGGGGCCAGGCGGGGGGAGCTGGGGGGCGTGGAGGTTATATTGGACCATTGATCTCCCCATCACCCACTCCCTGTTGTGGGGAGACTGAACAGTCTATGCCAGTGTGTGAGGCTGGAGTCACACACCAGTGGTCTGAGGCCACACGGACAATTCAGGTGCCAAAGCCAAGTGACTTAGCTTTCACTGGTGGATATTCTGCCTCAACTTTGCCTGAATCTATTGAATTCCTTTCAAAACATTAAGGGCAATTTGCAGAACACTTTTACAAATGCTATTGGAAATGCTATGAAATCAAGACATCAATGTGCAGTATTTGCTCAGGGCAGGTTTTCTCATATTTAATGTTTCCTCTGTGTCATTTTATTTTCAGTCTTCCTTTTTATGTGATCTTCAATGCTGTAATTTTCTCTTTGCAGAAAGCCTTTGCCTTCGCTAAGCAATGCATGAGAAGAAATTGAATTCAATTTATTTTGCTCTGAATTTCTTATGTTAGAAATTTTCCATGGCAAATGAGCTGAAATCAGCCTTTTATTTTGAACAGAAATTGCGAGCTGTTGTTTAAAAAAGAATTTACTTTTTAAAAAAGACAGAACATATTGAATCCTGGTAATATGGTGACCTGAATTTCAGTGTTTTGTTTAGAACTTGGACAGACATGATCAAAAGTTTTCTCCTGTCCAGGATTAACTGTGACAAATTATTAGAACAACAACAACAAATCATTCAAGCTTTTAAGGGTTTTTGTTTATTTTCTCTGTGACTTGAGATAAGCCAAAGGTTGCCCTTGAAATGCAGCTGGACTGGGCGCTCTTTCACTCCTTTAGCTGTTGTTTTGGAATGAATATTTCTGAAGCATCAGGTATTTTTTAGCAATCTAGCCCTTGCTTTGCAACCATGTATTCACTGTGAGACCACAATGGAATATGTTTCTTAGAAATCAGCCCATTTTGCAATTTGAAAGTTAAATATTTGATTGTAGTAAATTTGTGTGCAAAAGGTTTATGCCCTTAGAAATAATGTGGGTTCCTCTAAAGACAGATAAAATGGAAACTATAATCATTTCAGTTTTCCCCTATTAATTCATATTGTCCCTAGTAACCATCCTAGCTTTTAGGTTGAGAGATAAGGCACTAAATTGTGTAAAAGCCCTAAAATAATTCACTATACTATAGGAGGGAAAGCATAGTAGAAGAGAGGAAGATCTGTTTCATATTTATTGAACAGCTTCATTCCCTAGTGAAATTGTCTTTAAAAGTTTTGTTAGGAACTTCCAGGGTTGTCCAGTGGTTAAGACTCAGCTCTTCCAAATCAGGAAGCACAAGCTAGATCTTTGGGAATGAAGACCCCACATCCTGCACGGTATGGCCAAAGAAAAATAAGCTTTACTTGCAACTTAGAAAATAATTGATAACCATTAAAGCAAAAAATGACAGGAACAACAAACATCAAAAGGCAGCAGAAAGAAGAAAGTGATGAATCATCAGAAGTTGAAATATTCAATACAGATGAGAAAAATCAGTGACCTTTATTTCATAGCTTTAATATGCATACTTCATGTATACATACACTATGTGTAATATTTTACATATAATGCAAACACAAACTATGTGCGCATGTGCAGTAGGAGACATATGTATGCAGCCAATATGCCGCATAAATCCTTACCGAAATACTTGAACAATATATTTAAGTATTCAATTCAGTTCAGTTCAGTTCAGTCGCTCAGTCGTGTCCGACTCTTTGTGACCCCATGAATCACAGCACGCCAGGCCTCCCTGTCCATCATCAACTCCCGGAGTTCACTCAAACTCAGTAATTCCAAATAGTTTAAATTCAAAATTTTAATATCTTATTTCAAAAAACAGATAGTTCTGTGGGGATAATTGTTAAATTTTCTGTATTATTTGAAAACAGTACCTAAGATCGAAAAATTAGTGGCCCCAGAGAGACGGCTGGTTCCCATCTCTGAAACCTGTGAATTTCTTCCATTATATCTTGTTCAGATGGCTCAGAGTTGTATTTCTTTTGCTTATCTCATGCTCTTGGGTTTTATAATATGTCTATAATTACACAATGAGAATAATGTTTCACTGTTATCTGCCATATGCTGCTGCTGCTGCTAAGTCACTTCAGTCGTGTCTGACTCTGTGCGACCCCATAGATGGAAGCCCACCAGGCTCCCCCGTCCCTGGGATTCTCCAGGCAAGAACACTGGAGTGGGTTGCCATTTCCTTCTCCAATGTGTGAAAGTGAAAAGTGAAAGTGAAGTATCTCAGTCGTGTCCCACCCTTAGCGACCCCACGGACTGCAGCCTACCAGGCTCCTCCATCCATGGGATTTTCTAGGCAAGAGTACTGGAGTGGCTTGCCATTGCCTTCTCTGATCTGCCATATAGAGCTATACATATTGAAAATGTTGATCAGGTTTTAAAGAAAGTTCTCTTGTTTGCAAAGGCACAATAAGGGTGCACCTTATAAAATACTTTGACCACTTGATGCAAAGTGCTGACTCATTAGAAAAGACCCTGATCCTGGGAAAGATTGAAGGCAGGAGTGGAAGCGGACGACAGAAGATGAAATGGTTCTATGGCATCACCGACTCGATGGACAGCATTTTGAGCAAGCTCTGGGAGCTGGTGAAGGACAGGGAAGCCTGGCGTGCTGCAGTCCATGTGGGTCACAAAGACTTGGACATGACTGAGCAACTGAACAGCAACGACACCACCACCAGAACTAAAGACGAAATGTACTTAATACAGACCAGGCTTCCCTGGTGGCTCAGCAGTAAACCATCTGCCTCAGTGCAAGAGCCTCAGAAGACACTGGTTCAATCCCTGAGCTGGGAAGATCCCCTTGAGGAGGGCATGGCAACACACTCCAGTGTTCTTGTCTGGAAACTGCCATGGACAGAGCAGCCTGGTGGGCCACAGTCCACTGGGTCACAAAAGGTCAGACATGACAGAAGTGACTTAGCAGGCAGACAGGCAATACAAACCATAGTCACTTTCTCTTTTCAGCTGATTTTGAATAAGTCTACTCTGCCCAGTAGTTTTAGGTATTTCAATTTAGCTTTAAAACCTTGGATATATTTAATCAATGAATTTTAGACTACTGTATTAGTTTTGGAAAACTAGTATTTGTATTTCTCAATTAATAAGAAATGCCTTGTTCATGTGTACATTCCTAATAGCTTCTCCTGTGTATGCTTTTATAATTAATGAAATGTACTGCTTTTTGTAAAGGGGGCATTTACCAGATCTAATTACATCTCTGGACCTTATGATGGGGTGGGTCTTCTGGATTATCCAGACAGGCCCGGTCAGGTCACGTGAGCCCACAGAAGCAGAGAACTTTTTTCAGTTGAGGCAGAACCGGATGTCAGAGAGATTGGGAAGCCTGAGAGGGATTTGACATTGACTTTGAAGATGGAGGCTCTCACAAGTCAAGGAATTCAGATGTCCTCTAGAAGCTAAGAATGACCTCCAGGCAAAAGCTAGCAAAATGGGGACCTTGATGCTGCAAACACCTGGTACTGAATTCTGCCAACAGCCATCAAGAGCCTAGGAGAGGATGCTCCACAGCCTCCATCAAGGAGCACAGCTCTGCTGACACCTTGATTTCAGTCGTGAGAGGGCAGGAGCAAAAACATCTGCCAAGCTGCCTGGATTTTCATCCTACGGAATAGTCAGATAATAAATTTGCTGTTTTAAGCCTCTATGTTTGTAGCAATATGTCATGGCAGCAACTGTAAAATGAATTCAGTACCTGTATTTATTTTATTCTTTATATCTTTCAAAGCAAATGGAATATCCAAGCAGAGTGGTTTACTTTCTACTAAGCAATCTTACATTCCTGGTTAAAACATGCAGCTGCAAGAAGGTATGCCTAGGAGCAGCAAATTTGCCTCACTGGCCACGCACGGTTTCTCTGGTGTACTCCCAAAAGCTGCAAATTCAGCTACTTATTTGAGGACATGGAGAGCCCATATCAAGTTGTCCAAAATAATATGGAGACCTGTGAATACAAAACTAAGATGATTTTGGCTCACTTATGACAGTATGAGAAATATTCTTATTTTTCAGTTCAGTTGCTCAGTAATGCTTGACTATTTGCGACCCCGTGGACTGCAGCATGCCAGGCCTCCCTGTCCATCACCAACTCCAGGGTTTACTCAAACTCATGTCCGTGAGTTTTTGATGCCATCCAGCCATCTCATCCTCTGTGGTCCCCTTCTCTTCTCACCTTCAATCTTTCCCAGCATGAGTGTCTTTTCAAATGAGTCAACTCTTTGCATCAGGTGGCCAAAGTATTGGAGTTTCAGCTTCAACATCAGTCCTTCCAATGAACACTGAGGACTGATCTCCTTTAGGATGGACTGGTTGGATTTCCCTGCAGTCCAAGGGACTCTCAAGAGTCTTCTCCAACACCACAGTTCAAAAGCATCAATTCTTCTGTACTCAACTTTCTTTAAAGTCCAAATCTCACATCCCTACATGACTACTGGAAAATTCTTATTTTTAGATGCAGGCTTTTTTATTGTCCAGTTCTGGGAGTTTAATATCTAACTCAAAATAGATTGCCTTTCTTTTCAGTGTGTCTCTGCTCTTACTGTCTAAACTGATACATGTATATGAATGCAATCTTTCTTCTTTGCTTCATGCTTCTAAGCCCTGTGTTGATAGTGTAACATAATACAGTGCCTGCATTTTCCATACACTCCCCCCCCCAAAAAAAAAATCTTTTCAACTATGCCAAGATGTACATTTTAAAATTTGTCCCTGGCACTTACTAAAAGCACTTCTCTTCTTCTAAACTTCATGGCTCCCAAATATACCGCTTTGGAAGTCTGTCTTATCTTTTCTTTTAACCTAAACATCACGTTGACCTTTAAGCTTCAGTATCTCCTCAGAACCAACAACCTGGCTTCTCGTCAATGAGTAATAGATCAAAGGAGCTTAAAGCTGAAGCACTCATATTCAGCTTCACTGAAGGAGATGCCTTTCTCATTAGATGCAAGGCCTGGTCACCATACGGCAATATGTATGGGAGTTTTCATCATCTGAATAGAGTGACCTGGTAATGAAAAACCTCTAGTGCTAAGTGTGGAATACTGATTTTGTCACCCTTGTTTCTCTCTCAATTCTGTGTCAGTTCAGTTCAGTCACTCAATCGTGTCCGACTCTTTGTGACCCCATGAATCACAGCACGCCAGGCCTCCCTGTCCATCACCAACTCCCGGAGTTTGCTCAAACTCATGTCCATCCAGCCATCTCATCCTCTGTCGTCCCCTTCTCCTCCCGCCCCCAATCCCTCCCAGCATGAGGGCGTAGCACTTGCCTAACAGTGGGGAACACTGGGTTGCCTTTCTGAGACTGGAGGAAACCAGAGCTCGTCCAGGGGTACTGGTGGAGAGAGATTGAGACAGGCCCAGTACGGGTGACCCAGATAATTTTCCAGAATGTCATTAACGTGTGAAACTGCAGTCTTCCCCCGCTTCTTCAATCAAGAGGTTTTAAGAATCCTTCTGGGTCTCTATTTTAAGTCAGTAAGGAAAGCTCAGGCAAGAGTCCCTGCCGCAGGTGCTGTTCTTCTCAGAAACGAAAATACCTTGGCTTCTTAAAATGTTAGAAATGATACAGAAATGTCTTTCTCCGCATTAGCAGGAATTTTCTCTTCTGGCTCTGGGTTGAACCTTAAAACCATCCGTTCCATTCCGTTCTGTTCAGTCGCTCAGTCGTGTCCGACTCTTTGCGACCCCGTGGACTGTAGCCTACCAGGCTTCTCCGTCCATGGGATTCTCCAGGCAAGAATACTGGAGTGGGTTACCATTTCCTTCTCCAGGGGATCTTCCCGACCCAGGGATCGAACCCGGGTCTCCCGCATTGGAGGCAGACGCTTTAACCTCTGAGCCACCAGGGAAGCCCAATGGAGGTCATAAAAATGAAAACCCATAAAGAAACAAATCAGGAGGAATATTCTTCCAGTGGTTTAGTCTCTAAGTCATGTCCAACTCTTTTGCGACCCCATGGACTGTAGCCCTCGGGGGCTCCTCTGTCTATGGAATTCTCCAGGCAAGAATACTGGAGTAGGTTGCCGTTTCCTCCTCCAGGGAATCTTCTCCATCTAGGGACTGAACCCAGATTTCCTGCATTTACAGACAGATTCTTTTACCGTTGAGCCACCAGGGAAGCCCCTATTTTTCTAGTAGGATCAACTGTATCAATATGAATGACACTTATACCCATATGAATAGATAAAGGGAGAATATTATTTGCATTTTCAGGAAAGAAAAAGCAGCCAGTACCAAGTAATAACAGAGTGGGGTCACTTTCTCTGGGAACACTGAGGCTCTGATCACCTCTGCTTTTCCTTTGTGTAGGTCATGTCCTGACGCCATGGCTGCAGTGGCCACCATATGCAGCTGCAGAATGGACCCAAGACCAAGGTCAGGGGAAGGTTGAAATATCTCCACCCCTGTTCGCCTGAAGCCGATGTTCAGCATCACCAACATAGAAACTCCCTCGTATGGAGGAGGTACCACCGACAGCTCTTAGTTTGTGCCTCAAAATCTATAGTAAATAGACTTTTCTAATGGGATCTTTGATACCAGTAGAATAAGGCAAGTTTTCTCAAAATAATTATTAAATATATCTATCTCGATTTTAGTATTTCAGAATCAGAATCACAGATCAAGTTGTAGAAGCTGAAGATGAAGCCTTGGGTCTTGATTCCCGGACCCAGGATCTCATCCATGGGACGTTCCACCAGTCTGTCGTTTTTCTTTGCTCTTGCATCTTTGCCTTCTTTCAAGTCAGGGAGTGAGTTTCCCTCTTCTGGAGATGTCCTGGATTGAAAAAAAGTTGTTTTGGGAGTTGAGAGCTGACAACACTTGTTTTCTCAGAGAGATTTGACAGCAGAGGAGGCTGTGGTGGCCGTTTCCCTTTGCTCCCCACAGCCCTTCAACACCTGTGAGAGGAAGGCCTTCCCCTGCAGGGGAGGGACGTTCCGTCTGCAAGGGAAGCTAGTGCAGCCGCGCCCCCTGGTTAGGACTTTCCGACGAGCTCTCAGTGCCCAGTTATTTGGATCCCTTCAGGACAACACAGAAACAGCAAATTCATAAACTCTTCCAGCTTCTGCTCATTTTGTCACGTAAGTTGCTTCAACAGGTGTATGGAAGCAGAATTTAAAATGAATGGGCCTTTTCAAGATCATTTCTTTTTGAAAATTACTGCCCAGAAGTGATCACTATCATATATTCTGAAAGCATGAAGGGAAGACAGGCTGAAAACAGAAGGGAGCAGGAGACCAGGCTTGCACAAGGAAATGATGGACTTTCTCTCCATCGACGCTGCCAACCAACGCCTAGACCGAGAGCTGCCACCAAGGTGGAGGGCCGATGGGCCAGGACAAGAATGGGCACTGGGCACTGTATCTATAGGGGTCCCAGCGTTCATCTTACAGGGTTTCCGCATCACTTCTCCAGGCTCCCTGGGCCTGCGGTTCAACAAGACGTGTGTGCACGAGTTTGGGGAAACACCTGGAAAGTGCTTGAGACTCTCTCCGCATCCCCTCTCACCACGCTTCCCCAGTCCTACAGCACACACCAGCACAGCCCTTTCACACACACCTTCTCTCCTGCACTCACTCACACTTGCTCACAGACACACAAAGGCATTCGCATACTCTCACACACACGCATACTCACCTGTGTAGTCACAACTACAACCTCACATTTTCACGCACAATCACAAAACACCCCACTCACAACACCTTTACACTCACGCACGCGCTCTTACGTTCATCATGCACTCAGCAACACACACATGCTCACAATCACATTTTTAAGCATAGAGTACAAACACACGTATTATCACAGGCATTTCCCACCCCACCTCTCTCTCTCTCACACCTATCCCCACACACACAACCCTTTCTACACACACACGTACACACGTGCTCTGAGGATTCACCAGCCTTGGGTCTCAGCCCAGCTGGTGTGGGACCCGCCCTGTCAGACACGGTTGGACGTGGAAGGAGGCTGAAAGCCCTTCTCTTCCTCGCCCCCACGGTCCCTGCGTGCCCCCTCCTCTGGTTCAGGAGCAGCAAGGGCTGCAGACCGCGGGCCCGCTCTGCACAGCTCCACACCAGCGTGGGGACGGCCTTTGCTGGGACACCCAGCATGAGAGGCTGGTGCGATTCAGTCTCCTGTCAGCCGTCAGCTTTAAGCTTCACGGATCCCGCCCTGGAAAGAAAAATGCTGTGCAGTTGGGAGCACAGCTTTCCCTCCAGGTCCTTTGAAAAGAGTCCCGTTCTTGGGGAAAAGCTGTCATTTCAGCCGACAGAGGAAACAGCCAGGCACAGCGCCCGGGAGGCCGAGGTCTTCAGGAAGGAGGCGGCCTGCCATCAGGCCCCCACACTGCCCCCTGGGGTGGTCAGGGCACGTCCCCAGCCTCCCTTCAGCCTTGCCTTTCCCCTCACGGGTCCCTGTGGGGTGGGGGGCTGCAGAGCCAGCCCCTGCTCCTCCTGGGTTATTGGTCTGTGGTTCTCAGCTCTGACCTGACAGGAGCACTTCTGGCTGTCCTTGACATCCGAGTCCTTTCCACCATGGTCTGATAACCACTTAGTGTTGACCTTCTCTATGAAGTGGGGTCTCTCTCTAGACCTTCGCCCGGGGATTCGAGTGATCGAGTGACAGTCACCCTGAGCTCACACAGCAGAACTAGTGGAAAAGAAAGAAGAAAACATCAGAGGGCAACTTAAACTATAGAGGCCAAGCAAAAGCCATGAGGATTAAGAGGTGGATACAAATGCTCAAGTGGCTGCCTCGAGGGAGCTGGCCACAGTTCACCACGAGAAGCTGTTCTGTTGGAATTGTCGGTGGGCATTATGATAATACCCTGATGCGGTGTATCCCATGTAAAATCAGCAACTGATCGAAGGCCATGTGGTGTTGGCATCCTTTGTTTCAACAAATAGGACAGCATTCCCAACTAAAAGAAATTTAAGAACATCATGCACCAGCTGGGAAATTTTGAGAAGATTCACCCCCCAGAATCTCACTTGTTCTCATCTGTGTAGCTCACACAATTCTGAGATAATCAAATGTAATATTGCACATGACTGTGGCTGGGGGGAAATCACATGTTAAGTGGAGTGTCTGTCATGCCTTTATTAAAGCCTCAGGTTTGGGGGCATCATTTAGACACCTTCCTTTCTGAGTTGAGTCCTATAATTGTCTCAGGTTTAATGACCTCTCAGAAGCGTGCCAAAGCAGGTGGTAGGACTTTAATCTGTCCTGTCCATCTGAGGAGCTCTTATTTCACTGACCTCCCATGAGCTGCCCTGAGGGATGCCTGGGGACTCTCCTCCTGAGTCACAGGTGCCTTGTGGGTGTGGGCTCTCTGACAGCCACGGACCCAAATGATGTCAGATTGTGAGTGTCAGTCAGAGGTCTTCCTTTTTTCTAATAGACCTTAAGCCTTAATTACCTTTAATGTATCAGTAAATGTAATCAAAGGTATTGTGTTTCTGCCCCTTCATGACTGTGAGGCTGCTTGAGGACCCGGGCTACACAGTATCATCCTGTTATCGTGACTTTCGGGCACGGATCAGGCTTTAACGACACATATGAAATAAGTGAATGATGAAGGAATGGAGTCAACACTAATCTGGTTATGCTTTATGATCATTTGTGGTCTCATCTAAATGCCAAGGAAGGTCAGAGATCTGCTGGTTCAAAGCCTGTGTTTTGTCTTAAGGAGGATGAAATCCAAATGGACAGAGTTGGCAACACGGCTGTAAAACTACAAGGTTATAGAAACAAGTCCTAAAGCCCCCAGGGCAGGGCTCTCCTGCCAACCCTGGGAATCTGGGTAGACTTACTAAAAGTGAAATAAGGAGAAACAGTGCCTGGATTGTGAACCAGCCAGGAACACTGCCGAATGTGTTCCCTAGGAGCCTTGCACGGCTGCTGTGAATGGTCCTGGTGTTGACTTGGTCAACTCAGAGCTAGGCTTAACTTTGTTCCTGAGGCTTCTGTGTCCCGAGAGGTGGGGTTGTGCCCGAATGTGCCATCTCACTACCATCTCACTAACGTGTTTGGGGCCCCTGGGTGAGGCATGAGGGTGACTAGCCCCTGAAGGTGTTAGGACCCCACACCCCTTCCCTGGAGGTGACACAGGGCCCCCTCACCAAACACAAGGGGACTCTGAGTAACACGCAATGAGCCCCATTGCCGGCCCGCCTCTGGCCACCCTCCTGTCCTCCAGGTGGAGATGAGCTGCTCGCCTGTCTGATAAACTGCTCCAAGATGCGGTCAGTTTACAAACATCACTCGCTCCAGACTTCCAGAAGTGGGAAAAGAAGAAAAGCTTAAATGCAGGGCACATGCGTAGCCTGACGACTTTGTGTCTGCAAACCCGCGTTGCGGCCCATCCGCGGAAAACCCGTCCATGGCCCAGCCGTTCTCACGTGATTGTACCTCCTGTGTGTGCGCAGCATCCCTCTCGCCCTGGTGCTTGTTGCTGTGTCTCCCTGGGTCTCCAGTGGTCCAGCAGGTGGCAAAGTTGCTCTCCTCCACAGACAAAGACTTCACTGGCGAGGTTGGGGATGGGTGGGTCTCTCCATGGCTGAGACTATCCCCAACCCCCGTGCATTTAAGCCCTCCTTGTCTGGGGGCCCGGGCTTTGCTGGCTCTTCTCCAGAGTTTGGAATCACGCCTGGTGCTCTTGGAGAGTTTCCTTCCACAGATTCCAGTCACATGGGTATTTTTCTTTTCTGGCTTAAACTCTCATGTGGGGTTGCTTTGTATTAGTCAGCAGCCTCCACACTTCTGTCCTGCTGAAGACAAACCGATTTGTCTTGAGGTCGTTCTTGGGCTCCAAAATCACTGTGGACAGTGACTGCAGCCGTAAAATTAAAAGATGCTTCCTCCTTGGAAAAAAAACTATGACAAGCCTAGACAGCATATGAAAAAGCAGAGACATCACTTTGCTGACAGAAGTCCATCTAGTCAAAGCTATGGTTTTTCCAGTGGCTATGTATGGATGGTCAGTCGATCACAAGAAAGGCTGAACACTGAAGAATTGATGCTTTTGAACTGTGGTGCTGGAGAAGACTCTTGAGAGTCCCTTGGACTGCAAAGAGATAAAACCAGTGATTCCCAAAGGAAATCAATCCCAAATAGTCATTGGAAGGACTGATGCTAGAGCTGAAACTCCAATAATTTGACCACCTGATGCAAAGAGGCGACTCATTGGAAAAGACCCTGATGCTGGGAAAGATTGAAGGCAGGAGGAGAAGGGGACGACAGAGGACGAGATGGTTGGATGGCATCACCAATTCAATGGACATGAATTTGAGCAAGCTCCAGGACAGGGTGAAGGACAGGGAAACCTGGTGTGCTGCAGTTCATGGTGTCGCAAAGAGTCAGACACGACGAAGCAACTAACAACAAGTTAAACAAGATGGTACTTTAAAGTGTTTTTGGAATTTTTTTTCTTGAGAGTCAACTTTTGTAATCATGAGGATTTAGATAGCTGCAGAGTGTAACACAAAAGCCCTCGGGTTTGGGGGTTTCTGGAGTGATTCTCGTGTCCATTAACCTCTAAAGGATGAAGAAAATGAGGAGAAACAGATCCATTCATTGAAGATAGTTTGTACCAGGCAGCACATGTTACAGCATCTTGACACGACACCCTCCTGATCGATGATAGAGGCAAATGACATTTCTGGTTTACAGATAAATCAGTTACCAGCTTCCTTGATTACTGGGACTATTCAAGAGTCTGAGGGATTCTAATCACTGGGCTGGTCCCTCATTTCCTGGCAGTAAATAGCCTTTCCTGACATTTTTATCAAGTAAACTTAACCTATGGACTCCAAGAGATATTTCAGTTATTTAATCCTTTTCTGAGAGAAAGAAATAGCAATGCTCAGTGCCTATCTTACTCTTTGTTTCCTCCCAAAATATTAAGAAATATTAAATGATAATAAATTAGTTTCCTCTTTAGTTAAACTGGCTTCCTATGTGGAATCTGCTCAATAAGATATCACAGCACTGATCTACTGTGTAGCATGTATCCCTTTCACTCAAAAGAATTGGGCTGAAAAGCTGTACTCCCTTAATCATCACATCGTCTTTACTCCACTAGCCTCCAGTAGATGAAAGGCAATCAAACCAGTCAGTCCTACAGGAACTCAACCCTGAATATTCATTGGAAGGACTGATGCTGAAACTGAAGCTCCAGTAATTCTGCCACCTGATGCGAAGAGCCAACTCACTGGAAAAGACCCTGATGCTGGGGAAGATTGAAGGCAGGAGGAGAAGAGGGCGACAGAGGATGAGATGGTTGGATGGCATCACTGATTCAGTGGGCATGAGTTTGAGTGAGCTCTGAGAGAGAGTGAAGGACAGGGCAGCCTGGCGTGCTGCAGTTCATGGGTTGCAATGAATCAAACACCACCTAGTGATTGAATAGCAAACTAGTTTACCAGATGGCCTTGATGAACCATGCATGCTGGTGTTCATCCACCTTGGGTAGCCTTCTCTCACATTAGGTCAAGCTGACCCTGTGTAACCAAGAGAATGTAGCGTTAGTGATGCTGACTCCTGAGACTAAGTTACAAGAGACCTAAATGACACTGTGAAACTTCTGCATGTTTTCTCACGTCACTTGCTCTGGTATAATTCAGGTGCCATGTATGATGCTTGAACCTCTGAAGCTACTGTACATGCAAGGATTCCAAGATTGTTTAACAAATGGCAAGAGATTCTTGGTCTACCCCCAACTTTTCCACCCATTTTGCATCCAGGACCAATGCCAGGCATGTAGTGAAGAAGGCTTTAGATATCTCCAGACTCAACCTTGACCTCCTGCAATGGATGGGGGCCCCAAGAAGGAGATGCTCAGATGAACCATCAATTGCCAGAACTGTGAGAGATAACAACCTGTTGTTTTAATCCAGTCAGCTGTTACTCTGCAATAGATATCCGGACCCTCATAACTGATTGACCAGGGGAAATGTACATCTGAGGATTCACAACATTTCTTTGAGTCTGGTTCAATGAACGAACAAACTGAATTCATCCTCACAACTCCCATCCTTTTAGTAAATGGCCTATACTTGAATTTAGTAAATGGCGTTTTAGTAAATGGACTATATTAAAATTAATAGTTTTGGCAACTGATCTATTTATCTATATAGTAGTTTCTAAAGTGACCTATAACACAATATGATCTTTGCAACTGTCATATAGACTCTTTGAAATCTCGACATTTTGAAAGGTATTGAAAACAGAACACAGATACTCTGGTGCAGAATTTGTTGAATACTCTTTGAATTTGTTGTTGGCCTCTTGTAAGCTGCGTTGTCTTATAAATTCAGAGCTGTTCTTTGCCTCTTTGGAGAGTGTAATACCATTTCTTGAAGAGTTTTTACAGAAAGCTACTTTTGGTCATGTTTATGTGACTCATATACAAGGAAAAAAGGCTGTTTTGAGACTCTCATCTTAGAATCATAGCATTTAATGCTGAAAAGAAACATGGAAATAGTCCAATCCAACAACACAAGCATACTTGATCCTCTAATCCATTTTGTGTACTCTGAGGGGAATGTTCTTTTAGATTCTGAAGTAAATTTAATCATGCCTTGCCCTTAATAAAAGCTTCCAATGGGTCTTTTTTCAGTGCTTGTGGGATAAAAAGTACAAAGTCCTTAATACATGTGTGATATCTCTGCATGGTCCCATAACATATCTATTATTAAATAAAAACATTGGACCAATTCCATTCTAATGGAAAAAAAATCCAACAGCCTACAAAAATAATTGTACATGAATTAAAAATGCAAATATAATGAAACTCCCTCATCTCTCCCATTTTCTCTTTCATGTTTGCTTTCTGATTTTAGCCAGTAATTTCAGAGTACAAATAAAACCCATTTTACTGATGGGCTCTATTTTCCCAAGAGTGCTGGCACATTTTCTGTTACATGCAGAACTTTTCCTTATGCTGCATCCCACATGTGTTTAATTGGATGCTTTTTATGTGATGTTAATGGTTTTTTAACTATAGACTGAGACATTGGAAGTGCAGGTCCACTGAATTCTCGTCATTCTTGTCCATGCACCAGTAACTCACATTCATGGAAAGCTGGTACTGGACTTGGATGGAATCCATGGGGGATATCAGTGTAGAAAAGAAATGTTCTTATGAGTCATCTCACCCAGAAACTAGTGACAGAGAGGTTTTGATATCTCAGAAAAATTACTGCATTTTGTTGCCTAAGATAGTTGCCTTCATGCCAAAGTGTCCTTAAACCTTAAAAGGTTGACATTTGTGGCTCACAGACTTAAATGAGAGAGTAGCGTTGCAACACTTCAGCAAAACTGCACCCTGATTGTCATATTTGATGCTTTTAGTCATCCTTCACCCCTCATCAAGGTCCATTTCTTTCATGCTAGCTTCTGTTTCAAACACCCCTGGGAATGCTGGTAGATATTTCATTTTGGTGGACTCGCTGAGTTGAGATCCTCACGCTTTCTCATCATCGCTGGACCAAACTCAGTGCAGAGATCTGCTCGTGCCCAAGTGAGATATGGGGGCACAGTGGGAGCCTAGACATTATGTTCCCCACCCAGCTCCCGATGCAGAATCCACAGCCTCACACGGTTTAATGCAAGTGTTCCACAACAAAACTGAGCATCAAACAGGAGTTTCACAAGACCGAATTACTAAGGATGCGCCATCAGCACTGACCTGCATGGAGAAAGTGAATGTTTAAGAATTCTGAACAGCGCACAGAACTTTGATTTGAAACCCTCATCTCTCTTTTCTCCTGATTTTTGATCTCTTCATCTTCTGTTTGATTCTGAGACCCTGTGCTGGTATCTCTGCTCCTTCTTAGAGGGAGTGATGACTCCTGGCTGGTGCTCTGTATGCACCCAACTGCCAGGAGACAAGGCACACAGGTGGCTCCCTCCACGTGGGTGCTCATTACGTGTCCTCAGTGGCACCTGAGGAAAAATGGCTGTTTTGGGACTCTCGTCTGAGAATCATATCATTTAATGCCAAAATGAAACATGGAAAGAGTCCAGTCCAACAACACAAGCACAGCTGATCTTCTAATCCATTTTGTGTGCGTTTCGCCTTAATAACCATGGAACAAAGGCCTAACCCTTCACTCACTTCAGCTCAGAACTCATCTTGTAGAATTTCTCTTGATGTTATTCCCTCAACCGATTTTACTCAACTCCTACTGTAGCTCTGTGAGTCAGGACTGTAATCTGGGTTTATAGTATTAAAATCTCTGCAGATGCTGACTGCAGCCATGAAATCAAAAGAAGCTTCCTCCTTGGAAGAAAAGTTATGACCCATCTTGACAGAATATTCAAAAGCAGAGGCATTACTTTACCAACAAATGTCCGTCTAGTCAAAGCTGTGGTTTTACCAGTGGTCATGTATGGGTGTGAGAGTTGGACTACAAAGAAAGCTGAGTGACAAAGAATTGATGCTTCTGAACTGTGGTGCTGGAGAAGACTCTTGAGAGTCCCTTGGACTGCAAGGAGATCAAACCAGTTCATCCTAAAGGAAATCAGTCCTGAATATTCATTGGAAGGACTGATGCTGAAGCCACCTGATGTGAAGAACTGCTTCATTGGAAAAGACCCTAATGCTGGGAAAGACGGAAGGCAGGAGGAGAAGGGGACGACAGAGGATGAGGTGGTTGAGTGGCATTGATGACTCAACAGACATGAGCTTGAGCAAGTTCCGGGTATTGCTGATGGACAGGGAGGCTGGCATGCTGCAATCCATGGGGTCGCAAAGAGTCGGACATGACTGAGCAACTGAACTGAACTGAACTGACTGAAACAGCTAGGTTTTTTTTTTTAGTCCCAAGCAGGAAAACAGGGTGGGCTTGGCTAACAAATAAGTCTATGTGAATTTAATAGAAGCAGTAGTGAAGTGAAGTTGCTCAGTCATGTCCGACTCTTTGCGACCCCATGGACTGTAGCCCACCAGGCTCCTCAGTCCATGGAATTTTCCAGGCAAGAGTACTGGAGTGGGTTGCCATTTCCTTCTCCAGGGGATCTTCCCAATCCAGGGATCGAACCTGGGTCTCCCGCACTGCAGGCAGACGCTTTACAGCCTGAGCCACCATAGAAGCAGTAGGTAGTTCCTAAATTTACTATACCTTACCCATCTGTGTTAGGGAGTCTCTGTGAAGGGAGTCTCTATAAATTTGCTATAGTGAGATACTCTTGTATTATTGTAAAGTACCATTTAACTTGGGTTTCTTGAGAGTTGCTTCTCTCACCTCATATCTTCGGGTTTAACATGGGAAATGTGGGGACGCATCTGCTGTCAACGATATAGGTGGAGCTCTCATAATTTCATAATTGACATGAGCCAGGACTTCCCACGGGACACAGTGGTAAAGGATCCACCTGCTAATGCAGGAGACACGAGAGACGTAGGTTCGATATCTAGGTCAGGAGGATCCCCTGGAGGAAGAAATGGTAACCTACTCCAGTAGTCTTGCCTGTGAATTTCCATGGACGGTGGGCTGCAGTCCATGGGATCACAAAGATTCAGACATGACTGTGTGAGTATGCACACACATGAACCAAGGTTATATTTGTGTCTTCATGTGTTTTGGGGACATGTCTGTTCCCCAGAACTTTCTTTTTCCTGATCCATGGGTTCTAGCTAATCAGATTGGTAAGACATCTATACTGGCAACTTCAGATTGGTAAGACATTTATAAATTGTAATCTGACATGAGGTGTTTCACAAGCCATTTATTACCAGTTAGAGTAGCTTAATGACGTCCCACTGTTTATTTTGCATCAAAGTAGATGGAGGGTTGTCTCTGGAACCTGGCCTCTGTCGCTTGCATTCTAAGAACTCCTTCAAGAGGGGATAATAAAGGGTTTGTGTGGAACCCAGCACAGACTCTGATGGTGTCAGAAAATAGAAAGGGCTGGAGTTTCACCAATTAAAGTCTTCTCTGAACATCCACTATGCCGGGGTTCTCTGCCAGGGAGACAAAGATGGAAAACTCAGACCCTGTGCTCTAGGAGTTCACTGCTCAGAGGTGCGGATGCACAAAACAATGGAGATGCAGTGTGATAATCACTAACAGCCATACAACAGTGATTGAGCAGGCTGTCATATAGAACCCCCAGCCCACTCCAGGGAGGGTCGGCAAGGTGTCTTGGGAAAGTGAAACCTGAACTTGGTGTTGGGAAACAATAGGGATAAACTAAGCCAACCAAACAGAAAGGAATGAGCCAAATTGAGCTGCGCAGAAAGGTGCATAGGGGCCAAATGGACTTCCCTAGTGTCTCAGATGGTAAAGAATCAATGTGCAACATAGAAGACCTGGGTTCGATCCTTGGGTCGGGAAGATCCCTTGGAGAAGGAAATGTTTACCCACTCCAGTATTCTTGCCTGGAGAGTTGTATGGACAGAGGAGCCTGGCGGGGCTACAGTCCATGGGGTCACAACTGAGCAGCTATCACTTTCACTTTCATAGGGACCAAATAACACCTTAGCAACAGCCAGGGAAGCAAAAATGACCATACCTTGGATATGGTGAAATGTAACAGATTTGTCGTTTGTACTGCTGGGGTAAGAGATGCATTCTTATCCCACCCCAAGCTTATCTCAGTAATCCAGTCTCAGGAGGGCCAGCCTTACACGTATTCACTCCTTTCCTGAAGAATGCTGCTTCCAGGCACCCAAGAAATAAAATTGTATTTCTTTAGGGGCAAAAGGAAATCTTTGACTTCTAAAGGGCAGTTCTGATACATCTTGCAATCCTCATTATGTAAATATTTGAAAGTGTTAGTCGCTCAGTCGTGTCCGACTTCTTGCAACCTCATGGACAGTATAGTCCACCAGGACGCTCTGTCCACGGAGTTCTCCAGGCAAGAGTACTGGAATGGGGGGCCATTTTCTTCTCCAGGGGATGTGAAAGCAGAGTCTACAGAGCGAGATCTTTGTGGTTCAGAAAAGGCCTTGATTCAGCGCTTGCCTCCATTTCTGATTCCAGCCAGGTCCTGCTGCTAGCTCATGGAGGGCATTATGTGCAAAGCAAATAATTTCTTCCTTGTTTCCGAGAAGGAGGGATTTGGATCATATTGTATATCTAGGCATCTTTCTGTCCTCCTTGTGCATCTAAGCCAATGTTTGTTTGATTTTTTTAAATGTGGAACACTTCTAGAATTTGCATGTCATCTTCACTCAGAGGAAATGCTAATTCTTTGTATCATTTCAGCTTTAGTGTACATGCTTCTGAAGCAAGCACTCTAAGCCAATGTTTTTGACTGCTTATGTTTTCCTCTAAATTTTCCCCTTTCAGATAAATGTCAGGACCTGTAATTACCATGGGAAAAATCCATTTACTGGTTCTAACTCTATGCCAACTATTATTATTATTGCTATGTCCTCCTCCAGGGGATCTTCCCAACTCAGGGACTGAACCTGTGTCTCTTATGTCTCCTGCATTGGCAGGTAAATTTGCTAAACTAGTGGAGACTTTGGTAAAACTCACTGAATATAATTTTATCAGTTGAGATTTTAATATTACCAAATAGGGTCAAATCAAGAGGTCATATGTAGGCAAAAATGACCTTTCGATTAGGCCATACTTGAGCTGGGTCCCTGAGAAGGTGAATGTGATGGTGCCGTGGCTAGAGACCGTGCTTTCTCCCTTGATGCTCCAGGTGCTTAAAGCTATTTATCTTGGATGGCCGACATGTGCTAGTCCCACAGCACAGAGTGTTTCAGCATTTTCGTCAGCATTTTCCAAGCTCCTGCAACGCTAGTGTCATAAATTCCAGCTCTTATTTCTTCTGTGTGAACTTGTGATTAGGAAGTCAACATCTCCCCTTTTTAAAAAGCAAAGGAAAAAGTCTGCAAAGAGGTATAATTAAGAAGGTGGTCACATGAAATACATCTGCCAGAAACAAAACTGTCCAAATTGCAGATCCATGAATGGTCAGAATTCCCACAAGTGACATTCTAGAACATTCAGTGCCATGTGTCTCAATAAAATTTTACTCTCTTTGATGGGTCCATTATTTTCTTGCAGTAACATTGTGTAACCTTTGGAGGAAGGTAGGCTAGGGACACAGGAGTGAAAGAACAGGTTGCTCACCAGATCCAATTGAGTTTTAATCGTGTTTTATCTTAGTACGTGTGTGTGCTAGTGTGAACTTCCCTAAAACCTTTCAGGAAGCACACACTGCATGGATCAATCAAAAGCGTGTCAATCAGCAAGTGAAGTTGCTACTCTGTGTATCTTGATTGCATCTGATGTTTTTGTGTCATTAACTATTTAAATTAATGACTGAAGTGTAAATAACTTCAAACTATCCTCAGGAAAAAGCATATATAAATAGGAAACATTCCAATTGTGTGAACAATTAGTTCTGTAATTAATCAGTGGGGGAAAATAACTCAGGATGAATTGTCTGGATTGGTAAAGAACCCAGCTGCAAAGCAGGAGATGGAGGAGAAGCAGGTTTTGTCCCTGGTTAGGGAAGATCCCTTGAAGGAGAACAGGGCAACCCACTCCAGTATTCTTGCCTGGGAAATCCCATGGACAGAGGAGCCTGGCAGGCTACAGTCCATTGGGTCTCAAAGAGTTGGACATGACTTAGCGGCTAAGCACCCAAACATGTATAAATGATAACTCCTGAAAAAGTACATATTGGGGATCCAAAGAAATATTTGGTACAATAGTACATGATTTTCTACAGAAACTTTTTAATTACAAAGCGATTTTAGCTTCAGTTCAGTTCAGTTCAGTTCAGTTCAGTCGCTCAGTCGTGTCCGACTCTCCGCGACCCCATGAATCACAGAACGCCAGGCCTCCCTGCTTACCAATTGTTAATTCATAGTATATTTTTAAGTCCTATTTTTAGTAAGACATATCTTCAATCAAAATGAAAATAAAATTAAATGCTTACAGTGATATTAATATAAGTGCTGATATATGTAAAGAAACTTTTCAATTTTTCTTTTGAATATTAAACTGTGTTTATATATTTTGTAGTCATTTCGTGAAAGAACAGCATATGCAGAATGATAATTTTATGTTTTATATGCTTTAGTGAAACAATATTGTGGAGTATAAAATTTTGCAGTTTTAATAATAAAAGAAATTTTTACCCTGCACTTTTTATATTTTGACTGTGGAATGATTAAATAACTACTTTTTACTCTTAATTTTATTTATTTACTTTGGACTTTCAAATTTATATTGGGGTACAGCCTATTAACAATGCTATGTTAGTTTCAGGTGAATAGTGGAGGGAGTCAGCCATATACACACATACATCCATTCTCCCCCAAGCCGCCCTCACATCCAGGCTGTCCCAGAACAGTGAGCAGAGTTCCATGTGCTATACAGTAGGTCCTTGCTAGTTATCACCTCAAATATAGCAGTGTGTGCATGTCCTTCTCAGACTTTCTAACTATGCCCTCCCCTCGCCAACTGTAAATTCATTCTCTGTGAGTTCCTTTCTGTTTTGTAAGTTCATTTCTATAATTTCTTTTCAAATTCCACACACAAAGGATGTCATATGACATTTCTCCTTCTGTCTGACTTACTTGACTCAGCATGACAATCTCTAGGTCTGTCCATGTTGTCGTAAATGGCATTGTGTCATTTGTTTTCATGGCTAAGTTATATTCGATTGTATAAATGTACAACATCTTTAGCCATTCCTCTTGTCGATGGACTTTTAGGCTGCTTCTATGTTAATTTTAGACAAGGTTTTAAGTCAATTCACTTTTAGGTTTCTCAGTGTTTTCATATTTTAAAAAGTCATTATTTTTTTGGATAATGCAAACATAAATACTTTAAAGCATCATTTCATATTTATTCACTATATGAAGGATCAAACTGAGGAGCTTGAATAGAAATCATTTATTGTGTGTAGTTGGTTACACAGTAACACATTATAATTAAACTAGATAATTAATTTAATATGATATAATCAGAAAATAATTTGAATTTTTCTCCAAATGACTCAGGGATCACCACATAAGCTTTCTTTTTTTTTTTTTTTCCTGGGTGGCTCACATTTTATTTTTTAGTTATTTATTTTTTTAATTTTTATTTATTTATTTATTTATTTTGGTTTTCTGATTTTATTTTATTTTATTTTACAATATTATATTGGTTGGTTTTGCCATACATTGACATGAATTCGCCCCAGGTGTACATGAGTTCCCCCTCCTGAACCCCCCTCTCACCTCCCTCCTCCCTTTATCCTCCCTCTGGGTCATCCCCGCACAACAGCCCCGAGTATCCTGTAACATGCATTGACCCTGAACAGCTGATTCGTTTCACATATGACAACATACATGTTTCAATGTCATTCTCTCAAATCATCCCACCCTCACCCTCTCCCACAAAGTCCCAAAGACTGTTCGATACAACTGTGTCTCTTTTGCTGTCTCGTATACAGGGTTATATTTCCATCTTTCTAAATTCCATATATATGCGTTAGTATACTGTATTGGTGCGTTTCTTTCTGTCTTACTTCACTCTGTATAATAGGCTCCAGTTTCATCCACCTCATTAGAACTGATTCAAATGCATTCTTTTTAATGGCTGAAAAATACTCCATTGTGTATGTATATGTACCAAAGCTTTCTTATCCATTTGTCTGCAGATGGACATCTAGGTTGCTTCCATGTCCTGGCTATCATAAACAGTGCTGCAATGAACATTGGAGTACATGTGTCTCTTTCAATTCTGGTTTCCTCGGTGTGTATGCCCAGGAGTGCGATTGCTGGGTCATATGGCAGTTCTATTTCCAGTTTTTTGAGGAATCTCCACACTGTTCTCCATAGTGGCTGTACTAGTTTGCATTCCCACCAACAGTGTAAGAGGGTTCCCTTCTCTCCACACCCTCTCCAGCATTTATTGCATGTAGACTTTTGGATAGCAGCCATTCTGACTGGTGTGAAATGGTATCTCATTGTGGTTTTGATTTGCATCTCTCTGATTATGAGGGATGTTGAGCATTTTTTCATGTGTTTGTTAGCCATCTTTATGTCTTCTTTGGAGAAATGTCTGTTTAGTTCTTTGGCCCATTTTTTGATTGGGTCATTTATTTTTCTGGAATTGAGCTGCAGGAGCTGCTTATATATTTTGGAGATTAATCCTTTATCAGTTGCTTCATTTGCTATTATTTTCTCCCATTCTGAAGGCTGTCTTTTCACCTTACTTATAGTTTCCTTTGCTGTGCAGAAGCTTTTGATTTTAATTAGGTCCCATTTGTTTATTTTTGCTTTTATTTCCAATATTCTGGGAGGTGGATCTTGGAGGATCCTGCTGTGATTTATGTCAGAGAGTGTTTTGCCTATGTTCTCCTCTAGGAGTTTTATAGTTTCTGGTCTTACATTTAGCTCTCTAATCCATTTTGAGTTTATTTTGGTGTATGGTGTTAGGAAGTCTTCTAGTTTCATTCTTTTACAAGTGGACATGAGTTTGAGTGAACTCCGGGAGTTGGTGATGGACAGGGAGGCCTGGCGTGCTGTGATTCATGGGGTCGCGGAGAGTCGGACACGACTGAGTGACTGAACTGAACTGAACTGAACTGACCAGTTTTCCCAGCACCACTTGTTAAAGAGACTGTCTTTTCTCCATTTTATATTCTTGCCTCCTTTGTCAAAGATAAGGTGTCCATAGGTGCGTGGATTTATCTCTGGGTTTTCTATTTTGTTCCATTAATCTATATTTCTGTCTTTATGCCAGTACCATACTGTCTTGATGACTGTGGCTTTGTAGTAGAGCCTGAAGTCTGGCAGGTTAATTCCCCCAGTTCCATTCTTCTTCCTCAAGATTGTTTTGGCTATTCGAGGTTTTTTGTATTTCCATACAAATTGTGAGATTATTTGTTCTAGTTCTGTGAAAAATATTATTGGCAGCTTGATAGGGATCGCATTGAATGTATAAATTACTTTGGGTAGTATACTCATTTTTACAGTATTTATTCTTCCAATCCACAAACACGGTATATTTCTCCATCTATTAGTGTCCTCTTTGATTACTTTCACTAGCGTTTTATAGTTTTCTATGTACAAGTCTTTTGTTTCCTTAGGTAGATGTATTCCTAAGTATTTAATTCTTTTCGTTGCAACAGTGAATGGAATAGTTTCCTTAATTTCTCTTTCTATTTTCTCATTATTAGTGTATAGGAATGCAAGGGATTTCTGTGAGTTGATTTTATATCCTGCAACTTTACTGTAATCATTGATTAGCTCTAGTAGTTTTCTGGTAGAGTCTTTAGGGTTTTCTGTGTAGAGGATCATGTCATCAGCGAACAGTGAAAGCTTTACTTCTTCTTTTCCAATTTGTATTCCTTTTATGTCTTTTTCTGCTCTGATTGCTGTGGCCAAAAATTCCAGAACTATGTTGAATAGTAGTGGTGAGAGTGGGCACCCTTGTCTTGTTCCTGACTTTAGGGGAAATGCTTTCAGTTTTTCACCATTGAGGATAATGTTTGCTGTGGGTTTGTCATATACAGCTTTTATTATGTTGAGGTATGTCCCTTCTATTCCCACTTTCTGGAGGGTTTTTATCATAAATGGATGTTGAATTTTGTCGAAGGCTTTCTCTGCATCTATTGAGATAATCATATGATTTTTATTTTTCAGTTTGTTAATGTGGTGTATTACGTTGATTGATTTGCAGATATTGAATATGTGGATCACCACATAAGCTTTCTTTAACAACTTCTTACCAATTACTAGAACGTACAAGAAAAGATGAATTTTGATAACTGAATTTAGGATTTTTGTTTGCATATTTATGTGTGTGTTTGTGTGTGAGAGAGAGAAGTAAACAAGGAAAAGAGAGCAATGAGACCTGGTTGGAGGCTAGGACATATATTTGCATCTTGTCTATTTAAGTGCAAAGAGGTTTACAGGTTAGTCAATAATGATGTACTCATATATGACAGAAACTTTAAAAAGACTCTAAGTAAATTGCTAATCTGATTTCTTTACATATTGCATTAAAAGTTTTAAAACTTTCTAAAAAACATTTTTTTTCAATTCATTACTTCACATCAGGTTGTGGTTAAATGTGACAGGATCTTTCAAAGCGATGGTACAACTGAGAACTGCCTTTTCGGAGATGGTCTTTGACCTGGATCAACTCCACAGTGGACAGTGGCCTCGTGTGCGAAGGTCTCCTTTTTTCGTGATCACCAAGCTCACAACAGCACACTTCACGAAGACAGAATGTTTCTTTAATATCAGAAATGTATTCCTTTCCTAAACCTCTTCTTAAAGTTAACATTGTGTTGTCTATTAAAATCTTTGACTACTAATTTAATGACTGATTTGGGGAAAAAATCATCTCTTAAAGAAAATTAAGTTTCACCAAGGATTCAGATTTTACACCCTCTTCCTCTTCTGGTAAGAAGTCATAGTAGGTGAGCAAAGACTCCAGTTCAGTTCAGTTCAGTTCAGTTCAGTCGCTCAGTCATGTCTGACTCTCCCCGACCCCATGAATCACAGCACGCCAGGCCTCCCTGTCCATCACCAACTCCCGGAGTACACTCAAACTCATGTCCACAGAGTCGGTGATGCCATCCAGCCATCTCATTCTCCGTCGTCCCCTTCTCCTCCCGCCCCCAACCTTTCCCAGCATCAGAGTCTTTTCCAGTGAGTCAACTCGTCGCATGAGGTGGCCAAAGTATTGCAGTTTCAGCTTTAGCATCAGTCCCTCCAATGAACATCCAGGATTGATCTCCTTTAGAATGGACTGGTTGAATCTCCTTGCAGTCCAAGGGACTCTCAAGAGTCTTCTCCAACACCACAATTCAAAAGCATCAATTCTTCAGCGATCAGCCTTCTTCACAGTCCAACTCTCACATCCATACATGACCACGGGAAAAACCATAGCCTTGACTAGACGGACCTTGGTTGGCAAAGTAATGTCTCTGCTTTTTAATATACTATCAAGATTGGTCATAACTTTCCTTCCAAGGAGCAAGCGTCTTTTAATTTCATGGCTGCAATCAGCATCCGCAGTGATTTTGGAGCCCCAAAAAATAAAGTCTGACACTGTTTCCACTGTTTTCCCATCTATTTCCCATGACATGATGGGACCAGATGCCATGATCTTTGTTTTCTGAATGTTGAGCTTCAAGCCAACCTTTTCACTCTCCTCTTTCACTTTCATCAAGAGGCTTTTGAGTTCCTCTTCACTTTCTGCCATAAGGGTAGTGTCATCTGCATATCTGAGGTTATTGATGTTTCTCCCAGCAATCTTGATTCCAGCTTGTGCTTCTTCTAGCCCAGCGTTCCTCATGATGTACTCTGCATATAAGTTAAATAAGCAAGGTGACAATATACAACCGACTCCGAAAAGTATTAAATCTCTATGAAATAGATGATGTTGGCTAAAATCATAATACAGTGTTCAATAACAGGGCTGATGAATGCTAAATTACATACTTTTTTGTCCAAACCATCTATATCATACCAGAAAAATAAATAAATAAAAACCACCAAGATGTCTGTGCATCCATCTCATGGCCCTCTAATGACAATATTTAAAACTGAGTTTATATTTAAAATGTTATTCTTTACTTGTATCAGGTTTTCTCTGAAGCAGCATAAAAGTCAAAGCAAATCAGAATCTTGTTTTCTGATCTGCCATGTAAAGAGTTCAGGAATCACCACTACTTCCTGACAACAAGTGAAAACCTGAACAATCTGAAAAATCAGCCACTCTTAAATTCTAAGTGTGATCGCAGGGCAAGCTGTTGCCTCCAGAATTGGAGAGAGAGAAATGCAGGTGCAGAGAATCACAGCTAACCAATGTAGAAGCTCCTGAGCTAAAACCTCTCAGGGAACCAAAGCTAGGGTGGGAAACATGAACAGTAATTCACAATTGATGGAGACTAAGTGTGGACAAAGTTAAAAACTTCATGGGGACATGGTCATCGAGAGGTCCTCTTGCCTTTGCTTTACTTCCTAGAACTCTTAACAGATTCTGACAGTGGAGATCTGAGAAAAAGCCCCTTGCCTTCCAGCAGGGAGAGAAGAAGAGTTAGCCTCTTGAAATACATCAGAGCATCTGCCTTCTTAACAAAGTCTGTCCTCAAGAGAAATTATTTTCATCAGAGCTTACCTTACTTGGGATTTATTAGACACTAATAACCCTGTGAAATCCACTTAGTTGTATCCAACTCTTTGTGACCCCATGGACTACACAGTCCATGGAGTTCTCCAGATAGAATATCCAAGTGGACAGCCATTCCCTTCTCCAGGGGATCTTCCCAATCCAGGGACTGAGTCCAGGTCTCCAGCATTGTAGGCAGATTCTTTATCAGCTGAGTCACCAGGGAAGCCCAAGAATAATGGAGTGGGTAAACTATCCCTTCTTCTGCAGATCTTCCCAACCCAGGAATGAATTGGGGTCTCCTGCATTGCAGGCGAATTCTTTACCAGCTGAGCTACCAGGGAAGCCCAGGTAACCCTGGGGGAAGTGAAATGTTCAACTCTCTAGATCCCTCTAACCTTGAACATGAAGAAAAGGAAATATCCACATCCAGACTGCTTTAGCCATCCTGTCCCACCAAAGAGGGGTTCAATAACTAAGAAACACTGGTGAAAGCTCACAGTCCAGGGGTACAGGCTCATTGAAAGACTGAGAACTAATCATAGAACTGCAGAACACTTCCCTTCCCCACATTTTACCACTACATTAATATGGACCTATTTACTGCAGTTCCTTTTACACAGTATATAATGTCCACCTTTCAAGAAAAATGATAAGGTGAACAAAAAGATAAAAAACACAATATAAAGAGTCAGAGGAAGCATCAGATCCACACCCATTTCTGGCAGGGATGTTGGAATCAGAGACTATAATTTTAAAACAACTATGCTCTATATAATGAGGGTTCTAGTGGGAAAAGTAGAAAACATGCAAGGACATATGGGTAATGTGAGCAGAGAGATGAAAGTTTTAAGAAAAACAACCAAAGAAAAATGCTAGAGAAGAAAAACGATGTAACAGAAGTGAGGAATGCCGCTGACAGACTCATTAATATGCTGCACACAGTGGAGGAAAGACTCTCTGAGCTTGAGAATATGTCACCAGAAAATTTCAAAATGGAAAACATAAGAGAAAAAAAAGGCCAAAAAAAAAAAAAAATAGTGGACCAGAACATATAGGAATGGTGGGACAACACAAAAAGTATAACATAGATATACAAGAATCACAGAAGCAGAAAAGTGAGGACAGAAGAAATATCGGAAGCAATAAGCAGTGAGAAGTTTCCTCCGTTAATGTCAGATTGTAAGCCACAGATCCAGGAAGCTCAGATAGCACTAAGCAGGATAAATGCCAAAAAACATACACCTAGGCATAAGTTATTCACAATTCAGAAAATCAAAGATAAAATCTTGAAAGAAGTCAGAGGAAAAAGATCTCATCTATAGAGGAGGAAAGATAAGAATCATGCATGTCAGCTCTTCAGAAACAATACAAGCAAGAAGAGAATGGAGAGAAATATTTAAAGTGTTGCAAGAAAAAGCCCACCAATTTAGAACTTTATACCCAGGAACTCAGTGCAGGAGATGTTAACAGATGTGGGTTTGATCCCTGGGTTGGGAAGTTTCCCTGGAGAAGGGCATGGCAACCCACTCCAGTGTTCACTCCAGTGGCTGGAGAATCCCAAGGACACAGGAACCTGGTGGGGTATGGTCCGTAGGGTTGCAAAGAGTCAGACATGCCTGATACGACTTAGCAGAGCAGAGACGCCCAGCAAAATGATCTTTCAGAAGTGACAGTGAAATAAAGATTCTTTCAGACAGACACAAATTGGGAAAATTTGTTGCCAGTTGACTTCTCTTGCAAGAAATGTTAAAGTAGTTTCTTCAAGAAGAAGAAAAATGATACAGGTCAGAATGCAGAATCTACAGATACGGAAAATATGGGAAATAAGATAGAGTCAGGTAAAGTAAAACCTTTTATTTTTCTTGTCTTTAATTCAACTAAAGGGTAACATTTTGTTAGAAATAATAATTTCAAGATGCATTGGGTTATGCCTGCAAATATATGTCTTATGTATAAGTAAAATATATGATACAAAGGATGGAGGGAGGAATAAGGAATATATTGCTGTTATAAAGTACTTGCATCACGCATAAAGTGCTATAGCATCATTTGAAAATGGAGCTGAATCAGTTGCAAACCTGTATTGCCTACTCTAGAGCAACAACTATAAAAATGTAAAGAAAAATATGACTGATATGCTAATAGGGGAGAGTAAATAGAATCATATGTAAGGCTCAATTAAAACAAAAAAAGACATATAAAGCATGGGAGACAAAAGTAGGAACAAACAAGCAAACATTAGGGCAACAAATAGAAAACATTAATCTTTGTGCGAAGGTGGTCAAAGGCACAAACTTTCACTAATGTGATGAGTAAGTTCTGGGGACTGATATACAGCATGGTGACTACTGTCAGTAATTCTGTATTGCTTATACGAAATTTGCTAAGAGGGTAGATCTTAAAAGTGACAAGGAAAATAATTAGCAACGATGTGAGGTGGTGGATGTTAACTGAATTTATTGAGGCAATAATTTCACAGTATATACATATATAAAATCATTATGTTGTAGATTGAAAACTATACCATATTCTATGTCAATCACATTTCAATAGCTATTAATCCAACTACGTTAATAATCACTTTAAGTGTCAATGTTATACTATACCAATTAAAAGAGATGGTCAAAGTGGATCATAATATCTAACTTTGCTGTCTACATGAATGCTATTTAAAATATAAAAAATATACAGACTCAAAATGAAAAGAAGGAGAAAGACACTAGTACTATTCGAAAGAAAGCATAGGTGACAGTATTAATTTCAGACAGAGCAAATTTCAGAAAAAGATAGGTATCAAGGACAGAGAGAGGCCATTGTTTTGTTGTTATCATTTGTTGTTTAGTTGTTAAGTTGCATCTAACATTTTTGCAACCTTATGAACTGTACTCCGCCAGGTTCCTCTGTCCATGGGATTTCCCAGGGAAGAATACTGGAAGTGAAATGAAAGTCACTCAGTCATGTCCGACTCTTTGCGACACCATGGATTACAGAGTCCATGGAGTTCTCCAGGCCACAATACTGGAGTGGGTTGCCATTTCCTTTTCCAGAGGATCTTCCCAACCCAGGGACTGAACCTGTATCTCCTGCATTGGGAGGCAGATCCTTTAACAGAGAGCTACCAGCTTTAACACAGCTACCATAAAGACGGACATTGCCAGACAATAAAGGGCCAGTTCCACAAGACGGTATAGCAATCTTTAATGCGTATGCGTCTAAAACAGAGCATCAACACAAAAGAGGAAAATCTGATAGAAATACAAGGAGAAATAAATTAATCTATGCTGAAGAATTGATGCTTTAGAACTGTGGTGCTGGAGAAGACGCTTGAGAGTCCCTTGGACTGCAAGGAAATCAACCCAGTCAATCATAAAGGAAATCAGTCCTGAATATTCACTGGAAGGACTGATGCTGAAGCTGAAGCTCCAATACTTTGGCCACTTGATGTGAAGAGCTGACAGATTCGAAAAGACTCTGATGCTGGGAAAGAGTGAAAGCAGGGGTAGATGGGGACAACAGAGGACAAGATGATTGAATGACATCACCAACTCAATTGACATGAGTTTGAGCAAGTTCTGGGAGATTAGCAAAGGACAGAGAAGCCTGGTGTGCTGCAGGCCACAGGGTTGCAAAGAGTCAGACATGACTGAGCAACTGAACAACGATTTTAGTTGGAAACACCCTCTATCAGAAACAGACATATGTGACCCAGCAGGCATAAAATCTGGAAGGACATATTTGAATTCATTGGCACCATCAATCAACAGGATATAGTTGACATCAATTGACTACTTCCTCCAGTAACCACAGAACACCAAGCTGGCTAGAATTTACAGGACTGAGGATCAGAGAGGAAAGAGAACTGTGGAGAGAAAGAAATCTGGAGGTCTTCAGAGGGCCTTGATCTGGAGGTGTTCACAGAGTCTTTTTCACAGAATACTCAGGAGTGTGTTTGTGTAAATAAGTCCTCAAATCTGGGGGAGGAAATAACCAAAAGAATCAGATAGAATAGCACCTGCTCCCATGACCAGGTTGCAAAATCTGCTAATTCACAGAGACTTCAGTTCAGTTCAGTCTGTCAGTTGTGTCCGACTTTTTGCAACCCCATGAATCACAGCACGGCAGGCCTCCCTGTCCATCACCAACTCCCAGAGTTCACCCAAACTCATGTCCATCGAGTTGGTGATGCAATCCAGCCATCTCATCCTCTGTCGTCCCCTTCTCCTTCTGCCCCCAGTCTCTCCCAGCATCAGAGTCTTTTCCAATCAGTCAACTCTTCGCATGAAGTGGCCAAAGTATTGCAGTTTCAGCTTTAGCATCAGTCCTTCCAATGAACATCCAGGACTGATCTGCTTTAGGATAGACTGGTTGGATTTCCTTGCAGTCCAAGGGACTCTCAAGAGTCTTCTCCAACACCACAGTTAAAAAAGCATCAATTCTTTGGCGCTCAGCTTCCTTCACAGTCCAACTCTCACATCCATACATGACCACGGGAAAAACCATAGCCTTGACTAGACGGACCTTGGTTGGCAAAGTAATGTCTCTGCTTTTTAATATGCTTTCTAGGTTGGTCACAACTTTCCTTCCAAGGAGTAAGTATCTTTTAATTTCATGGCTGCAATCAGCATCCGCAGTGATTTTGGAGCCCCAAAAAATAAAGTCTGACACTGTTTCCACTGTTTCCCCATCTATTTCCTATGAAGTGATGGGACCAGATGCCATGATCTTTGTTTTCTGAATGTTGAGCTTTAAGCCAACTTTTTCACTCTTCTCTTTCACTTTCATCAAGAGGCTTTTTAGTTCCTCTTCACTTTCTGCCATAAGGGTGGTGTCATCTGCATATCTGAGGTTATTGATATTTCTCCCGGAAATCTTGATTCCAGCTTGTGCTTCCTCCAGCCCAGCATTTCTCATGATGCACTCTGCATATAAGTTAAATAAGCAGGGTGACAATATACAACCTTGAAGTACTCCTTTTCCTATTTGGAAACAGTGTGTTGTTCCATGTACAGTTCTAACTGTTGCTTCCTGACCTGCATACAGGTTTCTCAAGAGGCAGGTCAGGTGGTCTGGTATTCCTATGCTCATAATGTCCTGCCTTCAAAGTGCTAAGTCTGCACTGAGCACTGCCTTGGTGGTGGTGGTTTAGTCGCTCAGTTGTGTCTGACTCTTGCAACCTTATGGATCTGTTAACCCTCCAGGCTCCTGTGTCCATGGGAATAATAGGGACCGTGAATTCAAGAGTACTATTTTTGGGAAAAAAATAAAATCTTTTCTCTGGTTTATTGAGAACTAGTGATTGATAGAAAATAATTCAGAATTTCCTGGGGATCTTCCCTGACCTAGGGGGATGGAACCCATGCCTCCCACATTGCAGGCAGATTCTTTACCATCTTAGCCACCAGGGAAGCCCAGTGATAGAAAACAATTTAGGAGTTTTGAGACTAAGAGGGAAGACATCTTTGAAGTGGATGTTCCAGGAAAGTTAATTTTCATTGGAAATCAATACTGTGTGAGTAGAAAAGTCTAGGTGTTAAGAGTAAAGGCTAGGTTAAAAAAGCCAAGATGTCTGGGTTCATCCTTGGCTCACCCTTGTCCTGCAACCCTGGGCAAGTTTCTTTACTATTTGATGCTTTGATTTCCTCGTGTGTAAAATGGCAATGATTATGATTCTTATTTCATAGTTATTGGAAGAATACAATGAGATTATATTTATTCTCTTGGATGAAGTCTCCAGGCATCCTAGTTTTACTCTGTTGAAAGGAATAAGGATTGTGCTCAATCACATCTGACTCCTTGTGACCTCAGGGACTATCGTCCAACAGGCTCCTCTGTCTGTGGAATTTCCCTGGTAAGAATACTGGCATTTCCTCCTCCAGGGGATCTTCCCCACCCAGGGACTGAACCCATACCTTTTGCATCTCCTGCATTGGCAGGCAGATTCTTTACCACTGCCCCTCCTGGGAAGCCCAGTTATTCCATATTAAATAGTAAAAAAAATATTGTTAAACATGTTCTGTCAAAAATATCAAATATCAAATTTGTCCAGGATTATATGGAATTAAGTTTCTGATTAATAGGTGATATCCACATATAAAACCTGCTTGAACATCTGGAAGTTTACAGTTCACATATTGCTGAAGCCTGGCTTGGAGAATTTTGAGCATGACTTTACTAGCGTGTGAGATGAGTGCAATTGTGTGGTAGTTTGAGCATTATTTGGCATTGCCTTTCTTTGGGATTGGGATGAAGACTGACCTTTTCCAGTCCTGTGGCCACTGCTGAGTTTTCCAAATTTGCTGGCATATTGAGTGCAGCACTTTCACAGCATCATCTTTCAGGATTTGAAATAGTTCAACTGGAATTCCATCACCTCCACTAGCTTTGTTCATAGTGATGCTTTCTAAGGCCCACTTGACTTCACGTATAAATATATATTTATTATACATACATATTTATCAGAAAAACAATAACTAAGGCATAATAGATACCTCTACTTGATGAAGTTTGTCAGTAATTATCAATATTGTATGGACATTATGATTAGGGAAAATTTTTTTAGAAAATATTTATGCCTGAGCCCCATTTTCAGAAGGTCTTAGTAGATTGGAATCCTGGGAGAAACTGGCAAGTTGAGAAGCACAGACTTATCTGAGTCAAGATTTCACAAGGCCTCAGAAACAACACAGTGAATATTGCATGTCATGAATTATTTTAAAGAAAAATTATTTTATGTAAAGTTATTAGCTACAATATGCCACACATTATTTCTCTGAGATAAAATGTATATACATTTTTTTAATAATTTGAAAGTCAAAAGAATTTGTCATCTTTCTAAAAAATACTAACCATTTACTTCATATATATATATATATACACACACACATGCTGCTGCTGCTGCTGCTAAGTCACTTCAGTTGTGTCCAACTCTGTGCGACCCTAGAGAAGGCAGCCCACCAGGCTACCCCGTCCCTGGGATTCTCCAGGCAAGAGCACTGGAGTGGCGTACCATTTCCTTCTCTAATGCATGAAAGTGAAAAGTGAGAGTGAAGGCACTCAGTTGTGTCCAACTCTTCGCGACCCCCTGGACTGCAGCCCACCAGGCTCCTCTGTCCATGGGATTTTCCAGGCAAGAGTACTGGAGTGGGTGTATATTTATATACACACATGATATTTCCAAGTGTTAATTCAGTTCAGTTGCTCAGTTGTGTCCGACTCTTTGCAAGCCCATGGACCGCAGCACACTGTGTTTCCCTGTCCATCATCAACTCCCAGAGCTTGCTCAAACTCATGTCCATCAACTCAGTGAGGCCGTCCAGCCATCTCATCCTCTGTCATCCTCTTCACCTGCCTTCAATCTTTCTCAGCATCAGGGTCTTTTTCAGTGAGTCAGTTCTTCACATCAGGTGCCCAGACTACTGGACTTTCACCTTTAGCATCTGTCCTTCCAATGAATATTCAGGACTGATTTCCTTTAGAATGTGGACATATCAGAGAGATGTTACATTCAAATTCCATTGACTAAACATGTCATAGGATAGAAGAATGATTATTATTATATCAATGCAGAAACACTGTGATAATGTACAGACCTATTTCCAAAAACTTCCTGAGGAGGGCTGAAAATAGTGTGTGCTATTTCTGGATAGTGCAAAAAATGCACTTCTTTTTGTATTCTGCATAGTAATAGTATTTATAATCATGAATTTTGTTATCATAAAGCACTTTAGGAACCAGTGAAGAACAAAACAATTAGGAATGTTTCAAAATTTTAATCATATATTAAATTAATTTTCTATGTGACTGCTTATGCAAAATGAGAAACTCAATGGAAAGTTGAAATAAATAAAATTGCTTCTTTTTTAAAATTATCTTTTCTTCAATATATACTTACCTTCATTCCTGGCAAAATTGCCATCCTTTTTTTTTTCCAACAGTAGTCCCTCACCCAATGCTCTTTTAAAGAATGTAGATCCATTTTCCAAAAAGGAACATACTTTAGAATGATCATTATATTTTTCAGAAGTAAATTTAGATAAACAGAAAGTCAGTTCTGCTCACAAGGTTATCATTGCACTCTGATGCTACTTTGTTATTAGGGAATTAATCAATTTGCTCTTCCTATATGATCTTTCCTGAAGCAAATTCTTTTTAATACACTTAGCGGTAAAATCTTTTTTTTTTTTTCTAAAAAATAAACTATAAGGATTTCTTCTTCATAGTTTTGGGGGTTTATTTCCCAATTTCAGCAGGTAAAGATACTCTCCTGTTTAGTTTTTGATTATCATCATATCTGCAGACTGAGTTGCTATGGTAACAAGAAAAGACTCCAACAGGGGAACGGTGAAGACCGAGTTGATTCTGTTTTGTTGCCAATACAGTGAGAGCTGAATTAACCTCAAAAAATAAAGCAGAGCTTCACCAGATCTGTCCTGGGTCTGCTTTACATATTTGCACAAAGGGCATAAAGAATGATTGTAAGTACCCTTCCCCTATATTGTAAGACATTATCCAGAATGGTGCTTCCCACACTTCAAAGCAGAGATCATGGTCCTTCAATAACCTCTTCCAGGTCCTCTCTCATGTTTGTTTCCTGAGATTAGCAACAGAGACAGCTTCGAATCCACCTGCCGTGCAGGAGACCCGAGCTCAATCCCTGGGTTGGGAAGACCCTCTGGAGAAGGAAATGGCAACCCACTCCACTATTCCTGCCTGGGAAATCCCATGGACAGAGGAGCTTGGTGGGCTATAGTCCGTGAGGCTGCGAGAGTTGGACATGACTGAGTGACTAAACCATCACCGTTTTAAAAAAAAGTCTGAAAATGCTGCACAGTATATGATTTCATGAAATGAAATTCTGGAAAGGTCAAAACTATGGAGACAGTAATGAGATCAGTAGTTGCAGAGTTTAAGGTTTGGAGATAAGGTCTAGATCAGAAGAGCACAGAGGACTTTTAAGTCAGAGAAAATATTTTGTATAATATTATAATGCTGGATACATATTATAAATTTGCTCAAACCTATAGAATGCAAAACAACAAGATTGTACAATATGAGCATTGGGTAATTACGATGTGTCAGCATAGTTTCATTAGCTGTAACAAATGTTTTATTCTGGAGAGGATGTTGATAAAGGGTTATGAGTGTGTGAGGATGGTATATTTGGGGAATCTCTGTACTTTCCCCTAGTTTTATCTTGAATTTTATACTGTTCTAAAAATTGTCCTAATATTAAAAAGTTAATTAAAATAATAGAACTAGGCCCAAACAAAAGCAAATTATGAATTGAGAAATGGTGAAAATAAATTGATAAGAAAAAAATAACTTACTGAGGTGTTGGATATGTTCATTAGCTTGATTGTGTTGATCATTTCTCACTGTATACATATACCAAAGATCAGGTTGTATGTCTTAGTGAAAGTGAAAGTTGCTCAGTCATGTCTGACTATACAGTCCATGGAATTCTCCAGGCCAGAATATTGGAGTGGGTTGCCATTCCCTTCTCCAGGGGATCTTCCCAACCCAGGGATCGAACCCAGGTCTCCCACATTGCATATGGATTCTTTACCAGCTGAGCCACCAGGAAACCCCAAGAACACTGGAGTAGGTAGCCAATCCCTTTTCCAGTAGATCTTCCCGACCCAAGAATTGAACCAGGGTCTCCTGAATTAAAGGTGGATTCTTTACCAACTGAGCTACCAGGAAAGCACTGTATGTCTTAAATATATACAATTCCTATGTGTTAATTATACCTCAACAAATCTGAAAAATTACCAAAAATATATGTCTTTTAAAGTTCTTCAGCGAAGATTGACTATGGTGAAATTTTTCAGTTTTCGATGACCTGAAATAAAATGATCTTCATTAACAAAGTGAGTGTTGCTCCATAGGCAGTTTTAGGATGAGATCTATTTTCCTCAGTACTCTGGGGACATAGTTTTCTGTCTTCTATTTTTGTGCCTAAGTAGCCATTTCTTATATTATTTCATTAAATCATTCTTCTATTCTCGTTCTGTCATAAGAATGTTCTCCATTTTTCCTTTTGTTTGTATTTTTTACCATAGTATGAAAAAATACATTTTCTGTTAAAAAATCGTATTTAAGCAATCCCCATTAATTACGTCACAGATTATTGGTAGAGGCTGTGATTCCTGGTAGATTCATGTAGTCTATCCCTGTAAAAATTTCTCAGCCATTTTCTGCTTGAAAATTGCTTCTCTGATGTTATTTTCTTTCTTCCTGGGATCCTGATTATTCACATGTGAGACTTTTCCAATCTCCTCCGTGGATTTTCACCTCTTGTGACCCAGAGTGTTTTATAAAGATGGTGCAAAATATTCTCCTATGATGTGATCTTGACATTCAGCTCATCTGGTAGTGGGATGCATGTATGCTCCATCCTTTTGAAGTTGGCTAGATCTTTGTGACTGTCTCGTCCAACAGAGAATAGTAGATATGATGCTAACTGACTTCCAAGGCGAGGTCATAACAAAGGCACACTTCTTCAGAACACTAGTTTTCAGAACCCAGCCACCACAACTCAAGGAACCCAAATATGTTCTCTCATATCGTGGGGTGCACAGGTAACACCCCATGTGTAGAAGTCATATGGGATTGTTCTGTCAGCCCAATTTGAGTACAAGTTGATAGCTAGTGACGCAGCAGCAGCAGCAGCATGTAAGTCAAGATGCCCCCAGATGATTTCAGCCACCAGCTAAAGTCACAGCAGTTCTGAGTCTTCCTAGGTGGATGAATGTGGTCATAAGGCATGAATTTCCAATTACTAGATAAATATGATTAATGTAATTAACACTGCTATATTTTATATATGAAACTTGTTGAGTCAATCCTAAATGTCCTCATTGCAAGGAAAACATTTGTTTCTTTTCCTTTTCATTTTATACCTATATGAGATGGCAGATGTCCACTAAACTATTGTGATCATCATTTCAACATGCATGTAAGTCAAATCATTGTGCCATATACTTTAAACTTATACAGTATTGTACACCATTTATATCTTAATAAAGATGGAAAAAAAAATTAGTGTATTTTTTTCAATTCATTCAAAATCTAATTGTGAGGTATTCAATTTGCCATATTGTTAGGAGCATAAGTCCAAGGAAATCATTAATTATGGATGTAGATATAGGGATAATCATAGTTATACAGGTATATTTCATACAAAACCTCAAACATGAGTGTCATTTAGTGTGGCTTTCATCTTTACATGAGCAAAGAACATGTAGGATTTCCAAATGCATTTAGCAATGACAAATTAGAGTTCAATAGTTTGTCCATGTAGATTAGAAAAGAATAAGCATTTCAATCAATACAAAGGGCAGAAGGCTAAAAGTTTGAAAGTCCATAAATTAGAAATTTGATATCAGCATTACTCTTTAATGAGTTCTGATTCCTTTCTCATGAATTTCTAATTGTACTTTTAGGAGAAGTTTAATTGGATAATAAAAAATGGATTATAAAACTTGCTTCAAATGTTCCTCTAGTTCATGGTTTAGAACAAACACCTTGGAGTTTGGAAGTCATCAATGATCATCTGCCTCACACAGAAGCATTAGATAAATCTCTTAAATTACTCATATATTTTAAAAGTAAAATTTTAACTCTGCATCTTAGTATATGAGATATTAAATGGTCCTTTAACATTTCTTTTTATTTAATTTTTTAAAAAAATTATTTTAATTGGAAGCTTGCAGCCATGAAATTAAAAGATGCTTACTCCTTGGAAGGAAAGTTATGACCAACCTAGATAGCATATTAAAAAGCAGAGACATTACTTTGCCAACCAAGGTCCATCTAGTCAAGGCTATGGTTTTTCCCGTGGTCATGTATGTATGTGAGAGTTGGACTGTGAAGAAAGCTGAAAGCGAAAGAATTGATGCTTTTGAACTGTGGTGTTGGAGAAGACTCTTGAGAGTCCCTTGGACTGCAAGGAGATCCAACCAGCCCATCCTAAAGGAGATCAGTCCTGGGTGTTCATTGGAAGAACTGATGCTAAGGCTGAAACTCCAATACTTTGGCCACCTCATGCAAAGAGTTGACTCATTTGAAAAGACCCTGATGCTGGAAGGGATTGGGAGCAGGAGGAGAAGGGGACGACAGAGGATGAGATGGCTGGATGGCATCACCGAGTCGATGGAGGTGGGTTTGAGTGAACTCCGGGAGTTGGTGATGGACAGCGAGGCCTGGTGTGCTGTGATTCATGGAGTCGCAAAGAGTCGGACATGACTGAGTGACTGAACTGAACTGAACTGAATTTCTTTACAATATTGTATTGGTTTTGCCATACATTAACATTTCAATACTATGGGAGATTAGAGGCCTTAGCACTGCTGCTTGGGATATGTTTACTCTGTTATTATTTAAAATATTGTTCTATCCATTACCTGTAGTTTTGAAGAGTTTGGGATGTTTCTACCAAGATAATAAGAAATAAATCCTGACTTTCATAGTTAGATTTCTTTAGCCCATCTCAGCTTTCCAGAACCACTTACAAAGGAGAATTACATTGCACTTGTATTTAAAGATTATACACAACTTCTAGGATAAATTTGAAGATGGAATTCTATCTGTAAGGACTAAATCCTTTCCTTCCAGAAATAACCAATAAAACTAGTCTTTTTTTTAAAGATACAAAACATAGGACAGTGAAAAAGCTGGCTTAAAAGTCAACATTCAAAAAACTAAGATCATGACATCCAGTCCTATCACTTCATGGCAAATAGATGGAGAAGCAAAGGAAACCATGACAGACTGTTTTCTTGGGCTCCAAAATCACTGCAGATGGTGACTGCAGCCATGAAATTAAACAGCAATTGCTCCTTGGAAGAAAAGCTATGACAAACCTAGACAGTATATTAAAATGCAGAGACATTACTTTGCCAACAAAGGTCCTTTTAGTCAAAGCTATGGTTTTTTCAGCAGTCATGTAAGGATGTGAGCCTTGGACCATAAAGAAGGCTGAGCACTGAAAAATTGGTGCTTTTGAATTGGTTCTGGAGGAGACTCTTTAGAGTCCCTTGGACTGCAAGGAGATCCAACCAGTCAAACCTAAAGGAGATCAGTCCTGAATATTCATTGGCAGGACTGATGCTGAAGCTACCATACTTTGGCCACCTGATGTGAAGAACTGATTCATTGGAAATGACCCTGATGCAGGGAAAGATTGAGGGCAGGAGAAGAAGGGGACGACAGAGGATGAGATGGTTGGATCGCATTACTGACTCAATGGACATGAGTTTGAGCAAACTCTGGTGAAAGGTAAAGGACAGGGAAGCCTGGCATGCAGTCCATGGGGTCGCAAAGAATTTGACATGACTGAGCAACTACACAAGAGCAACAAGAAAGCACAGGAGAGGCCGCAGTAGCTGTGGGGTTTGGAATCGGGAAGAAGACGCTGAAGACAGACCTGGGTCGCCTGAGGCTTCCAGACGGTGCTCTGATTTGAAGGATCGCGTATACACTCTAAAATGGTGTAGAGAAAGTCTGGGAACCTCAGTTTACTCAGTTTACATGGCAGATTCTTCAAATGGCCTAGGAAATGGTGCAATCAAGTATCTCAGGGCATGGGATCAAACAGGCTAAAATTAGGAAAGTGAAAGGAAATGTTTTGATAAATAGTATTCTATAAAAAAAATTTCTTCTCAGGTGGCTTATTGGGAGATAATTTGCCTGCCAATGCAGGAGTCACAGGCGATGCAGGTTCAAAACCTGGGTCAGGAAGATCTCCTGGAGGAGGAAACTGCAACCCACTCCAGTATTCTTGCCGAGAAATTCCCATGGACAGAGGAGCCTGGCAGGCTACCGTCCCTGGGGTCAAGGAGAGTTGGATGGGACTGAGCGCGCGTGCACACACACACACACACACACACACATCCTATAAAATACACCCATGCCAATGTTCACCATTTTAAGAGAAAAAAATGACTTCTGAAGTCAAAGAACAGATGAGAGAGAGAGAGAGGATAATGTAAATATATAAGAAATGCCATATTGATTTGCTGCTGTTATTAGAAAGAGACAGAAAAAACGTGTTCATGTAAGGGAAGAATTAAACAGTGGTCTGGTGAAAATCTGCCTGGGATGTGGGAGACCCCGGTTTGACTCCTGGGTTGGGAAGATCCTCTGGAGGAGGGCATGCAACCCACTCCAGTATCCTTTCCTGGAGAATCCCCATGGACAGAGGAGCCTGGTGGGGTTGCAAAGAGTCAGACATGACTGAGCAACTAAGCAGACACACTGGTTCCAGGAAGAGACTTAATTCTGCATGAATCCACATGGAAATTGATCACACAGGGAAGTCACAAAGGAAATAATGATTTCATTGCTGCTACTCACTTTTACTCACCTGGATATAGGTACAAATAGAGAAAACATTTGTAAAAATTCAAAGTGCAATCATGCTAATGTGAGGTCAATTCAATGAAAACATTTTCAGGTTTTAATCAATAGAGACAGAAGGCTTTAAATATTATTTTTCATTCAGTGCCTAAAAAACTACAGTGGTTTAAATATTAATAACTGAAAGGAGTTAAGTTTTTTCCCATAAGTTTTCCAAATAACATTTATTGCCGGCTTGAAGGTAGCTAGAGAAATTTTAGACCAAAAACTATTTTCTTGTGATTAAGAACAAAACTTTAGCATGAAAACGACTCCTCAAACACAGTTGATCATATTTTATAGATCTTTCATACATTTTAGCAGCAAAATGCAGACAGAAAATTAAACCAGAAACAGTAAAGGAAAAAAATGGACAATTTTATTATAAGATGAATGATTTATAATTCTAACATAGAAGTTAAGATTTGCTGTTGGCACATCTAAACTCATTTCTATTCTACCTTTATGTTCCAGAAGTGACAAACACATTTCTCTGATAATAAATAATAAATTCCAATCAACTGAAAAATTAACAGTCTCTTATTTGCAATGTTCCCAGGAGATTAGTGTCGCTGCTTCTTCATATACTTTAATAATATTATTTTTCTCAGTGATATTATATATGGAACTAGCCGGCGTCTAGTATTATATTTCATTGCATAAATGTACAAAATGTTTTTATCAGTTTCTTGTCAGAAGGCATATCAGTCAGTTCAGTTGCTCAGTCATGTCCAGTTCTTTGTGACCCCATGGATTACAGCACGCCAGGCTTCCCTGTCCATTGCCAACTCCCAGAGCTTGCTCAAACTCATGTCCATCGAGTTGGTGATACTACCCAGTCATCTTATCCTCTGTTTTCCCTGTTTTTAATTTTTGCTGTGCATCAGAGCAAAGATTATTGCAATGAAATAATTTTGGAGCAACTCTGAGTACTTTTTCTACTAGATAACTAGAAGCATAATTTTTGAGTCAAGGGGTAAGTGCATTTTTATATTGTATTAATATTCATCTTATAATTTTTGTCTCACTTGCTGCCTCGACCTTACCAAAACCCTCCAGATACAAGCATTATAGTGGTCTCAGTGTGGGGTCAGATGAAACAAACAAATGAAAAAATAGAAGCCAGTCAGAAGTCTCAAAATCTTTCTAAAGAAAGCCTAATGCATTTGGTGAATTGAAGCACTTTCTATATGGGTGAGGCCCAGGGGAAACAACGGGGACTGTGGTAAGGGGTGAGGCTGGAAAAGATAACAGGGTTGAGCAGATTACAGATTCCTTCTTGCGACATCATAGTAGTGGACTTTACTCTGAGGTCGAAGGGGAGACTTTGCAGGATTCTGTACTGCAAGGGACATGATCAAATGTGTGCTTCAGGAATATCACCATGACAACTGTGTGAACAGCCTTTGGATGGGATGCGGTGAATGGAAGGAGTCTGCTGCCATGAGAATTTATGAGGGATGTAAATTAACTACAGGTGAAGGGGACTGAGAATTGGACAGACCTAAGAAATTTTATTTCTAAAGAGGAGAAGGGGGCGACAGAGGATGAGATGGTTGGATGGCGTCATTGACTCAAAGGACATGAGTCTGAGCAAACTCAAGGAGATGGTGATGGACAGAGAAGCCTGGTGGTGATACAGGTCTTGGGGGCACAGAGAGTCAGACATGACTTAGCAACTGAACAACAGCAACAAGGAATTTCAGAGGGAACACCTACCAACACCAGATTACATGTTAGAGGAAAAGGCCTCCCCTATGAATTCGTAGAACACACCTGTTGTTGTCCAGTTGCTCAGTCATGACAGATTCTTTGGGGGACCCCATGATCTGCAGCACACCAGGCTTCCCTGTCCTTCACCATCTCCTGGAGTTTGCTCAAACTCATGTCCATTGAGTCGATGATGCCATCCAACCATCTCACCCTCTGTTGCCCTCTTATCCTGCTGCCCTCAATTTAGAACATGTGATTGAATATAAATTAAGATGATTTCAAGACTCTGAGCTTTGGGGTGATGTACTGCACAGCAGTGAACCCTTGAACCCTGAGATATTGGAGTTTCTATAAAATGGGCCAGATTGGCTCACTCCTCCTCTCTGCTGTCATGCAGAGCAGAGCACTTAGGTTAACAGTTTCACAGCAGCCACGGAGGAGGAAGAAAAGTGCTCCTATGTGAGGAAGACTGCTGAAACCAAGGACGGAGGAAGAGATGCTAGCTGCGTAGAACACATGTCGCTCATCTAGTGAAGAGCTCGAAACAAAGAGGCTTGAGGACCAAGTCTTATACCCCACCAGTGCTTAAGTGGTGGAGGCAGAACCCTGGAATAAAATAGAGAAGATACAATGAACGGGCTCAGAGAATGAGCTTCCGAGGTTGGTTAGCAAGCAGAGAGGAAAGTGTTAGTCTCTCAATCACGTCCAGCTCCTTGGGACACCATGAACTGTAGCCCACCAGGATCTTCTGCCCATGAAATTCTCCAGGCAAGAATACATAAATGGGTTGCCATTTCCTCCTCCAGGGGATCTTTGCAACCCAGGGGTTGAACCCAGGCTTCCTGCATTGCAGGCTGATTCTTAACCTTCTGAGCCACTGTGGGAGCCTGGGCTCAGAGAACACAGATCCTGAAAGAGAAAAAGGGAGCATTGGTTCCTTAGATTGTGTCCAGCAGTATGTCCCCATCAGGACAGGGCTGTGACTCATTCCTTCCCTATTCTATTCCATAATAAGAATACACTAAAGAGAGACGTGAGAAGCTGGAGATGGTATTCGTACTTGAAGACTGCAGGAATTCCGAATGTACCATCAATAGCTTGGTAGACAGAGTGGAACCCAATGCTGTTCCCTAAAGAATTGTGTCCATGAAATCTGAAAAGCATCATCTAGGGCATCTTCAGTATAAAAAAACCCCTTGATTTTCAGGCTCTGCACACACCCTAAGATGTAGTAAACAATAAAAATGACTTCAATACATTGCTTAGCTCAAAAGTAAGAGAAACACTGGAGTCCAGGAGTGCTGGAGAATGCAAGCTGAATTCCTAGCAGCTTAAGGTAAGTCAGGTACTGACAGAGGGGGGCATGTAGATCTGAACATATATCCTACAGAGACAGAGTTTCCATGGGACGGGGCTTTCCTCAACTTGACATGACCCAAAAAGAGGAAATAGAGCTGACTTTGGCACAGAACCAGAGCTCTTTCGATGTTGCTAGTCTAAGTATGTAAGGGAAACAACCCAGAACTGTCAAAAGAGGCTACTTTCTTCCTGTGCCCCCAGAGGAAGAGAGCTGATACCCTCTGAAAGTTGAAGAATCGTGAAGACAGGGCATTTGCCTCTTCGCTTCATGACTATAACCACCATTGGAAGAGGTGTCTCATACATCGTTGGTGCCAAGTTAATAGCTGTTGAAATATGGGAAATTATATTTTGAGTTCTTTAACTGTCACGTCGGGGTGTGAAGTTTGAGTCTGCATTACCCGCATGGGTCAGGAATCCCAACCTGAGACAGTTCAATTCAGTTCAGTCTCTCAGTCGTGTCCAACTCTTTGCAACCTCATGGACTGCAGCACGCCAGGCCTCCCTGTCCATCACCAACTTTATTCAAGCTCATGAGTCAGTGATGCCATCCAACCATCTCATCCTCTGTCATCCCCTTCTGCCTTCAATCTTTCCCAGCATCAGGGTCTTTCCCAATGAGTCAGTTCTTCACATCAGGTGGCCAAAAGACTAGAGCTTCAGCTTCAGCATCAGAACTTCCAATGAACATTCAGGATTGATTTCCTTTAGGATGGACTGATTTGATCTGCTTGAAGTCCAAGGGACTCTCAAGAGTCTTCTCCAACACCACAGCTCAGAAGCATCAATTCTTTGGTGCTCAGCTTTCTTTATAGTCCAACTCTCACATCCATACATGACTACTGGAAAAATCATGGCTTTGACTAGATAGACCTTTGTTGGCAAAGTCCGTACAAAATGGCCTGGATTGATGAAACCAGAAACTTGAGAAGAATCAAGGTAGAACCTGTTTGATATGTTCACTTCCATGGTCACACCTTAGCAAAATTCACCACCACTAAAACCACATATAGAATATGATATAAGGAAAGAGATATGGTTTGGAACAGAAGACCTGAACTACAATATGTTCCTTTTGGGAAAATCATTAGGTTTTGTGTTGAATAAACTAGTTTAAAAGCCAATAATATCAACAAATGGGTAGTGGAAGGCAAAGATACAGTAAAGTTGGGACTGGGTGAGGAAATGTAGTCCTTGAAAGTAAGGGCATGAAATTTATATGAGGGTTGTGGACCATCTGCGACAGAAGAGAGAAGAAAGTGACTGATTACTAACTGGCCACGCAGGAAAATGAGAAAGGTCTTGCTTCGTGGCTTCTTTTTTCTTTGTTAGTGAGAAGTAAAAAAGTCTTCTCTGAGAGTTAGTCAAGAAGGAAAATCTGGTAATTCTATTACCAGTCATTCAAGTATGACTGTCACTTCCTATTTATTACTTCTAATCCTTATGGCAACCCTGCAGGATAGATGTTATTAGCTCTATTTCACAAGTGAGGGATCTCAAGATCGTAGAAGCTCTGGCATTTATTTACCCAGGTCAGATAAAGAGTGGAGGTAAAATTCAAATACTTATTCTTGTCAATGAACTCTTCTGTCTCCTTGGCATTCACTTTGGAGAGGAGCAGCAGGAGGAAATAATCATCACAGGAGGAAGAGAAAAGAGCCCGATGGGATACACAGTATCCGTGGTGAAGCTCTGGTGGGCCCATCAATTACAGACCACTTTGCAGTAGCTCCATCTGTGTGATTCTGAATTCCTCTCCACCCTCCCAGACCTTGTCTTGTGCTTCTCAGCTCCCAGGAGAAGGTGGCAGATGAGATTTGGTTGAGAAATCACAGTCAGGGTTTTGGATAAAAGTTGAAGTGGAAAGACAAGGGAAAAGGACTCAGCAGTTTTGGTAAGGGCACTGAGTGTGCTGCATTGTGAAGGTCAACAATGGCCCTGTCACTACTATTGTGAAACCCACGGGGTACACACCATGTCACAGGTAAGACATAAATCAAGGTCACAATCTCTTCATGTTATGTTCTAGCATCCTAAATTTCCAGAAATATTGCTAAAATGACAACTTTGGGGAAAAAAGGTACATTTTTTACACAACTGAAAGTCAACAAAATAGTAAAACAGTGGAAATCAATTACCATTGCCTGCATCTAAGTGTTCTATTAGTAGATTGTTTGGACAATGCTTGGATAAGTGATAATATGAACATAAAATTACTGTGTTTTTATAGTCAAGATTTTCACACCAATTTTGTGTGACACAAATTCATTTTTTATTGTGTTGATATTCATAATCTAAAAGACTAAAAGTAAAATATAATTGTATTTGAAGTATACAAAGTTGAATTTATTTTCCTCAAACATCTAAATTAAAGGAAATGTGAAAAAGTTAAGCATTAAGAATTACACATTAAGATTAGAAGGAAATATGAGAATAGTTATTGAACATCTTTTATGTCAAATTATTTAATGATGCCAAATTTTTATTTAAATTTAAAGACAATTTCATTAAATTGTATGAAGTATTTTTTAAATAATTAAACCAACTCCTATTCTAGCATTCTAAATCCATTTAATTGCATAATACAAACAGGTTGCAATTAGAGTCTACACATTTCTTTCAGATTCTACACATTCAAGATTATTTTAGACCAAATGAACTTAAGATTTAAAACTAGTTTTCAAAATGTCCTTCAACCATCATATGAAACTGTAATAACATGCCAATTTATGAGTGTGCTCTGTGAAAACCCAAGCCTCCTTATTGCATCTGTTCTGAGTCCAAATCCCTTGCCTTGACCAACCGGGCTCCCAGGTCTTATTTTATTTACCTCTCCAGGATCATCTCACATCGCTACACACCCTCACTTTCTCTTTATGTCTCTTCTTATGCTTCATATGACCCTCCTGCCCACTACTCTGCCATCAAGTCCAGCACAATTACCCAACAAGAAAAGCAAGTCTATGAATTCTTCAGGGATGTAACGAGCCCTGATGGTACCAGGAATCAGGAATGCAGAGATGGAGCTTGGCCACTAGAATACTGGAGTTTGCCTCCTGGTGGTGGAGAAAGTGAAGGCTAGTGGAGTGGGCGAGTCTCAGAGGCTTGTGGAATGTGAGGTGGGTACCTTCAGTGGGTCCCTTCTGGCAAAATCTCCTTGAGGGAATGCCCACAAGTAGCAGGTCATGGAGGAGTCAGTTGTGGTTTGCCAACAAAGGGTGGAAAGCACAGTTGGGAAGTTGATGGGTCATCTGTTGGGGGTTGGGGCAAAGACAGTAGAAAGGTGATCTTATTCATCATTGGGCTTCTAGAGTCTTTCTGATGATATCTCTATAGCAGTGGGAGCTGAATGGCAGTATGGACTCCCCCAAAGCCCTGATTATATAACCTAAACGGCCCTTAAGGCTAATGGGCCTCCCTTTACAGTTTCATTTCCTAGCTCATAAAATTTTGTGAACATGCATTCTGCTTTTTTAGCATTCCTAAGAACATGTTATTTCGATTAAAAATGATGATCTTAACTTGTAAGTTTAATTGTCTAATGTTTTCCCCCAAATTCTGAGATAAATCAGTGCTCCAGCATAGTAAACCATGTTTATCCTGAGACTGCTGGCCACCACATTGTTCTCTTGGGCTTGGATCCCAGTTGGGTGCCGATGTTTTCAGTACCCACCTTTTCCTCTCTCCTCCATCACCGCCCAAACTCTGGCAATATGCTAATTGTATGTACCAACTGGGGCGTGAGTGCAGCAGAATCAGTTTGATAAATGGTTCGTTATTCCGACTGAACTAACTCTTCACTTTCCATGGAGAAGTAAAGGAATATCTACTTAAATTACTTCTTAATTCTACAATAAAATTGATATTGCAGCCTATCTGCAAATATGCTCCTGTTTTTCCAATCAGACTCCCGCCTTTGGGAAGGAAATCCCCACGGATGAGGAAGAGAGAAGTCTAATTTTCTTTTGATGAAACAGGTACACTAATCTCCATGCAGAGCCAAACAGGAAAAATGGCCATGATTCATGGAGGATGATACAGTCAGTGACAATTTTTAACAATACATGACAAATCGGGTTGCCTGCCCTGCGATAATGCTTCTACATCCAAAGCAGAAGGAAAATATTAGGCACCTCAGAGTACCTAGCTGCCAGTGGTCACAGCAGTGTTTTGATTCAAAGATTATGAAAATTACTCATTACTGCCTACTTATGTGATACAGTGGAGAGAAATGAGACACTTGGATGACTCTTGAGTATCCTTTGGGCTCTTTCTTCCAGCATTCATTTATTTAAAAAAATCAAAACCTTCAAAACCTTTGCTGAATATCTGCTTTATGCCAAGTGTGAGGTACTAGGGAATTAATCTGTTCAAATAATATTTGAATTTCTAGGTGTTGGGCACTGTCTGACTTGATCAAAGTGAACAGAGCCACTTTCCATGGACCTCACTTACATTTTGGAAAGGAAGCCTATATACAACAAACAAATTGACAAGAACAATGCCTGTAATTATAGTAACAGTAAGAGCTCCAATAGAGTTATGTGATGGAGAGGGGACAGACAAAATTTCTCTGAAGAGTGACACTTAAACTGCAATTTGAGTGACAGGACGGACTTAGTTACTTAGAGATCAAGGAGGGATAATGGTTATTCCCAAGGTTCTATACATGGGCTCTTTGGGGAGGCTGAGGACCAAAAAAGAAGACTTTTGTGACAGATTGCAGTGGATGAAGTGGGGAGAGGTGTGGCTGGGGAGTGAGGAAACAGTGGAACCAGACCTGCAGATCCTCAGTGAGCCAGAGTCCGACATTTACCCTGAATCTGGTAAGTATTCATTAGGAGATTTGTAAACAGCAAAGTGATAGGATCAGATTTGCATTTTTAAAAGATCATGACTGGTGCATGGAAAACGGAATCTGGAATGTAGGAGGGAAAGAATGGATGCTCAGACGCAGATGATGGTCACGTGAAAAGTGGCCGCAGGAATGGGGTGACCTGAAAAGACTCAGGGTTTATACATATTGAGGGCAGGGTCAACCAGAACTCATCCTGGATGAACTGGGGGAATGAGGAGGGAGGGAAAGTGAAATCAACAAGAACTCCCCACTTTGACTTGACCTCAGCCCTACCCTCCGCCCTGAACACACAGACACCACATTCTTCTCCTGTTGGCTGCTAATACCAAAAATTCAGTTGCCCTCGCCGACACTTCAGTCATGCTTATTTCTTCTCTTTCCTGCACATCTCATATCTGGCAGCTCTGCATGAAAAATGCTCAGTCATCCATCCACTTCTCACATTTCAAGTGCTAACTGTGTGGTCCGGGTCAATATCATGTGGCACCTGGCTCTTCTTTACAGCATCCTAGAATCTTTCTGCTCCTCTCTGCTTGCCTTCCTCCAACGCATTGTCAACCCAAGAAGAAGGATTACCTTCTTAAAATGTAAATGAAGAATGACAGGCCACTATAATTTTAGATTACAAGTCGAGCCAAAACCAACTTCCTTGCAAGGTCTGAAAGGGTTCACAATATCACACCTCCATAACCTTCATAAAACTTTGAATGTCATCCTCCTGCTTGTCCTTACCTGCCAGAAGTGTTTGTTCTTTTCTGTCTTAAATCCTGCCAAGGTATTCCTGCCCTAAGGCTTTTGCCCTTGTATTGCTTCCAAGGGAACTTCCCTGGTGGCTCAGATGGTAAAGTGTCTACCTACAATGCAGGAGACCTGGGTTCGATCCCTGGGTCAGGAAGATACCCTGGAGAAGGAAATGGCAACCCACTCCAGTATTCTTGCCTGGAAAGATCCCATGGGTGGAGGAGCTACAGTCCATGGGATCACAAAGAGTCAGACATGACTGAGCGACTTCAGTTCACTTCATTCCAATGAGATGCTCTTCCACCAAATATCCACAGTATATCTTCTTCCATGATTTGTATTACAACTCAAATTCTCCACCCTCTCATTCAGTTCAGTTCAGTTGCTCAGTAGTGTCTGACTCTCTGAAATCCCATGGGCTGCAGCACACCAGGCTTCTCTCAACTCCTGAGCTTGCTCAAACTCATGTCCATCGAGTCACTGATGCCACCCAACCATCTCATCCTCTGTCGTCCCCTTCTCCTCCCACCTTCAATCTTTCCCAACATCAGGGTCTTTTCCGAAGAGTCAGTTCTTCTCATCAGGTGGCCAAAGTATTGGAGTTTCAGCTTCAACATCAGTCCTTCCAATGAATATTCAGGACTGATCTCCTTTAGGATGGCCTGGTTGAATCTCCTTGCATTCCAAGGGACTCTCAAGAGTCTTCTCTAACACCACAGTTCAAAAGCATCAATTCTTCAGCACTCAGGTTTCTTTATAGTCCAACTCTCACATCCATACTTTACTACTGGATTCCATTGCCTCCATTAGCTTTGTTCATAGTGACCTTATAGCCCACTTGACTTCACATTCCAGGATGTCTCATTCTAGGTGAGTGAGCATACCAACGTGGTTATATGGGTCATGAAGATCTTTCTGATATACTTCTTCTGTGTATTCTTGCCACCTCTTCTTACTATCTTCTGCTTCTGCTGCTGCTAGGTCACTTCAGTTGTGTCCGACTTTGCGACCCCATAGATGGCAGCCCACCAGGCTCCACCATCCCTGGGATTCTCCAGGCAAGAATACTGGAGTGGGTTGCTATTGCCTTCTCTGTCTGATTCTGTTAGGTCTATACAATTTCTGCTTTATATTGTGCCCATCTTTGCATGAAATGTTCCATTGGTATCTCTAATTTTCTTGAAGAGATCTCTAGTCTTTCCCATTCTATTGTTTTCCTCTATTTCTTTGCATTGATCACTGAGGAAGGCTTTCTTATCTCTCCTTGCTATTCTTTGGAGCTCTGCATTCAAATGGGTAGATCTTTCCTTGTCTCCTTTGCCTTTAGCTTCTCGTCTTTTCTCAGCTATTTCTAAGGCCTCCTTAGGCAACCATTTTGCCTTTTTGCATTTCTTTTACTTGGGGATGGTCTTGATGCTGCCTCCCGTACAGTGTCACAAACCTCTGTCCATAGTTCTTCATGCAGCCTGTCTATCAGATCTAATCCCTTGAATCTGTTCATCACTTCTACTATATAATCATAAAGGATTTGATTTAGATCATACCTGAATGGTCCAGTGATTTTCCCTGCTTTCTTTGATTTAAGTCTGAATTTGGAAATAAGTAGTTCAAGATCTGAGTCACAATCAGCTCCTGATCTTGTTTTAGCTAACTGTCTAGAGATTATCTATCTTTGGCTTCAAAGAATATAATCAATTTTATTTCAGTAGTGACCATCTGGTGATGTCCATGTGTAGAGTCTTCTCTTGTGTTGTTGGAAGAGGGTGTTTGACCAGTGTGTTCTCTTGGCAAAACTCTGTTAACCTTTGCCCTGCTTCATTTTGTATTCCAAGGCCAAATTTGCCTGTTACTCCAGGTATCTCTTGACTTCCTACTTTTGCATTCCAGTCCCTTATAATGAAAAGGACATCTTTTCTTGGTATTAGTTCTAGAAGGTCTTGTAGGTCTTCATAGAACTATTCAACTTCAGCTGTCTCAGCACTACAGGTTGGGGCATTGACTTGGATTACTGTGACATTGAATGGTTTACCCTGAAACAAACAGAGATCATTCTGTTCTTTTTGAGATTCCACCCCAGTACTGCATTTCGGACTCTTTTGTTGACTGTGAAACCTACTTCATTTATTTTAAGGGATTCTTGCCCACAGTAGCAGACATAATGTTCATCTGAATTAAATTCACCTATTCCAGTCCATTTTAGTTTGCTGATTCCTAAAATGTCAATGTTCACTCTTACCATCTCCTGTTTGACCACTTCTAATTTACCTTGATTCATGGACCTAACATTCCAGGTTCCTATGCAATATTGTTCCTTGCAGGATCAGACTTTACTTCCGTTAGCAGTCACATCCACAACAGGGTGTTGTTTTCACTTTGGCTCTGTCTCTTCATTCTTTCTGGAGTTATTTCTCCAGTCTTCTCCAGTAGTATTTTGGGCACATACCGACCTGGGGAGTTCATCTTTCAGTGTCAGATCTTTTTGCTTTTCATACTGTTCATGAAGTTCTCAAGGCAAGAATACTGAAGTGGTTTGCCATTCCCTTCTCCAATGGACCACATTTTGTCAGAACTCTCCAAGCATGACCTGTCCATCTTGGGTGGCCTTACACAGCATGGCTCGTAGTTTCACTGCATTAAACAAGGCTGTGGTCCATGTGATTAGTTTGATTAATTTTCTGTGACTGTGGTTTTCAGTCTGTCTGCCCTCTGTTGGATAAGGATAAGCTTCCTGATGGAAGAGACTGACTGTGGGGGAACTGGGTCTTGTTGTGATGGGTGGAGCCGTGCTCAGTAAATCTTTAATCCAATTTTCTGTTGATGGGAGAGGCTGTGCTCCCTCCCTGTTGCTTGACCTGAGACCAAACTATGGTGAAGGCAAGATGGTGGAGTAGAAGGAAGTGCACTCATCTTCTCCTGCAAGAACTCCAAAATTACAACTTGCTGCTGAACAACCATCAACAGGAGAAGGTTGGATTCAGCCAAAGAAAGATGCCCCATGTCCAAGGGTAAAGGAGAAGCCCCCGCAAGATGATAGGAGGGACAAAATCATGTTTAGAATCAAACCCCATACCCTCCAGAGATGCTCGGAGGGCTCAAATAAAACCTTGGGTTCACAAGGACGCAGAGACCCCACAGAGACTGAGCCAGACTTGCCTTTGAGTGTTTGTCACTTGCAGAGGTATGGGTGAGCAGTGGCCTGCCACAGGGACAGGGGCTTTGCATGCAGCAGACCTGGGTCACATAACTTGTGGCATAAGCTCTCTTGGAGGAGGTCACCATTAATCCCACCATAGAGCCACTGAGCAGACGACCCACAGCTGCAGAACAATTATACCAAAGAAATTCTCGCACTGTTAAGAAAATTCTAGGCCTACAACAGATTTCCCAACCTGGGAATCTGGCAAATGAACTGAGAACTCCCAGGGAGTTCGAGTTTGGAGGTCAGTTGGATTTGATCATAGAACTTGCACAGCACTGGGGAAACAGACTCTTGGAGGACACAAACAAAATCTTGTGTCCCCAAGGACCCAGCAGAAAGGAGCAGTGCCTCACAAGAGACTGACCAAGACTTGCCTGTGAGTGTCCAGGATTCTCCGGCGGAGGTGTGGGTTGGTGATGGACTGCTGCAGGGTTGGGGGCACTGAGTGTGCAGTGTGTTCACGGGACGTTTTGAAGGAGGATGTCACTCGCTCAAGGAGCTTCCCAAATAACCCAGTGGAAATACTTTCCTCTGTCTTTACACATTCGGATTGCTGATGGGAGGTGACTCTTGGGGTTCCTATTCTTTGCTCTAAGAAGGAGCTGGTCTCTATTAACTTTCCGATGAATAACTCTATTCATAGTGTTGCAATACATGGAGATTATCTCTTAAAAGATCAGAGGGATTTAATCACTTTTATCTGGGATGGCAATTTCCCTGGGCTGTGGGTTTGATCCCTGGCCAGGGATCTAATATCCCACATGATTTTTGACCAAAGAACCAAAACATAAAGCAGAAGCAATACTGTAACAGATTCAATAAAGTTTTTAAAAAAGGACCGCATTAAAAAGACATCTAAAAAAAAGGGAAAATGCTGAGGGCCTAAAAGAGGTAACAAAATACATCTGGAAAGAAGTGGTGACCAAAAGCCATCTGCAATCTGGTGATCGGAATGACTTAGAAAGGAAGAGGAGGGAAAAAAGTGAAAATTAATACCAGTTTCTGAACTAAGAGACTTGAAAATAGCATTTGGAGAAAGGAGTTGGAGAAATGAACATTTAAAAAAAAATTGTGCAGTTTTCCTCTAACACACAGCCCATCTCTTCTTCTTGAGTAATAATTCAGGAAAAGATAGTTTAGAAGACCAAGTGTTCCTAACAGTTGAATTAAAGTCCTGGTGGCTATCTTGTGAAATATAGTTTCCTGATCTTATCTAATCTTGAACTAATAAACTAAGTCCCTGAATGTAGATTTTATTCCTCCATAGATACTGCAGGGTGATGACTGTTCTTTCTTTATTTTTTGCTTGGTAGCTTGACTATCATGCGTTGGACATGAATGAAATGACCAAGGTTGTACTTTGGGAAGTAATGGGACACTTTCATCAGGGTTTTTCAGATGGGTGGTAGAGGGGCTTAGACTCTGGGGTCGGAGGCATTGTGATTTGGGTTCTGCCCTGTTCACTCTTAGCTGAGTGATAGAGATGTTGCTTAGCCTCACAAAACCTTAGTTTCTCTGCGGTCAGAGGCAGATGACAAAGCTCCTTCTCAGGACTGGGGTGAGAGTTGATGAGGGATCATACTCAAAGAGCCTTTCACTTCTGGCACATTGTTGTTCAATCGCTCAGTCGTGTCCAACTCTGTGGTCCCACGGACTACAGCATACCAGGCTTCCCTGTCCTTCACCATCTGCTGGAATTTACTCAAACTCATGTCCATTAAGTCTGTGATAAGAACTAATTTAATGCCAGATTCTCTTTCCTTTAGGGGCAACCCTACCTCCTAGTTACTCCAGGCCATGGATTGCAGAAGATGGTTGACATTTCCTCACCTCCCTAGTACATTCGTCACAGCCACAGTGCAAATGAGGGGCTCCCTCTCTTTGGAACACATGGCACCTGACATTCATAGGGAGTTTGGAGGTGCTGGCTGCCAACATCATGGGCAGGTGAGTGCTGACATTGCATCCTCGTCCTTCTGTGAGGCTCAGGAGCATCCTGGCAGGGCAGGCTCATCTTTTGTCCTGTGGGACTGGAATCCATGCCTGGTTATTACACATTGGCCTCTTTACCAACCTTTTCTCAGCGTGAACTGCAAAGAGTGTGGTAATGACTCTGTTACACTGTGTGTCAGGAACTCTCTGCTGGGCTATTAGTGCCCTTGCAAAGTCTGTGTTGTTCTCTGCAGTTGGCAAATGTAGGGGCATTAACTGACTCTCACAGCTCCTCTGAAAGGATTGGGCCTGTGCCTGGTAGAGGCTTCCTTTGGGAGAAGCCTCAACTGGAGCCTGCAGTATCTGCATCCTTGCTCCCTTGGGGGACAGAGCTGACCTCATGACCACCTTCATTCTCCCCACTGCCCAAAAGCCTGATGAGATTTAAGCAGTTTGCCCTTCATGGCATCTCTACCTAGGCTGAGTTTCCAAGAATTCTGATTCTAATCAAGATGTGCAAATTGCCCTTTTTAGGTGGAATTTTAGCTGAAGCTCTCAATGGACTCCTTTGTTCGGTTGTTCTCTTTTGATGACTTCCAGTGATTGGGAGTGGCAGTCTTCAGACTGATTATTTGGATGTTTTTAATAGGCTTTCATCACATGTGATTTACTTTTCATGCTGGTGTGAAACCTCTGGTTATTAAACTTCTGCAAATTAGCCTAGATAACAAATCAGTTGCATAAAAAGAAAAATCACGGGCTTCAGAATCAGTCACAACAATGGCTAATTAACTCTGCGTTCATGTTCTGAACAGAAGTTGTGAAGTTATGAGTCTCAGGAGACTCAGCCAGCAGTTATGGTTCGTGGCATCATCACTTTGGAGTTTTTCTCTCCTTCTCTAAGTCGTCAGGCTAACGGTAGCTCAGGCAGCACCTGCTAATAGAAGGAGATGCACTGGGCTTCCCTTGGGCTGGTCCAGAGGCCGCCTGCTGTGCTCCTGCTGGGGATGCTCTGGGGAGACATGTTGGGCCCAATAAGCTCCCGAGCATATGCTCAGTGTCAGAGAATGATGGAGGTGCAAATCAATGATAAATTAGCGAGAGGAGCTCACGCTTCACAGCCCTCTGATTTTGATGTTCTGCAGGGAACCACTGCAGCAGGCAGCGCTTCCAAATTAAGCAAAAGGAAAACCTCCCTCATGTGCACAGTGCAACATGTTTTCTGTTCTCCAGGCAGCTTCTGAACAAGGTCCAGAGACATTCAGCATAGCGTGGTGGGAGAAGAGAGACATCTTAAAGACATTGTCATGCTTCCTCTCTCTTCCGCCAAAACCTTGACGATAACAAACTCAATGGATTGGGGTGACTTTATTATTCTCTTTTCTTCAGTGAACATGGATGTGTTCATGCTAAGTCGCTTCAGCTGTGTCTGACTCTTTGCAACCCCATGAACTGTAGCCCTCCAGGCTCCTCTGTCCATGAGATTCTCCAAGCAAGAATACTGGAGTGGGTTGCCATTCTCTTCTTCAGGGGATCTTCCCAGCCCAGGGATCAAAGCCACCTCTCTTATGTCTCCTTCTTTGACAGGTAGGTTCTTTACCATTAGCACCGCCTGGGAAACCCTCAGTGAACATATGTCTTATCTATTACTTCATAAACCAGGTTATTATAACAGAAAACAAAGTCATAGGAATGGGAAATATGGAATCTTTACTTGTATTTAACATTTTCCAAGTTCTAGTACATTTATAGGGAGAATAGAATATGATTGTGGGGAAGGAACCTCTAGAAAGCACATGAAATGGACTTTGGCAACACCCTAAATTAATAGCATGAAAGTGATTAAACAGCCACACAGACTTACTTGCCAAGGTCGGAAATATCATTTCCCACCATTCTGCAGGATGACCACCCGGAGGGTTCACAGGCAAAGAAAAATCCCCTCCACTCCCCCAACTCAACTGAATCACTCACAGAACTGCTTTGCTTATAGATCAGAAAAAAGCATGACATTCACAACCTACTCAACTTTTCCAGAAACAATTTACTCAAATCTGCCAAAGACAATAAGACAGAGACAGAGGAGAGTGGCCTTGGTTCAGTTTAATGGCCAGAAGCAAAACTCGGGCTGAGCACCTTCATGTGTCACCCCTGCTGGCCCCCAACCCATGTATTGCCCCTCCAGGAAAACTGAGGGGCAGCCCCCGGATGATGTCATCAGGGCACGTGAGCTTCAGGGGAAAAGAGGATGCACAGGACACTCTTCACTGCCTTTCTTTCTGGTAACTCTTCCTTCTCCCAGCCCTGGAGGCTGCAGACATGTACATAGCACATCTCCCTTTAAGAGAATCATGGAGAGAGTAAACCTTATACAGGAAGCATATTCCTGAGATTGTTCACAATCCCAATCCAGGCTTTGTTTTCTCATTTCAAATGGTGGGTTTAAATGTTGATTTCATGTTCGAGTCTGGGACTTCCCTGGTGGTTCAGTGGTTAAGACGCTGCACTTCCACTACAGGGGACACAGGTTCCATCCCTGGTCAGGGAACTAAGAACTAAGATCCTGCATACTGCTCAGTGAAGTTAAAAAAAAAAAAATTTAAGATTAAAAAAATTAAGTCATATAAAGTGACTAAGTATTTCTGCATCCCATTTGTAAGATTTTAATGCTTAACAGAAGCATTAACAGAAGATATTAAGAAGAGGTGGCAAGAATACACAGAAGAACTGTACAAAAAAGATCTTCACGACCAAGATAATCACGATGGCGTGATCACTCACCTAGAGCCAGACACCTTGGAATGTGAAGTCAAGTGGGTCCTAGAAAGCATCACTACAAACAAAGCTAGTGGAGGTGATGGAATTCCAGTTGAGCTCTTTCAAATCCTGAAAGATGATGCTGTGAAAGTGCTGCACTCAATATGCCAGCAAATTTGGAAAACTCAGCAGTGGTCACAGGACTGGAAAAGGTCAGTCTTCACTCCAATCCCAAAGAAAAGGAATGCCAAAGAATGCTCAAACTACCGCACAATTGCCCTCATCTCATACAATAGTAAAGGCATGCTCAAAATTCTCCAAGCCAGGTTTTAGCAATATGTGAACCGTGAACTCCCAGATGTTCAAGCAGGTTTTAGAAAAGGCAGAGGCACCAGAGATCAAATTGCCAACATCTGTTGGATCATGGAGAAAGCAAAAGAGTTCCAGAAAAACTTCTATTTCTGCTTCATTGACTATGCCAAAGCCTTTGACTGTGTAGATCACAATAAACTGTGGAACATTCTGAAAGAGATGGGAATGCCAGACCACCTGACCTGCCTCTTGAGAAACCTGTATGCAGGTCAGGAAGCAACAGTTAGAACTGGACATGGAACAACAGACTGGTTCCAAATAGGAAAAGGAGTACGTCAAGGTTGTATATTGTCACCCTGCTTATTTAACTTATATGCAGAGTACATCATGAGGAACGCTGGGCTGGAAGAAGCACAATCTGGAATCAAGATTTCTGGGAGAAATATCAATAACCTTAGATATGCAGATGACACCACCCTTATGGCAGAAAGTGAAGAGGAACTCAAAGGCCTCTTGATGAAAGTGAAAGAGGAGAGTGAAAAGGTTGGCTTGAAGCTCAACATTCAGAAAATGAAGATCATGGCAGCTGGTCCCATCACTTCATGGGAAATAGATGGGGAAACAGTGGAAACAGTGTCAGGCTTTATTTTTTTGGGCTCCAAAATCACTGTGACTGCTGATTGCAGCCATGAAATTAAAAGACGCTTACTCCTTGGGAGGAAAGTTATGACCAACCTAGATAGCATATTAAAAAGCAGAGACATTACTTTGCCAACCAAGGTCCGTCTAGTCAAGGCTATGGTTTTTCCAGTGGTCATGTATGGATGTGAGAGTTGGACTGTGAAGAAAGCTGATGGCCGAAGAATTGATGCTTTTGAACTGTGGTGCTGGAGAAGTCTCTTGAGAGTCCCTTGGACTGCAAGGAGATCCAACCAGCCCATTCTAAAGGAGATCAATCCTGGATGTTCATTGGAAGGACTGATGCTAAAGCTGAAGCTCCAATACTTTGGCTACCTCATGCGACGAGTTGACTCACTGGAAAAGAGTCTGATGCTGGGAGGGATTGGGGGCAGGAGGAGAAGGGGACGACAGAGAGTGAGATGGCTGGATGGCATCACCGACTCGATGGACACGAGTTTGAGTGAACTCCGGGAGTTAGTGATGGACAGGGAGGCCTGACGTGCTGTGATTCATGGGGTCGTAAAGATTGGACACGACTGAGCGACTGAACTGAACTGAACTGAATGCTTAACAGATGGGTGAGTTCCTACTGTTTTCTAAGAAGATTATTAAGTTTATCTAGTCTCTGACTGAGTTCCAAAATAAATTTCAATATTGTTCAGAGAAACAGGGTTTTCTCAGGTGGCGCTAGTGGCAAAGAACCCAGCTGCCAATGCAGGAGATGTAAGAGACTCAGGTTCAACCCCTGGGTCAGGAAGATCCCCTGGAGAAGGGCATGGCAACCCACTCCAGTATTCTTGCCTGGGAAATCCCATGGACAGAGGAGCCTGGTGGGCTCATGGGGTTGCAAAGAACCAGGCACAACTGAAGTGACTTAGCACTCACGCACACAGAGAAGCAGATGTGTGTGACCCACTGCGCATCATTGAGAAAGTAAGCTTTTGAGACACACAGATCTGAGTTATAATCTTAGCTTTGTCTGTTACATTTGAATGACTAAGCACAGAATTAATAATTTTATTCCTCTGTAAAAAATGAGAATATACAGTATTGAGATTGCAAGTTTGTGGTGAGGATTAAGTGTAACTATCCAAGTGAAGCGTTTTGCACAGTGCCTGGTAAATACCAAGATTGCTAATGTCAGTATCTTTAGAGAATTTTTTGTGTCATTTCGTGGAAGTAAAAACAACACCAGGTGTTACTCTGCATCATGTAAACATGCTGCATTTCTTCAAATACCAAGCAGCTATTTCACCTCGGTAAGGGACTCCATGCCTCTGAAAGCCAGCCTCACTACCACTAGTAATTTTGTTACCGATTACAGGCTTGCTCTGCTCGCTCTACCACAGGCCAATAAATCCAAGAGATCCAAGGTACGGAGACCAGGTGTTGAGGGAAGGAATGAAACTTTATTCGGAAAGCCAGCTGACCGAGAAGGTGGCAGAATAATGTCCCAAAATAGCCATTTTATGGGTCTGCACATCAGGTTCTTTATAGAACAGGGATGGAGAATTAGTGAGGAAGCAGGCAAAGTGAAAAGGCCATTAATCCTGCAAATATCTCCTAGAATCGCAAGCCTCGGGGTGTGTGCGTGCTAAGTCACTTCAATGTCTGACTCTTTGTGACCCTGTGTACTGTAGCCAGCCAGACTCCTCTGTTCATAGGATTTCCCAGACAAGAATACTAGAGTGGGTTGCCATTTCCTTCTCCAGGACCTCTTACTGATACAGCGATCAAATTCGTGTCTCTTATGTCTCCTGCATTGGCAGACGTGTTCTTTACCACTTAGTAGCATCTGGGAAGCCTCAGGGAGAGGATGTGTCAATTTCTTCCTTCCTGCAGTGGTCCAGAGGTGGACAGGGTCCTGAACAAAGGCAGTGTGGTTTAACATCCAGGCAGAGGGGCAGAGTTACCTGAGGCAGGCCATTATGTATAAACAGTATCCTTTGAGTGAGCAAAAGCGACTGAGAAGCAAAGGTTAAAGTGTGGCTGGCCAAAATTTTGGCGTTCTTTGCCCAACCAAGCTAAATGAAAAATACAAAGACCGACTTTGGAAGATACAGAAAGGTGGCTTTAATTCTCAACCGGCAGAGAGGGGGACCTAGTAGGCTCGAACCTCAAGAACTGTGCCCCAGATGAGGGGTTGTAGTCAAGGGTCGGTGATGAGAAACAAAGGTGTTAGGATCTTATTTTCTTCTGAAGAGGAAAAGCTAAAATTTTACATAACCTCCTTCTCCTCTGCCTCTGTAACTCAGCTTGCTCCTTGCAAAGTCTGGATCGCGTAGGTCACCTAGTCTCAGAAAGTGGGGCTTGCAGTACTAGGAACTGGAGCTTATCTCACTTGCCCTTGTCCTGCTCTTTGCCCGGCCCCCGCAAACCTGCTTCATCACGCCTGTGCAGTAAAGGTCAGGCACCCCTCCCCCTCTTGACTGCTTGTTCCTGCACGCGAAGCCCCTTAGTTTACACCAGCCTATTAACAGCTAGTGTTGCCCACTATCATCGGTCATAAAAACTCTGTAACCCCCTTGTCGGGGCTCTGAGCTTGGAGTGTTAACTCCTCTGGGCCCGCTAGAGTTAATAAACCTGAGTTCTCCAACTCTCTGAGTGTGGTGCTTGGTTTCTCGATTATTGGTTTCTGCAACACTTTCTCTTGCATTGTTTCAAAAACAGTCATAGGCTGGTGTCTATAATCCATAAATTGAGTCTGGCAGTCTAGTGGCTCTGTGACCTTCTTCCTGATATGGAAAAAGAGAAGAACTTCAGGACAAGATGGTTGGATGGCATTGCCAACTCGATGAATATGAGTTTAAGCGAATTCTGGGAAATGGTGAAGGACAGGGAAGCCTGGCCTACTGCAGTGCATGGAGCTGCAAAGAGTCAGACACGACTCAGCAACTGAACAACAAGGGGAAGAGTGTTGCAAAGGTGAGCACTAGATATAGGATGCATTTGGCATAGAGTCAAAGGATAATTCACTGGAAGGACTGAAGCTGAAGCTCCGCTACTTTGGCCACTTGATACAAAGACCTTATTCATTGGAAAAGACCCTGATGGTGAGAAAGATTGAAGGCATGAGGAGAAGTGGGTGACAGAGGATGAGATGGTTGGATGACATCACTGACTCATTGGATAAGAGTCTGAGCAAACTCCCGGAAATAGTGAAGGACAAGGAAGCCTGGCGTGCTGCAATCCATGGGGTCACAAAGAGTCGGACTGAACAAAGGCAAAAACAATATCAAAGGATAATATGTGCATAAAGTAGCGCATGCAATGTTAGGGGGCAGAAAACCAAACTTGTGACAGATTATAGATTAGAAATAGTTGAAGTTAAAGCTAGGAATATTCCGGCCTGCTCACTGTTCTCTTTATCTTCTTCTCAAGAAAGGGAAAGAAAAACTCATTCCTCTTGTTTTCTTTTCACTGCAACAGAAGTAACAGATCCAACATGAGTCAGAATTGGCTCTTTCCTGAAACAGTCTGAAGCTCTTTTCAGATCTTTCCGTTTTCAAGAAACACATGGTGTAGACTTCGTCCAGTATTAATTAGATCTCCTACACAGGAGTCAGGATCCTACTAAGGCAAACCTTAAAATACGTGCAGAATAAGTCACTTCAGTCATGTCTGACTCTTTGTGACCTTATGGACTGTAGCCTGCCAGGCTCCTCTAGTCCACGAGATTGTCCAGGCAAGAATACTGGAGTGGGTTGCCATGCTCTCCTCCACAAATACATATTCTGCTAAAATGTTGGAAAACATTTCTGGGAAGTGAAAATCTTCCTTTAAATAAAAACTATGAGAACTCAGTTCACAGAGTCACAAAGAGCAGAACACAACTGAACAAGTAATGTATAATAATCAATTTGGGCTTCCCTAATGGCTCGAGCCATATAGCATCTGCCTGCAATGCAGGAGATGCAAGAGACACAGGTTTAATTCTTGGGTCAGGAAGACCCCCTGGAGGAGGAAATGGTAACCAACTCCAGTATCTTGCCTGGAGAATTCCATGGACAGTGGGTCCAGGTGGGCTACAGTCCATGGGGTCTCAAAGTGTCGGACATGACTGAATGCATGAGAGATTATTATCAGAACTGAAATAAGTTTTAGAAGTCACCTTTTAAAAACTTATGTGTTAATTAGCATACAGTATAATGTACTCTTTTGGGAATACATTTCTGAGTTTTGACAAATGCATAGTGTAATTACCACAAAAGTTTGTGGTGGGATAATCCCCAAAGGCGAATCCCTGATAAATGCCATATGACACATTTTACTGATGGATGATCTTCCTCTCAATATTAATGTTGCCTATTATTTATCCAGAAGAAAAGAAAACAAGATGATTCGTGATGATTCTGTGAAGGAGGAGAGGATAAGAACACAGACACATTAGTAGCATCCTTAGAACTACAAATTCTTGCAGTGTTTTCAGTGGTTGCAAATGCTTGAATATGGAATATGCAGAGCACATTGTTCCAAGTGCTGAGCCTTTGGTCCCCAAATTCCCAACAGCCAGATCCTCCAGCCACAGAATAAATGAATATAATGTGGCCACTTGGAGCTCATTTAGCCAATGCCACCCGAGGCACAGATCCCATCTCTTCACACTCTCTTGCTGACTTTGATTGAAGAGCCTTGGATACACTTCCTCAAAAAGTAACCAGTTCAATTCTGATCAGCTCAAAATTTCCAAAAGCTGACCTTCCTGAAAATCCCTCCAGTAGTTTTCAGGTCTGTCTCTGGAATCAGCGTAGTCTGCGCCAGCCTTTCATAAACTGAATATTTCTAATCCCTTTTGTCATTGCTGTCACTCAGTCATACAGTCGTGTCCAGCTCTTTGTGACCCCACGGACTGCAGCACACCAGGCCTTCCTGTCCCTCAACAACTCCCGAAGGTTGCCCAAGTTCATGTATTTTGCATCAGTGTGCCATCCAGCCATCTCATCCTCTGACACCCTCTTCTCCTTCTGCCCTCAATCATTCCCAGCATCGGGGACTTTTCCAATGAATCAGCTCTTCACATCAGGTGACCAGAATACTGGAGCTTCAACATCGGTCCTTCCAATGAGTATTCAGGGTTGATTTTCCTTAAAACTGACTGGTTTGACCCCCTTGCTGTCCAAGGGACTCTCAAGAGTCTTCTACAGCACCACAGTTTGAAGTCTCTTATATTTTATATTGTATGAGATCAGCCATACATTTTTCAACCACAAGAAGACGATATGAGGAGGGCTAAATGATATTTGTACTCACATGTAGATTGCATTTAAAAAGTGGAACCCTGTGTATCAGGAACCTAAATCGTTTAAAACAGGCAGCAAACATGCTACTCTTGGCTTGGAAGGAGACTGTTTTTATTTTACTAAGCAGTGAGTGTGCTGTCTGTCACTGTCTCCCAAAGATCTTTGCTATACAAGCTGCCATAGAAAGAATAAAGTCATTTATCACATGTGTTCACATGACTCTCAGAAACTGGGAAATGCATGGAGGATTGTCTCCCAACACTTTGGTTTAATTCTCATGCCAAAATGGATTTAAACTGATCAACTGACATGTATGTATTTACTCAGTCTCCAAGTGGCTTTTTTTTTTTTTGCTTTAGAAATATTCTGTTTTCTCTGTTCATATCTCAGAGAATTGAGAGTAAAAATATGAAATATTTTATTTGCATTAAAAGCATAAAGATTGATACTTTCTCAATACCAGTTAGATTGTACTGTTCAATTTTAGTATAATATTTTATTTTTCAATGTTGGTGTTAACAGGTTTTGATTTTAGTATTCAGAAGAGTGGGAAAAGCAAGGCAGTTATTCTGGACTCCAAGAAGAGGTAAATTGCTTAGTATTTCTGGATTATATGTTAAAGTTCTGGGAACAGATATCCCAAACTTGATGAATGTTTTTCTTTCAAGTTGAAATAAGACAGCAACAACATGCAGTCCCACTTTGCAAAATGCTAACTGAAGTACCAAGGCTTATTCTATGAAAATATCCTTCAACACAGATCACAAATTTAAAATAATAAACACACAAAAAGAACCCAAGACACTCAATGAGATAAAAACACAACATGATAAAGATTTTATAGAATTCTTGTATCTGAGAAGACATCTTGGGTCCACAGGAACATATAAGTCACTATGATACTGTGATTTATAATAAATAGGTTTTTAACCTTTGTTCCCATTCCTGGCACAGAGCTCCTAAAATTCTTGGAATTTGTATTTATAAGAAATAACTTTCAACCACACCTGGGTTTATGTCAATGAGATGACTTTTGGAAAACACCTAAAGATGGTTACTGGGGGAAACAACCATGTGATTGGAGGATTGGAATTTTCAGCCCCTCTTCCTTGACCTCCAGCAACAGAAAATGGTCTAGAGATTTATTTGGTCATACTTACATAATGAAGCCTCCATAAAGACACAAAAGGATGGGATTCAGAGAGCCTCCAGGTTGGGGAACACGTGGATGTTCCTGTAGAATGGGGCACATGGAGAAGAGTTGGGGGCTCCACAGGCTTCACGCACATCTTGCCCTGTGTGTGTCTTCCTCCGGACTGTTCCTGAGTTAGACCCTTTTATAATAAATTGATAACCTCAGAAGTAAAATATTTCTCTGAATATTCCCAGTTCTGTGAGTTTCTCTAGCACATTAACTGAACCATGGTTGAGATTGTGGGACCTCCAAATAGTTGGTCAGAAGTCTAGAAAACAACCTGGCCTTCTGATCAGGGATTGATGTGGAGATCAGTCTTGTAGGACTGAACCCTTGACCCATGGAATCTCATACTGTCTTCAGGTAGATCGTGTCAGAATTGAGTCGTAGGATATCCAGCTGGTGAGAAGAGTTGCTTCGTGTGGAGGGAAAAACCTATACATCAGAACTCAATGCAGAATTATAGTCAGAATGTGAGAAAGTCTAGAGAGTGTTACTCACTCATTTTTTTGCCCGCATCTTTGCAACCCCATAGACTGTAGCCCTCCAGGCTCCTCTGTCCATGGGATTCTCCAGGCAAGACTACTGGAGTGGGTTACCATTTGTTTCTCCAGGGGATCTTACCAACCCAGGGACTGAACCTGGGTATTCTGCACTGCAGGCAGATTCTTTACCACTGAGCCACCAGGGAAGCCCAGTGGTAAAGAATTTTAGCCATAACTTGAGAAGGTCTAGAAAAAAGGAGTTCAAAAGTATTTTTTAAATAAACTGTGGAGTAATCTTGATTATACCAAAAACTAATTTGTATAGCCTTTAACAGATAGATTGCCTCTTTAATGTAGAGAAAAGTGTGATAGAAGGAAGGTTGCAAACAGCACATTAAACTTTAAATGAGTATGTTTCACGCTGTGCATTCTGATTCTGGCCTAACTCCTATTTGCACGAGCCCAAATCTGAGCTTATTGTTTTTATTGTTTTAAAAGAAATGCTGCTCAAAAATAGAAATCAAAGAACTGATTCAAGGGAATCACTCAGCATCCTGCCACTCAGATCCTTTTGTTACTGAGATCATAGGATGAATGGGTGATGAAAGTTTTTAAAATTTCAAAATTATCATTCTGCAATAGCAAATAACTCACATTCTAGGCAAAATATGGGTTATCTGAAGTTGTTTTATTTAAAAATATCTCCAGCTCTTTCCACTAACGTTCGCTTCCCAGTGATAGTTGGCAAAGATTCTGATCAGCGCTTCTCTGTGCAGGGTGAAAATGAGGTGTTGCTAAATTTCACACAGCAAGGGAGGGATGAGATGATGATTGAATTAGATCTCCATCACCCACCCATGGCCCAGGGCCTGCCTGAGAGTCTCCAGAAGTCTGAACATTCTCAGAATGCCATGTATGAAGTTAGGGAAATCAATTATCCATTTATACCTTTCAGCCTCTGTATTCTAAGCTCAGATAGGAAGCCTGTTGTGATCCATTTACCTTGGGAATGACTGTTACTCCCAGTCCTGTCCTGGTTGCCATGGTATCCAGAGCTCTTGGCAGCATCCGGATAGGCAGGATTCTGCTCTGTTTTCCCCAGATGCTGCACTTGGGACAAAGTAACAGCTTATTTCCTGACTGACACCTGGAAACCTATTTATGTTTCTTCTCCCACAGCTCATCTTCTGCAAGAGCCTGTCATTATTGACAGGGTGGCATTTGCCTTAGATACCTCAAGTGACTCACTCCAGCTACACCCTCCTAGGGACCCCCTAGGGCCCAGGTTATTACACGGCATTTTTCTTTGAGGGTCTTTTAACCCACACCATATTGGAAATGTAAATAATCCTCCAAAGGACACTGACGTCTCTTTTGAGAGCTTCTTTACAGCTCAGAAATTGGGGGAATAATCCAGATGAAAAAAAATTTCCTGTGGAATTTGATTTCCAGCCCAGGTTTCAGTCTACAGGTTCTGTCAATTACTCAGCATCTAATGAGCTTCTACCATGTGAATAAAACCAATAGGAAGCTCTGTGATCATTCCTTACCATCCATGCATCGTTAAGTTCTGGATGAGCTTCCCTGGTAGCTCAATGTTAGTAAAGAATCCACCTGCAAAGCATGAGACCCGGATTCCATCATGTCAGTAAGATCCCCTAGAGAAAACAGTGGCAGCCCACTCTAATATTCTTGTCTGGAGAATTCCATGGACAGAGGAGCCCGGCAGGCTATAGTCCATGCATGCACGCTGCATGGTAAGTTGCTTCAGTTGTGTCCAACTCTTTGCAACCTTACGGACTATAGCCTGCCTGGCTCCTCTGTTCCTGGGATTTTCCAGGCAAGAATACTGTAGTGGGTTGCCATTGCATCCTCCTGGGTGTCTTCCTGACCGGGGAGTGAACCTGCATCTCCTACGCTGCAGGCAGCTTCTTTGCTGCTGAGCCATCAGGGAAGCCCTTGTTGTGGTGTAATTGATTCACAAGAAACTACACATATTTAAAGTACATGAGTCAGTTAACCTGACGTACATGTACATTTGCAAAAGCAACCACAACCAAAGCGGTAACATAGCCATTACTTTCAAAAGTTGTCTCCTTCTTCTTGTGTTTAGCATTTGTTTTATTTTTATTGTCGTAATGACATTTAATGTGAGATCTACTTTCTTCATAAAATTTTCAGTGCACAGTAGAATATTGTTGAACAGGCACAATATTGTATATCAGATTTGCAGACTTTATTAATCTTATGTAAGATTGCAATACTTTGGCCACCTCATGCGACGAGTTGACTCACTGGAAAAGACTCTGATGCTGGGAAAGGTTGGGGGCGGGAGGAGAAGGGGACGACGGAGAATGAGATGGCTGGATCGCATCACCGACTCTGTGGACATGAGTTTGAGTGAACTCCGGGAGTTGGTGATGGACAGGGAGGCCTGGCGTGCTGTGATTCATGGGGTCGCGGAGAGTCGGACACGACTGAGCGACTGAACTGACTGACTGACTGAAGATAGCATTAGTTGAATCACTACGATAATTTGTTTAAAATGTTCACCAATCTGTGAAAAAAGCAGAATCAATACCACTCACTCACCTACTAAGCTGAACTGTAGTCTTATGTCATGACCCAGGAAACCCTGAGTCACAAACTAAGGATGGAGAGGGGCTGAAACTGAAAGGAGGCTGATAGGCAAAATCATTTAGATACTGGCTGATAATTACACTTCCCAGGTGGCTCAGCGGTAAAGAATCATCTGCCAATGCAGGAGATGTGCGTTGGATTCCTGGGTCAGGAAGATTCACTGGAGAAGGAAATGGCAACCCACTCCAGTATTCTTGCCTGGGCAAATCCCATGGACAGAGGAGCCTGGCGGGCTACAGTCCATGGGGTGAACTGTAGGTTACCCAGAAAACCCTGAGTCACCAACTTAGCATGGAGTGGGGCTGAAACTGAAAGGATTTTGATAGTTAGACAAAATCATTTAGATATTGGCTGATAATTAGACTCAATCTCTCTCTCTCTCATACACAGACACACACACACACACACGTCTTCATCATCTGAGGTTGGGAAGACATCCCTAATGTCGGTCTGTCAGTGAACACAGGCTGAGCCACCCTGGAGTAGCCCACCTTAGGCCTTGCATGTCGTTATGGCACCAGACCTCCAAGTGGGGAACCCAGTTACACTCCCTGTCTATCTGCCTGAGCACCAAAATCAGCAGGGGGAAATTACCTTACTGTCTTTATGCTGGTAATAAATAAACAATCACAGCTTTGTAGATATATGGTGTCAATATCCATTGTACAATTCAGCAACTACCTGGTTGAGATCACACATTGATACATCCAACTGAGTGAACCAAAACCGTGTGGTTTGCAGCTAGCAGGAAACAAAACAGAAAGCGAAAAAATTGGAAATTACTCTTCTGAAAACATCTCCGTGAAAGTAAATTACTTAACTTTATGCAGTTCTATTTTCATTTCTTTCATCCCGTCTCTCTCTCTAACCCCCTGATTTGCTGTTTTTTTTTTTTTTCAGTCACTTGGAGACTAATTTCTTTCCATATAAACAGCTAGCAACTTAGGAGAGTTTAATATCCACCCCAGGATTTTGCTTTCTCTTCTGTTGTCTCTCCAGCAGCTTGAGACAGAATCTCCCTCTGAAGTCATTTAGGCAGCTGGCCCCATCAGTTTCCTTCTCACCATCTGCAGTCAACACCCTCATCTCATTCGAATACAGCAGCACAAGTAATACCCATTGATGAAATAGTTCCTCCCTTCAGCATATGGTGAGCTTTTCTTCATTATCAAGGGATGCTTCCAAACTCTTCTTAGAACAAATTTCTCTTCGTGTTTCCTAAACTAAACAGTACTATAGTTCTCTCCCTAAGTAAACCATGTACCACTACAACGATGTTTCCAGACAGTATGAGGCATTTTTCCTGATGTTTCTCATTTGCAATTAGTGTCTACATATTCTTCAGGATCATTAAATATCCTCATTCCATTTCATGGTCTTTTCAGCAACAACATTTTCCAATCACTTCTCAGAATGCGATACCGGGACCTGAAACAGACATGTTCATGTATACCTACTCCTAAAACGCTATGGTTTCTTCAGTAGCCATGTACAGATGTGAGTGTTGAACCATAAAGAAGGCTGACCACCAAAGAATTGATGCTTTCAAACTGTGGTCCTGGAGAAGACTCTTGAGAGTCCCTTGAACTGCAAGGAGGTCAAAGCAGTCAATCTTAAAAAAATCAACCCTGAGAATTCATTGGAAGGACTCTTGCTGCAGCTGAAGCTCTAAACTTTGGCCACCAGATTTGAAGAACCAACTTATTGGAAAAGACTCTGACACTGGGAAAGACTGAAGGCAATAGGAGAAAGGGATGACAGAGAATGAGATGGTTAGATGCGTCACCCTTTCAATGGACAGGAATTTGAGCAAACTCTGGCAGACAGTGGAGGACAGAGGAGTCTTGCATGCTGCAGTCCATGGGGTCTCAAAGAGTTGGGCATGACACAGCAACTGGACAACAATGACTACACACTTACCCTATCGGTTCAGCACCCCACAAAGAAGACCCCTCAGGGGGTCATCAGCTCTTCTGGTGCAATTCCCTGAGACATGGGTACTTCTCTACAGGTGCACGAGAAGAAACCCCAGGGAGAGAGACAGAGCAACAAGAATTAGTTGCGTCATGAGTGCTCACTGTCGCACATGGTGAATTCTTTGAGTGAGTGTGTTGCGTGCTCAGTTGTGTCCAACTCTTTGCAACCCCATGGACTTAGCCTGCTGGACTCCTCTGTCCATGGAATTTTCCAGTCAGGAATCCTGGAGTGGGTTGCCATCTCTTTCTTCAGGAATCTTCCCGACCCAGTGATCGCACTTGCATCTCTTGTATCCCCTGCATTGGCAGGTGGCTTCTTTACCACTGAGTCTTCTGGGAGGCCCAGTGAATTCTTTATGGTTTTATTAAACAGAACAGTATTTCAGAGAGGAAATACTTAGCTTTAAGGAAACGCCAATGAAAGGTCAACACAAGAGCACATTCCATCAATCCATGAAGTTATTCTAATATTAAAATAAATGATTTAATGGGTGTATTGACTTTACAAGAGACTTCTCCACAGAAGCACTGACTTGGGCACAAGAATTGCTTTGGATTTCCCTGACTTCATTGCACTGATGGTACAAACCTTTCGGGTACATCATCAACTCCTTGTATCCTCTTCCTAGTAAGGGTAGCAGGCAATACCAGCTCCATATCTCTGCATGCCTTTCCTCCTCTGTGTTTGCTAGACTCTCCAAGGCAAGTAATTAATCATCACCCAGTCTTTTCCTCATTTGTAAAACAGGAAAAATAATAAAGGCAGTCTTATGAGAATTTAATTAGATAGTTTATTGAAAATATATATGGAAGATTGATAATCATAAACTCAATAGCTTTTAATTTGTATTTTCTTTCCTTTGGCTTCTTCCGCATCCTCTTATTTTCTTCTCAGTCTTTAAAATTTATTTTCCCTTGCTTATGGCTCCCCTCTGCTTCCCCTCCACTTCCCTCCACCCCTACATCATTCTTTCCCCGCCCCAGGCTTCTTTCTTTCCTTAGGACTCTAATCTATCAGCCATTTGAAATTCACATACTGATAAGAGCATTTTAGCATTGCTGAATTTGAATTTCTTGACGCCAACTATTGAGATCATCATTCTAATGTTGGAATAGAAACTAGGAAGGTACACATGTAAAGTTATCAGAGCTACTGATAGAACTATTTGCATTCTAAGGGGAGGGGGGAACACAGCTTTCTTCTGCAATATAAAGCAGTAAAGAAAAGGCTTCCCAGTGTTCGCTGTACATCAAAATTGCTAGACAGTGTTTGAAAAACCTTTTGTCCAGTATACACCAGAGTAAAGAGAGTCTCTCAGTAAAGGATCTAAGAAGAGGTAGATTTACTGGGAAAGTCAACATATAGCTATTACCATTATATAGCTATTGACCATATCACCAGATGGTCAATACTGAAATCACATTGATTATATTCTTTGCAGCAAAAAATGTAGAAATTCTATACAGTCAGCAAAAACAAGACTGGGAGCTGATTATGACTCAGATCGTGAAAATCTTCCTGCAAAATTCAGACTTAAATTGGAGGAAGTAGAGAAAATCACTAAACCATTCAGGTATGACCTAAATCAAATCCTTTATGATTATACAGTGGAAGTGAGAAATAGATTTAAGGGACTAGATCTGATAGATAGAGTGCCTGATGAACTATGGACGGAGGTTCGTGACATTGTACAGGAGGCAGTGATCAAGACCATTCCCAAGGAAAAGAAATGCAAAAAGGCAAAATGGTTGTCTGAGGAGGCCTTAGAAATAGCTGAGAAAAGAAGGGAAGCTAAAGGCTAACAGATTCCCTGATGGCTCAGACGGTAAAGCATCTGCCCGAAATGCAAGAGACCTGGGTTCAATCCCTGGGTTGGGAAGATCCCCTGGAGAAGGAAATGGCAACCCACTCCAGTACTCTTGCCTAGAAAATTTCGTGGACAGAGGAGCCTGATGGGCTACAGTCCATGGGGTCACAAAGAGTTGGACAGGACTGAGCGATTTCCCTTAAAGGCAAAGGAGAAAAGGAAAAATATACTCATTTGAATGCAGAGTGCCAAAGAATAGTAAGGAGAGATTAGAAAGCCTTCCTCAGTGATCAGTGCTAAGTAATAGAGGAAAATGATAAAATGGGAAAGACTAGAGATCTCTTCAAGAAAATTAGAGATACCAAGGGAACATTTCATGCAAAGATAGCCACAATGAAGGACAGGAGTGGGATGAACCTAAAAGAAGCAGACGATATTAAGAAAAGGTGGTAAGTATACACAGAAGAACTATACAAAAAAATATTTTCATGAACCAGATAACCACAATGGTGTGATCACTCACCTACAGCCAGACATCCTGGAATGTGGAGTCAAGTGGGCCTTAGGAAGTATCACTATGAACAAAGCTAGTGGAGGTGATGGGATTCCAGTTGAGCTATTCAAAATCCTAAAAGATGATGCTGTGAAAGTGATGCATTCAATATGCCAGCAAATTTGGAAAATTCAGCAGTGGCCACAGGACTGGAAAATGTCAGTTTTCATTCCAATCCCAAAGGAAGACAATGCCAATGAATATTCAAACTACCACACAACTGCACTCATCTCACACGCTAGCAAAGTAATGCTCAAAATTCTCCAAGCCAGGCTTCAACAGTAGGTAAACCATGAACTTGCAAATGTTCAAGCTGGATTTAGAAAAGGCAGAGGAACCAGAGATCAGATTATCAATATGTTTGATCATCAAGAAAGCAAGAGAGTTCCAGTAAAACTTCTACTTCTGCTTTCTTGACTATGCCAAAGCCTTTGACTGTGTGGATCACAATAAACGTGGAAAATTCTGAAAGAGACGGGAATACCAGACCACCTAACCTGCCTCTTGAGAAATCTGTATGCAGGTCAAGAAGCAACTGTTAAAACTGGACGTGGGACAACAGATTGGTTCCAAATTGGGATAGGAGTACATTAAGGCTGTATATTGTTACCCTGCTTATTTAACTTATATGTAGAGTACATCATGTGAAATGCCAGGTTGGATGAAGCACAAGCTGGAATCAAGCTTGCTGGGAGAAGTATCAATAACCTCAAATACGCAGATGACACCACCCTTATGGCATAAAGCAAAGAACTAAAGATGTTCTTGATGAAAGTTAAAGAGGAAAGTGAAAAAGTTGGCTTAAACCTCAACATTCAGAAAAATAAGATCATGGCCATAAGGTTTGGTCCCATCACTTCATGGCAAATAGATGGGGAAACAGTGCAAACAGTGAGCGACTTTGTTTTTTGGGGGCTCCAAAATCACTGCACGTAGTGACTACAGCTGGGAAATTAAAAGACAGTTGCTCCTTGGAATAAAAGCTATGATCAACTTAGACAGCATATTAAAAAGTAGAGACATTACTTTACCAACAAAGGTCTGTCTAGTCAAAGATAATGTTTTTCCAGTAGTCATGTATGGGTGTGAGATTTGGACTGTAAAGAATGCTGAGTGCTGATGAATTGATGCTTTTGCACTGTGGTATTGGAGAAGACTCTTGAGAGTCCCTTGGACTGCAAGGAGATCAAACCAGTCCATCCAAAAGGGACTCAGTCCTGAATATTCATTGGAAGGACTGATGCTGAAGCTGAAGCTCCAATACCTTGGCCACCTGATGCAAAGAACTGACTTATTGGCAAAGACCCTGATGCTGGGAAAGATCGAAGGCAGGAGGAGAAGGGGACAACAGAGGAAGAAATGGTTGGATGGCATCACTGACTGGACGGACATGATTTTGAACAAGCTTCAGGAGTTGGTGATGGACAGGGAAGCCTGGTGTTCTGCAGTCCATGGGGTCGCAAAGTGTCGGATATGACTGACCTGAACAACATAAACCAACTTCAAACTATTTATAAGATTGTAAGAAAGACTTTCATGATTCTTATGCAGATTAGAGTTTAGAAAACACTGATTTAAAATGACACTTTGTAGGACACCTTCTATAAATAATCATGTGATTTAAGACACTTAAGTATTATGAAGTAAGCTGTTACTATTTTTAAATGATAAACTGTTTGATGCTTGGAAAGATTGAGGGCAGAAGGAGAAGGGGGCAGCAGAGGATGAAGTTCATGGGGTTGCAAAGAGTTGGAGAAGACTTAGTGACTCAACAACAACAGAAAAGTTTCAAAGATAGTATAGAGATTTCCTGTATACCGCAACTCTATTTCGCATATTCCTAACATTGCATTCAGTTCAGTTGCTCAGTCTTGTCCGACTCTTTGTGACCCTATGGATTGCAAGATGCCAGGCTTCCCTGTCCATCACCAACTCCTGAAGCTTTCTCAAACTCATGTCCATCCAGTCAGTGATACAATCCAACTATCTCATCCTCTGTTGTCCCCTTCTCCTCCTGCCTTCAATCTTTCCGAGCATCAGGGTCTTTTGGAATAAGTCAGTTCTTCGCAACAGGTGGCCAAGGTATTGGAGCTTCAGCTTCAGCATCAGTCCTTCCAATGAACACTCAGCACTGATTCCCTTTAGATTTACTGGTTGGATCTCCTTGCAGTCCAAGGGACTCTCAAGAGTCTTCTCCAACACCACAGTGCAAAAGCATCAATTCTTCAGCGCTCAGCTTTCTTTATATTCTAACTCTGACATCCATACACGACTACTGGAAAAACCATAGCCTTGACTAGACAGACCTTTGCCAGTAATGTCTCTGCTTTTTAACACGCTGTCTAGACTGGTCATAACTTTTCTTCCAGGAGCAAGCATCTTTTGATTTCATGGCTGCAGTCACCATCTGCAGTGATTTTGGAGCCCAAGAAAATAAGGTCTGCCACTGTTTCCACTGTTTCTCCGTCTATTTGCCATGGAGTGATGGGACCGGATGCCATGATCTTAGCTTTCTGAATGTTGCCTATATCAGTACAATACATTCGTCCCAACTAATAAACCAACACGAACAGGCTATTCTTCATTCAGTTTGTTTCTTGCGGTTGTTTCCATTTATTTTGGATTTTTCTTAGTGTTTATCCAATGTCTTTTTCTGTCCCAGGATTCCATCAAGCATGCCACATTACAGTTAGCCCTCATATTTCATTCCCTTTCTTGGTTGTGACAGTTTCTCAGAATTTCTGGGATTGTTGATGACCTTGACAATACTGAGTAGTACTGGTCCAGTAGATTGTAGAGCATCCCACAGTTTGGGTTTGTCAGACATTTTTGCGTGTGTGTGTATGTGTGATTAGACAGAGTTTATGGATTATTGTAACAAAGATTCACAGCAGGAAAAAACCATTCTCATTATATGATATCAAGGTTGTATATATCAATATGATTGTGGCTGTTGGTGACCTTATTCAACTGGCTGAGCTAGAGTTTTTCAGATTTCTCTTCCGTAAAGTTACTCTTTTATCTCCTCTTCCCCTCTTGTAGTCTTTGAAGGTCACTATGTGAAGTTCATATCTAAGCAGTGGGGAATAAACTCCACTTGAAGGAAGGTAGAGAATCAAAATAATTGACTTGGATTTTTCCTGCACATGAAACTTTTCTCTTTCCCCTATTCATTTACTTTTCCAGTCACTGCCTTTAATCCATACTCATGGATATTTATTGGGTTTATAACCTATTAGTTCTTTATTAATTTTGTTGCTCAAATTGTTCAGGCTTTGATTATTGGTTATTTCAGTTGGCTCCTGTGTCCAGGTGACTGTGTGTTTTCTTTTCTATTCTTTTCTTTTTTCCTTTGAGCACTTAGCTCTGGCACCGCAAGATGTGCCTCTTCTCAGAGATGTCATTTATTTACTTTCTTTCTGTGTTTTCAGTTTGGTCCTGTAGTTTCCAAGAGCACAACAGATACCATAAATCATTGAAAAGATTCCTCAATGACTGGATGTGCGTGGCATCTACAAATGTCAGTGGAGAGCAGCAGCAGAAGAAAAAGTATCCAAAAAGCCCCATAAGGAACAAATGTAATAACTCAACAAGCACCACAGTATGGAATGCCTCAGCCTGGCACCCAAAGGTCCTTAAATTGCTTTTGCATCATGAATTATTCAGTATGTGTTGTCTGGCTGGACATCTCTGAGGCTCTCAAGGTTAAGATGTCTGATAGGTTCTACTAAAAATCCATACATACAAGTACATATTCATTTAATGAAAAAGGAAAATGATGAAATTTTTTTGAAAAGTAACCATTAGAAATTTTAAAGGAAAAATGTTTTGTTTTTTGAGAGAATAATATATCTATATTGAACAACCTATTCACTATGAATGCCAGAGTTACAAACTTATCAGATAATATGACAATGCCTGAAATCTGGCAAGAATACTGGAATGGTAGCCGTTCCCTTCTCCAGGGGAATCTTCCCAACCCAGGGATCAAATCTGGGTTTCCGGCATTGCAGGTAGATTCTTTACCATCTGGGCCACCAGGGAAACCCTAAAATCTCTAACACTCTACACATAAGATTTGCTGTTTGATGGAAGGGTAGCATGTACCCCAGTATCTACTTACTTTGTATCTTAAAATGCATTTTTCTAAGTTAACCTTTAGCTGAAGGTGAAGTCAGACAAGAAAACATTCTTTTAAAGCCAAGCTCAAAGTCCATGAAGCCTAATGCAGCGCACAGTAGTCATGATCTCTCTGGATGAATTAAACGTAACTGATAAAGCAAAATTCCTAGGACCCTATGAGAAAAATGCAGTTTAGGAAATACATGTGACACATTTTAAATCACAAATCATGGCCCATCTTATGTATTCTGTAATTTACAAAAGTATATATACTTATGCAAATTTGTCACATATCCTTTAATATTAAAGTTTTCTTCTTTCAAAAAATTTAAATATCATTCAAACTTAGCTCACTGTATTCACTTTGTGCATATTATACAAGAGTTTCATACTATGACTATCAAGGCTATTAGATTAATCATGTGACCAGTGTATAATAGTCAAGTGGTATGGCAAGAAATTAAACATTTTATTTTAATAAAGAAAACATTGCTTTTGATGATTTTTGTTCCTAAATAAATTGAGCTCATTATCTTACCTTTACATTTTAAACTCAGGGGAAATTAAAAAGTTGACGATGTGAGGTTACTGCTTTTGCTTTTAACCTTGGTAGAACTGTGTGTCCACCAGTCAGCGCATTGATGAGCTGACAGCGTCTCTGTAGGCTGATAGGCAGGACTTTCTTTTCTTTGATAAATTACTTAACTTGCTCTCTTCTCTGTCCTGTCACAGAACCTTGTTTCTTTTGTCCTTTGGAAAAAAAAAAGATACTTAAACTTTGTTCTTTTTCTCTTATCGTTACCTCAGGAATATTTAATGTCCAAGAGCACAGTGTTAGAATTAGCTGGATGGAGAGGGCATTGGGAAAGTCAGAATAAAAAGAGTAAAAAGGAGACAGAGGGGAGAGGACAGGAGAAAGAGAGGCAAATGGAAGGATTTCTATTTACTCTAAGCGGATTGTTAATAATGACGCTAGAGATCAGTGCACTAATAAATAACAAAGCATAGACTTCCTAATGAAAAACACCAAGCTTTTAAAATAAGGCTTAAGCTTTCAAAACGTAAGATACAGCCTCTGCCTTTAATAGCAATCTCTACAGCTAGAAACCAATGACAATACACATTTTAATGAGACAAATTGTTTCTATTAGTATTATAAGCATATTCTCCTCTGCAAATCTAAGAGCAAAGACAGAATGTACAAGATTTTTAATGTTTCTGTTCTTGTGGGTCTTTTTCTTTGATCACACTCTTCTAGAAACCAAAGAGTAAAGAAACTATACTTTAGAAATATGATTTGAGTCTTGTTTCCAAAGGAAGGGAGATGAAAAGAAATACCATGTTCTTAGAAAGCAGCGTTCAAGGTTCTGTGGGGAAAATAAAAATATGGTGCAATTTTTGGGATGGTGTGGCTGCTGAGCGGAAATGACAGCAGAGTTTGTAACACGCTGACCTTCATGTCGATTCTCCAACCTGGCAGGAAGAAGCTGATGAAGAGTCTGAGAAGAATTGTAGGGACTGTATTTACCACTTACCTGAGAATAAGCAGTTATTAGAACATGAAAACTAGCAGAAATATCTGATAGAAAAAGAGAACTGAGAATATGCAAAATGATTGCCTAAACCCATATGTATGTAGGAACATCCTCTTGTGTTTGTGTAAATTTGCTCATGTATGTACAAGTAGATACCTTTAATTACACGGTTAGGAGTAGTTTAGTCACTATGTCACATCTGACTCTTGAGACCCTACGGACTATAGCCCACCAGGCTCCTCTGTCTTTGAGATTCTCCAGCAAGAATACTAGAGTGGGTTCCCATTTCCTTCTCCAGCGGATCTTCCCAACCCAGGAGTCAAACCCAGGTCTCATGCATCGCAGGGAGATTCTTTACCAACTGAGCTATGAGGGAAACCCAATTGCACTGCTACAGGCAGAAAACATCACAATTGCAAAACTGGTAAACAGTGATTTTTCTCAGGAGAGGGCACTGAAAGTGATGCTTTTTTTCCCTTCTGTGTTCTGTATTTTTAAATTTTATATCATATGCCAATATTGTTTCTATAAAGGACAAAGTAGTCATTGTTTTGTTTTCTTTGCTTTTTCATTTTTCATTTACTCAATTTCAGGCACATGAATAATAACACCATTCAAATACAAACTAGGAAACATGTTTAAAGTTAAAATTAAACTAAAAAATGGGGCCTCCTTTTAAACTGACCTGTCAGCAGGTTATCAAGGATGATTCTCTATGATTACAAGCTGTGAGGATGAAAATGATCTGGTATTTTTAATTTTAAAGTATTAACAATGATAACCACTCAAAGCTTAAATTAAACTGGTTTGGAACCATAATACATTCAATGAAAAATTAAAGCATATTATGGCATTAGATCTGTATTTGAGAAGGTACAGTAGCAATGTGTTATGGATAACAAAGTGCTTCTAGAAGAGACATATTGAATCAAGCCCTCCATCAAATAGAAGCAGTAATTGGCATCTTTCCGTGACAATGTTTATTTTTCTGTCAGTTAATTGTTAGTGTAAAAACATCCCACACACCTGGAAAGCCAAATTGCTTCTTCAATTTGTGTAAACTGTTCTGAATTTAATCTTTTGCAATGAAATTACAGTGAACTTTTAAATGAAGACAACACATTTTTTAAAACTCAGATTTAAAAAGCCCACTATTGAAAAATTGTCTCATGCTAAAAATAACTTGAATTGAATTTAGCTGTGAAATTGCAGAAACGTAACAGCAAAACTGAATTATTTAGGTTGTTGAACTAGTATCAACCAAACAAATTTCAGTATCTCTAAACTAAATGATCGGAGAAGGCAATGGCAAGCCACTCCAGTACTATTGCTTAGAAAATCCCATGGATGGAAGAGCCTGGTTGGCTGCAGTCTGTGGGGTCGCTAAGGGTCGGACACGACTGAGCGACTTCGCTTTCACTTTTCACTTTCACACATTGGAACAGGAAATGGCAACCCACTCCAGTGTTCTTGCCTGGAGAATCCCAGGGACAGGGGAGCCTGGTGGGCTTCCGTCTATGGGGTCACGCAGAGTCGGTCACGACTGAAGTGACTTAGCAGCAGCAGCAGCAGCAGTAGCAGCAGCAAACTAAATGATAACCAATAAAAAAAATCACTTCTAGGCACTGATCTGTGATCACTGAGTGTCTCTTCTGCAAGTTTATGTGAATAACTTCTAATAGAGTCTAATGGGGTTTCTCCCAATTTTTAAAAATATTGTAAAGGTCTAAATTACAGATATTATGTTTAAAACACTCATAAGCGCACATTATTAGGGTGAGCGTATAGCAAGTGAAGCAACAGTTTTAACTAATCCAACAGAATCTTAATGCTTTCTGGAATCTCTGACTAGTAAACAGAACAGAAAGTTTGGATGAACTTCCCTTCTCTCTTCATTCCAAACTGTTTATCTAACTGTGAACCAGTTCCACGTCCTCTATGACCTGGAAATTTTCCATTTGCAAAATAAGTTGAGAAAGAAAATAAGCTATTTAAAGTTGGAATATATAAGAGCTAAAAGATTATAGAGAAGAGACAAAGGTGAAATTATCTTTTCATTATTATTTAGCAAGCATTTAGGAGATTATGAGTAAGGTTAGTATGTGAGATGCTTTAGAACTGTGGTGCTGGAGAAGATTCTTGAGAGTCCCTTGGACAGGAAGGAGATCAAATGAGTGATTCCTAAAGGAAATCAACCCTGAAGATTCATTGGAAGGACTGATGCTGAAGCTGAAGTTCCAATGCTTTGGACACCTGATGCCAAGAGCTGACTCATTGGAAAAGACCCTGATGCTGGGAAAGATTGAGGGCAGGAGGAGAAGGGGACAATAGAGGATGGATGGTGTGAGCAAGCTCTGGGAGGTGGTGAAGGACAGGGAAGCTTGGCATGCTGCGGTCTATGGGTTATAGAGTCAGACCCTCGAAGAGTTGGACACGACTGAGCAACTGAACAACGATAATAACAGAAATGCATTTTACCGATCCATCTAGAAATATATTACAGCTTAGTTGCTTTCCAGGTAATGTGTAAATATATATGTCAGGGTTATGGATGTTTATCCAGTACCCTTCTAGAATTTTTACAGAAATATCTTGATTGAGTCAGCATACAATATTCATGCAATGGGTATAATTTTCACCATTTTGTAGGCAAGAAAACAGGGTGGGAGAGGCCAAGATGCTTGGCCAGCATCACACAACTCATGAGAGATTCATCAGAATCAGAACCGTGTCTCTATGACTGACATCAAATGGTGCTTTTCGGTGCTTTTCTATTGCACCTCAGGGAATGAAATCCAAACCCTTGAGAGGATGAATGGTTGCCATCTACTCTGTTAAAACTGTTTTATCATTTGCTTTTATCTCAATGGTCAGTTAAAGGTTTTGCTTTTGCTTCATATTGGCTGACTGTGCATCAATACCTTTCCCACTAAGCCAGTTGGCACAGGAGAAGGTTCTATGGCAATAAATGCTTTCCCAGCTTGGCTTTGAGCCTCTGAAATATATTACAAAGGCTTTAAACTAACATTTTCTAAAACACATTTGAGGAAAAGATTTCTAATTATAGACATTAATGAGAGGCAGAAAGAGTGTCCTACATTTATGATGCAGTTGTTAAGTATTTTCATTGTGTGCATGGACAGTTGATCCTTCAAAGCACTGATGCCTTATCAGAGAATCAGTTTACCTTTTTGCCTAAAACCCTCTTCTTCACAAGCCGTTTAAACTTTGACGTCTCCTTTCTTCCTGAAACACTATGCTTTTAGGCTTCTCTGAGACCTAATATCTTGGTTTTCCCTTGTTCTCACTGGTCAGTTCTTAAGAGGTTCCTCTGGTGGTTCCGAGCCCTTGGTGAAACCTTTATGTGTTTGAGACACCCACAGTTCAGATCTTGGTGTTTCTCCCTCTTAGGAAATAACAGGCGATCTGTTATGGACTGACTGTACCTCTGAAATCCATATGTTGAAATCCTAAACTCCAATGTCATAATTTTATCAGGTGTGGCCTTTGAGAAGTAATTAAATCACCAGGTTGGTGTCCCTGTGATGGTATTATAAATATAAAGTATAAGTCACTCAGTCATGTAGGACTCTGCTACCCCATGGATGTAGCCTGCCAGGCTCCTCCGTCCATGGAATTCTCCAGGCAAGAATACTGGAGTGGGTAGCCATTCCCTTCTCCAGGGGATCTTCCCTACCCAGGGATTGAATCTGGGTCTTCCGCACTGCAGGTAGCTTCTTTACTGTCTGATTCACTATAGTTAGGTGATGGGATTAGTGCCTTTATAAGAGAAGACATGGGAGCTTGCTTTCTCTCTGCTCTCCTGTCCATGTAAAACAAAATGAGAAGACAGCTGTTTCTACAAGGTAAAGAGCTCCCACAAAACCCACCCACGCTGGCACCCTCATCTTGGAACCCCATCCTCAGAACTGTAAGAAATAGATGCTTGCTGTTCAAGCCACACAGTCTGATATTTTGTTATAGTAGCCCGAACTACGGCAATATCCAATGACATTAACTGTGTGGGTATCAAACTCTGTCTCCATATTGGTGACTTTTACACGTCAATCTCCAGGCTTGACTCCTTCTGTGAGCCCCAGACTAAATAGTGGCTGCTCCCCAACATCTGCATTGCAAAGTCTTGTTGACAAACAGATCAGGCTACAAATGGCTACGGGAGGCAGTCACATGAGATCAGAATGAAACAAATAGGAAAGCTTGATTGTATTAACTTTCATTTAATAAACACGTGACTAGTAGGAAGACTGGGGAGCAAAACACAACTACAGGATTAATTTGGTGGGGCAGATTGAGAATCTAGGTAAGAAAGCTCACGTTGCTGTTGTTCAGTCACCAAATTGTGTCCCACTCTTTGTATCCCCATAATTGAGTAACTAACACTTATACTTTATACTTACAACCCCATTGTAGAATGCCTACTTTATGACTTAATTAATTCCCAAAGGCCTCAGCTCCTAAAATTATGGAGGTCTGCAGCATACCAAGCTTCTGTGTCCTTCATTACTTCCCGGAGTTTGCTCAGACTCATGTCCATTGAGTTGGTGATGCCATCCAACCATCTCATCCTCTGTTGTCCCATTCTTCCCCTGCCTTCAATCTTTCCCAGCATCAGGGTCTTTTCCAGTGAGTTGGCTCTTCTCATCAGGTGGCCAAAGTATTGAAGCTTCAGCTTCAGCATCAATCCTCCTAATGAGTATTCAAGTTGATTTTCTTTAGGATTGACTGGTTTGATCCCCTTGCAGTCCGAAGGACTCTCAAGAGTCTTCTCCAGCACCTCAGTTTGAAAGCTTCAGTTCTCTGGTGCTCAGCCTTCTTTATGGTCCAACTCTCACAACCATACGTGACTACTGGAAAGACCATAGCCTTGATTATACAGACCTTTGTTGGCAAAATGATGTCTTTACTTTGTAATGCACTGTCTACATTTGTCATAGATTTCCTTCTAGGAAGCACTGGGCCTCTAAGTTCATAGCTGCTGTCACCATCCACAGTGATTGTAGAGCCCAAGAAGAGGAAATCTGTTGCTGCTTCCATCTTTTCCTCTTCTATTTGCCATGAAGTGATGGGACCAGATGCCGTTATCTTAGTTTTTTGGATATTGAGTTTTAAGCCGGCTTTTTCACTCTCCTCTTTCATCTTCACCAAAAGGCTCTTTAGTTCCTCTTGTAAAAAGGCAAAAAGATAGCTGAAGAGGAGAGGTAAACACTGGCTAATGAGAATGATGCCACATCTGAAGGCCTATGACTCTTGGGACATTACAAACTTCACGTTCCTAGGAATAGTTTCAAGTCAGCAAGGTTATGTTTGCTGTATTTAAGGCAAGCAATTAACCTGATAGTGCATTTGAAATTTTATTTTCAGCAAAGTTTTCACTATAGCTAAAATGATCTAGTGCACCTTGATACATAAAAAAGCATTTTTTAAAATTCTGTGCATAAAAGAAAAAAGTCTTGTTTTTAACCAACTTTTTCTTAGCAGCAAATTTATTAACTATGTGACCTTTATTGGAAATTGAGCCATTATAATATTTTCTCCATCCACTAGGAGAAACAGGCATTTTTCTAAAGTTATTGCTAGCTAAATATCCTTCTGGAGGGTTTCCCTGGTCGTCCAGTGGTTAAGACTTTGCCTTCTGTGAAATGAAAATATCTCCTGACATATTAATAAACAAGGAATGTCACAGCCTTTAGCAATTTCTGGCCTCCAAATGTGAATGAGGGCTCCCAAAACAGATCCAGTGGATGCTGCTGCCCCCCACAGTGTTTGTGGAGGAGCTGGGGGAATGCAAGAAGCTGGCTGAGCAAGGAAAGAAGATTGGCCCCAGAGAGCTGAGGTGCGTATGAAAGGAGTGAATTTAGTGAGCCTGTAGGCTTGCATCTTCCCTTCCAGACAATGCTAAATTCCTTGATGCCTGAGCTTTGATGTTCAGACTGCCTGCTCCCTTTGCTGTAAACTTGCATATAGATCCACTTCTCCCCTCCCCTTCCCCTGCCACCTTGAAGTCCTTTACTCAGAACTGCTGTCTCCCAGGCTCAGGGGTCCTAAACATTTCCACCAAATAACATTTTACTTTCAGTTTGTGAATAAATTTTTTATTAGATGCTTCCGAAGCAGGGGATGTGAGTTTGATCCCTGGTCAAGGAGGTAAGATCCCACATGCTGCATGGCCTAAAACCCAGAACATAAAACAGAAGCAATATTGTAACATATTCAATAAAGACTTTAAAAGCGGTCCACATCAGAAAATCTTGAAAAAAGAAAAAACAAGAACAGTTTTGGATGACTGGTTTCTTCACCATTCCTTCCCTAGTTCCTTTCATTTTTCTGTGATAAATATAATGATATAAAAGTGATAAATTGATGTAATTTTTGCTAGTCCTCAAAAAAAAAAAGCAAAGTAATTATTTAGGAGCAAAGTTTATAACAGGATACTTGAGTGTAAATTTTGACATGATCAGTTAATGCATATTTCTTTGAGAAATGTGTGGAGGGTGTAAAAACATCAAAATTGAGACTTCAAATGTTATATCAGCTCTTAGATGTAGCAGAAGTCTAAAAGAACACAAAACAGTCACACTCCACTTTTGACTACATATACTAGCCACCATGGAATCTACAAAATATTTATAGAATGTATACGTGTAAACACCTGCTGTCTATTCCTGATCCCACACTAATCAGAAACACAACAGATGACCTAGGGTGTCTGATGTCAGAGCACCAGACATCAGCTGTGTCAAAGAAAAGGGATTCAAGCTTGGTTGTTGGGATGCTGACCCTCAAGAATTCAAATGATCAACAATACACAAGGGAACATGCTGGGAAATGACTATCTAATTATGAAATGTTTGTGCAGTCTGCAAGTGAACTGATTCAGATCATCATAATTCGAGTTCCTGGGTGGACCAGGGTCAGTGGCTGTCATGTGAAAGAATCCATCATTATTGCCTGTTACTGTCAGAGAAAGACAAATTCTCTTTTTTTTTCTCTCTCCTCATTTTATTCAAATTCTATCCTTCCATGCAGACATGTTACCACAGCAAGGACTATCAATTCTTTGATTAAAATATCTGAGACACTTTACTTTAGGAAGCCATTAAACTGCCTTAAAATTCACATAAACCTGGGAATTTGAGGCAATAATATAATTTTATAAATCAGATTGCAAAAATAAGATTATATTGAAACTTCCATTTACTGTATTTGACTAAAAAATTAAGATTTTTATTGGAAGTACAACATAAATGGAGTAGATTGATTAGATAGATACTAAACTATATTGATAGTTTAGTATCTATACTTGATACTTTCATGCAATTGACAATAAAACCATATATAGTGACACTCCAGATACCCACAGAAAAACATATGATTTACATTCCATTTTAAAAATAGTTGACATGGCCTAAAATATGCTGGATAATTTTTATGAAATACAAATAATGTAAGGAAATTAGCATTTATCAGAAAAGTGTTTTCTCTGACTTCAGGTACTCAACACTGAGACAGCAGTTAAATTCATCTCAGCAGGGATGTCTGAAAATACGTGTGTTACTAAACAGAGTATTCTTAAAACAGCAATTTTGCAGTCTTTAATAATGGAAGAGCATCATTTTTAATCCTCAGAACTTGAGTATAAAGTATCCATCTTCAAAATATATTTATAATATCGTTGCCATAGTTGAAGCATTGCTAAGAGAGATATTTCAATTGTTTCTCACCCCACACAAAAATAATAATTACGTGAGGTGTTGGAAGCATTTACTAACTTTGTTATGATAATTGTTTCATAATGCATAAGTGTATCAAACCAACACATCATACATTTTAAATTCACCCAATGTTACATGTCAGTTATATTTCAATGAATTTAGAAAAAATGAGTGTTCCACCATTTAAAAACTACTGAATCAAATACTTGAAATTGGCATTCAAAAGCTCCTGCACCCTCTCAGGGTCTGACATTGCTCATCTTACCTATTGGCTACTTTAGATAAGGTGGGGATAGTGAAGTGAAATGAAGGGAAAGTTGCTCAGTCGTGTCTGACTCTTTGTGACCCCATGGACTGTACAGTCCATGGAATTCTCAAGGCCAGAATACTGGAATGGGTAGCCTTGCCCTTCTCCAGAGGATCTTCCCAAGCCAGGGATCTAATCCAGGTCTCCCACACTGCAGGCGGATTCTTTACCAGCTGAGCAACAAAAGAAGCCCAAAGGCAGGGGTAGTAGGGGTGCATGCTGTTACCTATAGGTGACTCTAAAAGGATAGAGTTGAATTCCCCTGCTCCAAGGGCATTGGATAGGCAGTGTCATGAGAGTTTTCTCACTTGCAAGAGTTTGTGTCTCCCCAGTTTTAAAACAGCACAGGGATATTATATTGAGTCTGTGTGTTATTTTATTAGAATTTCAACCCTCACATTCCTATACTCAGAGATAATTTTAAGCCAAATAAGAACATTGTGGTGCTATTATTTAGACTGAGAATTATCCAAGAAATGCTACTATTTTTTGTTCTTCCTACTGACTCCTACCTTCCTTGGTTGGGAAGATTCCCTGGAGAAGGGTTAATCTACCCACTCCAGTATTCTTGGGCTTTCCTGGTAGCTCAGATGGTAAAGAATCCTCCTGCAACGCAGGGGACCTGGGTTAGATCCCTGGATTGGGAAGATCCCCTGGAGAAGGGAATGGCAACCCATTCCAGTATTCTTGCCTGGAGAATCCCATGGACAAAGGAGCCTGGTGGGCTACAGTTCATGGGGTCACAAAGAGTCATACATGACTGAGCAACTAAGCACAGTCCTGACTTCTACCTACTAACTATTTCAAGTATACAGTATGGCAGAGAGAGAGAAACACCCATTAGTTAATTATTTCTTCTTATTCTAAGTATCATGTTGGTGTCACTTATTAAAATGTGTTCTCTTGATTGTCTTTAGGTTTCTTTATCTCTTTAAGTAAACACTATACAAATGGCACCTTGAACAAAACGGGGTCAGAGTACTGACATTCTAAGCAGGAGAAAATTTGCATATTGCTTTTGACTCCCCCAAAACTAACAGCATGTTATTGACTGGAAGGTTTATCAATAGCGTAAAGTCAGTTAGTCCATATTTTGTATTAATATGTTTGTGTATTTTATAACGTAGTCTTATAATAAAGTAAGCTAGAGAAAAGAAAATGTTGCTAAGAAAATCATAAGGAAGAGAAAGTACATTTATGATACTGTACTGATTTATGCATAATGTATATTATGTCATCTGTTTACAAGATGAATTATCTGTTAGTGCCTACATCAGTATTGTCTTCTATGACACAAAACAATGTAGGTGTTATATATAACATTAGATGTCACAATGAAAAGATCATGTGAAAAAGAGATGATTCATGCATTGATCATGAAGAAACAGTGATAGTTTCTTAAAGAAACAATAATTTCTTTAGGGTCGTCTCGTGTCGTTGATACAACTGCTTCAGGGTAGCTTAGCCTATATTCTAATAAATAAGTCATTATAAAATTTTTATGGCATACAGTATTACAGACAGTGAAAGACAGGGAAGCCTGGCATGCTGCAGTATGTGGGGTCGCAGAGTCAGACACAACTGAGCGACTGAACAGCAAAATTACAGTCATACTTATAATACAATATTGGAAAATTATTACATTAAGGAAAACACTTTCCTGATATGATAGGTTGATGGTCATTTTATTCAGTTAAGAGAGAGGCACACACTTTAATGTAATTTTTTTGAAAGCAAAGTTGTAAAACAGTAAGACAACTAGCATACTATTAATTTCATATTGAATATCAATACTTAATGTTATGTAAGGATAGCCTCTCCCCTTCAAGTCTTGCATACGATGTTCTACACAATGAATCTAGGTGTTGATGACGATGGTGCCAGAAACCTCATACAGTTACTTGTCATCCAGTTACTAGATCTTCACAAGAAGACATTCACACATACACAACAGATGAGTTTATTAACTGTACAGCATGATATTATTTGCTATTCATTAATGGAAGCGAGTCATCTTAAAGGTGCTCATTCTCACTGTTTTCTGCTGGGTAGGCAGATGGGGAGGAGAAGAGGGATGTGTCCTGCTATCTTGGGGGTGACTGAGGCAGAAGAAGCGGTGGAGGTGGAAGGGGAGGCAAGCACACTTGGTGTAAACATTGTAATTTCTGTTTTGCTTTTCATTTCTCTACAAATGTTTCTATGTGGTGCCAATCCTTCTTCCACTGCTTTAGTCTCAGGGCCTGTTATCATAGAAGAGTTCCTGTTGTTAAAGAAGTGAAAGACAATCTTGGTTTCTCAGAACTCTTCCGCCAGTTTGTCTAATGTCTTCCTTTTTGCTGGTATTGCTTCTTCTATATCTTTTTCCTTCTTGTCTGGCACCAGTTCAGAAGCTTGCACCTCTATTAGATTGTCTTCTGTTAATTCCTCTGGGGCGGTGTCTATTAGCTCTTGAAATTTCTCCAAGATCCATTTCTTAACAGCCTTCCTCTACCTTTTTGCTTTCTTTTTTTTTTTTTTTTTTTTGCTATATCTACAATCTCTTTCATGATTTCCTTAATCGATTCTCTTTTAAATCTGTGAAATCATGGCCAATATCTAGACACAGTTTTCTCCAATAGGAATCTATTGTCTCTGGTTTGATGATTTTCTTGGCTTTTTCTATAGTGTTGGCATCTTCAATGATATAATGTGTCCCAAATTTCATGACGTTTTCTCTGATAAAGTTCTCTTCCATAGTACTGACAATCATTTCCATAGAGTTTCATGTGTAATGAGCCTTGAAGTTCTTTATGATCTCTTGTTATAGAGGTTGAATTAAAAACCTTGTGTTTGAGGGCAAAGAGGTCACTTTGATCCTTTCACTGTTGAATTCATGGGGTCTGGGCCACCAGGGACACTGTGCAATATCAATAGAACTTTAAAATTCAGTCTCTTAGTAATAAGGCAATCCCTTACTTCAAGGACAAAGCATCAGTGGGACCAACCAAGAGAAGAAAGATCCTCTTGTCCAGACTTTCTTGTTGTACAATCAAAAGACTGGTGTTTTGAAAGCTGGTATTTATCTTTTCTCTTCAAAGTTTGAAAGTTAGCGGCTTTAGAGACAAGGGCAGCCCTGATCTTAAACCCGACTCTTGTTCGATGTGCAAAAGGTTGCCTTCTTATCTTACATGGTGAACTACTCTCCAATTAGAACTACACTTGTACCTGGCCTAGCCAAGGAGTAAGTGGTGACCCAATCATAGACAGAGAGAACCATTCCCCAACATTGATGAGATGGTTATTGGAAAAGGATTTTCTCTAAGGCCTGACATTACTTTAATTTCACAAAATATCTGTATTTTTGAAGAAACTTTGTCTCTTCAGATGTTACAGTTCTGAGAGTTTGGGAGAGTTTTTAATCATATAAAAACAGTGGCATCAAGTTTCTTTAAAATTTTGACTGTCTCTGAAATATTAAAGACTGCCATTTAAAACTTTTAAGGCATGACGCTTTGATGAATAGTTTCATCAATACTTTGGACTCCGTTACCCTGTAAAACGTGTGCCTGGAGAGAACTTTTGTTAGGATGTGCCTGAAGCTCTGAAGACACATTTAATCCACCAGAGTGAACAGGGCCACGAGACCCTTAATATGGGACAAGGAGAACCTTGACTAAGAGATATGAGTGAAGCAGTTGAGGATAACTCTTCAGACTTCCCCGTTACCGTGTGGGCATGATCGAGACCTTTCCTCTAGTTTGTCTAAGTCACAGTTTGTTCTTAAGCTCGTACACGTGCACCCTTTATATACCCTGGGAGTCTGAGGGTCACGAATCATGGAAGATTGCCAGAACTTCTTAGTTTTAACATTGTGAAAACACCAGTTCCTTCTTGTTTGGATACTAGCTGTGTTAACAAGAAAAGATTCTGAAATTTAAAAATATGAGATAGTATATTCAACAATATGATTAAGACAATGAATTGCATGTGTCTCGTTAATCTTGAGGGACCTATGTTGGCTGATCTAGGCTTCTCTGTATCTGGGCTGCTCCAATAATGCTTTTTGACCAGTAGAGAGGAATCTATTAGCCAGCTCACGAAATATTTCTTAGAAAAAGGTAATTGCAGTGATATGTTTTAGGATAAAGATTTTGCTGATGTTGCTAAGTTTACATCCTTCAAGAAATATTCAATCAACATGCTTTCATTAAGTACCCAAAATGCACTAGGAGCAGTTATATGTAACTGGAAGAGAAATGACAGAGTGCCAAACCACAAATCATTTATGGTCTATTAAAACACATAAAATTTATTTATTCCTCGATAAAAAATATACACAAAGTGGTAGAAGGCAAAAGCAAAGACTTATCTTTCCTCAAAGCCAAGTGATATAAGCTAAATGATAAGTTCTCTGTAATATTAGCCTTCGATACGCTGTCTAATGCTAAATTTATGGTGATTTCTATATGATGCTTGTAATTCATCAAGGAAGTACCATTAGTTTATCTTGTCTTATCAAGCTAAAAGGAATTCTCTGCCACCACACTTCCCCTCTTACTTACGGAAGGATTTTCTTATAGATAAAATCACATTTTGTTCATCTTTATTGATTGTCTATATTGATGCAAGAGACTACAGAAAGTAATCACTTTACAAGGAAATAAACTTCATGCCATATACTTTGAGAAGAGAGTGAATTAAATCAATCTCTGTGAAAGGCAGCTTAGCAACAATATTTTGTTAATGTGAATACATTTGATCCAGTCTTGCTCTTCTGATTTTCTTCTGAAGGCATAACTGGAATCAAAATGGTACACAATTCATACTCAAGAGGCCAACATCTTGGAGAAAAGGGAAGGGTTGAGGAATATTAATAATTTTCATGTTGTGGTATGCAAAGCTCCTAAACTGCACAAATGAAATGAGTGAGAAAAGCCAACAAAAGCTGAACGTCAGAGGGTAGTTGTCAGTTTATTTCCAATGCAGAGGAGATAGAAACTGGAGCTGAGCACATAAAATGGTCTTGGAACACTGGCGATACAATAGGCTGTATGTCTGACAATTAGAGAGCTATGCAGTAGTAGCAATGGTGAATCGGTGGTAGCAGTTTCAAAATTTTAACACAGAGTAGGGTCAGACCTGTACTGAAATGAAATGATTTGCTTCACTCTAGCTAGATACCTTAGGATAGGGTGAACCTTTTCTGGAATAAGATAATATTCAAGTTTAAAACCTGGGGCGGATTCATGTCAATGTATGGCAAAACCAACCAATATAATATTGTAAAATAACTAGCCTCCAATAAAAAAAATAAGTAGATAAAATGTGGAGGAGGCTTGGTCAAAAGCACTGACTTCCATATAATTAAAATTCTAGAAGAAAAGGAGAAACTGAGATAGGGATCTGATAACTTTTCTGAATCAACAAAGGAATCCCTGTCTTCAGATTCAAGAAGCTTAGTACGTGCAAACAGTTGAAATATAAAATGACCACACCTAGACAAACCTTGGTTAAAAATGCTGAAAATACAAAAAGCCAACAGAAATAAAAATGCACATCACCATCAAGGAGCAAGATGAAGACTGACGGCTGCTTTTGTCAGCAAACACAATGGAAGTCAGAAGAAATAAAATGACATTATTAAAGCGTCAAAGAAAACAATTTCTAATCTAGAAATCCCCATACCAAGTGAAAATATCATACAAATATGCAGTTAAAATAAGCAAGAGCAAATAAAAACAGAATTATCACCTGATATATAACTATATATATAATTATATATAGATTATATACTAGATACAGCATATATATGTTGTATCACTAGATATATAATATCACTAGAAACAGATATTCACTAAAAGAAATATTAAAGGTAGCTTTCTCACCAGAGTAAAATAATCCAAGATAGAAAAGAGAAATTAGGATAGAATCAAGGACAACAGGAAGAATAAATCTATTGGTAAATGTAAATGAATATTAACATTAGAAACCAATAAAAATAATGCTCTGTAATATATAAAACAGATATATATATATATATATATAAAATGGACAAGCACAATGACAATAAAATATTAAAAAGTAATTGATGTAAGTGAAGTTATAGTATCCTCAAGCACTAGTATTGTATAAGAAGATAGAGATAAAATAACTTATTTAGGAGAAAATAATTCATTGAAGTATGTTGTAATCTCCAAAGCAACTCTTGAATGTAAAATAATGTACAACTAAAGAGCAGATAATGATAATTCATGAATTAATTCAAAAGAAATTAAAACAGAGACAGAAAAGATATATCAAATTGGTGAGATCAAAAGAAAACAAATAATAAAATAATAGATACAGATGTATTATTTTCAAGAAATGGTATTGAAGCAGAAGGACATCTGTATATGTGGTGGGGGATGGGAGGAGGGGCCCCATCTCATCAGAGACACTTAAGTGTAAACTAAAATCTAAAATAGTAAGACTTCTTTGTCTATTCTGCAGTGAGAATTAGCTGGAAATGGGTATGAGGAAAATTTATAGAGTGATGGAAATATTTTGCTGTTTGTTTTTTTTAGTGACTATTACACAGGTGTATGATAGGTTTGCTAAGCTCATAAAACTGCACAGCTAAAACTCATGCATTTTATTAAATATTAATATATTGTAATAAAAATGGGAAGAAAATATCTATAGATGGTAATGCAAAACATTCCTGAAAAGGACAATAAAGAAAAGAATTTAGAGACTCTTAGAAGAGAACAAAGAAAAAAATCTTTATAACCTTAGATATGAGGAAGATTCTTAGAATGCAAAAACCAAACATGGTAAAGGAAATGTAGATAAGATTGTGTACACTTCTAAGGATGTCATAAAGAAAATGAAAATGCAACTGCCATCTGGTCCCATCAGTTCATGGCAAAGAGAAGGGGAAACAAAGGAAACAGTGACATATTTTATTTTCTTGGGCTTCAAAATCACTAGATGGTGACTGTAGCCATGAAATTAAAAGACACTTGAAACCTAGACAGCATATTAAAAAGCAGAGACATTATTTTCTCGACAAAGGTCTGATAGTCAAAGCTATGGTTTTTCCAGTAGTCATGTATGGATGTGAGAGTTGGACTGTAAAGAAAGCTGAGCACCGAAGAATTGATGCTTTTGAACTGTGGTGTTGGAGAAGACTCTTAGAGTTCCTTGGACTGCAAGGAGATCAAAACAGTCAATCAGCAAGGAAATCATTCCCGAATATTCATTAGAAAGACTGATGCTGAAGCTGAAGCTCCAGTACTTTGGTCACCTGATGGGAAGAGCTGACTCATCAAAAAAGAATCTGATGCTGGGAAAGACTGAAGACAGGAGGAGAAGGGGATGGCAGAGGATGAGATGGTTGGATGGCATCACCGACTCAATGGACAGAAGTTTGAGCAAGTTGGTGATGGGCGGGGAAGCCTGGTGTGCTGAAGTCCATGGGGTCGCAAAGAGTCAGACACGACAGAGCGACTGACCTGAGCTAAAGTACCTAGATGATAGCAATAGCGTTTGATGCAAATTTCCTAAGTTGTTTTGCAGATGTGCACCTCCCTTGTCCCACCCCATGGAGGAACTAATGGAGGTCTATGAGCACACAGCCCCAGGACTCCAGGAACCTAATGACTATGTTCGCCCCTGAGACACCATTCTATAGCCTCACCATCAGCTAACCAGAGAATTATGCAAAGGCTGATCAGGTACCCTGCAATGCTCCCTCACCTGTCTTTTAAAAGTGCTTTGCAGAAACCCTTCAGGAAGCTGGGGGCTTTTCAGTCCATGAGACACCTCGTCTCCTTGCACGGCCCTGCAGTAAATCTTTCTCTGCTTCGTACTCCAACGTCTCAGTTTGTTTGGCCTCACTGTGTGTCAGGTTAACAATACCTCATTTTATTGCATTTCACTTCTTTGAGCTTTTCACCAATTCAAGATTTGGGGCAACCCTGTGTTGAGCAAGTCTGTTGGAGCCATTTTTCTGACATCTTCTGCTCACTTTGTATCTCTGGGTCCCGTTTGGTAATAGATGCAATATTTCAAACTTTAATTATGATTAAATTTGTTGTGGTGATCTGTGATCAGTGACCTTTGATGTTAACTACTGTGACTCACTGAACGCTCAGATGATGGTTGGGATTTTTTAGCAACAAAGTATTTTCAACTTAAGGAATGTACGTTGTCTTTTTAGACATAATGCTCTTGCACAATTAATAGGCTACAGCACAGGGTAAACAGAATTTTCACATGCACTGGGAACCCAAAAGTTCAGTTTGACTGGCTTTACCGAGATGGTCTCTATGGCAGTGGTCTGACACCAAACCTGCAGTATCTCCAAGGTCTGCCTCTAGTTCAGATGCCACTGCTCCCCTGATACTACTGCTGTTGCTGCTGATACTGTTACTACTATCACTAGTACTACGACTTGTGTTATAACTGCAACCACTGCAAGTGACTCGCACTGCAACCACAGCTCTGTGACCACTGCGACTCCTGCTCCTACATCCCTACTGTCACCATTACTCACTGCTACTGCTGCGGATGCTAATGGCTGCTCCTCCTCTTCCTACTATTACTAGTATTACTGCTACACCGCTGCTTCTATGATTCCTGTAGCTGCTATTCCTGTTCCTACCATCCCCACTCTCACTATTACCACTGTTTATCCTCTGCTGCGACATTTGCCAATATTATTCCTTCGGCTACTAATGCAAAGGTGATTATGGCTACTATTTTGACCACTACACCACCACCATTATTACTCCTAATTAGTATAGTAATTATTCCCGTAGTCAGGCTTCAATAGTTACTATGTGTCTAGCTCTGTATGTTTTTCATCCCTATTAATCCACAGAAATCCTAGGAAGTAGCCACTTTAAATTATTGTAGTTTTCCAGAGCATAACAAAGATAGACACACGTTAACTATCACTACGGCTTACCAATATGCACTTCTGCATCTAGGAGCAAGAAAGGCTACACAATTTTGTCCACTCCCACGGCCACTTCAAGTCAGTGGCTCTAAGATCGGGCATTTGGCTAGCATCGCCTCAGCTGATGTAAGATCACCATGTTTCTCTCTGCCTCAGAGAGAGGCAAGGTCTCCTGCTCCTGGTGATGAGGCCACAAAAAGATGAACGTGACTTTTCGGATAAAGTCTGTGACTGAATTTATGGAGCAGAGCTCCCAGTGAAACAGCTTTGCATCTATACCATCAGTTAAAAATGATCTTACTTGTTTAAGCTTCTGAGACTGGGTATTTGTTCATTACTTCATGGGCTTCCCTGGTAGTTCACATGGTAAAGTATCTGCCTAAAATGCAATGTGTTTGATTCCTGGGTTGGGAAGATCCTTGGAGAAGGGAATGGTAACCCACTCCAAAGTTCTGGCCAGGAAAATCCCATGGACAGAGGGGCCTGGTGGGCTATAGTTCATGAGGTCGCAAAGAGTCAGACACTTTGAGCAACTGACAAGTTCACGTTCAATAAAGTTTATCTTATTCAGATTAATATGCATTAGCATTAAAACTTATATATTAATACAAAAGTCCTTTGAAGACATTAAAATGGAATCTAGTAAAATATTAGAAGGACACCACATAAGACCAAGTAATGTTAATTACTAGTTAGTTCAGAATTAATAAAGAAGCTAATATGTGAAGCAGTATTTAGGAGTTTACATGAAAAAGCATTTCTTAGACTTCCATATTCATTCTTGCATTTAACAAATAGTAAAAGACAAACAGTGTGTCTCACTGAGCTAAGGCTATCAAGGAAATAAGAATGCTCCACTTAAATACATCTAGCCTGTTTCGCCTCTTTGAAGACTTTCAGCCATAGAATGAAAATTTGAGTGCATAAGCCTGCTGAGCTGCAGTATTGCATATAAACACAAAAAGGAAAAACATATTCTCAGCTGCATAAGTATCAATAGCACAAGTTTGCACCAAGCTTAAATTAATAAGAAATAATAATCTAAATTATAAATAACATCTAAAAAATCAGTTAAAACCAGAGATATATTATGTATTAATAGCTATGATATTTCTCTGTTCATGACAAATATTGATTACTTTTGATATACTAAGTGAAGTGAAAGCCACTCAGTCATGTCTGACTACTTGCGACCCCATATACTATACAGTCCATGGAATTTTCCAGGCCAGAATCCTGGAGTCTGTAGCCTTTCCCTTCTCCAGGGTATCTTCCCAACCCAAGGATCAAACCCAGGTCTCCCACGTTGCAGGTTGCAGGCAGATTCTTTACCAGCTGAGCCACAACGGCAGCCCTTTGATATACTAAATATTATGCTAAATACTGGAGACTTTCACATTTTTTTCATGGTCCCTCAAAAAATTTCAGCCACACTTGGGAATTTGTGTGTCTTGCTTGCTCAGTTGTGTTTGACTCTTTGTGGCCCCAGGGACTGTAGCCTGCCAGACGCCTCTGAATTTTCCAGGCAAGAGTATTGGAATGGGGCGCTATTTCCTACTTCAGAGGATCTTCTGACCGGGGAATTGAACCTGTATCTCTTGCATCTCCTGCATTGGCAAAGGATTCCTGCAGATTCTTTACCACTGGCACCACCTGGGAAGCCCTACTTGGGAGATAGAAGCCAAATCAAAACACCACAGCAATTCACACCACTGGGGGTCTGTTGAAGGTGCCATGAAGCCAGAGAGGTACAAGTAAATTCAGTTTACACAAAAGAATGAATTTTGTTTCATCTCCTGTGAAATGAGAGATTTATCTCCGCACCCTTGTATTAAGATGACACTGAAATTTCAAGAATTTCCCAAAGGAACTAGGACTTGAATTGACAGCGCTGGAGAGAGGAGCTGATCTCATGGATTTTTCTCCAAACAATTTTATTCTCTCAAGTGCTTGGCTTTTCCAAGATGAGCAGTCAGGGGTCACGAAAGCATATTTAGTCAAATGTCTTCATTCAAAATGACAAGTGCCAAAGACAAAGTTGGATAAGAAGTCAGGGAAGATGACAAATTATTGTCCAGCACTTAAAATCTGTTATTTTTTTCCCCACAAGAATATGTAGCTCCTGTCTGAAGCTTGTTGGCTTTTGGTTAGTAGAAATCTATGAAACTTAGAGAAGACAGTAATCGGTTTCCATCTACTATGATAAGAAGGCCATGAGAACACCATGAATTAATTAATATAATCTATTTGATAAACTATTATAATATACTCTCAGAATTTCATTAGGTTCTAAATTATGAATCCCATGGTAAAATCCCATTCTATGTTCTTTTTTAAAATTAATTTATTTTTAAATTGAAGGATAATTGCTTTACAGAATTCTGTTGTTTTCTGTCAAACCTCAACATGAATCGGTCATAGGTGTACATGTGTCCCGTCCCTCTTGAACTTCCGTCCTACCCTTCTATGTTGCCATTCTCTGTTCTTATTAATGATTTTTATATGTAGTTGATTTAAACTTTATGTATTAATTTCCTCCCACTGGCAAATGAAATATACTGTTTAGATGAACTTGTTCAGGAGTAATTTAAGAAGCACCAGGGGCATGCTGGAACTTCCTAGATATGGTGCAGAATGGAGGTGTTTAGGAGAAGAACTACCAACTTGATCCTAGAGGCATGTGCAAAGCCATCAGGAGATAGTTTTAGATGAGCCTGGATATTGTTATGCCCTGAGTCCAGTCCCCCCATACTGGTAGAATAAGACACTTGCAGCAATGCAAAAGCAAGAATGGGGTTTATTTCTAGCTCAAGCTAGGGCTCATGCCTCCTCCAACGCAGTGGAGTGGGACAAGAGCCCTGAGCCCAGGTCACAGCGGTTTTTATAGTCTCAGATTACATAAGCATCTATTTTTGTTCAAAAGATCAAGGTGGCAGAAGCTCATTGGCCAGTTCATGTGCACGCAGAAGCTCATTGGCCAGTTCATGTGCACGCAGAAGCTCATTGGCCAGTTCATGCGTGCGTGGGGGTTTTTCTGGGGGATTTCCCTTTTTCCTCTGATTGGCCTGATTTTTGGCGCTGGCGGGACTTTCCTAGGGAGGAGTTTCTTATTTTTGGACAGGCGGGATCTTCTTAGGGAGGAGTTTCTGTGAACTTAGCCTCCACCTTGTCTCCAGGAAATCGAAACTTAGGCCTAAGCAAGGTCTCAGGCCTATCCTGGCTACTCAGATGTTAGGGCTCCTAACATCTCCCCCCTTTTCTGTTGTTCAAACAGAGGAATCTTCCTCCGTGGGTAGAGTTTGATCCAGGGATCTTTATACAGCCTTACTCAAAAACAATTCTAGGAATCTTTACTTAAAAACAACCTTATCTAAAATGGAGTAACTTTGGTTCTATGAGCAGCAAGCAGCAAGCAAAGTACAGAAGCAAAAATGCATTACAGGAGCATTAAGTTCTACATTACGTTACAGCGTCTAATCTGAAATCACACCCATAATATCATTTTTCAGGATATCTTGGAAATAGTTATTTCCCAGGATGTCTGAACCATAGCTACTCTATTTTGACTTTTAATTGTAAAATTTTTTTATAGCCAAAGCAGATGTCACCATTAATGACGTCAGTGTTTTTCTAGGTATGAGAAGATGCAAGAATTGGAACTCATAAAACCTTTTTCTGAAAAGATCTGACTATCTGAAGGCCTGTTATGCCAGTTTTTTCAGAGCACAGAGTGCCTCATTCCTGATTTTCACCCTGAACTTCTTTCAGGGGGTGTTGAAGTTCAGCAGCTTGCAATGGTCATGACGTAATCTTTGTAGAGGCAGCTGGCAAGTACCAACTTCCAGTCAGCAGGGTCCCTTCATAGCCACATATCTGACCATGTGACACCATTTCATGGCCATTGTGTCCCGCGGTGCTGGGAAAGCTCATTCCCAGGTCTAGGGAAGCGATGGACCACTCAGTGTGCTAAAATTGGACCAGGCCCTGCAAGTAGCAAAAGTCTCTGGACCACTGTCTTACTAGCCTCCTGGTCCAGGAAAATATTCCCTCTTGTTGCTTTTTCTCATACCCAGAGTCACATTATTACAATTATTGATCTCATATGGAACTGCATATCAGCATTATATCACAGGCTCAGTGAAACAAGTGACATAGAAAATAATATAGCCATAGCTAGCAGTTAAGAGTAAAATAAGAATTATAAGTCAAGAACTTTTCTTAGATAAAGCCTGGTGTACCCCAAGTCACCTGAATTCATTTGTTAAATGACTATAGCCTGATGTTAATCTCCTGGTTGTACATTATGGAGCATCTGACCTTTATCTGAAGATTGGTTACTGAGATAAACCTTAGAAACTAACCTAGAGTGTCCTTTTTAACAACTTAATTAAATCTTTTAGCAGTATCATGTAACAAGGAACTGTCTCAGCAGTGAGTCTTAGTAAACACTAGACATTAACAAAACTAGAAACTTAATTTAACAATTTACAAAACTTGATATTCCGTGATTTTTCATTATGGAGGCCCTGTAACCAGGGAGGCTTTAACCCATCCAATAAAAAATGAGGTTTGTCAGGGAGCTGGGAAAAGCCAAGCAGCCATCTTGGATTTCCCATAGCCCTGACTCTGATTTCCAGCTATCTTTTTTTAATTTTCCAATTTAGAAGCAGACTGTTGCCATGGTTTAAGGACATTAGGATGGCACAAGTCTAACAGAGTTTTTGTATAAGCAGAATGAGCTTTTACATGTCTACAAACCCGACAATTAGATTAATTTCTAAAACTAGCATAGGATCAGACCTATGGTAGAAAAGCATTTGATTTATATGCAGAGGTCTAAGAAGTCAAGAAAACATTATAAATGATCATATGAAACAGGTCCAGCATCTTGGGCAAGCTGTCTACCTCTGATGTCGTCATCTTCTCATCCTGGTGTAGTGTAGTTTCTTCTGAAAAAAGTCCTTCCATCCAGGTTGGAGACAGTCCCTTAAATTATAACTTTTCCTAGTCCTGGTTGCAGGTCATGAGGCATCTGATCTTCATCCAAAGATAGATCACCGAGACAAGCTTCAGAAACAAACCTAGGGCGCTCTTCAAGAACTCAACCAAATCCTATATTAATATCACATAACAGCAAAGATCCATTCAGGAAATGAGTCTTAGTAGATACAGACTTCCATTAACAAACTGGGATTTAACACTCATTGAAATATCATTTTTTCCCTAAAATTACTCTCATTTTTATCAAATATAACCAAATTAAGACTTGTTTACAAAATAGATCTGTTCTCAGTAACCTAGACCTGATTATTTATATAACCATAGACTTTTCTTTTTTTTTTTGCTTTGCTGAAACTTTTATGGAGTCTCAAACTTAACTTTAAGACCTTTCAGGGTTAGAGAAAGTCATCTCAAAGGCTTATCACAGATTTTGCCTAACAGATGTGAGTGAATTCCTCCCTTTCTTAAGGTCTCCAAAACTGAGATTTCTGTACCTGTTAGTGAGATAACCTTCTTAGTTTATCTGATAAAGTTACTGGTTGCCTAAGAGTTTCCAGTCTCTGAAGGGGTAAGACAGAGAAAAATGTTAAATGCTTCAATTTGTCTATTAAATATCATTTTACCAAATTACTGTTAAGTCATAATTAATTTGAGGGGAAGGTTTCCTAAAATCTGGAAAACACAAATTCAAACCAGTAATTTTTCAGAAACCATAAAAGTTATAAGCATATTTGCCAGTTCATTCGGTCCTTTTGTTAACCTTTGTACAGTCATCAGGTTTCTCACTAGAATCTTTTAATTTCTTACCCAGTTCAGAAACTTGTATTTATCCAAAAGTCCTTTTTATAAATCTTCTGGAAGAGGAAGCATTTTCACAAGAAACTTGGTTAGCGCTGTGACAACATTTTAAGATAGTAATCAGAATTATGGCAGCATTTTACCTGAATATATCAGAATTTATATATAAATTGTTTCTAGGATATCTGTATTAGTAACATTTACCATACAATATATCCGGGACTTATTATTCACTTGACAATACTTCCCATGTAATTTAACATGGAAGTTGAACCCAATTAGTGTAATATCTCCCTTTGGGATGTTTCAGGGGCCCTCTGAAGCATCCCAAAGTCAGCTAGAAGCCAAAAGTGCTTCATCAGATTGATTTTGGAAGTTTTGTCAACAAATATCAGAAAGGTTTAGAGCACTCAGTCAGATGGGATTATAGGTCACTGTGAAACAATAGCTATTCACTCAGCCATAGTAACAATATAGGATTTCAGAGGCAAATATAGAACAGACCACTTAAGAGGCAAATAAACTTAAATCTATTGTCAAATGCAGTTTAACATCTCAAGAAAACGTTTATTTATACACAAAACTCTTTCCTTGGGGTCCGCTTTCCACAAAACCATTTTATCACTTTCTGTACCCATTTGTTTTCCCATCCTGGAACAGCCAGCTGTAAGTCAGACCTACTACCTTTTTCCTTCATAAAATGTAACTTCAATCTTCATACCTTCTTTACTGAACACACACATCTTACTTCCCTTAAGCAACCAAGAATTGACCTTTATATTAGCATTCTATAGACTGGTGAACATAAATATCAGTGATAACTTAAAAAATTTTAGCAAACATCTCAGGATGGCATCAAACATTATTTATTAATAGTCTAAAATCTTTAGTTTTTCTGTAAGTTAGTATTCAGTATTGAATGTCTCAGAATCTTGTTTTATTTGGAAATGACCTAGCTATTCAATAAACTTTTGTTACTTAATTTAGCACAACCTTAGAAATTCAGGTTACCAAAATCTAGAGAAACTGTTTTAGATAGACATTTTTAATCTTAATAGAGTTTATCCAAAAGCTCATGTCTCATTTACATTTCTTAGAAGTTTTTTTTTTTTTTTACTCAAGGTAATTTCTTTGTCCACAAACTTGTAACAGATATGATATTTAATTTATATTGAACCTAGGTGCAATGAAAATATTCTACTTAATGTTAATTACTCTAAGACATGTCTATATTAGATAGATCAACAAACATTAATATTAGGTACTGAATATTTTCCAATTTACATGAACCTGGAATTTATTATTTAATTTAGAATTATTTGATGTGTAAGCCCTTACCTTTTTTAAAGCCAATTAAATAGAGCTCATTTACAAATTAACTTCAAAAATATTACTCAGAGACAAAGACATACCAAGACATATTAAGACAGACACAGTGTGAGTCTTTAGTCATGAATTAGACATTACAATATATAATTTACTAGTTTATAAAAACAGTTGGACCGATTCTATAGGGGGTTGGCGGAGGGACCCCATAAGCAATAAAAGGGCATAAGGAAGGAGAGTCACCCAGTCCCCACCAGTCTCTATTGCCAATTTTGCCAGTGTTTCTTTTAGGGTCCGATTCATCCTTTTTACTTGACCCGAGATCTGGGGATTGTATTCGCAGCGTAATTTTCATTTAATCCCCATGGCCAAAACCAATCCCTGAACAACTTTATCTTAGCCAAATTCCTTGGTCTCCGGGCAGCTGCTCGGAGGCCTGCCATAAGAGTCTGGCGGTACACTCGGGGATGCTCCCTACCTTCTGCGCGCTCAAAGTCCCACTGGGGCCGGTTCAATGGAAATCCCTCATCAATTAGGTTCGACTGCATGGTGGGCCTCCCGTCCACACCCGGGACATGTTTCCGAGCTTCCGATAGAATCCACTCCCGTTCTTCCGTGGTGAAGAGCACCTGTAACAGCTACTGACAGTCATCCCAGGTGGGATTAAGGGTGAAAAGGATAGAAACAAAAGGCATGAGAACCTTACCCCAACAGCCCGGATGGTGGGCAGGCTGAAGGTTCCCTTTCTCGGCCACCCGACATTAAAAGTGGGCCACTCCGAGGAGCAGAGCGTCACCAGCTTATTCCTCTTCACTAGCAGAGACAAGTCTCGCACCCTAGATTTAAAGTCAGAGAAATGATCCATCATGAGGGAGAGAGGGGTAGAGCTTCCTTGACCCATGACCACAGAATAGATTACGGGAGAGAAAAGACACAGGAGAGAGACAGAGGCAATGCTGGCACACACGATAACACGACAAACGGAGGACAGACAAACGTCGGCCGAAAACACACTACTAGGTCTCTGAGACCTCTGAGGCTTCCTGCAGTTTAAAGTAACCTTACCAAAGGGCATCCACTGCCCACCAGATTCCGGATCGGGAGAGACCTCCTCTCTCCCGTAGAGCCAGCTGCCTTCCAGTGCGAATGCTGGGCCTCGGCCTTATGCCGGCTATGGCGATCAATTCGCCCCTGAACAGACCTTGCACCGGTGCTGTAATCAGCCCTCCTCCGGGCTGATGAACCCCTTCTGCCAGGAGAGTGTTATTCTCCCCAGTCAGAGGGATCCCGGACGAGCCCCCAAATGTTATGCCCTGAGTCCGGTCCCCCCATACTGGTAGAATAAGACACTCGCAGCAATGCAAAAGCAAGAATGGGGTTTATTTCTAGCTCAAGCTAGGGCTCATGCCTCCTCCAACGCGGTGGAGTGGGATAAGAGCCCTGAGCCCAGGTCACAGCGGTTTTTATAGTCTCAGATTACATAAGCACCTATTTTTGTTCAAAAGATCAAGCTGGCAGAAGCTCATTGGCCAGTTCATGCGTGCGCGGGGGTTTTTCTCGGGGTTTCCCTTTTTCCTCTGATTGGCCTGATTTTTGGCGCTGGCGGGACTTTTCTAGGGAGGAGTTTCTTACTTTTGGCACCGGCGGGATCTTCTTAGGGAGGAGTTTCTGTGAACTTAGCCTCCACCCTGTCTCCAGGAAATCGAAACTTAGGCCTAAGCAAGGTCTCAGGCCTATCCTGGCTACTCAGATGTTAGGGCTCCTAACAATATAGAGCTTATAACAGTGACTCAGACAGACACAGGAGCAAAGAGATGGTCGGATGTCAGCTGAAGACAGTTCCGATGTAGATGTTATGCCTCAGATACAGATATCAATACTTCTTTTCCCTTTTATATTCTTGGTTTCAAAATTATTGTATCTTTAAATTGGAGTCTGGTTGCCTTACAGTGCTGTGTCAGCTTCTGCTGTGTGGCATCGGAATCAGCTCCATGTATATGTCCCCTCCCTCTTGAATCTCCGGCCCACCCCCACCCCACCCCTCTAGATCATCACAGAGCCCCAAGCTGGGCTCCTTGTCTTATACAGCAGCTTCCTGCCAGCCATCTGTCTTACACATGGTAGTGTATGTATGTCAAGGCTACTGTCTCAGTTTGTCCCCTCCTCGCGTCCGGCCCTGTGTCCACAAGGCCGCTCTCTATGTCTCTCTGTAATCCTAGAAGAACGTAGAGTCTGTCAGACAAAGTGAAGTCAGAAAGAGAAAAACAAGTATCGTGTGTTAACGCGTATATATTTCATATATAAAGGAATCTGGAAAAATACTTGCTAATTGACTGACTATGATTCATTGAGACAAAAACCACTTGATGTGCATTTAGTGAGACATTACATGCTTGCAGACAAGGCAGTCCAAGATTAGAATTCTTTAGATCTGATTGGTCTAATAGTAGATACATTATTAAGTTCAGTTCAGTTCAGTTCAGTTCATTCGCTCAGTCGTGTCCGACTCTCTGCGACCCCATGAATCAGCACGCCAGGCCTCCCTGTCCATCACCAACTCCCGGAGTTCACTCAAACTCATGTCCACGGAGTCGGTGATGCCATCCAGCCATCTCATTCTCCGTCGTCCCCTTCTCCTCCCGCCCCCAACCTTTCCCAGCATCAGAGTCTTTTATTAAAGCAGAGTGCTAAAATCTCTAACCAGACTGAAAGGACAGGCCTCAGATCTCTGCGCTCATTTCAGGGCACGTACGCTAAAATTCTCAGGTTTCTCTCAGCTATTAAAAATTTAAGAAAATAATATTTAGAAGAGCTGTGAATTTCAAATGAAGCCACAGGCATCTCAAAATCGTCAGAGATTCTAAGACACATAACAAACAAGACACAACTTAATAGTATGCTATTTTCAGTATAATCCATGAAAAAACATCTTGGGCATGGATTTCATGAGTCTCAGAGTTTTAATTTAACTTTCCCCTTGGCACAGAGTATTGGGATGAATAACTTAAGTAGACAGTACCATTTTCAGTGATTTAAGTCACTTTATTTTAATGACAGACAATGCATTAATAAAGTGTTTGTGGCAGAAGCATGTGCAGAAAAACATGTTAGCAAATCACAAGGAATTTACCATATTGCTACTGAGAATGATATTATCTCCACTCAAAAATATTAACCTCAAGGGTTTCATATTTCATGAAGATGTTGTAGTGCATAATAAGCTGCTTATTGGGAAATCAACAGTCATTAAATAAAATTCATTTCTATGAGCTGTTGACAATTTATAACTATTTAATAGTTCAATCACTATAAACTTTATGCTTTGCAAAGAGATATGTATAAATACTTTAATAAATCTTATAAAAAATATGCAACTTTAGGAGTAAATCAGTTTGGTAGAGTGGTTGATATGTTAAACTATTAATGGTCCAAATACGTGCTAAATCACTGGTGATGTACTTTCTTATTGCTGGATATAATCAATAGATTGCTAACACAGAGTGTGCAAGCAGACTCATTGATATAGACCAGCTTCAGTTCATTACCAATTTTGGTAGCACAGGTATTTGAGGTCTGACTTTCCTGCAAAAGTGAAAAAAAAAAAAAGGGTTTAAATTAAACCAAAAGAATGATTTGTTAAACCACAATTTTATATGACCAGGTTTATAAACCCAGATCTGGAAAACTTTCTGCCTATAATAAAATGAATTTTTCAATTACCTTAAGATTCTCTAAATGTAACTTGTCTCCATATCGTTAATGTTGGTGTCTAACATAGGTGAATGTACTAAGAGTAGGCTTCCTTTTATCAGCTTTCAGGAGTGTTGACTTGATGGGCATGGGGGCTGCTGTTCTCTTGGTGTTCTTGTGGCTGGAAGCTTTATACTAAAAGTGGCAAAATAGATTCAAGTACATTCTGACAACTTAGTAGATCTGTGTTGTGAGCCCTGTACAGCCAACTTCCACTGCTCTTTTTTGGGAGGGAATCAATCCTTATGAATACAGATGTCTGAAGTCAGGATGTTTGTTCCTAGGAGCTGAAAGTAAATCTGAATTGATACAGAAAGGTCAGACACTGTACGTAGAAATTAATATAAAACAAAATCATAAGGAGGCAAGTTAAAGACATTTTCAATTAGGAAAGAGCAGAGAGAGAAAAATTGGAAGCTAATCAAATACATCTTTGTAAATCACTAGCATAATGTGACCATAAGTTGCTGAAATCATCAAACTAAAATATGACCTCTTTGAACATAAAATGTCATAACTGAAGAACCTTGGATAAGTATCCCTAGAAATCATCTTTACCCTATATTTATAGAGTAAAATGATTGCATAATGAATTTACCAGTTAGCTGCTTTCCCTACATTATTGTGGAAAACTGCAAAATATACATTGAAAGAAGCATCACTCATTCATTAGCGATAACTTAGAATGTTACATTATGAGAAAAAAAATACAGAAAGACACTTCTGTATTAATAATACCCTGAAAACAATGACTGCATTAAAGGACAGGGTTATGGACATTCATTTTCTTGTGCAAATATATAATATAATTACCACTCCTGTAAAGAGATCATACCACCCTGCTTGATGTTCAGGAGTGTGGAAGGACAGTTGCTTTAGCAAATTTCCGGCAAAACAACAAATGAGCAAGATATTTCCCCAAATTTTAGAAGTATGTAAGCTAAAGATTTTAAGATCTTTAAATGATTTTAAGATCTTTTAAAAGATTTTAAGATCTTTAAATGATTCTTGTTCTTTCTATAGACATTCTCATTTTACCACTTAGGGAGTTTAAAGAAAAAGCAAACTTTTATGACAGCACATAGAATGTGAAATGTCACAGGTGAGTGTCAGTTAACAACCTACATCCTCATTTGAATATGGAAAGCTACATTACAAAAGTACAAAACATCATTAATGAGACACTAACTTGAAAAATTCATAAGGTAACTGTTTACTCAGGTTTCAGTCATTTTAATATATACTTCTCAAATAACTTGAAGGAGTTTAGAGTAAACTGCCCCCAAACAATAATATTCATAAGCAGTTTTAAGGTATTGAATAAAATTATTTAATTATTGAAAATTTACTTAATTTGAATAATTAGGAAAGGAAAAAAATAAAAAATGTTATGAAATATTCATAAGCAATTTTAAGGTATTGAATAATATTATTTAATTATTGAAAATTTACTTAATTTGAATAATTAGGAAAGGAAAAAAATAAAAAATGTTATGAAAGAAAATATCAGCCTCTAAAGAATAATCTGGGTCTGTCATCTGAGAAGTTGGAAATTTAATTAATCTTTAATTCTCTTTGACAGATTCTTTCAAATAAACTAATTTTAGTATTCATTTTTAAATAATTGCTAAATAATAAAGCTTATTTAAGAAGAAAATGCTGAAAAAAGTATAGCCTCCCAAATATATGACACATATTGAATGTTTCAGTATGTTTATAGATGAGGAAAACAAATGGAAAATGATGGACTAATTGACCAGTGTGTTTGGGTTTCAATTTAAACATCTTTATGGTGGCTTAGTAAACACATTTACTTTACTGTTATGATGGAAAATCCTTGAAAAGGTTATTTTGAAATAACTAAATTTTAATTATCTTGGCAATATATAATATAGCCATTTGGGAGAAATTGTTTCAAATGTGTAGATACTTGCTCCTTGGAAGAAAAGCTATGACAAACCTAGACAGCATATTAAAAAGCAGGGACATTACTTTGCCGACAAAAGTCTGTATTGTCAAAGCTATGGTTTTTCCAGTAGTCAGGTACGGATGTGAGAGTTGGACCATAAAGAAAGCTGAGTGCCGAAAAATTGATGCTTTTGAACTGTGGTGTTGGAGAAGACTCTTGAGAGGTTATCAGTTTAATCCATGGAAAAAATATAAGGAGTTTTATATTCATTTTAATCCATAGAAAAGTTGTTCCTATATATACTAAGGAACTGACAAAAATACGCATATGAAGATAAAATGCACACACAAAGTGAAGTCGCTCAGTCGTGTCCGACTCTTTGTGACCCCGCGGACTGTAGCCCGCCAGGCTTCTCTGTCCATGGGATTCTCCAGGCAAGAGTACTGGAGTGGGTTGCCATTTCCTTCTCCAGGGGATCTTCTCAACCCAGGGATCGAACCCGGGTTTCCTGCATTGCGGGCAGACGCTTTACCCTCTGAGCCACAAGGAGGTGTTAAGCATCTTGTGCATATCGTTCTTTTTTTCAGTTTAGTGATTTCATGCAGACCAGTGTTTGCATTGCTATTGGTTCTGATGGAGTATTTGCAATTTGAGCCACACTTTCTGTCAAGATCTTTCTATAGACTTCAGTCCTTTACACTAGTTGCTTTAAGCAAGCTTTAGTAGTTTGTTTTATTACTATAAGAAATGCAAAACTATATTAAATACTAAGCTGCTGCTGCTGCTGCTGCTAAGTCACTTCAGTCGTGTCCGACTCTGTGTGACCCCATAGACTGCAGCCCACCAGGCTCCCCCGTCCCTGGGATTCTCCAGGCAAGAACACTAAGCTAGTATTTCATAAATCTAAAAATATGCCAAAGAACCAAAAGTTGGCATACTATTCTTCAGTATAATTGCAGAGTTAACATTCTAACAGTGAATAACTTCATTGCTGTTTTAAAAATCATCAAATTTAGGTAAACTGTAGACCAAAAATTTGATACATAAAAACATCAATTTTCATTTATTCATCAAGACAATATAATTGTTCTCTACATGATCTATGTGATTACATATATTTCCTGGTGGACGAATATCAATTTTGTCTGCTTAATGAACAAGTGAAATAACCTGCTATAATATTCCTTATTATGTCTATATTTTCTTTATTAATATATAATTGTTTTCAAAATGTTTAGTCATCTATGAGATAAAATTACAAGACTTAGTAATTACTATGCTTCCTCTATAATAATTGATTCCTCCATAGTTAATTACAAAAAAGTCATAGATATCTCAAATAACAGATTTACTGTCTCTGTTGTCGTGAAGGCCTAGTTACAAATTGAAATATGCACCAGTGACAGAACATATAATCAGTTTTAGATTAAAATAAGAACATTAATCCCACTCATTTATATTTTTATTTATTTAATACATCATAATAATTTTAAAGTGCAGTCCTTTTTAAATGACCAAACAAACACAAATAAAACAGCTAATAGGGACCAGTAACACAGTTATGCTGAGGATGCTACATTCTGCCCTGAAAAACTGTCTGTGTTGCTGTAAGTCACAGTGGCGAGTGCACTAGGGAGTCTGTTCTATGTGACTTCCCAGTTCTGAGACAGCTGCAGGATGCACCTGCTTTCGAGGCCTGTATACACCCCCCACCCGCCCGCCCCCGCCACACAACTCCTCACATTCCCTTTCTGAGGAAGTCTACTGAATTTCTAGTTCTACCATTTAAAGCTTTCTTTAGAAACACAGAAAGTGGCAGGGACTCAGTGTTTCTCAAAGTTCTATAAACTTATATCGTCTCTGAGTGGCTCAGATGATAAAGAATCTGCCTGTACCGTGGGAGACTCAGCTTCATTTCCTGGGTGGGGAAGATCCCCTAGAGGAGGGAATGGCAACCCACTCCAGTATCCTTGCCTGGAGAATCCAGGGACAGAGGAGCCTGGGGGCTACAGTCCATAGGGTCCCAGAGAGTCAGACACAACTGAGCGACTAACATGTGAAAGTCGCTCAGTCGTGTTCGATTCTTTGCGACTCCATGAACTATACAGTGCATGGGACTCTCCAGGCCAGAATACTGGAGTGGGTAGCTCTTCCCTTCTCCAGGGGATCTTCCCAGCCCAGTGATTGAGCCCAGGTCTCCCACACGGCAGGTGGATTCTTTACTAGCTGAGCTACATGGGAAGCCCGACGGGGACACAACTATTCATAGAGTCTCCATGTGCCACTCTCATCAGCATTGTGAACTGCATTTTTATGTGCTTGAGAATCTCATGCATGAAAAGTAGAATTTAACTATAATGTTACTCTAAACCTTAGATTACACGGATATGTGTTTTTTATTATAGTGTGTTTATTCACTTTTAAATCACTTTGCCTAAATTTTTTAGATAATGCATCTACTAGACAATATCTTTTGAGTGAAGCTAATTTTAGGCCAAAAAAATTGCCTGGAAGTGTATGATCTGTAAAAAATCTTTGTCAGAGCTGTAATTTGTGCCTAGCCTAGTGCAATGTTTCTGTTAATTGTTCTCAAATTTTAAACAAATTGCAGATGATCCCCAAAGAAGCTTTAATTCAGGCAGCTGCTAATGGTTAAGTCTACTTAGGACTTAACTCAGATGACCTGGAGTTATACGATAAAACTTTACGTATGTACTTAAATATTAACGTCTCTTTGGGAAAACGCAGTGTGTCTACCTTTGTAGTATTTTTTGTAGTAAAATGTATGTGACATTGCAAAGTAAATATACAGTTGGTGACTGGATAATATTAATGATGTAGATTTTATTTGAACTTCAGTAGCATAAGGGGCGGAGAAGGCAATGGCAAGCCACTCCAGTACTCTTGCCTAGAAAATCCCATGGATGGAGGAGCCTGGTAGGCTGCAGTCCGTGGGGTCGCTAAAGGTCGGACACAACTGAGCGACTTCACTTTCACTTTTCACTTTCACACATTGGAGAAGGAAATGGCAACCCACTCCAGTGTTCTTGCCTGGAGAATCCCAGGGACGGGGGAGCCTGGTGGGCTTCCGTCTATGGGGTCACACAGAGTCGGACACGACTGAAGTGACTTAGCAGCAGCAGCAGCAGCATAAGGGGACAGTAGCATAAGAGAAGTAAATTGGTGTGATGTGAATGCATAATTAAAACCCTTTTGCACAGAGAAATATTAGGATTTGTAGTTGGGAAGAAAACTGTTCAGGCACATCTGACTGTAATTTCCACTTTTATTCATTTACAAAAATTAATGTTGCAGATTTTGTTAGGTGAAGGGAATAAAATTTCTGATTTTGAGAGTCTTGCTATAGAGACAGAGAAGTAAATACATTACACAAATAATTCACTTCATTCCTTCATTCAAAAACAATTCAATAAGATGTATTTAGGTGAATAAAAGGTATAGCATGCTCCCAACAAGTAATTTCTCAAATCTCCTTTCAGACTTAGTAGAAAGTGTTTCAGAAAGCATAAATATGTTCATTCTCTCATTGCTTACTAAAAGTTTCCAGTAGAAATTCAGATAACCTCTATTTTTTTTCTCACAATAATGAGTACAGCCTAAGACTCTGTTTTCTAGCCAAAACAAGGTTCAGTTCAGTTCAGTTCAGTCGCTCAGTCGTGTCCGACTCTCCGCGACCCCATGAATCACAGCACGCCAGGCCTCCCTGTCCATCACCAACTCCCGGAGTACACTCAAACTCATGTCCACAGAGTCGGTGATGCCATCCAGCCATCTCATTCTCCGTCGTCCCCTTCTCCTCCCGCCCCCAACCCTTCCCAGCATCAGAGTCTTTTCCAGTGAGTCAACTCGTCTCATGAGGTGGCCAAAGTATTGGAGTTTCAGCTTTAGCATCAGTCCCTCCAATGAACATCCAGGATTGATCTCCTTTAGAATGGACTGGTTGGATCTCCTTGCAGTATAAGGGACTCTCAAGAGTCTTCTCCAACACCACAGTTCAAAAGCATCGATTCTTCGGCCATCAGCTTTCTTCACAGTCCAACTCTCACATCCATACATGACCACGGGAAAAACCATAGCCTTGACTAGACGGACCTTGGTCGGCAAAGTAATGTCTCTGCTTTTTACTATACTATCAAGGTTGGTCATAACTTTCCTTCCAAGGAGCAAGCGTCTTTTGAAAACTGCACATAATCATATTACATGCAATTGAGTGAAACTAAAAAAGGGTCTCCTTTCTTTTCTTATAAAAATTGTGTTTCATCAGTACACTTCAGATTCTTCTTCATTACTTTCTAATGAAGGTAACTTTTCTGCAAGTTCTCATTCCCTTTAGGACAAGGGTCTGTATGGCTGTCAGCAGAGAAATATTTGTATATTAATTCAATACTTTTATACAATACAAGTTGGGATTAGTTCAGCATTAATATTTGCTTTTTTATTTTACTTATTTCTAAAATGCAAACTCATATGACAGTGCAGAGGGTTGAGGTAATAACTTCATGTCCACTCCAGTTCACCCCGCATCACCTCACTCCCTTTCCATTAACAGGAACAGGCTGTATGGTCCCACTCAGCCACAAGAGGGGCTTCCTCTTAGTGACTACTGATAGGACAGGGAGGAAGAGTAACATAACATGACATAACTGTTCATCAACATATATTACACTGTCGAAATCTTAGATATTCTTAATCATTGAATGATTGCTTTTAATATCTTTGAAACAGTCTAGTGTTTTCCTGGGATACAAATCTTAGTGCTGAAAATTAAAACTACAATGAGGAACCACCTTATACTGTTCAGAAGAGCCATAACTAAGAAATCTACAAATAACAAATATTGGTGAGGGTGTGGAGAAAAAGGAACCCTCTTATACTGTTGGCAGAAATGCAAATTGCACCCCTAAGTCCGTTAAAGCACTGCTACAGCAGCCAAGACTTGGAAACAACCTAAATGTCCATAAACAGATGAATGAATAACTATCCTTTGTGTGTGTGAGTGTATATATATATATATATATATTTCTTTTTCACGACTGAGTAGTATTCCAAGTGACTCTCAAGGGGCTTCTCCAACACCACAGTTCACAAGCATCAATTCTTCAACATTCAACCTTCTTTATAGTCCAACTCTCACATCCATACATGACTACTGGAAAAACCATAGCTTTAACTAGATGGATCTTTGTTGACAAAGTAATGTCTCTGCTTTTTAATAAGCTGTCTAGGATGGTCATAACTTTTCTTGCAAGGAGCAAGAGTCTACACATTTGAAACAATTTCTCCCAAATGGCTCTTATAAAAAGTGGTTTTTCACTCTCCTCTTTCACTTTCATCAAGAGGCTCTTTAGTTCTTCTTTGCTTTCTGCCATAAGGGTTGTGTCATCTGCATATCCGAGGTTATTGATATTTCTCCTGGAAATCTTGATTCCAGCTTGTGCTTCATCCAGTCCAGCATGTCTCATGATGTATTCTACATAGAAGTGAAATAAGCAGGGTGACAATATTCAGCCTTGATGTACTCCTTTCCTGATTTGGAACCAGTCTGTTGTTCCATGTCCAGTTCTAACTGTTGCTTCTTGTCTGCATAGAGATTTCTCAGGAGGCAGGTAGGGTGGTCTGGTATTCCCATCTCTTTAAGAATTTTCCACAGTTTGTTGTGATCCACGCAGTCAAAGGTTTTGGCATAGTCAAGAAAGCAGAAGTAGATATTTTTCTGGAACTCTCTTGTTTTTTCAGTGATCCAACGGATGTTGGCAATTTTATCTCAGATTTGTTTGCCTTTTCTAAATCTAGCTTGAACACCTGGAAGTTCACAGTTCACATACTGTTGAAGCCTGGCTTGGAGAATTTTGAATTACTTTACTAGCATGTGAGATGAGTGCAATTGTGCGGTAGTTTGAGCAATCTTTAGCATTGCCTTTCTTTATGATTGGAATGAAAACTGACCTTTTCCAGTCCTGTGGCCACTGCTGAGTTTTCCAAATTTGCTGGCATACTGAGTGCAGCACTTTCATAGCATCTTCTTTTAGGATTTGAAAGAGCTCAACTGAAATTCCATCACCTCCACTAGCTTTGTTCGTAGTGATGCTTTCTAAGGCCCACTTGATGTCACATTCCAGGGTGTCTGGCTCTACATGAGTGATCACACCATTGTGATTATCTGGGTTATGAAGATCTTTTTTGTATAGTTTTTCTGTGTATTCTTGCCACTTCTTAATATCTTCTGCTTCTGTTAGATCCATACCACTTCTGCCCTTCATTTTGTCCATATTTGCATGAAATGTTTCCCTGGTATCTCTAATTTTCTTGAAGAGATCTCTAGTCTTTCCCATTCTATTGTTTTCCTCTATTTCTTTTCATTGATCATTGAGGAAGGCTTTCTTTTCTCTCCTTGTTATTCTTTGGAACTCTGCATTCAAATGGGTATATCTTTCCTTTTCTCCTTTACCTTTCGCTTCTCTTCTTTTCATAGCTGTTTGTAAGGCCTCCTCAGACAACCATTTTGCCTTTTTGCATTTCTTTTCCTTGGGGTTGGTCTTGATCATTGCCTCCTGTACAATGTCATGAACCTCTGTCCATATCAGTCACTCTGTCCATCAGATCAAATCCCTTGCATCTATTTCTCACTTCTACTGTAGAGTCATGGGAATTCCCTGGTGGCTCAGGCGGTAAAGCGTCTGTCTACAATGCGGGAGACCCAGGTTCGAGCCCTGGGTTGGGAATCTCCCCTGGAGAAGTAAATGGCAATCCACTCTAGTACTATTGCCTGGAAAATCCCATGGACAGAGGAGCCTGGTAGGCTACAGTCTATGGGGTCGCAAAGAGTCGGACACGACTGAGCGACTTCACTCATTCACTGTAGAGTCATAAGGGATTTTATTTAGGTGATACCTGAATGGTCTAGTGGTTTTCCCTTTCTTCAATTTAAGTCTGAATTTGGCAATAAGGAGTTCATGATCTCAGCCATGGTAGCTCTCAGTCTTATTTTTACTGACTGTATAGAGCTTCTCCATCTTTGGCTTCAAAGAATATAATCAATCTGATTTTTGTGTTGACCATCTGGTGATGTCCATGTGTAGTCTTGTCTTGTGTTTTTGGAAGAGGGTGTTTGCTATGACCAGTGCATTCTTTTGGCAAAACTCTGTTAGTTTTTGCCCTGTTTCATTCTATACTCCAACACCAAATTTGCCTGTTACTCTGTTTTGTTACTCTGACCAAATGTGGTCCACTGGAGAAGGGAATTCAAACCACTTCCGTATTCTTGCCTTGAGATTCCCTTGAACAATAATAGTTCTCCATTGAAGAATCCCATGAACAGTATGAATTCTGTGAACAGTAAGAACCCCATGAACAGTAAGAACCCCATGAGCAGTATGAAAAGGCAAAAAGATAGGACACTGAAAGATGAACTCCCCAGGTCGGTAAGTGCCCAATACGCTACTGGAGATCAGTGGAGAAACAAACCCAGAAAAATTGAAGCGATGGAGCCAAAGCAAAAACAGTACTCAGTTGTGGATGTGACTGGTGATGGAAGTAAAGTCCAATGCTGTAAAGAGCAACATTGCATAGGAACCTGGAATGTTAGGTCCATGAATCAAGGCAAATTGGAAGTGGTCATACAGGATATGTCAAGAGTGAACATTGACATTTTAGGAATAAGCAAACTAAAATGGACTGGAACTGGTGAATAAACTCAGATGACTGTTCTGTCTACTACTGTGGGCAAGAATCCCTTAGAAGAAATGGAGTAGCCATCATAGTCAACAAAAGAGTCTGAAATGCAGTACTTGGATGCAATCTCAAAAGTTGCAGAATGATCTTTGTTCACTTCCAAGGCAAACCATTCAGTATCACAGTAATCCAAGTCTATGCCCTGGCCAGTAATGCTGAAGAAGCTGAAATTGAACGGTTCTATGAAGACCTACAAGAGTTTCTAGAACTATCACCCAAAAAAGATGTCCTTTTCGTTATAGGTGACTGGAATGCAAAAGTAGGAAGTCAAGAAATACCTGAGGTAACAGGCAGATTTGGCCTTGGAGTAGGGAATGAAGCAGGGTAAAGGCTGACAGAGTTTTGCCAAGAGAACACACTGGTCACAGCAAACACCCTCTTCCAACAATACAGTTTCCAAGTGGGTCTAAAAAGCACACACTTGAGTATATCTGGTGGACTGAAACAGTTCCGGCAGCTCTCTTCATCCTCAGAAGTTGTATGAGATGCTATTTCCTGTGTTAAGCCTTTGATACCTAAAATGCTTAATGTAGCCTCAATTATTCCAACTGATTCCCAAAGTGCATGAACACATTCCTATGAAAAGCTGCTGAAATTTATATATCATTATCCCCAAATGTAACACTGATCAATTAATAGATATCACAATATTTTTAGATTTTAAAAAATTAAATACAAGGAAAATATTCACCTTTGTAATACTCAGCACATCTGCTTTCTTTTCATTGTGTCCTTTCCCAAAGTTCAACATTAGATGATGCATATTTGCATATGAATTTCTCTGAGTTTCATGCACTTAAACTTCTTCTCCTAATGTAAATTATTTATGTTAAGACTGAATCTTTAATTCATACACACATAGTTTAAATTCTTAACACAATCAGGCCCACTTACCATTCTTATGCTACTATCTCTTTAGTTTTGAATATTTATAAGATAAAGTGCTATGCTAACTCATAATATTTAAGTAAAATCTCTCTCTTGAACAGTCTTAATTATTTTAAGAAAGTTATCTTATAAATTCACTTGACACTCCCTTGAAGTCCAAAAGAATAGGTAAGAGTAGAAAAGAATTATCAATGAGATTTTCCCAAACCAGTTTTCTATTAATAATTGACATGGAGAAAAGTAAGAGGCAGAACTAGATTCTAGTAAATTTATAAAAATAAAGTTTGTCAAAAAGCAAAGGGACCTATGCTGCATGCATATTTAAAAACACAAATCAGTCATAAATTATTTCAGAATAGGTATCTGTGAGAGATAGAATAGTATAAAAAGGTAACAAAATATGCAAATAAAAACATCTGAATAAATAACAGAATTCAGTAATGTTCCTGCATACAAGACAAATATGAAAAATTCAGTAACTTTCCCAAACAGGAATAGCAGTTAGTACTAAGGAAGTAATAGTGTCAGTTTTCCAAATCAACAAAAGTGGTTACACTAGGTAAGAATAAACCAAGATACATACACAATCCTTAGGACTACAACTTTAAAATGCACCTGAGGAATGTGTACAGGCTTGGAATAATAAGCACATCCTATTCTGGAAAAATAGAAGGTTTTATTGTATAGAAGGTTTTATTGTATATTTTTTTCTGGAAATTAGCCTATGCATTTCATGGACACCAATAAACAAAAGAGGATTATTTCATAGATAAATTGATTCTAAAGAACTCATGAAAAATAAATGTGTATGAATTGATAAAGTGTTTCCAAAACTTCAGGGGAATAAACCTGAACTAGACCCACTGAGGTCAACCACATAACAGAAGGAGCAGTAGTTAAAACAGTGTGGCAGTTGTATTTTGCTTCTGGCCAATGTAGAGAGAGCAAAAGGGAGTAGATTTACACTCCTGTCTGAAACAAGGGTAACAAGTAGACAAATCGGGCAAAGCAAAATATATGGAACAGACATAGAAGTCACAGGTTTAGTTCCTGAGAGACAGGATCCAAATGATGTGAACAATGAAATTTCCCTAGCTTCCTGCCTGGGGAGACTTTCCTGGCCACAGGGCAAGGATTGGCGTCTCCTTTAGTGAGGAAATGGAGTCTGATTTCTGGGGACACCAAAGTGATTGGAGTTTCTAGGACACAATACCATAGAGGAGAAATCCTGCCTTTGAGCAGAACCCTGGAACTCCGTGAAGGATCCTGACTAGGCAGGGAGCTATCAGCACATCCAGGTGAGTGAAGACGCTCCTGAAATCATTGGGAGATCACCACTTGGCATCACACAGGGGTGGGAATAGCGTGTACTTCCAATCACCAGACTTAAAGGTGTCTTAATTCCTGGGTCATTGGGTGGAATACTCAGAAGGGTCTTGCCTCAGTGGTGTGAAATAATCAGCCCTGAACTAAACATAGCTCTTCTCCTGGTTTTATTTTTTATTTTTAAAAACTTCTTATTTTACATTGGAGTATGGTTGATGAAGGAGACCCAGATTCGATCTCTAGATTGGAAAGATCCCCTGAAGAAGGGAATGGCTCCCCATTTCAGTATTCTTCCATGGAGAATTTCCAGTATTCTTGCTTGGACAGAGGAGCCTGGTGAGCTACGGTTCATGGGGTTAAAAAGAGTCAGACATGACTGAGAGACTGACATAGTTGATTAACAATGGCATGTTAGTTTTCAGTGGACAGCAAAATTATTAAGCTATACATAGCTATACATAGACCATGTTCTTTGTCAAATTCTTTTCTTGTTTAGATTTTTCCCAAGACAGGAATTGAACCTGGGTCTCCTGAATTGCAGGCAATTCTTTACTGCCTGAGCCACCAAGGAAACTCATACATACAAGTGTATCTGTTCTTTTTCAAATTCTTTTCCTGTTTCAGTTCAGTTCAGTTCAGTCGCTCAGTCATGTCCGACTCTCCGCGACCCCATGAATCACAGCACACCAGGCTTCCCTGTCCATCACCAACTCCCGGAGTTCACTCAAACTCATGTCCACAGAGTCGGTGATGCCATCCAGCCATCTCATTCTCTGTCGTTCCCTTCTCCTCCCGCCCCCAACTTTTCCCAGCATCAGAGTCTTTTCCAGTGAGTCAACTCGTTGCATGAGGTGGCCAACGTATTGCAGTTTCAGCTTTAGTTTAGGTTTATACCTAATATTGATCAGAGTTTCCTGTGCTACATGGTGAGTTCTTGTTGGTTATCTATTTTATTTCTTTTTGCTTACCCTCAAACATCAGCTAACTTCTAAGTAACTTTCTAAGTAACTTTCTAAGTAACAGTGTCCCAGAATAGAGCTCAAAAATATTTGTAGGGATGCAAATGGAAAAATGTTTCCAATTGTAGGTCAAAAGTCTTTTAAAAAATGGATGGACTGAAGCACATGAGAAAGCGTGTCTGTCACAGGCAAGGTGGTGGCTTCCCTGGGGGTTCAGTGGTAGAGAATCCAGCTGCCAATGCAGGAAGCACAGGTTCGACCCTTGGTTTGCCAGGAACTCATGTGCTGTGGGGCACCTAAGTCCACGTACTGCAACTCCTGAGCCTGTGCTTGCGAGTCGGGAACCACGACTATTGAAGAGAAGCCAGTGCAGTGAGAAGCCCACGCACCACAGCTGGAGAGGAGTCCCCACTCCCTGCAGCTGGAGCAAAGGCCACTCAGCAACAAGGCCCACATGGCCAAAAATGAATAAATAAATGCGCAAGATTATTTCAAAAAGGGGAGGGCAAGAGAGGCGCTGCCTGATAGGAAAAAAAAAAAAAAAAGCAAATAAGTAGTAATAGATAAAAAGCACACAGTTAAAAACAAATAACCTAATGGATGTGAAAAATTCTTCAAGAGATGGTAATACCAGACCACCTTACCAGCCTCCTGAGAAATCTGTATGCAGGCAAGAAGCAACAGTTAGAATCAGACATGGAACAAGGGACGGAATCCAAATTGGGAAAGGAGTATGTCAAGGCTGTATATTGTTACTCTGCTTATTTCACTTCTCGGCAGGGAACATCATGTGAAATGCTGGGCTGCATGAAGGACAAACTGGAATCAAGATTGCTGGGAGAAATACCAATAACCTCAGATATACAAATGATACCACCCTTATGGCAGAAACCAGAGAGGAACTAAAGAGCCTTTTGATGAAAGTGAAAGAGGAGAGTGAAAAACTTGGCTTAAAACTCAACATTCAAAAACTAAGATCACGGTATCTGGTCCCATCATTTCATGGCAAACAGATGGGGAAACAGTGGCAGACTTTATTTTCTTGGGCTCCAAAATCACTGTAGATGGTGAGTGCAGCCAAGAAATTAAAAGACACTTGCTCTGTGGAAGAAAAGCTATGACAAAACTAGATACCATATTAAAAAGCAGAGACATTACTTTGACGACAAAGGTCCCTCTAATCAGACCATGGTTTTTCCAGTAGTCATGCATGGATGTGAGAGTTGGACTATTAAAAAAAAAGCTGAGCACCAAAGAACTGATGTTTTTGAACTGTGGTGTTGGAGAAGACTCTTGAGAGTCCCTTGGACTGCAAGGACATCCAACCAGTTCATCCTAAAAGAGATCAGTCCTGAATATTCATTGGAAGGACGGATGCTGAAACTGAAGCTCCACTATTTTGGCCACCAGATGCGAAGGGCTGACTCATAGGAAAATACCCTGATGCTGGGAAAGATTGAAGGCAGGAGGAGAAGGGGATGACAGAGGATGAGATGGTTGGATGGCATCACCCACTTGATGGAAATGAGTTTGAGCAAACTCCGGGAGATGGTGATGGACAGGGAAGCCTGGCGTCCTGAAGTCCATGGAGTCACAAACAGTTGGACATGACTGAGTGGCTGAACTGACCTGAATGGACATTTGCAATCTGTATGACAAACACAAGGAGTAGGAAAAGGCAATCTCTTTATTATTTATAGTATTCATTCATGAAGAATTCAGAGGCATGAATGTGCAGTTTTAGATCTCAGCTTTGCACTGTCAGGATCCAAAGGGGCCACGGCTGTGAGAAGGGAGACCTCGGTTGACACAGGTTAAGACCAAAGGGAGGCGTGGGCACCCTCAGCACTGTGTGGAACCAAGCAGGGCTGGGGGTTCCCAGCAACGGACAGGGCGGAAGAATCTTGCTGAGTGGAGGCATATGGCTTCTGAGGAAGACCACAGAGAGCCGTAGCTTGTTTGTTCCACAGTGAAAATGGAAGGACAGTGGAAGCTCTCTGCCTGAAGCCCCCTAGGCAGGAGCCCCTGGAGGGAGCTTTATTCCCAGGTGTGGAGAACCTTCCAGGCCTGTGAGCTGATGCAAGCTCCCCACTGCTGCCCCAGGCCTTTGTCTGTGTAACTCACAGACCCAGACTTTAGGTCAAGTTTGCCTCAGAAAGATGCCCTGCAGTTTCCAGGCTGCTATTCTTTGCTTTTGTCTTAGCATTTTTCTTTTTTAGGTTTTACTACATATTAACCGTGTGTCTAAACAAATAACAAATGAAGTGAGAGGTTTGTTTGCTCAGTTGTTCATCTGGAAGGAATGTTGTGAGTTCTCCAAATAATGTCTGGGAGAGCACTTTAAACTATGCCAGGAGATATGAAAAAGCAGAGATACCAACAAATGCAGATGAAAGGTGGAATTCCAGAAAAGCATGAACTTCTCTTCCTCTAGGGGATGATGCGAGCATTCACAGTTCTTAGGGTGTTGTGAGTGGTGACCAAGATTTATTGACAGCCCTCTGCAGAGTGACAGAGCAATTATCAGAGAACATTTGGACAATCACAGTTATTTGGCTTCTAGAAGTTGCTTATATTTGGATATTTTGTAATTCTGAGAATTTTAAAATGTAGTTAATATATTTCTGGATCAGTTTGGCAACTAATATCATGGACATGAGTTTGAGCGAGCTCCAGGAGTTGGTGATGGACAGGGAGGCCTGGCGTACTGCAGTCCATGGGGTCACAAAGAGTCGGACACGACTGAGCGACTGAACTGAACTGAACAGTGTTCTTGTCATCCTTATACAGCAAATGATAGAAGCTGTTTTTAAAACTTGGAAACATCTTTATATTTTATTTCATTCCTAAAAGTAAACTTCTAAATTAGTAGGAATAAAACATGACAATGATATAATTCTAATTGAAAGAAAAATATTTTAAGAAGCAACATAATACATAGGCTACCTATAATCAAATGTGATGATTTGACATATCTAAAATATTTAGAAGAATACAAGTTTGATCAGACGTCATTCACAAAAATGGATACCTTAAGGTTTATTTTATTGCTTTTCCCTAAAATCTCATGTTACTGATGCCTAAGAGACGACTGAGCGACTGAACTGAACTGAAGCATAAATTGCTTACTAGATCAAATTTCATCTTCATCTGTGACTCAATTTCTGTTTTGTAAATAAGTCCATTTGGGGCATTTTTAAGATTCCACATACAAGCATTATCATATGAAATTTGTATTTCTTTCTAGAGCAGAAATTAACACAGCATTGTAAATCAACTATACTACAGTAAAAATTTAAAAGAAGAAATTAAATAAAATCCTGTTACAATAAAAAATTAAAAATAAAAGATATTTATCTTGTCCACTAAGTTACAGTCACCTGTGAAACCAAGAGGGTTTATGATGACCAGCGTAGATAGACTTTTAATAAGCAAGGAAATTTAAAACATGTATTCTTGCTCAAGGTGTGGAGAATGTGTAAAGGGCAATGGAGGGCAGGAGGGGAGACAGAAGCATGCCCAGCATCTGGTCAGTCAGGTGAAAGCTGCATCATATAGTCTGACTTTGCTTAGCAACAACCTGAATGAAGACTTCTCAGATCCAGCCTCAAGGACATAGGAAACCTGGGAAGAATAAAGCAGGTACAAACTCAAGAGCTACCATCTTTGTCAAAGTTCAAGGAAATGAGGCCAGAGGGCTGGAGTTTCAAAGAAAGGTTGTAAGAAAGATGCTAGGAATGCCAGGAAAAGAAGGACCAAAATTCTGTGGTGGTGAGGGTGAAGCGGAGAACGTCAGTGACAGCCGACAACGTGGAAATGTGGGTCAGTCTTTCTCATGTGCGGACTCATTTCACCGCAGCCGCCTTATGAAACTAGAGCTGCCAGCCCCACCAGACAGTGAGAGCTTGGCTGACTGCTTGTCCACGACCACATAGACGCTGACAGCGGCCACACCCTACATCTCAAAAAAAAAAAAAAAAAAAGTGGGGCCCGTGATCATCAAATCAACACTCGACAGTTTTCAGGGCTGAGCAGAGGGTGGGGAGTGATGATGAGGAGAATGTGAAGACATGGCTAGAGGAGCCTGGTGCGACGGAAACGGGCTTCACACCAACTGATGGGGCCAAAGGGAAGAACGTGAAAGGAGGCTGACCACACTTGGGTGACAAATGGTAATATCTCACCACGGTTCAGTGGGTCACCGCTTTTACCACCAGCCTAATTTATTACATACTGCATCCGTATACAAGGCAAGGACTCCGTATTCAAAACAATGCCTGTCCAGGAAAATATTGAGAGGATAAAGCAAAAGAATGGGTTGAACTAACTGCAGGACCTGGGACAGGCAATTGAATATTAGTGATGCAGTAAAATTGGGGTAATACGCCTGGTTAACTACCTTCCTCTCAGCTCATTTAAGAGAATTAATAGTATCAAGATGAGCTAAGTATCCCATTAGCTCTGTTTTTTCCTAGAAAATTTCTCTCAGCTGTGAAACAGAATCACTGGTGGGAAGTGTTTCTAACCATTTTTCTGCTTACATGGTTTATTTATTCACCCCAGTTGACTCTATCTTGAGGCCAAGCTCCAAATTAATAGGACATTCTAAACAAAATCTTTCTAGCAGAGTCAAAAGTATAAAAGTGATTTCACGCATTTAACCTTATCGCAAGTTTGCTTAGGGATTAATGCTCTCCGTTTCTGATAGACAATTGCTCCCTAGATCAAGTATAACATAAGGGCAAATTACACAATTTGATTTCACCCAATGGGTTCTTGGATAGTTTCTGTATCAAGATGGTGGATTAGAGGGAGGTGTGCTCATCTTCTCCAGCAAGAACGCCAAAGTCACAGCTGCCTGCTGAACAACCATCAACAGGAGAACGTCGATGTAAGAAGAATGTTAGATCCCATCAAAAAAAGATACCCCACATCCAAGGGCAAAGAAGAAGCTGCAGCAAGATGCTAGGAGGGGTGCAATCACATTTTAAATCAAAATTCATACCTGCCAGAAGCAAAACCTTGTGCGCACCGGGACCCAGGGAAAAGAGCATTGACCTCCACAAGAGATTGAGACAGACCTGCCTTTGAGTGTTTGAGTGTCTCCTGCAGAGGCACCAGTCAGCAGTGGCCTGTTGCAGGCCAAGGGGCTCTGGCCTGGGAGGTGTAGTGTGAGACTCCTCCTTTTGGAGGAGGTTGACATTAGCCCCACTATAGTCACCGAGCAGGTGACCCACAAACTGGAGGACGATTATACCAGAGAAGTTCTTGCTGTGTTACAAAAGTTCTAGGGCCCACAAGATTTCACAACCCGAGGATCTGGAAAAGGGACAGAGAACCCACAGGGAAATTTGACTTTGAAGGCCAGAAGGATTTGATTATAGAACTTCCACAGGACTGGGGAAACAGACTCTTGGAGGGCACAAACAAATCCTTGTGCACACCAGGATCCAGGAGAAAGCAGCAGTGATCCCACAAGAGACTGAGCCAGACTTGCCTGTGAGTGTTTGGAGTCTCTGGTGGGGGTCTGAGTCCACAGTGGCCTGACCTGGGTCATGGATACTGACTGCAGAAGTCCTGGGGGATTATGGCATACTGGTATAAGTCTTTTTGGAAGAGGTTCCACTGCTGACACTCAAAGGCAGGTGTGTCTCGGTCTCTTGTGAAGACCAGGCTTCCCTGTCCTTCACTACTCCTGTCCATTGAGTCAGTGATGTCATCTAACCATCCCATCCTCTGTCATCCCCTTCTCCTTATGCCCTCAATCTTTCCCAGCAGCAGGGTCTTTCCCAGTGAGTCAGCTCTTCGCATGAGGCTGTCAAAGTATTGGAGCTTCAGCTTCAGCATGGGTCCTTCCAATGAATATTCAGGGTTGATTTCCTTTAGGATTGACTGGCTTGATTTCCTTGCTATCTAAGGGACTCTCAAGAATCTTCTCCAGTGTACCAGAATAGAGATGAACTCAGGTATTTCCCTGACTCTTGGAGAAGACTCTTGAGAGTCCCTTGGACTGCAAGGAGATCCAACCAGTCCATTCTAGAGATCAATCCTGGGTGTTCATTGGAAGGACTGATGCTAAAACTGAAACTCCAATACTTTGGCCACCTCATGCAACAAGTTGACTCACTGGAAAAGACTCTGATGCTGGGAGGGATTGGGGTGGGAGGAGACAGGGATGACAGAGAATGAGATGGCTGGATGGCATCACTAACTCGATGGACATGATTTTGAGTGAACTCTGTGAGTTGGTGATGGACAGGGAGGCCTGGTGTGCTGTGATTCATGGGGTTGCAAAGAGTCGGACATGACTGAGCGACTGAACTGAACTGAACAGGTATTCCCCAAACAGGGCGCCCTCTCTAGAATCAAGAAGCCTAGAAGCCCTAGAGTATAATCAGAATGTCCAAACCAATCCTTATGACTATTATCCGCATTCATAGAATCTGAGTCCTTTAATTTCCGGGGGCCCAGGGAGCCCAGAATATCATGTGCTTCTGTTTTCTCTATAGGCAAACTTTTAATTCACCTTGCTGTAATAAAGAATATCAAGCCTGACACCATGCTGAATCTATTCCTTTTGCTCAAACCTTTGAGCTCTGTTGCCTGTGCTTAATCATGCTGGCTTTGCATCTTTTAAAAAGTGTTGCCTATGGCCTGGAATATACAAGATAGCCCATTCTCAAGGCTCTAACCTTTAAGAGTATAACATTTTTCCTATTGATAGGTTACAATACAGTTCCAATACAGATAACTGCAACAAAAAGTTGCAATACAGATAATAAAATTTTTCTTGCTGTGATTTTATAGGACCAGACTGACATGGACAGCTGCCAAGAATAAAGGATTCCAACACCACATTCCCTCCCTTTTTAGTATAAAAGAAGCCTGAATTCTAACGTGAGAAAAATGGTTCTTAGGGTTCTTAGACACTAGTCTATCATCTTCTCAGTCTTTTGGCTTTCTGAAAGTCACCATTCCTTTCCCCAGTAGCTCTTCTCTTGAGTTATTGGTCTGCTATGTGGTCATTTGGCAAGGAGTAAAAGATTGGACTTGGTAACATTATTAGACTTGAAGAAATGAAAGTGAACAAGTAAAATGGCCAAATAAAGTTCCTAAAGATTATCTAGAGCAACACTGAAACTCTACATTCTGGTAACTTTGTTTGAAAACAGACTTTAAAGATTTACTCTTTTTCATAGAAAAGTGGTGAAATTGAAATTCTGATAGCTTATCAGATCTTTACCTTGCTGTCTTGACTCCATTTTATCTCATATATGATGTTCATAAATTTCTTATTTTTTTGAGTTGCTTATAATACATGGTAGAATACTATCTGACAAGGAAAGTTTGAAGTTAGAATATGACACCAGAAAAGCTGAGCATCCATGAGCAAGTCTATAATGAACCTGACTTGACCTCACCTGGCCATCAGTCATCAGCCAGTATCCCATTTGTCAGCCATTATTCAAAGGTTTAAAATTACTCTTGTTGAATTACTTCTTAATTATGTGTTATAACAGCTTTAATAGAGTTAGCTATGAGGAATAGTGGTGCAATGGCAACCCACTCCAGTACTCTTGCCTGGAAAATCCCATGGACGGAGGAGCCTGGTAGGGTGCAGTCCATGGGGTCGCTAAGAGTCGGACACGACTGAGCGACTTCACTTTCACTTTTCCTTTCATGCATTGGAGAAGGAAATGGCAACCCACTCCAGTGTTCTTGCCTGGAGAATCCCAGGGACGGGGGAGCCTGGTGGGCTGCCGTCTATGGGGTCGCAGAGTCGGACACGACTGAAGCGACTTAGCAGCAGCAGCAGTACCATTTTTAATATCTGTAGGGGACTTATCTAAAAGGTATACATATTTAGATGTAATCAATTATGTGAATAACCTAAACGTGAAAATAATTTTCTTGACATATTAAAACAGAAAAAACAGCAAAAGAAATGAAATTAAATTGGCTCTACATTCCTATTTTTTTTAAAGCTGATTTATTTTGACCATCTTTTATTTAATCACGGAGATGCAGCTCACATTCTCTGAATTTACATGGCTTTTTCTGTAACAATTCTATGTGTGAGGGGAGATGAATATTTTTGTAATGATTATACAGGTAATGCAATTTACTTTTAGTTAATGTAATAATGATTAAAATGCATTAAGTTTTAATGTATTTTCACATATTAATCTTTAGTAATCTCTCACTTCTACAGATAATTTTACCTATAAATAGTTTCATAAAGTAGGTACAAGTGAAAGATTGATTTGAATCAACTTGGATCGCTCTTTAATCCCAGAAGAAGTTAGGTAGGACATATAAATTCTCATTCAAAAGGATATAAGTTTATTAGTATGTAAAATAGTTCAGTCCATGCTATTTGCATATGCTGTTTTTTTTCTTTTGTAGGAGAGTAAAGAGAAATACCAAGGATGTCATTCTATGAAATTATTATTAAGATAATTCCAAGATATTCATATTGGAATGTGAAGTCAAGTGGGCTTTGGGAAGCATCACTACAAACAAAACTAGTGAAGGCGATGGAATACCAGCTGAGTTACTTCAAATCCTAAAAGATAATGCTGTTAAAATGCTGCACTCAACATGCAAGCAAATTTGGAGAATTCAGCAGTGGCCACAAGGCTGGAAAAGGTCAGTCCAATCCCAAAGAAGGGCGATGCCAAACAGTGTTCAAACTATCACACAACTGCACTCATTTCACATGCTAGTAAAATAATGCTCAAAATTCTCCAAGTGAGGCTTCAACAGTATGTGAACTGAGAACTTCCAGATGTTCAAGTTGGACTTAGAAAAGGCAGAGGAACCAGAGGTCAAATTGCTAACATCCATTGGATCACAGAAAAAGCAAGAGAGTTCCAGAAAAACTTCTGCTTCATCAACTATGACAAAGCCTTTGACTCTGCGGATCACAACAATCTTTGGAAAATTCTTAAAGAGATGGGAATACCAGATCACCTTACCTGCCTCATGGGAAATCTGTATGCAGATCAAGAAGCGATAGTTAGAACTGGACATGAAACAATGGACTGGTTCCAATTTGGAAACAGAGTATGTCAAGGCTCTATATTACCAACCTGCTTACTTAACGTATATGCAGAGTACATCATGTGAAATGCCAGGCTGGATGAAGCACAAGCTGGAATCAAGATTGCAGAAAGATAAATCAATAATCTCAGATATACAGATGACACCACCCTTATGGCAGAAAGCGAAGAGGAACTAAAGAGCCTCTTGATGAAGGTGAAAGAGAAGAGTGTGAAAAAGTTGGCTTAAAACTCAACATTCAAAAAACTAAGATCATGGCATTTGTCCCATTACTTCATTGCAAATAGATGGGGAAACAATGGAAACAGTGAGAGACTTTAGTTCCGTGGGCTCCAAAATCACTGCAGATGGTGACTGCAGCCATGAAATTAAAAGATGCTTGCTCCTTCGAAGGAAAACTATGTTAAATTAGACAGCGTATTAAAAAGCAGAGACATTAGTTTGCTGACAAAGGTCTGTCTAGTCAAAATTATGGTTTTTCCAATAGTCATGGATGGATATGGGAGTTGGACTATAAAGAAGGTTGAACGTCAAAGAATTGATATTTTTGAACTGTGGTGTTGGAGAAACCTTTGAGAGTCCCTTGGGCTGCAAGGAGATCAAACCAGTCAATGCTAAAGGAAATCAATCCTGAATATTCATTAGAAGGACTGATGCTGAAGCTCCAATACTTTGGCCACTTGATCCAAAGAGCTGACATATTAGAAAAGACCCTGATGCTGGGAAAGATTGAGGGCAAGAGGAGAAGGGGACGACAGAGGATGAGGTAGTTGGGTGGCATCGCTGACTAGGTGGACATGAGTTTGAGAAAGCTCAGGGAGACAGTGATGTACAGGGAAGCCTGTTGTGCTACAGTCCAAGGGGTTGCAAAGAGTCAGACACTACTGAGTGACTGAACAACAAGAAGTTGTTCATGAATCAATTCAAATGACTTGAATAGAGAGAAAAAACTGTTTAAACTTTTAAATATTTCTGCCTTTTACTAAATAGATCATGGTTGTATTGACCTTTTGGTCTTTCAGGAATAAGATTCTTAGCAAAGGATCATCAGGTTTTTTAAGAAAGGGAAAGCAGGACTCAGAAATGACTATTACTGGTGACAAGAAAGAAAGGATTTAGGTTGCAGAAAAACTTATAGCTTTTTAATATGCAGAGAGTTTTTTGTAGACATAAAAAAATAATAGATTCAAAAACAGGTAAGCATTGTTAGTATTCACAATGTATTTCTACATATACTCATGACATGCGTTTAGATGTAAACATCATGTAGAACTCTGGTGTATAATTGAGCTGTCATGTAAACAGGTCAGCTCTTACATAAAGTAGAAAGGATATTACGAAAGTTTGGACTCACAGGGCCATCAACCTCAAATATAGGTTTCATAGTCCTTGCAGAAATAAGCGAATAATGGCTTTTGATTTTATTCTTCATATATTAACTTGTTGGTCTTTCCAGTCTCAACTCCAACAGTGCGTCAACCAAACTGGCCCACCTATGATCTAGAGATCTTGGCAGACTGTCCTCCGTCTTTGCATCTGTCATCCACCCGGGAGCACGGAGAGATGTTATGCTTGTTTACTGCCCACTGACTAACCCTGTCAGGCTCAGAAAATATTCAGTGAACAGTGAAGTTTATTATATGGAATAACTATATTTTCTCCAGTTTTATTAGAGCCTAGAAGTTCTTCCAGGGCAGTAATTATGACTTTTGTTTTTTGGAACATGCCTTCAGAAATCATCTTGACAGATTTTATCAGCTTTTATTTTCATCATATTTTAGCTGCAGATTACATTAACTTATCTGTATGTCATCAAATTTTGTGTTTTTGCCTTAGACCAGGGGTAGGCAAAAGTGACTCATGGTCAAATCTAGCCATACCCATTGGCTTATACATTGTCTATAACTGCTTTCATGCTGCTGTGACAGAGTTGAGTAGTTGCAACAGGCACTTTATTTAGCTCTGAGTGTCAAAAATCTTTACTAACTAGCCCTTTTCAGAAAAAAAAAAAAAAAATCTGGCAATCCTTGCCTTAGACTAAAATTGAATTACACATACCATTGTTATCCATTACAGCTACCATCACCACCATTCCAAAGTACATAAGGGCAAAGGAAAGCTCTTATTCTTCCTCGGGTCTTCATAACAATTTGCACATATTGGAAAATCAATAAGTATTTCTTATTTATTAACATGCACATATTTATAAGCTAAGTACTTCACTAAGTCATAGAAATGAACTGTGGGGGCACTGGCTTCATGGTCTTTGGGTGTGGGAAACCATGAGTGATAATCAAGAGTGAATTGATATAACTAGTAAGAGACAGTGGGTGAAAGTAAGAATACAAAAAAGCAGAATATGTAATTATTTAAAGCCTTTGATTCTTCTATGCCGAACAACTTTCAAGGTTTCTAATATTTTGCTTAGTTTTTTTTTTTTTAGAATATGTGATTTTTTTCCCTATGCATTTAACAATAGTCTACATGTCAATGTCAGAAAATCATTTGGGATTTTAACTAATTATTACTTTGAAAATAATAGTTTCTCCTTTTGCAATTATACTTACTACCCAACATTTCTAGATTTACCATATATTTGAAACTTGTACTTTCAGTTTATTTTTAAAATAATCTTAATACAGTTTCCACTGGATACAATTAAAAGTGATTTAACAGTGCAGGATCACAACAACTGTATGCTGGGGTGGGGAGGAATACACTTAATTTAAAAACCTTAAGGATAGTAGAGAAATAAAATATGAATTCAAGCAATGTCACTTTGCCATAGAAGTAAAAAGTAATTGCCTGGGATAAAAAGATAAGTTTTTTTTTAAGTATATAATTTATTTATAGTAACGGTGCTATTTTTAGAGTATAAAATGAAGTATAGTTGGCATGATATATTGAAATTGAAATCCATCTCCTTTCCACTTATGTATATCTTCAATTCCACCATGAAGATTTATTGCTTTGGGTTATCCTCAAGTTACAGCTACAGACAGTCTTATCATCACTCATCATGTCTTAATGTTAAGTTTCCTGCCTCTCATGGGTTCTGACCAATTCATCATTTCACTAAGTGACCACTGTAATTTGTTTCACTATAATTACTATACCTAAGGTTGTAATACGCTGGGGAAAGTAATTTATTACATATACACTAGAAGACACACAGGAAAGTATGAAAGACATTCAGGTTTGAAGATAGATGTGCTAATTGTGAAAGGTCTCATGTGAACTCTGTCTCATTTCTCCTGTGGAAGCAAGACTAATGAGTGTAAGGACCCAAATAAATCATATATTCATGTATTGCCATATATATGTTAATTTCCTCCACAGTCTATGAAAATTTAAAATTTACTTTGAAAAGATTGAAATAAATACATTTATAAAATGACACATGTTCCCATTGCTTTGAACATTTATTTGAGTGGTACCTATTTTATTCCTTGTTGCTGAGAGTTTTCTCTACCTGAATAAAAATGATATGTCATTTTAAAAAATTTAACAAAGCAAAATTTTAATTAGCAAATGCATATGGAGGTAGTATAAAAAATGTCCTCTTCATTCTGTATTTAAAAACATCTAATCTTTTTGAATTGTTTATGTAGATAGATGTTTAATCATATCCTATTTTCTGATTTTAATTTTAACTTTACAGTGTTAATATAAACCCAAGCTTATTTTGGTGGCTCAGATGGTAAAGAATCTGCCTGCAATGCAGAAGACTCGGGTTCCATCCCTGGGTTGGGAAGATCCGCTGGAGAAGGGAATGGCTACCCACTCCAGTGTTCTTGCCTGGAGAATTCCACAGACAGAGGAGCCTGGTGGGCCACAGTCTATGGGGATGCAGAGTTGGACGTGACTGAGTGACTAACATTTTCACTTTCAAGCTTATTTTTATGGACTTCTAAAGTCCTATCAAAGTAATTTGACAAAATCTTGTGAGTGTTATTCATAAACAAAGGCAATGGTGGTCTTTATTCCAAGATCTTGAGATGATGAAACATCCCATCCTGCTTAGAAAAACAAACAAACAAAAAATAAGCCAGTAGTTTGTAAGACATGTTAGGTTCATACTGAAATTTAGTGGGGAAGAATGGTTGAAGCGCCTAAATTGATTGTATCTCTGCATATGGCACTGCTATACTCACCTCAAATTGAGAGCTATGTCATCCTTAATTTGGCCATTTCCTAATAATAGTAGACTCCATCTGACTCCACGTGTCTGCTGAGACCCTCAGATAAAAGCCGCAGTTGCTCAACCAGTTATTGGTGAGCCCAGGGAGTTTTGCTCTTCATTCTCTTTCTTTATCTGCAGCCTTGGGGAGAAGTCCTCTTCCAGCCTCTCTGCTGAGACCTCCTTATGAAGGAGAGAAGCAAGAAATCTTGAAATGCTTTCCTCGGTCTGAGTCAGCACCTTGTACTCTTCAACTCTGTGCCCTTGCTTGGATCTCAGAGTCCATAAAACTGCCAGAGACTCTGTTCAGGGATTCCTCAAAATTAATGACCCCCTTGTCTGTACTGACTACCTGACCTAGGATTGGTGTGCTTTTGCGTGGGGGCAAATGGAACATGGCAAGTCAGCACTTTCTCCAGTTTTGCATGCTTGCTTTAATTGCAGTAAAGGCATGACTCTTTCATTTCGGACTTCCTGCTGGAATCAGCTGCTCCCACACCTGACAGTCTCATTCTCTCTCTCCCAACTCAGCTCAACTCCTGACACATGTTTGTATCCTACTCTCTTCCGCCTTTCTTCTTTTTTCTTCTTGATTCTTGCTGTATGTTTTAAATTCATTATATATGCACCATATGTTTACCTGCTCATCCATCAGTGGACACTTGTTTCCATATCTGAACCTGAGGATACGACTCTAAGTGAAATAAGCCAGAAACTGAAAGACAAATCATGCATGATTATACATACATGTGGAATCTTAAAAAAAAAATTCTAAAGCAAGAGAGAGGAAAATAGAATAATGGTTGCTGGGGCAGCAAGATGGCAAAAATTGATTTTGTGAGATGAATAAGTTCTGCAGACCAAACATAGAGCATGGCAAATATAGGTAATAACACTGTATTGTATACTTGAAGTTTGCCAAGAGAGATCTTCAGTGTTCTCACCATCCACACAAAAAATTAAAATATGTGAGGTGATGGATAGGTTGACTTGCTTAATTGTGATGTAATCATTTTGCAATGTACATGAACATCAAAATATCATGTTGGACACCTTAAATCTATTTAATTTTTACTTGTCAAGTATGCCTCAATAAAATTGGAAAAAAATTTAAAAATATACACCACACATGTTTCATGTAGCTCAACTGACTGGTGTTCCTTTTTTTTCCGTGGCCCCTGGGGAAGCCTGGCTCTGGTACATGGAGACTATCATTGTGCTGAGGAAATTTCTTACCATAGCAAACAGATAAAGCAAGAAAACAGAAACAGCATAGTTGCTCACTCTATTTAAAGACATGCCCATTATTTCTGGGTTGCAAAAACCTGAGAAAAACTTTTCAGTGGGAAAAAAGGTGGTAGATGAGAGAAAAGACAAAAGGTGAATGGAAACTGATAGCTAACAAGAACATAACTGATTGAAAGTCTCTGACTTCTAAAAGAGGGTAAAATTGATGTTATCTCAAGACAGGCAGGGATCTCTACATGTGGTACTATGAACATAAGCCATAAAATAACATTGATAACTGGATTTCTATTGATCTGTACAGCAGCGTAGATGAGCCTCGAGAAGATTATGCTAGTCCAGGAAGCAAGAGGCAGAAACTACTTATTGTATGATTCCATTTATATGAAATTTCTAGGAAAGGCACAAGAAGCCGGATTCATGGTGGCCTGGGGTGGAGGCTGGGAGTGGACATTACTGCAAAACAGGCACAAGGATCTTTTGGGGTTGAAGGGAGTGTTCTAAAACTGAACTGGGATGGTGATCGTTTGGTTATCGAAATATTCTAAAAAACATTGGGTCCATTTTCAGTGGGTTGAATATCAGTATGCAAATGAGCATTCAATAAAGTTGTGAAAAATCTTAGCTCGGACAGTGTAATCGGGAGAATTACTTGCTTCTGTCTTAATTACCTTTGGATCCTGAAAGCACTGTCATATGGGGCCATGGTGAGCACTGGGGTCGTCATTGTGGGTGCATGCTAAGTCACTCAGTCATGTTCAACTCTTTGCAACCCTGTGCTCTGTAGCCTGTCAGGCTCCTCTACCCATGGGATTCTCCAGGCAAGAACACTGGAGTGGGTTGCCCTGCCCTCCTCCAGGAGATCTTCCCAACCCAGAGATCGAATCTGCATCTCTTATGTCTCCTGCATTGGCAGGTGTATTCTTTACCACGCGTTCCACCAGCCTGTGCTCAAATCACTCGTTTATTTATCCAGTGATTTATTTGAATACTAATATTATTTTTTGAGCTTGTTCTTTGTGCCAGGTGCTCTTTTTGGTGCTGGGATGCAACAGTGCACCAAGGAGACAGTCATTGGCCTTAAACAAATAACATTCTGATGGGAAAGATAGAAAAATGACATTCTTACTCTTCCCTGGTGGCTCAGACAGTAAAGAATCTGCCTGCAATTCAGGAGACCCAGGTTCGATCCTTGGGTTGGGAAGATCCTCTGGAGAAAGGAATGGCAGCCCACTCCAGTGTTTTTGCCTGGAGAATCCCATGGACAGAGGAGTCTGGCAGGCTACAGGCCATAGGGTCACAAAGAGTTGGATATGACTGAACACATACACACTACTACTCCCCTCTAGATATCGGCTAGTGCTCTGTCCTCCTGTAGTGCCTGCCTCAGCACCGTGCAGATAAATGAGAAAGTGGGACTCTGACTGTTCACAGTGAATTGTCTTTGGCTGATAAGATGTTCCAAAGTCCAGTCCAGGCTACACCTTGGGCCACTGAACCCCACAGAGTGGAACATGGACCTGGGTTTGCAGAAGGGGAGAATCACCACCAGATGTCAACCCCAGGATCATCCTAGGGAAGAATTCCGCTCTATGAAGACAATGGTCACCCTCCCAGGAGGTCTGGGGAATAGTGACTTCTGGGGTCCCTTCTTCCCAAGGGCTTGTGGGCTTCGGAGCATGAGCCAAGTTACATGAATTTTTGATTATACTGACAACTCAACATCATATGAGAATGGTAGTTTACCATGTAGCTGAGTCGGAGGAAAGGAAACATCCTCCTAACAGAGAGGTCCACATCTCACTGGGAGCTGGTAAAAGTCCCCACTGGAGATGGGCTGGCAGAAAGAGATGCACTAAACAGACAGCAAATTCCAAAGCTAGAAAACACATCAGCAGCCTCTGTCCTCCTGTTGGCCCCAGTTGTCAAGTGTGGTAGGGTTCAAGCTCTTGATTTCGGGGACTTGATAAGAAAGTGACTGATGTCTGATATTTTGGATTTTCTCATTTCAGAGAAAGTTTAGTGGCTGCTATTTGTTTCACCACCTTTGCTTTGGCACTTTTTGCAATACTATATACTAACAGAAAGCATCTTCTTTTTCCTAATTTCACAAAAATATAATCTGCTTTTGTACAGATTCAATTCGTGGGACCTCACTTATTGCCTGATGGCACAATTTTGCTGTATTTCAAAGTCAGGTGCATTTACTTGATATCTGTGGTAGGAATACAGTCTCCTAAATCAGATATTCTTAACAAGTTCATTAAGATTACAAAGTGAAGTAAATCATCCATTCATTTTTGTATCATAATTAGTGAGAAGGAGGAAGCTGCATGTCCCTGGATTTCCAGCCTGTAAATACTTCATAACAAAAAGTTTCTGCACTCACATGATAATGGATGTGGACACCTTAAGGTAACGGTCATCTTCTGCCTGAAACATTAAACTGAGTCCTGATCATGCCTTTTGCCCATATTTACTAAGGACACATTTACTTCCCTTGTGGCTCAGCTGGTAAAGAATCCGCCTGCAATATGGGAGACCTGGGTTCGATCCCTGGGTTGGGAAGATCCCCTGGAGAAGGGAAAGGCTAACCACTCCAATATTCTGGCCTGGAGAATTCCATGGACTGTATAGTCCATGGGGTCGCAAAGAGTCGGACATGACTGAGCAAATTTCACTTCATTTCACTTCACTAATGACACAGAGCCATTTTCCCAAAGCTTAAATATTTTGAGTGCTTTCAGAAAGCAAAGATATGAATGAAAGCATTTACTTACATATTTATGAAAGCCATTAAAACACACATCCCCAAGGTCTAGTGTGCCACACAGCCAGTATGAAAGCTTCCAAATGTGTTGCCTTTGATAAGAGAATGTGCTCACAATGTACGTGGGCATTCATCAAACACAGACAGTGAGCAGTGACTGGTTCTGAGCTTTTTCCACATGTGCCATTTAAGCAAAGCAGCTCTTAAAGGGACCTTATCAGGAGAGGCCGTTATCATCTCTGTCTTTTGGATGGAGAGCTAGTCATGCTCCGAGAAGTGAAATAATGGCCCTGCAGGCACATGATGAGGTCACATTGTGCAAAAGGTGAAACCAGTGCTTTGACCATTCTTATAAACCAAATTCAGTAGAAGTGTAGACTTCTGTCTACTCTGTTTTTAAACTTCTTTGTAAATTTCAAATATAGTACAGTTCTGTTGTGTAGAACCAGCCCTCAAGTCCACAGGTTGAATGGGGGTTGGATTTAGAATTTTGAACTGAACTGAAGATGTCTCTAACTTAATTTATCAGAAACTATTACTCACTTTTCATTATCTGTTCAGAGAACATTCCAGCTAAGGGGTCATTTCACTGCTGGCAATGTACCCACTCTTGCTTACCTGTGGCACCACTTCCATATTTGAACTGAATGACTCAAAGACCCTGCAGATTAGTGAATGCTGTTGACTTTATTTTAGAAAAGTGCCCATCTGTTTCTCAAAAAATTCCCACTTAAAGCAGATAGCCTAATTTAATTCATACTCAGTATGCTCCAAACTGCTGGTTTTCATTTTAATTATCTTCAAATATTTCTGGCTATATATTCTCTATGCTCAAAACAAACTTGGATGGTTGTAAATGATATTTCTTTTTTTAAAATCTGTGTGACAGATTGTTAAAGTCTGGGCATATGGAAAACTGTAAACAAAACTCAAACCATGTAAGTAAAGGCTCTAAGGCTTTTCTCAGCTGAAAGTAAATTTCCTTCAAATGACCCCATGACTCATTATAAGCATATGTGTGGAACCTCTGATGTTAATAAATGTGTAAGCCTATGGCACTGTGGCTTTCAAACCCTAACCAGAAATCATCTGATTATAGACAAATGGCAAATCATTCAAAGGTACAATGATATGCCTCACCATTGAGATTTTTAAATTTAGGACTTCCCTTATAATCACTTAGGGCTTCCCTGGTGGCTGAGAAGGTAAAGTGTCTGCCTGCAAAGCGGGAGACCTGGGTTCAGTCCCTGGGTCGGGAAGATCCCCTGGAGAAGGAAATGCCAACCCACTCCAGTACTCTTGCCTGGAAAATCCCATGGACCGAGAAGCCTGGTAGACTACAGTGCATGGGATTGCAAAGAGTTGGATACGACTGAGAGACTTCACTTTGTAATCACTTACGAAAAGGGTGAATCTAGTGTATTTAATTATTAAAATTCCCTTCTTTTGCTGTAATTTTGTCCTCCAGCTAGAGGATATAAGAATACCTTCAGCTCCAAATTCCATAGTTTGAAAACGTCCAAAGCTTCCTAAATTCCCACAGACTCTCAGGCACCTCCCATTTCCATGGCCACATTGACCCAGACTTCTTGAATTTGGCCTTCTTTGGACTTCCCCATGTTGACTCAGACTTTAAATGCAGGATTGTTCTGAACTAAGCAAAAAAGCTGTTCAAAAAGAAAGTGTTGGTATAAAAGCACACTTTAATGAAGAATCTGTAGGTTGCTTATAGGAAAGATGTGTGCCAGACACCCCACGGAAAACACCAGTTCCATCTTAGACATTTCGACTTTGCAAGGTACTATTTCGGTCACCTCCCCCCGAGTACCCTCTTGACCCCCTTTCTTATCAAAGCCCTGCCCAATAGATGACTCTTCCATATGCCCTCTGAGCTTCCCTGTCACAAACTTAAATTGTCCCTCCATCTTTTATCCTTCAATTCACTAATTTCCCTACATAAACTCATCAGTGTCTTAAACAGAAAAACAACTTCCTTTCAAATATGCCCAACTTGATTCAAGGGCAATTGAGATAATAGGCTTTTGTTCACTTTGTCTGATTGCTCTCAGACGTCTAATCAACAAGATGACACAATAACTTACACCCTGCATCCAACTGCAGAGCTTTAGAAAGGAGAGAGAGGTTCACAATTTCAGTTGACGACATCAACATCCAGCTCCCAGTAATTGATAGAACAGGTACACAGAAAATCAGTGAGGACTGGGAAGACTTAAACAAAGCAAAGCTATCATCAAACTTGATCTGACTGACATTTCTAGAACACTCCACACAGTCAGAATACATAATCTAAGTGAACAGAGAACACTTTCCAGTACAGTCTTCCCTTGGTATCAATAAATGCTCAATTCCTTTATATAAAATGCTGTAGTGTTTGCATAAAATCTACACATCTCCTTCTATAATTTTAAATAATTCTAGATTATTTGTAATAATGGATGAAATTATTTGTAAATATGGATGCAATATGAATAGTTGTAAATACAGTGTAAATGCGATATAAATAGTTGTAAATGTAATGCAAATACTGGAATATTCAAAATTTCTGGAAAATCTTTTTTCTGAATATTTTCTAGCTGAGGTTGGTTCAGTCAGCAGATGCAGAACCTGCAGATATGGAAGCAAACCTACTGTATAGATCATGTTGTCAGCCATTGTATCAAGCATCAATATATTTCTAAGAATTCAATGATTTAAAGTATGTTTTATAACCTCATTAAAATTAATTTGTATGGTACTAAAAGAAAGATATCTGAAAAATATCTCCAAACACTTTGAAACTAAATAACACATTTCTGAATAATACATCAGGTAAAATGGAATCAAAAAGAAAATTATAATTTTTTTAACTTAAAGAAAATACAACATATGGAACTTCTGAGATATAGCTAAAGCAGAGTATATAGAGAAGATTATAGTAATAAAATCTTTATTAAAAAAAGAAATACAAAATCTGTGACTCAGATTTTACCTTAAGAAACTAGAGAAATAGCTTCAAATTAAAGTAATCAGAAAACATAATAAATCTAAAACAATAAAATAATAAAATAGATAATAGCAAAACAAATCATCAACAAAATAAAAATCTTGTCCTTTAAGAACATCAATAAAAACTGAAAATTTTCCACTTAGAGAGATTAGGAGAAAAAGAGAACATGAAGGTTATTAAAATACCCAATAAAGAGAGAATATCACTATAAAAATTTTTAACATTAAAAGAATAAAAAGATAACATTATGATTAATTTTGTGACAGTATGCTTGATAACTTAGATAAAATTGAACAATTACATGAAAGAAATAAATTACCAGACTTACTCAAGGAGAAATACAAAATTGAGTGGAACTCTATTTATCAAAGGAATTGAATTTATAATTAAAATCCTTCCCTTAAAGTAAGCATCAAGGACAGATGGCTTCTGTGAGAATTCTAAGAAACTCTGAGTGAAGAAATAATACCAAATCTGTACAGACTTTTCCAGAAAATTGAAAAGGAGGGAACCTCTCCACTCACATATAGTGCCTAAGAATCCCATGGACGGAGAAGCCTGGTAGGCTACAGTCCACGGGGTCGCAAAGAGTCGGACACGACTGAGCGACTGAACGGAACGGACACTGATTCAAAACCAAAAAATAAAACCACATGAAAAGAAAACCAATGACCAGAATCCTTTATGAATGTTGAGACACATATTGTAACAAAATTTCAGTAAGTCAATATATATGCATATGTGTTCATAAAATTATATATAAACAGACTGATAGATAGATAGATAAATGATACCACATCCA